>NC_135582.1:22145219-22804386 GCF_965152235.1 Eretmochelys imbricata | reverse complement strand
ATTTGCATGAAGACCTAATGTAATTGTACTAAATCAAATTTCAAAAGTAAAATGATTTTCTGCTGAATAGGTCTGAGTTATGGAAACATGTTCCACACAACCTTGTAGGTGTGCAGGACAGAGGTAACATAGGAGTTTAATGTTCTCAGTTTGTGAAGGCAATCCATGATAAACGTGTAGTGCAGAATAATTATAGAAGTAAAGGATGTATACACTTCCATAAACCATTAATAATATATGGAACTATTATGATATGCTTTTGGCACAAGTATGTATAACGTGTATACAAAGGAAAGCATGGAACATACTACAATACTTGCAAAGAATTTACCATGGGCTAGGCCTTCCCCACCTAGCACAACTCATGCAAGGGCATTTCACATGAAGTGCAGTGTTGTAGTAAACACTGATATGCTAGTGGGGGCTCTTGAGAACTCTTCTGAAAATGAGGGAAGGTCGGGGTGATTTCTATGCTTTGAATAACATTGCTAAATTTTCCTGTCAGACAGGATTTATCCCTGGGAGTCAAAAAAATACTTCAGTAAAGTTTTTGCCTGTGGAATGTACTAGGTAGGCTCTATTGAACAGCAGGAGTTTTCAAAAAAATTCCTGGGGACCCACTTAGACGGTCTCCCCTTCCTCCCCTATTTCAAGTTATACAACTTGAGTCCCGTGCTCTGCATAGATATGCAGAATACACTTTTTTCAGGAGTAAAGTAAAGTATGAATATGCCAATAGTAAATGTAGTTAAGTTTGCTTGCCAGGTTTAATTTCCTCCTTCCCTGATTACAAGGAAGTGTCTTTATTAGCAGGGGAAACAAATGAATAGATTCCCTAGCGCTCTCCACCCCCTCCTCACACACACACACCCTTATTTTCTGGAAGGTTACACACATCCCAGGAACATTAGCGTTGTCATTTCTGTGTGGTTTCTCTTACTAAGGTATTGACAGCACATCACCCGCTTTATGGCAGGATACTTGATGTCAGTGTATTAGTTTTATACAGTCACAGCTTGGGCCCAAAGATCCTTTTCCATGAGCTCATGAAAGATATGTCAGACTTGTCAGTTTATTATAAAACAATTATGTGTACTTACAAATGGTGACAACATGTAGGTATACACATCCAGCTCTCTGATCAGTTGTCAGAATTTTCAGGGATATGGAGAGGATAATATTCCTTCAAAATCTAACTCTGTCCCTTTGCTAATCTCCTGTCAACCCAATTCTCCTTGCTGTTATCTGGCTCACGGTGTATTTTATTTTAGAACTCTTTAATTAAACCCTTAAGCAAGTTACAGAAGCATGACATCACTCATGAGTCAGCACTTTGAGTAACAATGGCTGTAGGTTTTTGGCTTTTTTTTTTTTAGGTCAAACACTTGAAATGTCTGGAGCTAAAGTACAGTGTGTTCACTCAAGTTCTTTGAAATGTAAATCAGCAAGTCCAGCAGACTGAAAGTCATTCTGACTTAGAAATGTCAGAACAAGAGAGGCTTTACAAGTGTAATTCCCTATTTAACAAACCTTTTTAAAAGACCATGGTTGAACATGTGAAGTTTGTGGCTTTAAAATCTGTTAAAGAGTGATCTCTCTGACCACAGCTAACAAACCTTTCTCAACAAGACTTTGAGAATACTTTGTACCAGAATGTCCAAAGTACACAGTTTGCAGCCAGTGTACTAAAGACACTATTAGTTTTATATGTAGCACAGTACAGTTTTGTGAAAATTACTAGGCTCAGGGAACAATCCTGGGGTTCTTACTCAGGCAGAGCTCCCGTTGACTTAAGTAGGCGTTTTGCCTGAATAAGGATTTGAAATCAAGCTCTGGGAAGGAATTTCAATCAACCCTGATTCTCTGCAATTCAAATTATACTTCTGTACACTGCATGCAAAAGAGCCATTAGTTTCTGCTGAATCTAGTTTCTCCACAGAGAGGAAAATGAATACATCAGAATCTCCTTAACAGGGATGCCCCCCCTCAGTTCTGGACAGCCTGTTATCCCCATTAACACTATGAACAGAGACCCCAGTTTAACAGTAGTGCTTGCCTCTAGCCGATGCTGCTCTCACCGTATTCTTTGAACATGCAGCCCCTTCAAGGTTCATGTCAACCTCAGTCCTGGGCTTGCAGAGAGTAAGATGTGTCCATTCACACTGTCTTCCTCTCAGCTCCTAGAGCCCTGGTGCATGATCTGTAACTGGAGGTGGATGACTTGAGGCTTGTGCTCACATACAAAATTAAACCAAATAACTAAGGGGTTGGCTGTCTACACACAAAAGTTGTACTGCTGTGACTATAATGATCTAGTTAAGGGTACAAGCCTTGTAGTTTGAATGCAGTCATATTTCCTATCTGTGTGATTATATGGGTATAGCTGATTTCCATACAGGAATAAGCTGTATTGTCAGAAGGCAACTTTATACCAGTAGAACTGTGCCCATCTATATCAATAAAATGATACACTCCTAAGTGAAATAGTTATACCAGTACAAAATCGGTGTGTAGACCAAGCCTAAACCAGTTTTCATTAATGCCTTCTGTAATTTTACTGCAAGACTGTGTAGACACTTATTTCTATTTAATTTAAAGGGGCGGTGGAGGCGGGAACACCACCAAAAGCTGAGGGTAGTAGCTTTATAGATTAGATTTCAGGTGGAGCTATGAATGCTCAGCACTTCTGAAAAACAGGCCCCTTATTACTCAAACTCGGCAACTCAAAACTCTGGCACTTAGACTGTCTACACCACAAAGCCTATGCTGGCATAGCGATGGCATTGCCCTGATGCAGCATACAGTAACAGAAGGCATTTTTCTGCAAGTGTAGGGACACTACCTCCCTGAAGGACATTAGCTATACCAACAGCAGCACTCTTCCATCAGCATAGCTGCATCTACACTGAGAGTTTTTTTCGCATATCTGTATCTCTAGGAGGTGTTCCCTCCTTCCCCCCAAACCCCAAGCAACATAGCTATGTATAAGTTTTAAGTGTAGATCAAGCCTTAGTGAGCACTTGTCCTCACTCAGCAGGAAGCAGCTTGCAATCCACACTAATTAGTGAATTTCACACTAGTATTTCTATCTGCCCAATGCGTGTATAAATCCTGATGCCATACATTTGACAACCTTGTGAAAACTGATTTCTTTTGTTACTATTTGTAATCACTAGGAAAGTGCCCGGGGCAAAAGATTGTTGCTTGTTACAATCAATATATAAATGACATTCAAACTAGGGCTGATGACGAATTGCATTTAACTCACACGATTAACTCCAAAAAATTAATCGCAATTAATCTCGGTTTTAATCACACTATTAAACAAGAGAATACCAATTGAAACTTACTAAATATTTTTGGATTTTTTCTCCATTTTCAATTACATTGATTTCAATTACAACACAGAATACAAAGTGTACAGTGCTTACTTTATATTATTTTTTTATTACAAATATTTGCACCGTAAAATGATAAACAAAACAAATAGTATTTCTTCTTTGAGTGCTTGTTCATGTCAATTCCAATCAGGTGTGCGTGCACCGTGTGCACGAGAGCTGGAAGATTTTTCCCCTAGCAGTATCCGTAGAGTCGGTCTGGGCACCCCCTGGAATTGAGCCTTCATGGCATCCAATATGGTGCCCTGCCGACCCAACTGCCCCCCCTCCCAGTTCTTTCTTACCACCTGTTATGGCTAGCTGGAAAGCCTCATTGCTCTTGCCTTGGCAAGCTTGTGCTTCGCGGTATCACTCTTTGTGTATATAGCTAGATTTAGTAGTAGTGTAATATACTTAGTGTAAAAGCGACAAAGAGTCCTGTGGCACCTTATAGACTAACTGACGTATTGGAGCATAAGCTTTTGTGGGTGAATACCCACTTCGTCGGATGACTACATGCATCCAACGAAGTGGGTATGCACCCACGAAAGCTTATGCTCCAGTACGTCTGTTAGTCTATAAGGTGCCACAGGACTCTTTGCTGCTTTTACAGATCCAGACTAACACAGCTACCCCTCTGATACCATATTTAGTGTAGATTTTCTTAAGTTTCCTTTGGGGGGGTTCCCCCCACCCCATCATGTTTCCCCGACACTGGGGTACGCTTCAGTCCCCAGGCTTTAAGCCATGTTCAGACTGTGGCAGGTTTATGCCAACAAGGGACCCGCATACTTCCTCTCCAAGACACTTCAAGCATAGTCACCTTAGGGACCGTTAAAAGATCTGTAGAGGGTTTTGCCCCAAGACCTTTAGAGACAGAGAACAGCACCTCCAAGTTTTGCTTATGGAGGCAGCACTTCGGCCTCATTCAGAGCCCGGCATGGCGGACCCGACTCCAAGTGTCATTTTCTCAGTGTGCCGCGTTCCGCTGACGCATGAGCCGTTGCTGAGGAAGGACTCGTTCTTGTCAACTGTTGGGAATGGGCCACATCCACCATGATTGAATTGGCCTCATTAGCCCTGGCCCCCAACTTGGTAAGGCAACTCCCATTTGTTCATGTGCTGCGTATTTATACCCGCTTACTGTATTTTTCACTCCATGCATCTGATGAAGTGGGTTACAGCCCACAAAAGTGTTTGCCCAAATAAATTTGTTAGTGTTTAAGGTGCCACAAGGACTCATTGTTTTTTTCAAAAATAATGCCTTAAATTTGTGACTGAACTCTTTGGGGAGACTTGTAGGTTTTCTGCTCTGTTTTACTCACATTCTGTCATATTTCATGTTATAGCAGTCTCAGATGATGAGCCAGCACATGCTGTTTGTTTTAAGACCACTTTCACTGCAGATTTGACAAACCACAAAGAAGGTACCAATATGAGATTTCTAAAGATAGCTACAGCATTCAACCCAAGGTTTAAGAATTTGACATGCCTTCCAAAATCTGAGAGGGACAAGGTGTGGAGCAGGCTTTCAGAAGTCTTAAAAGAGCTACACTGATGCAGGAACTATAGAACCCAAACCACCAAAAAAGAAAATCAGCTTTCTGTTCGTGGCATCTGACTCAGATGATGAAAATGAACATGTGTTGGTCCACACTGCTTTGGATTGTTATTGAGCGGAACTGGCATGGTTGCATGTCCTCTGGAATGGTGGTTGAAGCATGAAGGGACGTATAAATATTTAGCACATCTGCCACATAAATATCTTGTGTTGCTGGCTACAACAGCACCATGAAAATGCCTGTTCTCATTTTCAGGTGACATTCTAAACAAGAACTGGGCAGCTTTATCTTCTGCAAATGTAAACAAACTTCTTTGTCAGAGCCTTTGATTGAACAAGAATTAGGACTGAGTGGACTTGTAAGCGCTAAAGTTTTACATTGTTTTATTTTTGAATGCAGGTTATTTTGTACATAATTCTACATTTGTAAGTTCAACTTTCATGATAAAGAGATTGCACTACAGTACTCATATTAGGTAAGTTGAAAAATACTATTTCTTTTGTTTTTTACAATGCAAATATTTGTAATAAAAATATAAAATGAACACTGTACACTTTATATTCTGTGATGTAATTGAAATCAATATATTTGAAAATGTAGAAAACATCCAAAATATTTAAATAAATGTTATTCTACTATTGTTTAACAGCACAATTAATCACAATTCATTTTTAATTGCTTGACAGCCCTAATTCAAACACAATGCTATGCACAATGACAACAGACAGTATCTTTTATTTGCTGCAATATAAATGAGGCACAGAATTAGTAGAGAACAGGTAGTACAGAGACTACTGTCAGTGTTGGATGCCAAAAGAAATAACCCATCAAATTTGCCAGAAATAAAGGCAAAAACAATACATGGAAAAATTATGCGCAAAATAAAATAAAAGTTAAAAAAATGATGTAGTAATTAACAAATGAAGCAAACCTTTAAAAACAAGGACAGTAACTGTCAGATTTCTGGATTTCAGATATGTCATCACCATTTTTGTATCTCATTCCCCCCCTCCACACACACCTCCTGAAGTATAGTGTCTGTTACAAAATAGATACATCGAGACACAAGGTATTTATGCTTCAGTTATTCCTCTATCCTAGATCTGTCAAGATGAATTTTGAAAGACTATTTTTCTTTCGAATATTTGGAGGAAAAAAAGTGATGTGCCATCTGTAAGGAACTGCTACACAGTCACTGAATCTAAGTTTTCTGTAATACACTTTTAACAATATTAAAATAGCTAAAATATTTCCCACTTCTTAATTATGGGGTGGAGAATAAGGCAGTTACTTGGCCACATGGCAGGTCTGCTGGTAAGACAAGAAGAGGAAAAAATAATTGCTGAGCCCCTTCTGTGGTGGGAACAGTCAGGTTTGTTTCATACTTGACAGATTTTCTTTACCTAGAGGGCAGGCTTTGAAGTCTAAGCATCAAGCTTGAACCAATTAGGCTCCCTAGAACTAAAGGTTCAAATCATGGCAGGGTCAACTCAGCTCTTCATCCTTCTGCGGTAGATGTGATCAAATGAGTTTCATGTAGTTTTTTGTATGTGGGTATCTTTTGGATGAGACATTAAAAACTGGAGTCCTGTCTGTTCTGTTTGGACATTAAAGATCCCATGGCATTTCTGACAGAGTAGTCGCCTACAGTACTTTTGGGTAAAACTTCCCCTTTCAGTGATATTACCTCAAGTTCTAACAATATTATATTGGAGGAACCATTGATGTGCAAATTTTGTGCAGTTTTATAAGATGTTATAAGCACATATGCACAGTGGTAAAAATAAGAAACTTCTAACTTTACTGAAATAACTATCAGAGATGAGAATGTACAGAAGAGTGGTTCAAATACCAAGGTAATAGATAATCTGATTGCAGCCTAGATAGACATACCTAGTCAGTATCAAGATGAGTTAATAGAGTACTAGGGAGCATAATCTGTATTTTCAGACTAGATGGGCCATTAACAGCAGATGTGTCTCTTCTTGTATTTAAGTAGTTTCACTGAATTCAAATAGCAGCTATACATTTATCTGAGGATAACATTTAGAGATGGACATCAAGAGTAGGCAATTTTGAATGACAGTCAAAGCACCCATGTCATGGGGTTACCTCTCGAACATCCCCTTTCTACCTGCCAGCCTGTTCCAGTCCAGCCCCTTTCTTCCCAACTTTACCTTTCTATTTTCTCTATCAGCATGTGAAGGATTGGGCCTACCATATCACATTCTCTTCCAGATGGATCCAGGCCGGTGCTTGCAGAGCCAGCTCCCAGCATACAGAAATCCTACCTGGGGTCTTCTCACAGAATCCAGGCAAGGTAGTCTCCAGTCTAATTAATTGCTGGTGGTTTATTTCAACCCTTCTTAATAAAGATGGGATCAAAGCTTCACAGCTTTTCTCCACAAAGTCTGTACAGCTTAAGTCCTTTCCTCCCCCTCCCGCTCCCCCTGCCCCCCAGCCTGTTCCTCACCCAATGAGTTCATCACCTAATCATTCCTGGCTCTTAGCTCAGAGCCCTTTGTGCTCACAGGGCTTCCCCCAGTCTTCCTTTGGTCCCTCTGTCTCTTGGAGCTGCGTCTCCCAGCAGTTGCTCTGGCCTCTATTGCCACCCCCTCTCCCATTTCCTGCTCTTCCTTTAAGGAGGATCAGCCATTGATTAAGTTGCCAGTCTGGGGCTAATTAGCCAGCCAGCTGGCGACAAGCCTCTGACCCCTAGAGGAAAAGATATCCCTCACACCTTCACACAGCATTATTAGGTACAGAATGTTTTCCACCCCACTTGGCCATCGTAAAGCTTTATACCATTTTCTGAAAGCAAACAGACTTTATACCATTTCTCAAAACAGTCTTTTGCCCTACCAGGGCTTTAGACAGCATTATCTAGGACTCCCAATCAGTCTTTTACCTGTTCTCACCCCTCCTGGGAAAGGCTTATAAGAGCCTTCACTATTCCTGCAATTCTTTCTCCACAGCCAACCTCGGACTCCTGCACATCCTTTTTGGCCTCTATCACCTTTCTCTAACTTTCTCTCCACCGAACTTCCCCACTGACATTTATATAGACCAGCTATCCTTCATTAGGGCCTACAGGATGGCAGTTAATTAGTTGCAGGTGGAGTGGACCAGACACTATCCCCTTAAAGGAGCCAAGCCTGCCTGTGACAACCTGCTCCTAACAAGACTTAAGGCTAGATTCACAAAGGTTCTTAGGCACTTAACCCTCAAACTTAGGTCCCTATGACCTATTTTTAGGCACCACTGTGATTCACAAAACTCCATCTCAGCAGCTGCCTGAACCTGTAGGCATGTAAGATTTTACATTCAAAATTCCCTAGGTGCCTACTTTTCTTGTTCTGGGCATGCTGCTGCCTCACTCTAACTCTTACGTCCCTGCCTAAGCCCCAGAGTGATTCATGAACTGGGGGAAGACAAGCACTTCTCTGCCTAACTCGCACATGACACCAGTGCCAGTAGGTGTGCTCAGGGGCCACCTAACCCCACACCAACCAGCCAGGGGATACTCCCTTATAACCACTAGCCCATCAGTTAGAACATTCAGCTGGGATGTGGGAGACCCTTCTCCCTCCACATCAAGTTCTCCTTCTGCCTGATGAGAAGGAATTTACATAAGGATCTGCTATTGCTATGTAATACTCTGGTGGGAGGGGGTCTCCCACAATCTCTCCTACTGAAGCTGCTCCACTTCAATTCAATAATTGAATATTAATTAGCCAAGGAAGAGGGAGAATGACTGTATAGCCTGGTGGCTAGGGCACTTAGATGAGAGCTGACAGATCCCTTTTTAAATTCCTTTGTCTCATAAAGTGAAGGGGGAACATGAACTAGGGGTCTCCCTGCAATACAACTATGTGCTTTAGCCACCAGGCTAAAGGAAGCACCTCCTCTCCCTCACTGGTTTTAAGTGGAGTTAGGTAGCCCCTGAGCATGTCTCCCAGATCAGGCTCCACATGCCAGTTAGGCAGAGGAGCACCTATCTTCCCCTCTTCATGCATTCCAAGCAGAGATGGAGATTGATTTTTAAGGCCAGGCTGCAGGAAGGCACCTATCTCAAAGCGAGTGGTGGAGCTTAGCATACATCCACTTGTCAGCATCTTCCATTGGCTAGTTTAGGGATCTTCCTGCCTAGCATGCTGGCTTTGTGGATCACATTCTAAGGCACCTATCTCTCCCCATTTGTTCTATGGAGAGTCTAGGCTTTGTGAATCACAGCAATGTTCCTGTGATTTTCTAGGTACCTAAAAGTTAGGTATTGTGATGTTGAGCATTGCTACACCAAACTTCCTTTGTGAGTCTATTCCTTAGTGTTTAAAGGGGGACTGAAAGACGCTGATACTTAGGACTTGTCTACACACAAACTTGCACTAAAATAACTAAATTGGTTTTAATCCATGCATTTTGTTATTTCAGCACAAGTCTATGTTGTGACCCAACAACTTCTTAATACGAACTAGCAAGGGGGTACAGAGGGATTACAGGACTCTCCTGATTCTGGTATGTACATTCTGGTTCACCAAAGAATAATATGTGAAGTCTCAAATGAAGGCTGGTGTCACACTGGTCATCAATGTCATTGTGAAATGAAGATACAGACAGTATATAAGGCATTATGTATATATACTTAATATATGTTCTTAAAGTCTGTACCAAGTTTAGTCACCAGCAAAGGTGAAAATCAGGTTCTGTCCAACAGGAGATGTCTATCTGTCTATGTGTTAACATGCACATTGGGTATTGTCTCTTTCACAATGGGTGCCCTATCACCAATCTGAACTGAATGCAAATGAAAGATTGTAAGAAATAACTTCAGAAAGAAACTAATAGGAAAAGAAACACAGAGGGGGGAAAGAACCTTATCTTGAAGTGCATATCAACAGTATGCTTGAATATATTTGGGAAGACAAAGCAAATGCCTATGCTCCCTTTGCTGAGGGAATAAAAGGACAGCACTTTTACTTCATGAAAAAGGGGTGTCAACCAGGCTTGGTTGAAAATGTTGGAGCGAACTTTGGGTGAGATAAGCTTCTTTACGCAAATGAGTTTAGCAGTAGTTTAGTTAGCTGTTTAGTCTCTAAAAAGCAAGTTATGATTTTGTTTTACGTGTAAACGTTTGTTTCCAATATACTTCCTCACTATTACTTCCATCTATATTCTTTGATAATAGATATATTTATAGTGAAAACAATAAGTTTAAGTGCTGTAATGTTAAGCAAATTGATGATCCTGTTGAATCTTACAAGCTGGTGTGTACTGTTCCTTTGGGAATAGCAGACCTGGTAAGAGTGGCTAGTGGATAGGGGCTTGTCACTGCAGGGAATGCTCCAAGTATTTGGCGGTTGGTGTGGGCCTGTTGCTACCTGTATAGAGAGAAAGAAAAGGAGGACTTGTGGCACCTTAGAGACTAACCAATTTATTTGAGCATAAGCTTTCGTGAGCTACAGCTCAGTTCATCGGATGCGTACTTTCCACAGAACTATACAGTCCAGTACTTGTCTGTTTTTCTCTTGTTCTGAGAGTGGGGTGCTACATCTGTAAGGCAAAAGGTGCACTTTGCTTTTGCCATCTATTAATCCTATTCAAGACTATACATACTCATAAATATATATATAACTTTGCATCAGTTAATGCATCACCCATTAAGGGATCAAGCAACCTGACATCAAGGCTTTCCTAATTGCTCCGCAACCTTGATATCATGCATACCAAAGTATAGCATTTATTTAGAGTATGTAATAATCTCCCCAGGGAAATGTTGGGATTCTCGGCCATGTCTACACTACCACTTATGTCAGCAAACCTTATGTCACTTAGGGGTGTGAAAAAACACATCCCTAAATGACATCCGTTTCACTGGCATAAGTGGTAGTCTGCACAGCGCTATGTTGGCTGGAGAGCTTCTCTCGCTTATATAGCTGTGTTGGGGGTGGTTCAGCTAAGTCAATTGGAGAGCTCTCTCCCATCGGCATAGAGTGGCTACACAAGAGATCTTACATCAGCGCAGCTGCATTGGTACAGCTGTGCCACTCTGAGGTCTCTAGTGTAGACATAGCCCTAAGTCATTTAAAATGTGACTAGACCAGTTACTGTCACATGTGTGATAGGACACCTTCCTCAACTCGCAGGGGAGGGGAAAACATTACCTAAGAAATGTATTCCACCAAAGTGTATTCTAACCCAGTGAGAATTCATAGGCCCAAACAGGGTCATAGGCTATACCATGCTGTTCATAAGTAGCCCCCACTGAAGTCAGTGGTTCATGTGTAACAAGTTGCTGGATTGGGACCATATTTGTAGACATTTAGTCCTAATAAACCACTAAAGCAACATATCAGGAACAGCATAGAGATCAAAGGTCTGCAGCACATCTGCCATGTTGCAAGCCTTTATTTTCAGAGGTGGATCTCCTCAGTACTCCCTCTTCTCCTACGACCTTAGTCACTCCATCTCCTTCTTCAGATGGCTCACAGCTACAGTTTCTCCCCCTGTGCTGGCCATTGAAATTGCGAACATGTGCCCTAGTTTTTATCTCCAATTTCTACTATGATTCTAGATATACAGTCATCAATTGCTAGGAATGGGCACAATACATATTGGCAATGACAGTCCTCAAAACATCCCTAGTTAAGATGTTCATTTGTCCAGAAAAACATTGCAATCTGGAAGAGAATCATAGAATCATAGAATATCAGGGTTGCAAGGGACCTCAGGAGGCATCTAGTCCACCCCCCTGCTCAAAGCAGGAGAGCTGTACAGAATTTAAAGGGGTTGCTCCTAATTACAATTTAGTTATTTGTGACAAAAATTTGAAATAAGAGGTTAATTTGTCCAGCCTTGGAATCCTCTTTTCCTGTAGCTTTAGGCAAGACTCAAAGCCATCTCTTTGTTCCTCTATTTTTTTTTATATATTTCTATAGGGTTGTGTTGATTACAGCTTTAAAATACAAATTGGCACACAGTCCCCTTGAAGCTTTTGTGAAGATTAAATCTATAATACCCTTCCTGATACTTTTGATAAAGTCTTAAGTGAAGATTCCAGAAACATACTGCATACAAATTGCTGTGCTGGTATTTTTCACAAGCCTACAAATGACTGATTTTTACTCAAGCATTGGATTTTGATTTTTAACCACTGCAGGCTAGATCCTCAGCTGGTGAAAATCAGCATAGTTCCACTGACTTTGATATTGCTTTCCTGATTTACATCCAATAAGTCTCATGTCTTACAACGCTAGAGCCAATGAAAAAGTAAAAGGCTTACTGATATATTAAGACTCTGAACTTTGGCTGCACTGCAGCCACTTGACATTGAATCGCCAGCTCAAAGCATTGGATGATCACTCTAATGGCACAGAGCTGGCGGTGACCCAAGAACCTCTTACTACAAGCTGACCAGGGGGTAGAGAGGGGTTAGAGGAATCTGCTGATTCTTGCATGTACATTCTGGTTCATCAAATCATGTTATGTGAGGTTTCAAATGAAAGCTGGTGTAACACTGGTCATCCATATTATTGTGGAATGGACGTACTGTGCAAGGAGTTACATGCCTGTACCAGAAAATTATGTTCTTAAGCATGTAATGTAAAAGCAGATCACCAAAATATGACATGCCTTAGACCAATCCAGACAGGAGATAAAAAACTTGCCTCTCTCTGTTGGGAGTGTAAATTAAGCATTGTAAACTAATACAATGGATTCCCATTTACATACAAAGTCAAAAGTTAACAAAGAGATATGAAGTCAACAGGAAAGGATCACAAAGGGGAAAAAACAAAACCAACCACCATGAACAATGATGAAAGACAATGACCTTTGGGGGTATTTCTGGAAAGTAAAGAAGACAACCTGACATCCTGCACCTAGAAAGGAAATGGACAGTGTGTTTGCATTTATTAAGCCAGAATCTCAGCCAGCCTTGGTTGAAAATGTTGGAGAAGACCTTGGGCGCGATAAGCTTCTTTAGACAGGAGATTAACTCATTAGTTAAGTTTAGTCTCTATAGAGCATGTTATGATTGTTTTACATGTAACCATTTGTTTCCAATATCCTTCCTTGCTATTACTTCCATCTACATTCTTTGATGATAACCGTATTCTTGTTTTCACAATAAATATATCTAAATGTTAAGCAAAGTGCTGGTCCCAAATTGAATCTTACAGCTGGTATGTACTGTTCCCTTAGGAATGGCAGACCTGGTAATTCTCTGAGTGTCCAGTAGATAAGGGGCTGGACACTGCAGGGAAAGCTCTGAGGACTCCGGGTTTGCTATGTGTGAATTGCTACGTACACAGAGACATCAAGGCCTGCAGAGGCTTACAAGGCAGTGCTTATGCTGCCAGAGGCTGGTGGTTTCAGAGAGCTGATCCACAGCAGGCACAGACAAGGCTGCCTCACGCTAAGGGTGAGGTGCCTCAGAATGGAAGCTATCCCTGTTGTTACCCACACAGTCTAGAGCACCCCACCTTTATCCTACTTTGGGCTCAAAGTATAGCCCAGTTAATTTAGGCTTGGGCTTGGGGCATAAGGCACCCCATCCTTTCCCATCCTGGGCTCAGGGTGAAACCTGGTGAATTTAAGTACCCAGCCTTACCCTGGACTCACGGCATGACCTTCTGCAGGTTTGTGGGACCTTTTACCAGTGAAAGAGCCTTACAGAGTAGTATCCTTAACCTCTGTTTATTAACAGTTATCAAAACAGAATACACATGCTAAGCATACAATGCTCACCACTCCCAATGAGGCAGACAAACTTTTCTTGATGGCCAGTCAAGGTTAGATTGTCTCAGGCTCCAGTTTCTGCACAGTGGGGTTGGCAGGGTGTTCAGGTCTGGCAACTCTGACCTTGGGCTCTGTCCTAGAGTTAGGTTCCAAAGAACTTCCTTTTGGACCCCAGTTTATATAGTTAAACTTGAGTCCTATTAGCTATACCATAACCAAGCATTTTAAACGAAAGTACTACACAACAGTATTTTTCACCAATCCTAGCCCATTACGAAACAATTTGTTAACCAATCACACCCCACCACCTTAGCTGATTTAAATCTTGTGAAATTAGCTATGTAACTGTGACGGTGCCGACTGTGGGAGCCAACTGAGGTCACTCAATTAGGGTGAACTGCAAACAGGATGGGGCAAACAAACCCCAAATGCTGGTGGATATTCCAATACTTAGATTTACCAAGCCAGCACAAAACAACTTCTATAGTACCTCACTGGTTACTCAGAAGTCCAAATAATGCAGTTCCCTTAAAGTACCCAGGTTCAGGTCTCCATCCAGACACACATGTCAAACATGTGGTGATAAATTCTGAAAATCTTATTTCATCATATGAAAGAAAAGGTTCTCCTGATCCCAAAGGACCAAGCCCCCGACCCAGGTCAAATGATAACTCAGATCTTACCCAAAATACACGCTTAAAGTCAATTCTTATTAACTAAACTAAAATTTATTTAAAAAGAAAAGAGAGAGAGTGTTGGTAAAAAGATTGATATACATAAAGACTTGCATTCAATTCTTGAGGTTCAGATACATAGCAGAGATGAGTTTGTAGTGGCCAAAAGTCCTTTTAGAAATAGTCCATAGGTTATAGTCCAATGTCCATGTTCAGGGTGACTCCAGTCAGTGACTGGGGATCTCAATCCTTATGGCTTAGGGTTTCCCCTTCTTGAAACTCAAAGCAGATCTGAGATGAAGAAGGATCATGTCCCAAGGTGTTTATACATTTCCAGCAGCCTTTTGGTCTGAGAAAACAATAGGCTTAACTTTCCTTCTTCCAAACATCATGGCAATTAGCACAGGATAATTTATCCATAAAACAGTTCAGATACAGGTTATCACAACCTTCAAAGAGATATAGACAATAATACTATTTCACTCAAGTGTCTTCCTAAATGTTAATATGCCTCGTTTGATCTCTGAATCAAAGCTATAGCAATAGACAAGACTTGTTTGCTTACATCACAAGACCTGAACAAACATCTACCCTTCTATCTCTAACAATGCAGGCTTGCATTTCAAAGCTCTATTCATTTACATATCTTCCTAACCAGTCTTTAAAGTTCCGCCATGTGTCCAGTCAGTCTGTGAGTTAATTAACTCTTTCTGGCCCCCGTCACCTTTCAATGAGATATTACCTTTCAATGAGATATTATATTACACTCATAATGTCACAGTAACAGACAGAAACAATTAAAGAATCAAACAGAGACCATACAGATAAACAATAGAGAAGTAGGGACTGTAAAGGCAAAACAATAAAGAAGTATAGATTTCACAATCACAACTATTTGATAAGTGGTTTCTCGCCAGACAGAATGCTGTCAAACAAAGTCTTCTTCAAACATCTTTAGATCTGTTTCTTTATTTGGTGATGGTGGGTACTATTAGGACAGGATTGCCTTCTTAGCAGCCCGGTATTACATTGTTTAGATTAAATGTAGATGAAACATTAGGATGTGACTCTCTGCAACTTAGCTCATGGCTGTTTCTCACTCTGGCTGAGACTTTTACAGCAGAAAAAGGCCTGAGACCTTATACCAGGCAGTGTCATACTGACATACCAACTCCTAGCCACTTCCCTCCCAGCCACCAGCATAGGAGCATGGCTGGGGGAAAGAGGGCATGTTTAGGGCTTCCTTTTGCCCTGGAATTCCCTTTGGGCCATTGGCAGATGGTATACATTATAGCTGTCCTCAGTGGTATAGCTAGGAATAGAAGTTTGGGTGGGCAACTTATGGTGGACAGCCAATGGCCCAGTCTCACTTTCCCCTCAGGGTTCTCCCCACTACCTGGCTTGAGTCCCAGTCTCCCCTTCCCGCTGTTTCCCCAGATGCTCTCACATTGCAGTGCTCATCAGCAAAGAGCAGCGCCAGCCAGGCCATAGCCTACACAACCTCCTACACAACTTCTGCTCTGCTGGCATAAAATCAATCTCAAGCTGCTGTGCCCTGGCCCTTGTTGCTGCCTCCCCCCTGAAAAGCAGGTAAAAGGCAGCCAGACTGGTGCCAATTTGTGAGCTGGGGACAAGCAGGCTGCAGTTGAAGTAGACCCTGACCAGCAAGACGTGGGCAGCCAGCACTGCCACCCCCCCCCCACCCCCCCCCCCCGCCACCCCTGTATGGGGTCACTTGCACTTACTCCAGCATGCCCAGAATCCTCCAAGCCTGTCCCAGCTGCTGATTCCTTCCACTCTGTACTGCTCACTCAGTGGGGTGCTGCAGCCAGCACCAATTGAGCAGAGCTCACAAAATGACAAGGCAGAGCTGTCAGAGTGCAGCTTTCTGAAGTGACGGAGCATAACTCTGTTTTGGATTTCAAGTGCTGGAGTGAAGCTCCGAACCGCTCTGCCTCTGGCAGTATTAAACCTGTTTGTCCAGTTCCTGAGTTCCCACCTTCAGGATGCATAGTTAAAAAAAAAAAAAAGTCTGTTAATAAATTGACTTAACTATGGCATTCACACAGGCTCAGATTTGGGTGGGCATGGGTGCTAACTGGGTGGGCCATAGTCCACATGTTGCTATGTCCCTCCTCAGGCTAATGTATTTTATGTCAGAGGACTGTACCACAACCGAGTATTGGGGGAGTGAAAAGTAAATATTCCTTTGCACCCCTAGGAGTACTGTGGCTGATGATCTAGGCTTAATGCTAGAGTTTTTTGTTGGTCTTCCAAAAGCACTGTATGGCTACTGTGTTTTAGTTTCTAGACATCCCTGCTAAAAGTCCCCAAATGGTCTATTTTACTCTAGCTATTGATTTACTTATTGAAATTAAGATGATTAGTGAAAGTGATGCTTACTGTTTTATCACTCAAGAAGGGTTAGACTTCAAGGTGCAATTTACATGATTTTTTTGTTCCACCAGCAGAAGAAGTTCCCTTTAACAATCTGATAAATATCTGTGTCTATCTCTCTGTATCTGGAATTAAAACAATAAGTGTTTAGACAAGGACAACTGAAAGTAAAATGTACCGCACTTCTTCCCCCATTGTCCTCGCCAAGAAATCAAAAAGCTATTGTGAAGCGAATCTGCAGAAATTCTGCACATTTTATGGCAAATCCCTGTAGATTTCTGTTCTTGCAGCAGAGAAGGAAGATGTTACTGTGTGCCGTTATACTGTGTAGAGTTGGGAATGCATCTTGCAGGCATAATGGTGGTTGTGATACAGCTGATTCTTTTGTGATTATTACCTTTATGAATGAAACAAGTATGTGCTGATTTTTCTCCAGCCCAAAAAAAACAAGATTCCTGAAAACAGGGAAAAGATACAGCAAATCCATAAGAATCTGTGGCTGTTAATAAGAATGTAGCCCATATATAACATGAAAATACAGCTCACAGACAGAGCATTCTGCAGTCTTCTGACATACAATGACAAGGCGAGGTACACATCCTCTACAAATTACATTCTTTAGAGTCCATCATCAATTGTGCTTTTGCTCTGAGAATTCATCCATTAGCTGAAAAGGCATAACAATAACTGGTCAAGGACAGTGTGTACAATGCCTTTTCACACAGGGCAAAGGCAATCAAAAGATTTCACACATATTTGTACTGCTTGAGAAACATCCTTAATGTATGGGGACACAGACAGGGTAAGAGCAAGAAAGAAAATATCTTGCTCCTGGTTACAGTCAGCCAATGGACAGTAGCAGATTGACACAGCTGAGTACATGCAGTGTAGCTGTAGCCATGTCGGTCCCATGATATTACAGGGACAAGGTGGATGAGGTAATATCTTTTATTGAACCAACTTCTGTTAGTGAGAGAGACAAGTTTGTGAGCCACCCAGAGATCTTCTTCAGATCTGGGAAAGGTGATCCCAGCATCTTAGCTAAATGCTGGTGGAAATAATTGTTTAGCATAAGTAGTTAGCATATATTATAAGGGAGCATGCAAGGTAGAGTGGCCAGTTAACACTGCTGCAGTCATCATAGGAGAAAAAGAGGCGGTTAGTGGATTACAGATTGTTGTAATAAACCATAAATCCAGTGTCCCTGTTCAGTCCAGAGCTTAAATTCATAACTTTGCTAGACACTAAAAAAAATCACAGACTGAAGCAACAAGTCTACATGCCTTTCCCTTTCAATCCCCTACTGCTAGGTTTTCTTCTTTTTAAGTCCCACACCCTGCCCAGATGTGGCAGGGCAGGGCTAATGGAATGGGGCTGGCCATCCCCAGGCAGCTTCCCAACTCCCAGGCCTTAAAGGGGCAAGCTGCCCTGTAAGTCTAAGAAAGGGGAGGGGAGGGGGAAAAACCACCCTGATGTCTTGAGATAGAGTGACTCAACCTCTACTGCTACCGCCATGGCTAACTTTAATACCTGATACAGCCCCTATTTATGCGTGCGGGTCTATAGTGGTGTATGTCTATAGACATTTCCCTGAACCACTCTTGTCACATTCTAGGGTGCAATCCAGATCAGTGAGAGGTTGTGTCACTGTCTTCCCTATAACCCTAGGGGTGCCACTCAACAGCGAAGCTATGCCAATGTCACATTCAGGGCTGTAGCTATACACAGACACTCAGGGTGTGACCTGCATGCTGGTAGGCTGTTTGTGAGTGGCCCAGGTTGGGAGCTACAATGGCAAAGCACTGTGAGGCACCTAAGGTTGCAGGACAGGTGGTGGCAAAACCCCTCACTTGTCTGGATTGCACCCCGGAATGTGACACACTCCCATTACATGTAGAGTTTCCCTGAGTGACCTCATCCCACATTCTACCTAAGAAACAGAATCAGAGTTGTTTTGTTGGATACAAGGCTTTTGGGAGGGTGGGCAGTGGGGACAGAGGCAGAATTTAGTCTGAAACCTATTTTTTCCATTCTGTCTGAGACGTCAGCACTGCGTCATCTCACTTTCAGAAGAATGTGTTCACAGACATAAGGACTGGAAACCTAATATTCTTTTCTTTAAATGGAAGGATAGATTGAGCAGCTGATTGGGTAACCTGAGAATTATTGGTAAAATGCACCATCATATACTGGATTAATAACTCTCTAATCCTTTCAATCATCTGGCTCATAACCTTATTGTCCTACCAGAGTTCTCATTCATTTTCCCCACACATCCAGATTGTTGTTAAATGTCAGCGGTTCTTTCTTTCTAATATCTCAAAAAATTGCTTCTTCCTTCCCATGCTTCTTGTCAGGACTGAGCCGATGGAGTTTGGACTCATCTCTATTTTCTGTTTGCTTCTGAAATCTTTTGTCTACATATTGATATTGCTGGTCTCACTGGGCATGCTCAGATTTCACAATATTATATTATGATTGTCAGCCTGCATCAGTAAATAGCCATTTTTAATTAACTGGAATTGAAAAGCAAAAGCAGACTGGAAAGGAAAATCCCAAAAGCAACATGCCCGAGTCTGACTGCAAAACTGCAGTGTAAATTCTAACAAACTAGAAAACTACATAACGGGGAGTGATCCCAAATCCTGGCTTGTGGCCAGGCAGGGGTTGATGCAACTCAAAAAGGTTGTACTGCTGTTGTCTCCAGTGCAAATCAGATAAGACATACAGTTTCTTTATTTTACACCAGCTACCTGTGGCCCCAAGAAGCTGGAGATTACAGGGATGTGCAGATACCCCAATCACACCCTTTCCCCCCCTACCATGTTCCTGCACTAGGGGATCAAGAAGAGGAGTATCATAGAAATTGCTCTGGAACCTCCATGGAATCCAAATATCCCCCAAGTAGGTTAATCCTCAGATGGCTGGTTATCTTTAGGGCTGCTTTGTGCCACCAATACGGACAGGAGGATCAGGCCAAGAGCGCCAAACCAAGTAGGCATAGCTTGTATATCTCCCCTGGCTGGGGAAGCACACCCCAGAGGTTTCCAAGTTCAAACCTCGTAAGGGCCACCACTTGTAGTGGTGACACCCCTGGGTGGGTTGTCAGCTGCAGGGATCAAACCTGGGTTCTTCTCGATCTTCACATTTCTTGCATCACCATTGGTTATTGGCCCCTTTATCCTGCCCCTCTCCTCCACTGCAACCCCTCAGCTGCACAACCTCACTCAGCTTGTCCACTGGTATTTCCTCGTCTCTCTTCCCCCTCCTCTTTTAGGGATATCTTGAGATGACCTGTGCTGTGAGGCCGGCACTGAGTTGATGTTATGCATCTTTATGTACCCTTTTCTTTTGGTGTTGGTAGCATTATGCTATAAATATCACAGTACACTTATTATTAGTATTACTAGAGTTCTTAGCCAGACGTCAAGACCTCATGGTGCAAGATGCTATATGCACATGTAATAAAAAGACAGTGCCCCAAAGAACCTGCAGCCAGTGAATGAAGGAGGTGGGACCCTGCATGAAGAACAGCTAAGTGAAAATGAACCCAGCTGTCATGACCCACGGGCTCGAACCCAGGTCTATAGGAGTAGCCACACTTCAACACTCCACTTGGTAGCCTGCTGACAACTTCTGACCCAGGACCCATGAAGCCCAGCCCCAATTTGAGGCTCCACCCCAATGTCTTATTGGAGGAGTCCCAGAGCAGCTGATTGGCCTACTGGCCCTACTTAAGACAGCAACAGGAACAGGAAGCTGTCTGAACAACTGGGATCCACTCTGTTCTGGAGTATGTACCTTTTGGCTTTGACCTCTGACCTCTGTTGAGGTTCTGATCTCTGGTTTGTCTCCTGCCTCTAAGCTCCTGCTATCCTGACCCAGATTGATTTTGGTTACTGACTTGTAGTTCTGATCTCCAGTTTGTCTCCTGCATCTGATCTCCTGGTATCCTGACCCAGCTGACTACTGGTTCCTGACTGTGGACTCTGGCTCTGACCAGTAGGTCTGGCTGCCAATGACCTAGCCCTGACACCAGGACAAAAACAAATGATTCTCAGTCGCATTGGTAGAAGTCAATATGTTCAGAAACAGGTAAACATTATTTGAAGATGGATATCCTCAGACAATTATGATAGGATGAAGTCTTGGTCACGATGGACTCATCACTGGCCCTGTAAAATTCAAAACCAGCATTTTATCAAAAACTCCCTCTACCATATCTAGCTCCCAAGGAGACAATTCATCTCAGATGTTCTTGGGTTCATTACCTCCAGGCCAGACTACTGCAACTCATTCTACTGCAGTCTAGACAAGAACTTGATAAGCTACAACACAATTGACCATCACCTAAGTGGACGAGTGAGTCAAAAAGAATATGTCCCTGCAGTGCTCCTATTCATGTTCTACCAAATCAGCTTCAAATTTCTTATTTACAAAGCTCTCAGTGGGATAGCCCATGTTAATTTAGGCTGCCTATCCATCAGGGTCCCACCATGACAGCTACTGTCATCAGGCACACTGTTGATTAGAGTCAAGGTACACTGTAATTTTAAAGTACACTCTTATAAAAAATGGACCAAAGGCTTTGGAAAACCCTCATACAAAGATTAACAGGGAAATCCTACTTTAACCATCTTCAAGACAGGTTGAAAGACACCCCTCCTCACTCTAGCATTCCCAAAGAACCACAGCAGAAGAAAATCCACCATCATGTTCAAATGCAACAGTCCATGATTAAACTGGGAGCATGACAAAAACATGACATCTCAAACAAAACAGCCTCCCTCTTCCTGAGTAGGAAAGCAAATTGACTGCCCTTGTGGACAATTCTCATTGTTTGTTATAATCCATATACATGCTCAGATACTATGGTAATAGGTGCTTAAGAAATGCTGACAGATGGATAAAATCAATCATACGTTATTAAAACAGGTTGCTGAATTAATGGGTTAACAGTGAAAGGGTGATAAAAATAAATATTTTAATTATGAAAACAGATTAGGTAGTGACAATTTCATTTAAGTAGTTTTCATTATCAGAACAAAATTGTGACCTTGAGCCAAGCCCATGGAACAGATAAAGAGAAATTGTGATGGTATCTGAAAAGTAATCATCCCTTTCCCTCCTCTTCTTTTGTTGTTATCTTTAAAAAGAGAGAAAGAAGCACCAAACAAGTTCTAAGCCTACTGAATACCAAACAATGTGTCTCACCTTAGAGTCAACAATTAGAACATTTTTGGTCTATTACCATAATGTACAGAGTCTCCAAAGCCGCCCCAGGCCCGCAGCTATGGAGTACTTAGTGCAGGCCAGGAGAGGCTGCAAGGGCTGCTACTGTATACCGCAGCCTTAGGGCTGCTCTAAATTAAGCTGGCTGAAAATGATTCCATTGGCCAATACAGAGAGGCACAGAGCAATCCCAGTGCAACCTGAGAATTGGGATTATGGCATCTGAATTCTTATTCTGCATTAAATAATATCCTGTTAAAAATCCTAGTTGTACTTGTCAACATGTGATATTAAAATGTGTTTTGAAAGGCTTGATTCTGCCTTGATTCAAGGTGCAGAACACCATGGCCCTGAGCCAGCAAAGCATGGAAGCATGTGCTTAACTTTAAGCATGGGAGTAGTCCCATTGGCATGAATTGTTTGCTGAATCAGGGCCAAAGTGCTTGGCATCTTTCAGGACTTAGCCCTATGTGACTGCGACAGGTAGATTTTTCTGAGAATAACAGAATAATCTAGAGTAATGCATATACTGTTTGCATTTCAAATGAAGATTTTAAATAGTTTAATCAAATTTAAAAAGCACTTTTGAAAGAACACATTCCTTAGTGGTTTGAGGACAGGGCTGGGAGTCAGAGTCTCTTCAGTTCTAATTCTGACTCTGGCCCTGACTCACTGTCTAGTCTTACGCAAGTATGTTTCTGTATCTCAGTTTCTCCATCTGCATAAAATTTCCTCAAAAAGCCATTGTGAGGGTTCCTTGGATAATGTTGGTGAAGCATTCTGAAGCTGTAATTTGACATGTACATTCTAAGAATAAGATCTACTGTAATGTTAGTACAGTATCAACTTTGATACAAATCCATGAACTACACAACTGGTTACAATCCTTTAATCATAATCTCCAGTATAAAAAATAATTATGAACTATATGAAAAAAATAGTTGACTACTTTAGAACATAGTTTTGTAAAACCTTTATTCTTATATCCATTTTTTTATTGAAATGTCAGAATGTGCAAACCCTCTATTTTTAGTTTAAGCTGGGCTGATTTATTGATGACTGTGCTTAATTTTTAAAACATTTTTCCTTGAAAAATTAGACTTCCGACAACCCTTCTAATGTACACAGTTTGAGACACAGGATTCAGTATAAGAGGCTTAGTATTAATGTTTAATTCTGCAGTCTGTACCCTAGCTGTGCAGAAACGGTTTGATAGTTTATGCACCGCTGTAATCAGTATCTAACAAGTATTCACATTCTCACTTGCATTGGTGGTGAGTTAGCATTCTTTCCTCCTCCATTTTCTCTTGATTTTTTTATTGTTGTGGTTCCTAACAGCTTTAACACTCTTATTTTTCAAAATAATAGATTCAAGAATTTTGAAGACAATGAAAATAGTCTATATAAAGTATAGTCAGTATAAAACATAATTGCCCTATGATTCCTGTTTGGAAGCCATGAGGACATGATTATGGACTGGATCCTGCAAGCATTTACCAGCATAACTGAATATTTACCACAGTGAGTGATCCCATGGGTGTCAAGGAGATCACTCAGTTGTAGTGTTTACGACTGTGGGTAGTTGCTGTTGACAGGATTAGGCCTTGTGTCAGCACAGGAACACTTCTCACAACAACCAGAGGTGATCTGTTATAACTCCTGATACTTCGGAAGGGGGAGGTGAGGGAACAACCAAAAGTGCTTCTGGGGCTGGGATATACAGGCTTGTGCTACCAGAGGGATTAACCTCAGCTTTAGTGCGCTGGCGAGGAGAAATTTTCCTCTTCATTTTTCTTATCACTTACATTTATCTATTAATAAATATATACTTCTCATAACCCCCTTATCTATGCTCTCTTGCTACCAGCTACAATCCACCAACAGGCAATACACTTGCTCTTTTGCACATGCCTTCCCCTCCCCTCCTCTCCTCTATGTACAAAGAGCTACCACGGTTCTTGATTCAACAAAGAACTAGAGCATGTTAAGTATATCCTTATGTTCTGTTGAAGAAAAAGAGATGTAGGCACATGCTTAAAGTTAAGCATGTACTTAAGTGCTTTGCTGAATAGGAACAGGATAATTCATATGTAAGCAGTGTCACCTCTTACCCCCGTCCCATTTCCACCCCGGTTGGGAGGTAAAGCTCCGCAGATAAACTTTCGAACTCTGGGGCTGCCCTGACCAGGGACAGAGACTTTTGGGGCATTGGACTTTTGGGACTTTGGGTGATTTGGGGTTGCTGGACTCAAGAACCAAAGGGAAAAGGGCATGCCCCAATTTGCCTGGGGTGGGTTTTTTTTTGCTCATGGGTTGTGTTATGAATCCTGTTGGTGGTGTTTCCCCAACATAATGCCACATTGTTTCTCTCTGTTATTAAAAGGCTTTTGCTACACTCAGACTATGTGCTTGCGAGAGGGGAAGTATTGCCTCTTGGAGGCGCCCAGCGGGGGTGGTATATATTTGTCCCAGGTCACTGGGTGGGGGCTCGAGCCGGTTTGCATTGTGTTATTGGAATGGATCCCCTAGATATTGAACCCGGCCCTTGTTGCTGCCAACTCTGACGGGCAGAAGGGTTACACATATGTTTAAGTTTAAGCATGTGCTTAAGTGTTTTGCAGAAATAGAGCCATGTAGCCTAGATCTGATATGCACATGCAAGTCTGACTGTATGCATATTCCATACCTGTCCTTACTTCGTACAGCAAAACTGCAGCAGTTCTGATGTGTAGAGGGCTTTCTATGATCTTTACAGTTATGGTGAATTTCATCTCTTCTGAATACCCAATTGAAAAAATAAAAATTCTATTTCTGTTTTTACTTCAGTGTCTTGTCAAAATCTTCAGAAGAAAAAGTTTTATTGGCAAATGGAGAACTGGAAATCTAACCTCTGCACATACCCGTTTAGATATTTAATTCCTGAATATATGAAAAAAATGATTTTTTCCCCAGAGTAGCTGTAAATAAGATGAACTCTTGCAACCTTGCTCAAACCTGTCAAACTAAAACCAAGAAAATAAATGCTTCAGGGAAAAAAGAGGTGAAGTGACCATCAAGGCAGAGACAAAGAAAACATATCTACTGCTGTAAAACAAGAAATTCCAGGGGGAGAAACCACTGTACAATGACTGCAACCATTTAACAATTGACCTTGAAGAGGCAAAATGACTGCCAGCTGGATACAACACTAACGATAACAATTCCAATACCATGCAGTTTAATATAATTCGAAGATAATGATTATGACTTTTCTTAATTTGCTTCTTACTTTATATAACGTTTGCACAGTATTATCTCTTGGTAAAGAAAATAAGGATATGTTTATAGTGCAGCTCGGAGTATATTTTCCAGACTTGCACTAGCTTCACTTGAGCTAGCTCACTAAACCCAGCTGTTTGGATGTCGCGGCATGGGCAGAAGCTCAGGCTAGCCACCCAAGCACAGACCCTAGGGGGATTGCTTGCGTGAGCAGTTACATAGCAGGGAGAAAAAGAGATTCCCAATTTGGCCCTTAGATTGTACAAACTCTTCAGGGCAGGCTCTGTCTCTTATTATGTAAAGACTAGCTCCACAAAGAGTTTTATGTGCCGAACTGATACGTTAAGCCAGGGGTCTCAAACACAATTTACCTTAGGGCCAGGGCCAGTCCTCAAATTCTCCCAGTGGGCCAATAATGTCACTGAAGATGGTGTTCAGAAAAGAAAAAGTTTATATTGTATTTTTTATTTTGAATTTCTTAGGAATAATAAAACTGTCGTACAACTTTATACAATTCTTTGCCTGCCAGAGAGTTTTTAGTGTTTGCCAGACACCTGGTAACGCTTCAGTTCTGCCAGTTTGGTGATATTTGGCCTCAGTGACTGAGCAGTTGAAACCTTCAGGATTGCAGCAAGGTGTGCATCAGATAGTTGTGTTCCGTATTTTGACTTGTTTATATTCATTGTGGAAAAAAGTGATCCTGCCTCGAAGGCTGACTCTGCCTGGCAGCTAATGAAGTTGCCTCCATGGCTGACTCTCCCGAGCGACTAGTGATGGTATATCTCTGTCCCTCTCCCTCAGCCAATGGGAGCTGCGCGGAGGTGCGGGGATGGCGCCTGCAGCAGACATTGCTGGCTGCGTGGCTGCATGCATCTCTTCTCCACGGGCTGCAGTGGGGAGGTTCTCGGGCCACAGATGGCCCACGGGCCAGGACTTTGAGATCCCTGCTTTATGCCAAAATTTAGATCCTCAGAACCCCCCTCTTCCCCACCTTCATCTACCACCTAATCCGGTATGAGCCTAAATTCCCTGGGCCCCTATATTTTCACTGGTAAAGTCCTGTCAATTTCTGCTAGCACGCATGCACAAAGCTGCCTAAATCCTGATGCCTGGTACCTAAGACTCAGTGGGATCCTCAAAGTAGACATTCCTCTGATTATCACATCCAGGGGGCCTGATCCAGGAAGCATTCTCATCATATGTCAACACTGCAAAGAAAAGCCGGCAGTGCCAGGTCTCAGAGCTCAGGTCAATTGACTCAGGCTCACAGGGTGAAAAAATAGCAGTGTAGACATTGAGGCTCAGGCTGGAGCCCAGCTCTGAAAGCCATTGTGGGTTCCTAGACTCCAGGCCAAGCAGGAACAACTACACTGCTATTTTTTAGCTCTGAAGCCCAAGTCCCACATGCCTGAGTCAAATGACCTGGGTTCTTACCCAGGGTGCCATGGATTTTTCTTTGCAGTGCAGACTTACCCTCAGAGGACACTTAATTGTCTAGTAGTTAGTGCACTTGGCTAGCCTTTGGGAGACACAGGTGCAAATCACCACTTTCCTTATGTGATTAATACATTTCTCTGAAAGGTCCAGGTTCCAGTCCCTGCTCTTATTCTTAGGAATATTCTTAGGTGCCTAACTCTCATGCATTGGATAAGGAGCCTGGGCACTAACTCAGAGATGAGGATTCCAATAGGTGGCAAGGTACCTAATGTTAAGCATTGGAATGCTGAGCCTAAGTCCCCTTTGTGGATCTAGCCCTAAATGTATGGTGCCTAGCACAATGGTCCACATTCTTAGTCGGGGCCTCTAGGCAACATGTACTATAAATGATAGTGTTGGCAAAGGCACCTCATAGCCAAACAAAAGCTCTAGGATACCTAAATAGAGAGTGTTACAAGCAGTATACTAAGCTCCTAATATTTGTTCCAGTGAAGGCACCGTGTGTTTTGCCATTGATTTCAATGGGATTAGTATTTGTCCCTAAAAGCAAAGACATATCCTAAGCTAAAGACGAAAATAAAGAGTTAAATACAGATTTGGATTTTTTTTTTTTTATAAATGACAATCGTTCAAGCTATCAGTCATCTAGAGGGGGGAATCAGCAGGCAATCCAATTCAAGGAATGAGGCTGTAATGTATGATGTAGGTCTATCAGTTAATTTAAATAATGAGTAACCTGGTAGGCAATCAAATCTAGGTCAGGACATTTAGCAGACTGAAAATAATGAGTCTAACAGCAATAGAGCTAACAAAACAATCCAGATAATAATGGCAGCACAGAATGACAGTCCTAACGTAATCAGACAGCGTGCACAAACTGTAAATAGACAGAGTAAAGAGAATGAACTTGCATGTGAAAGCAAAACATATTCTCCAATGAAACTATTATAGAAGAATTATGTTTGTTTAAAAGGAAGCACACTGACAATCAGAGCGATAACAAACAAAATTTATGTGTTTTTGCTGAATCTACAATATCTGTGTAAAAAAACTCTGGAATTTTTTTTTGCATGTAAAGCAAATATGATGAAATTTGATTTTTGTTGACTTTACAAATCAGCCAGAAAGATCAAACTTTTCCCACTGCCTTATCATGATTTTTTATTGCATTACATTGAGCAACAATCATGATTTTAAAAACTGCTTTTTTTAGAGCGAGAGTGGGGAATAAAAAAATATTTTGGTGAAAGAAAGTAAATGTTCAAATTAGGCTCACTCTGGGGGCAGTTCAGTGTCAGTATGTGGTGTGGGGAAGGAAGACTGAAGGAGACATTAAGAACACTGTGGGTGTGCCGAGTCACTGCAGTTGTGGATTTGTCAGCCACATCTTGTACAAATTTCAGCAGTACATGAATGTCCCAGAGCTGCCCTCTGTGCTTTCAAAGCCCTGGTTCTGCAAATAGATCCACTTGAAGAGACCTTTCTGCCCAAGGAGAGCCTGACTGGGGCCCAAGTTTGAGCCTTGGCTTGCAGGGGGAAGGGAATGTGTGGGTACAGAGTAGCAGTGGCCAGCAGGCCTCCTTTTGCCAAGATGTGGCTCCCAAACTCCAGAAGACAGCAGCCATTTTAAGCAAGTTCAGCTACTCCAGATGGGGAACGGGGTTGCTATTTTCTGAGGTGCTTATCTTTGTATTCCACACAGGCACAGCTCCTCCCATTTCTGGCTGGTGCAAGATTTTGCCTTCTGTTCTTTGATCTCAATCTAGCTCACACACTCAGCTGTGCTCACCATCATAAGGCTGGCACCTGCTTCCAAGGAGATGGAGCATCAAAAATAATGAGCCAGATTGTCGGCTGGTGTACATGGGCATAGCATCACTGACTTCAGTGAAGGTGTACTCATTTAATCTAGCTGACAATCCAGCCCAATATACTTAAAAATGTGCTGAAAAGAAATCAAAATCACCTCTTTGTTCTTGGAAATGAAATTGTCTAAATAAATTAGCAAAATGTGGAATAGCAACTAGGCTTTTATTCGTTGATTCTCATCCTATAATCCATCTACCATACAATGCCCTAGGCAATCAGCTAATTCTGCTAATTTGCCTCTAATTCTAGTCTGTTTACTTCCTTTCACTTTAGTTTATTTTTTTAAGTTTCCCTAACTAATTTATGACTAATAAATAAATATTCTTCAGTAGTGGCATCTCAACATACTTCAAAGCGAGTGGTGGCATTTTACTGACAATTGCAGACGGGAGGTGGGAGTTGCAGCCCAGCTTTACAAAATTCTCTTTCTATGCTGTTTCTGTTCATTAACTGTGGGTTAGTGTCTAAAGCTCCGGGTGCTGAATACATCAGTGGACCTATCCCTGCAAGCATTTACAAATGAGTAGTACTCGGTGTGGCAGTGGTGCTTCTGTCACTTGTCAGTCATTCTTTTGCCCCTGCAAAAGGACCCCTGGGAGTTCTGGTGACATCTTAAGCCAGGATATGCTTTTCACAGCAAACAATAAGGGCCTGATTTACTGATTTAAGGGACTTACATCCAGTGTAAACTTTGTTGAGTATGGTGTTCAGACACCATGGTGATGGGAGCCAGACAAGTACCTACATATATAAACGTCAATGGATATATATTGTATAAAACTTGTGAATAAAAAGAGTCAAACCCAACGTTTTATAAATATGCAATAACTTCTGCTCACAGGACAGACAATCATGAGTTTACAGAGTTAGGCTAATTAATTTTAAATTCTATTTATTTCTGTTTTCACTGCATTGTCACAAAAGTCAGTGAAAATAACATAACAAACACACAAAGTCCTCAAATAATAATGTAAGACAATAAAGACTCGTAGACATAGTGCTTCATCTCATCCATTCCATTGCCATTGTAGGTTTGCTGACTACATTATGATCTCAAAAGTTTTTCGTCTAGGTCAGTTTTATAGTAATGAGCTTTTTATTCTGTATGTACCCAAAACTCCTAGTGAATAAATGGAGAATTTTGATTATGTAAAGAATAAATGATCAGTTATGTGCAGTCGGTTTGTAAGGTGCTTTGGGATCCATTTGGGTGACAGGAACTTTTAAAATGGAAGATCATTATCATAAGACTAGTCTTAACATTTAAGAATAGATCAGAGGGAACAAACCTGCATGGAAGTGGGAAGAAAATGATGACCTGATATCTCGTTTCCATCTTTAATTTGTATGATTCTTGTCCACAAGCATTGGAGATAATCACAGCTGTATAGTTTGTCACAACTTAGTAATTGTACTTTCAGCTTGTAAGGAATACAAACATTTGGCTGGCTGGTCTGCTGAAATGATAAGCCTTGAAATGATGATTTTCTACTTTTTAGTTAGATTTTACAGTTTATAGATGATTGAAATAGTAATGCCACATGTAATTCTCTTTCTAGACAAGCTTAGTTAAAATGTTCATTCAAAGTAATAAGCGCAATATTTTCTCTAATCAGGTCCCCTCGGAATGAAACCATGGAAAAAATGTTCCTGTCAGTTCATTCTGATTACCTGTGTGTCTCGTCAGTCTAAATCCTATCTGACAGCCACACAGTCATAGTGGCCTTTCAATGAGTATTACCACAGAGTCTTTTAAAAATAATTTTATTTCAATTTCTGGCCAGTTCTAGCTTAACCAGCACATATAATTGCTTAATAAGCAGTTCATAAGAAGAACATAATTTCAAAGTGAAATGTTGAACCCATCCATTTTTTGACTGTAACAGAAATTAGAGATGTCTTTTAAGTTCTGTACTGCAAGTTGCTCTGCAGCTGAAGAATCAGCCACCTGGAAACTTGTTAGAATGCCAATTAAACTTTCAGATTGACTCACCATTTAAAAACAATCATACTATTGTGAATATAAAATAACTAGTGAGCTTAAAATGTAAAGTATGTGAGCAGACTGACAACTATATGTGGGCCAAAAGATTTGAAAATTGTCTTTGGACAAGGAAAATCTTATGTGTTCTTAGATATTAAAGGGTCTTGCCAGTGAGAATTAGATCTGTGTGAATAGTTCATAGATTCAGAGAGGTTAAGGTCAGAAGGGAACATTGGGTCATCTATTCTGACCTCCTATGTAATACAGGCCATAGAGTTTCATGAGTTACTCCCATACTGAGCCCAATAACTTGTGTCTGACCAAAGCCAATCTTCTAGAAAGGCACCCAGTCTTGTTTTGAAGACTTCTAAAAATAAGGAGTTGGCCACAACCTTTCTTCCCTCTCCCCTAACCCCTCCCCCGCATAAAGATGTTAAATTGTCCAGGTTTGGGGGATTCATTATAAATTAAAATTTAGTCCAGGTTCATCAAAAGTTGCACTAAGGTTCACAAAACTTTGGAACAATCATTAGCCTGCTTTTAAATGAACCATGGTGTAGCATGGAAATCATGTAAAATATGTCGTTGAGGCCTGAAAACAGGTGAAACTTCACAGTATTGATAAATTGGATAGTGAATTGCTTAACCACACTTTGGTTCATTATGAAATATACTCAAGAAACCAAATAACCAATGGTAGTCAGGTTTGTTGCTACAACCCAATAATACAGGAAAAAGATTCTAGAGAAAGCTGTCTCATGCAATGATCTTACATTCCTGTTATGCAGAAGATGTGCTACCATATATACACCCCTAAAGCTATCATTTTATATTCTACTTACAGTAAAATGAACTGTGTCATCTGAAACTCTGTTGAACCAATCAGCTTTCCACCTTGTTTTTCTGGTACCATGGTATACCCCTTATCTCTTTGTTCTGAACACATGTATTTCAGGCACCAACAGCGGTGAAAGTAAAGCTGAAGACTTACCGGTACGGGGGCCGGCTCCGGCCCCAAGAAGGGGTGGGGCCTCAGGCGGAAGGGGTGGGGCTGGGGAGGGTCAGCGTCCCCCAGCCAGTCCTTCCACGCTGCCTGGCCTGTGCCGCCAGGGGCTCCAGCAGCGATTTAAAGGGCCCAGGGCTCCGGCCGCTGCTGTGGTAGCAGCAGCAGCAGCCAGAGCCCTGGGTCCTTTTAAATTGCTGGCCTGAGGCAGCTGCTCATTTTGTCAGTGGCCGGGGGTGGGGGGAGGGGCGGGGAGGACCAACCACATTAAAGCGCTGCCATGGCAGCACTTTAAGCAGGGTCCTTTGCCGTGGCAACGCTTTAACGTCACTGCCCCTTTTGCTCCCTCCCGTCGCTGGCTCTGTGGAAGCACTTTAAAGTCAGCTGGATACAGGCTGGGTACTGGTGGCCACTTTTTACCGGTACACCGTACTGGCCCGTACCAGCTTATTTTCACCCCGGGTACCAATGGGTGTGAAGGCACCTCCCATTGCAAGGGCGAAGAATAATCATAGCTTTTGTCCTCTTCCTTTGGGACATTCCAGTACAGGCCTGTGAGAATAACTCCCTTTCTGTTGCTATGGTAAAGCACTCATCTGTCACGATCTTGACAGCTTCCCTATTTGCTCAAGACAAAACTTACTGCAAGGAGTTAACGGATACTTAACATCAGTGAGCAGAGTTATATAAAAATCATAGGCCAATTTAGGCTATGTGACTTCTATAATATTTATGCTTAATGATATTTGTGTTTCATGTGTTATTAATATTTCATGTGTTATTAATATGTGTCCATATGCTAGCTAGCATATATTTGTGATATTGTGATATATTAGTGATAGCATATATTTGTGATATTTGTGTTTCATGTGTTATTAATATTTCATGTGTTATTAATATTTGTGTTTCATGTGTTATGAATATGGGTCCATATGCTAGCTAGCATATATTGGTCAACAGCAGCTTCAAGTGATTTTTTTTTTTGCTTTGAAATATGAAATATTCAATTTATTCAGGTACAAGACTCAAACCGAAACAGAGGAGTGTGAATCCATGAAGAAGTTTGCCCAATCCCCTGGAGCAAAACTGCCACCCAACTCTACCCTTGTGGCTTTTAGAATTTCAAAATTTAAAAAATATTGTCAATTCCCCTCTCTTTTTCCTCACCAGATGTAATCTCCAGCAACCTCATAAACTGTAGTGTATATTTGTTGGAGGATATGCTGTTCTAGGGCCTGGGGAGCCTCTGCCTCAGAGTTTAGTTACAGAGCAAGTTCAGGAAATGGTCTCCACCCCTTTTAACCAGTTGTAGAATTGATACATCCTGCCCATAGAAAAACTAAGACTGGGAAAGGTAGTGGCTTATAGCAGGCAGCCTCTTACAGGAGGATTGAATGGCTACCTCCCCATTCCTGAATATAAGGTACAGTGGTTGCCAAGCTTCTAGACTATACCAAGTGGAAGGTGGGGACCTCAGTGCTGTGTAAGTGGAAGCAGTCGGCTATCTGGCTGAGAGGACTGCATTCCTATATAGTCTGCAGATTTTCCCACTGCACTCTCATTCACAGAATTTATTAAGACTTGAAGTTCAATTCAGATGGGTTTGAGACTCAAAGACCCAGATCCTCAAGCACCTTAATCTCATTGATTTCAAAGGGAGCTAGGTGCATAACTACCTCAAAGGATCTGGACTGAAATAAATATTTTGAAAACACTTAGCAGGAACTGCTGCAGAAATAAGAACTGCAGCATTCTTCTGCACCGAAAATGTCCATCTAGAGAGGGAAGTTAAGTTTTTAGCACACAGGTTGACTCTTAAGGCTGAAATATGCCCTCCGTTTAACCTGTGCAACCTATTGAAATATATAAGGTTACATAAATGGAAAGGCTGTATGAGGCAGTTAATTTTCACATTCATAAGTGGAACTGGGCGATTATGGTGAAGTCTCTCATAAATAATGGTTCTACACTCTTTGATTAATTAATTTCAACCGTGTTCGTCCCTCTTTCCACAAATTGTCTAGCTTACATATTTACTGGCAGGGATGTTTGCCAAAAAAGAGAATTTTAAGTAAATATTGCAGAAAGGGAATTGAAATTTTGTAATGTTGAGTGTTTGCACCTGAAATTTCATTTTAAAAGTTATCCTTATCCAATTAAGAAACAGAAATTGTACCATGTCACCTCAATGGGAGATAGGCTCCTAGGCACTTTTGAAAATACCAGTAGGGCTCAAATTCACATGGATATTTAGGTATCTCTCCCTCAGTATTGCAACACCTAACCCCTAAGCAACCAGCCACACAAAAGAATCCTCAGCCCTGCGTCAGGCACCCAGGTTCCCCATACAATGCATGGGGAGTGTTAGGCTTCTGAGGAAGGGATCCTCAGAAGCTAGTAAGCTGAGCAGGGAGATGTCTAATCTAGCCAGGAGTGAAATACAAAGGTGCATCTGCCTCTAATCATGATTCTTGGCCTGAACCCACTCTTGGTGTTAGGTGCCTAAGTCAGGTCAGCCCTTTTTTACACAAAACCAGGCTTTCTTTTGAGTCAGTGTTATGCTGCCCCTCCACTTCTTGGCAGCCTTCATCCTCTTGTGCAGTCTGAAAGGAATTAGATTTTAGGCATGCTTAGAGCACAAACATGAGATTTGGTGCACTGGTGAGATAGGCATTCCCCTGCCTAGTTTGAGAATCCTGCTTCGGCGCTGCCATCATTTTGGCTTAAGCTAGAGCAGCTCATTAGCAGTGTCACGATGTCAGGACTTGGTGGCTTTGTGTATGCTAACTGTGGCAAGTTAGGCACTTACATGGTTAGGTGGCTGCTGAGTGGTGGTTTTGAGAATGTCAGTGGTGCATAAATGTTGGACATAGGTGTCGAAAGAGGCAGTTAGCTGCCTAAGTGTCTTTGTGAATCTGTGCCTACATGACACCTTGCATCTTTGGGTGCCAAAATACCTTTACACATGTAACTGGTTAAAAGATAGGAAACAAAGGGTAGGAACAAATGGTTTTCAGAATGGAGAGACGTAAATAGTGGTGTCCCCCAGGGGTCTGTACTAGGCCCAGTCCTATTCAATATATTCATAAATGATCTGGAAAAAGGGGTAAACAGTGAGGTGGCAAAATTTGCAGATGATACAAAACTACTCAAGATAGTTAAGTCCCAAGCAGACTGTGAAGAGCTACAAAAGGATCTCTCAAAACTGGGTGACTGGGCAACAAAATGGCAATGAAATTCAATGTTGATAAATGCAAAGTAATGCACATAATCCCAAATATAAAAGATGGTGTGCAAATTGGTTGTTACCACTCAAGAAAGAGATCTTGGAGTCATTGTGAATAGTTCTCTGAAAACATCCACTCAATCTGCAGCAGCAGTCAAAAAAGTGAACAGAATGTTGGGAATCATTAAGAAAGGGATAGACAATAATCATATTGCTGCTATATAAATGCATAGTACACCCACATCTTGAATACTGTGTGCAGATGTTTAAAAAGGCAGCAGGTTTAAAAATACAAAAAATTAAAATTAAAAAAGGCAGCAGTTTTAAAAAAATCAAAAGGAAGTATTTTTTCACACAATGCACGGTCAACCTGTGGAACTCCTTGCCAGAGGATGTTGGTAAGGCCAAGATTATAACAGGGTTCAGTAAAGAACTAAAGTTCATGAAGGATATGTCCATCAATGGCTATTAGCGAGGATGGACAAGGATAATGTCCCTAGCCTGTTTTCCAGAAGCTAGGAATGGGAGACAGGGGATGGATCACTTGATGATTACCTGTTCTGTTCATTCCCTCTGGGACACCTGGCATTGGCCACTGTCGGCAGACAGGATACTGGGCTAGATGGACCTTTGGTCTGACCCAGGATGGCCATTCTTATGTGGCCCAAAGAAATTAACAGAAATTGAATAGGGCTGACCTTCTTTGTTATATTATTACTGTACAGCATTAAGAATGTCTCATGAAGAACAACCTTGTATCAGAGCAGTTTGGAGGTATTATTACAGAAAAGTAGTGACAACAGTGAACAATAAAAGCAATCCATTCACTTTCTTCCCTCAATAGGTAAAGTGTTTAGAAAAAAAACAGATCTGTGGTAGATATTAGAACTAAGGAAACTGTGGTTTATTTTTCTCCTTCTTGTAATGGGAGTGGTGCTGAATACTGCTCAGAATATATTTCATCCAAACCCTAATAGTCACATTTGTGTGATTAATTTATTTGGCAAACACCTAACACAATCAGGGATAGTTAACAGACCAGGCAAGCCACCCACACAGGGACTTTATTTAAAATCCTGGAGACTGGCTTATCTCTGGAGTGTAGTAAAAATTAGAGCTGGTTGAACATTTTCTGAAGGAACATTTTTTCATTAGAAAATGTCTATTTATCAGAATGGAAACATTTTGCAGAAATGTGTGGATTTTATTGACATTTCATTTAAAATATTAAAAAGAAACATTGCAGTAAGGTCAAATGGAACAGAATATTTCAAGTTTTCACCTCAAGATGACTTCTCCATTTAGAAATTTATATTTTATTTTTTATCAATCCATTAGAGTACCAATTAGCAATTACTACAGATGGCCAAAAAAATGGAAATTCTGAGTGTTTGAGATTTTATTTTTTCCACATCAGAACAAAACATTAAACATCAGAATGTCCTGCAAAAGGAATATTCTAATCTGGAAGTGTACTGCTGCCTCTTGTCTTGTCAGGGGTCTTCCTAACCCCCAGCATGGCTTCTCACTGGTTCTTCCTCCCCTGTCACACTGATAATGTGTAGATCATCTCAAGCTGGGAGATGGGGGATAAACAGAAGCTGATACAGAGCAGGGACGGAAAAAGATGCGGTGGCGGGGGGAGCTTACACTGAAATGGGAGTGTGTGATGGGGGAAATGACATGGAATCAGAAAGGGGCAGAGAAAACTTACAAGGGGCTGGGAAGGAAAAAGGAAAACCAATTACTGCAGTATCTTTCTGCAAGTCAATTCACAAGTTTGGTCACTAGATGGTGGTAATTTCCAGTTGATAAATGTAGATGAAACTGGCACATTCTTGTGAAACATTTTTATTTTGTCGGAACAGGATTTGCCAACAAAAAAAATCCTGTTCCATCAGATAATTTTCAACCAGCTTTACCAATTACCAATTAGAATACCATTTACAAATGAGCAAAGTAAGTACCAATTACCAAAGGAATTAATACAATACTAAATTATCAATTAGAATACTTATCAATACCAATTACCAATTATTTTATATTATAATTTTAAAATAATTATTAGTCCCTACTTTTAAAACAATATAAAACAAAGATATTAAAATAAAAAGGTGAAATTGAAATGATTTTTTTAATTTTATGTAAATGAAAATGTTTGATTCACCCAAAATATTTTTTCCCCAGAAATTTCATTTTGTGGGGAATTTTGATTCTTCCTCACCCCAAATGTCAGAATTTACCATGGAACAGAAGAATTTCCTTGTTTAAACCAGGTCTAGTAAAACAATTACAAGATGTCCTTATTTTGCTATTATTGCTGATTTCAAAGGACATGTTGTATGCATCTGTAAGGATGGCAGAATAAGGTCCTTATTTAGCTAGTTAGGTTATGTGTTAAATCATTATGAAACAATTTATTCCTTTCTTTTCTGTTCTTCCAGTTAGTGGTAACAATACTATTCAAATAGTGAAGATAAAGGAAGAGATCCTTTGACCCACTCTGATTGTTTTACATAAGAACATAAGAACGGCTATACTGGGTCAGACCAAAGGTCCATCTAGCCCAGTATCCTGTCTTCCGACAGTGGCCAATGCCAGGTGCTCCAGAGGGAATGACATCAAGTGATCCATCCCCAGTTGCCCATTCCCAGCATCTGGCAAACAGAGGCTAGGGACACCATCCCTGCCCATCCTGGCTAATAGCCATTGATGGACCTATCCTCCATGAACGTATCTACTTCTATATTGAACCCTGTTATAGTCTTGGCCTTCCCAACATCCTCTGGCAAGAAGTTCCACAGATGCATTGTGTGAAAAAATACTTCCTTTTGATTGTTTTAAACCTGCTGCCTATTAATTTCATTTGGTGACCCCTAGTTCTTGTGTTATGAGAAGGAGTAAATCCAGTGCCCCCATTAAAAAGTAGGAGGGCTCTTATACAAAGGTTGACATCAATTAAAAGAGAAAACACTACTGAAAAAGAAAAATGAAATTTTGCTCTCATTTACACTGGATAGTGGATAGAGTTACTCTGGTTTCAGTCCTGGATAAAGGAGAAGAGAATTTGGCCCAAGGTATTTTCAATGTTTTTGTTTGAATTTACCAAACTCCAAATTTAAAATAAAACCTTAATTCAAACATGAGGAAATTTAAGAAAGTATCAAAGCAATACTCCATTTGCTATTAGAGTCTGTCTTTAAATATGCATTTGATATAGCTTTATAACTTTTATTTCTTGACCTCAGAAAATGTGTGTTGTTATAGGGTGGTCCATTCAGTTCTTGAACAAAATTGAAGAATGTCTTAATTTCTTGTTAGTTACGGCATTAATCAATGGCTAATTGCGAATATTTAGCCTGTGGAAAATATAGGAATGGAATTAGATTGTGACTACAAGTCAAATAAACTTTGCTTTTGTTATTGATTTAAACATTTTTGAGACAGATGTTCAATATGGTTTGCTTAGCACATTATTTTGTAATGCTTGGTCAATGTGCTGAATAACAATTGGACTGAGTCTTTACACAAATTTCTGTATCACATATAATTTATCTTGTAATCATCAATATTCTTAATAATAGTAGACAACATTTGTATTGCTTTTCCAAAACCTCTGCACATAGTTACCTGCAAAGCCCCTACTTATGTTGTTCAGCTGCTGGTATCTAAGAATGTTTAATAATTGTTTAATGCCAGCAATATGCACTTTGTTACCATCTTTAAACATTTTAACATTTTCAGTGACTAGAAGTCCAATCCTCCTTAATTTATGCAGACAAAATTCTAAAGGGCCTGAGAAGGCCAGATCCTCCTTTGATGTTAATCAGTGTAGCGCAACACAAACTGAGCATGTGTGCCTCTGAGCGACTAAAACTAGAATCTTTTGAGTTGCTCAAGGAAAGAGAATAAGAAAAAAGTTAGAGATTAAGGGCTTAGTCCTGCTCTCATTGAAGTCAATGTCATTTCTTTGTCACAGACTTTAATGTTGATGACTTCTGGACATAACAATGTGAATGCTTTCAGAGTGTTTTCATTGACTTCACTGGAAGCTGGATTGGGCCACCTATAGATGCACAACTTAGATAGATGTTTATCTATCCCTACTCTACTGTAGACTTCCTATGTGACCGTGGGCAACTCAATTAGCCTCTCTGGTCCTCAGTTTCCCTATAAACAAATGAGGATAATAGCACTTCTCAACCTTATATGGGTATTGTGAGGATAGATACATGAAAGATTGTGAAGTGATCAGATATTACGATAATGGGGTACATATAAATACTAAAGATATAGTGACAGACTTATCTACACTACATGCCTGGAATCATTTGAACCTATGCAATGCCAGTTTTATCATGGATGCAGTAAGAGTAGAAGGTTACAGCACAGGAATAATGGACTTAGTATTCTACCAAGAATTACAGATATGAAAAAGACATTTTATTGGTGACAATTCTTATAGATTTCATCTTGAATCTTGCTCTCTTTGTTGGTTTTCATTAAAGTGTCAGCTCTTGGAATCATGGAATTACATAAACACCTCTGTTTTCTTTAAAAAGTAGCCTTCATGGTAGCAAGAGAAAAGATAAAAAATGTGTATCCTAAAGGCTCACGCACAAACAAAAAGAACTGAACATTTGTTTTTTTTCAATCTAATGATTTTGAGGCTTGACACATGATTTTGTGAATGCTTAGGGTTGGAGATACAGAAATGCTTTGATCAAAAGTTTCAGTGTAATACTTTTGAATCATAACTAGAGGTAGTAACAAAAATTACATGAAATATTTTAATTTTGTTCAAATTTTTTCACTTTTTATTTTTGATTAAGTGAAAACTGAAAAAAAGTTTTCAAAAACTAAAAAGTTTTTGGGTGTTGGTTCCTGCCCTTCTCTCTTTTCTTATGCTCCCCTTTTTGTCCACAGAAAAAGATAAGAAAGGGAGAAAAGGCGGCAGGAGTACCTAAAATGAAAATTTTCATCAAAATCACAGAATATGTTGACCACAACAAACCATTTTCTGCAAAAAAAAAAAAAAAAACCCTCAAAAAGAAACAAATCATTTTTTTGAAAAGCCATTTATTATAGAGAAAAAAAGATTAATGAAAAAAGTTTGACCAGTTCTAAAAATATCACAATATTGAGTATTTTGCAGCAATGTAAATATCAAGCCTTGGGAACTGATTAGAAAACACCATTCCTTACAAGTCAGTTATTCCACACCTTGTACAATTTCTATTTTTTCTTAATGTACTTCAGCCCCTCTTTATCTGTTCCATTTGGATTTCAGATACAAAACTAATCTCATTTTATTGTGACATTTTACTCACTTTATTTATGTGGTTTGAAAACTATTTAAACTACTTGCTTGTTTGGAAATATTTTTGAAACATTCCCAAATGGCTATAAAATAAAACTGTCAGATATTTATTTAGAGGGTAATTGTACTTTTTATATTACTCTCAATATTGAATTGATGCTTCTTCTTCAGTTCCCCACCAAGACCCACTTTACAGTGGCTGCTATTAGCCAACTAACTATAGCTAGGAAGTGGGGCAATTAGAGGTGGGTGATAGATTTTAAAGAACCACCAAAGAGAAACAAGGTGGGCTACATTGTTCCCTTAGGCACAGCCCTGAGCAAGGTATGGTGCTTAAATGCCACACCCTCGGAGTACCTTCAGGAGGCATTATTCTTCTGAGGCTCAATTAGACAGCTACCCCCCTGCTTTCCCATTTCTCCTGATCCTCACCACTCACCTTCCTCCTTCCTGTCTAGCTTTAAGGTTTGGACAGTCCTCATAGGATTGAAATAGAGTTTTTATTCTCCTTTATTCCACAGAACAGATATTTAGCCCTGAAGTTATATGTTTTATCCCAATTCCTTACTTTCCACATGTTACTTGTCCTCTTAGGCCTAATGATACAATATGAACCACTAAAAGGGATGCCTGCACTGTGCAGAGCTCTACAGATAGCAGCAAAATTCCACACACTGCATGGGCCCACACTAATGGATCCTGATGCAAGGTTGGGGCTTGAGACTGTAAAAAGAGAACCTAGCACTGTGTGGCCAACATGGTAGAACCACCAATAAAAAATGATAATGTTGCCTTTAGAATAACAGTTTTCTGTGCTCAAATGGAGTTGTGACGAATTCATTCTTTTTATAGCCATCCCCCCCAACACACACGCACATGTCAAAATAAAAAACAATCCAACATCAAAACACAGAGGGAAAATGAACTTAATGCAGAAGAAGTCAAGGGGGTTAGATTAGATGACCCTATGGTTCTATGATTCTTAGACTAGTGACATAACTATAAAGTACAATATCAGCAAAGCATTCCATTGGCCTTTATAAACTAGATCATACAATTATTCAATTAATCCAGACTGATTCTTTTGTTAAGCAATATAACTAGTAGAATCATTTTAATGAGCTATAAATTATGCATTATAGTTAATATTCACAGCAAATTCCATACATAGAAGATAATTCCGATACCGAGATCTTTTCTTTTTTTGTAATTTCAATAACCATAATGTACATAAGCAGTTTGAAATATAAGAAATGGATCTTATTAGCACAAAAGAAATTTAAGACAATTTATCATTACCTTTATGAGATATTTTGGTCTTCATTTCTAAGGGTTTCCTTTTCTGTGCAGTTTATTCATCACATTTAATACATTTAAAAGGAGCATATTCAGCAGATATGTTATTTATTGGAGTTCCTGTGTATGCTAATAGCTGGCTGGATTTCCACTTGTGTCTTTGAGGGCAAATCAAGGAGGCAAACTCAACTGGAAATAAAAAGTTTGTGCCTCCAATGCCCAAGGTTTGCAATATACATTTAAAAACATTAATGAAATGTCTTTAAAAACTCCAAGGACACATGGTAAAGTTTCCCAAGAGGAGACTAATTCATGCTCTGACCTTTTATTCCAGTTTGGTTATAGCATATATTTAATTACCCCCCTTTTTTTTTTCTTTTCTTTTCTTTTTTTTTTTTTAAAAGAGTAATTCAGAGCAATGCAGTCACGGTGGGCCTAAGTCTCACACTGAGTAGTTCTATATTCCTCCAGTTCCAGTCATTCCCTAAAAAGCAATGGAAAATAATGCTTTTTAAATAATCTTCTACATAACATAATTCATCCTTCTGGGCAGGAATTCTCTGTATGAACACTTTCTTATATACAGTTGTTGAATTCATCTCTGTTATATTATTTCTGAAATCTATGTCCATTCCACACCCTGAGGTCTTCATAACTAGTAAATAGAAAATGTGCCTTCGTCTGAAGGAAGAAGGAGGCTACATGCATCAAAGAATAAATACTTTTTTTTTTAGGTAAATGAAGTCAGTTTGCTACTGCTATAATCTTCTTTTATTTTTTCTCCTTTCCCAAGATATTTTAACTAAATCCCTTGCTCCTTTCCTGTCTGAGCATTGAAGAGTCAGCCTTATAATAATACAACATTTTTTAGTGACCAGCAGGATATAAGTTTTGGTCTCTTAGATAAATATATTTCCCTTCAGTAAGTAAACTATCATTCTTTTTCTTGTATTTTTGAAAACATTTCAGGCAAATCTCCATTCTACTTCTTAACTACATAAGAGTTTCAAGACTGCATAAATCATGATAGCAATCAATTAGTCTTTATTTAATACTGAAAAGAACACTGAAATAATTAAGTGAAAGACACTTTGGCTAGTTACTCAAGCGAACATTTTCAAAGATGCTCACTGATTCTGTATGCCTCAACTTTTGAGTGCCTTGTATGAGACACCTTGGATCTGATTTTCAGTCTTGCTAAGCACGCGCAGCTCCAACTGACTTTGACTGGAGTTGTGGGTGCTCAGCACTTTTCAAAATCAGAAATAAAGGGGTTTAAGTTATGCACCCAAAAGCTGAGGCACTTGGGATTAATGGATGCTTTGAAAATGTTGGCCCAAATTTTCACAATGGACCCAGTCCAGCATCATTGAAATCAATGAAAGTTTTGCTGTTGACATCACTGGGAGCAGGATCACATCCATAAATGGTTGTGATATTAAAGTAGAAATGCTTGTCTAACAAACATCGATACCAATAAAAACAAACATTTACAATGGTCCTGATCTTGCAAGCATTCTTTACAAGAGAAACCTTTGTTTCAAATAATTCCATTGATTTCTGTGCTAATATCATCCAATTCAATGATTTGCTTGAGTAAGGATTACCAATGTGAGCAAATCTTGAAGAAGGTCCAATATTTGTAACAATTGTGGAAAATTACTTTCATAGTTAGGTAACCACTGGACAGAAGGTTTTTGGGTTTTTTTTACTAGAATTCACTACCATTTTTGCAGACTTCTATCATTAGTCTTTGTAAATAAAGACTGCTGACCAAATAGAATTATAATGCTCTTTTGGCAGGAAGATAAATATTGGATTGCACTTTATGTTTTACACTAAGAAAATTGTGACTATTTTGGCCATAAATTTAAGAACAATATCAAATTTGGATTGCTACTGCAATGCTACTATGCTGCAGTAATGTAATATACACACTAACATGATAGATGCCCTCAAAAAGTACAGATATAACATGATGCAATACTTTTTGCAGATTAAATGTTCTGTTAATGTATGCCATGCTAATGATTTCAGTGTAATATATGATGGGTGGGTTTTACTTTATTGATTTTAGCATTTAACAAAGTTGTAGGTTAGTACTCAGAGTTACATAGCATAAAATATAAATCCTGGCAGTGGTAACTACATTGCCTCAGCATCTTCTCAGTTAGTTTACACATCTGAAACACAAGGCTAATAATAATCCGCAGTGCTTAGCATTTTCTCAGGCAGTCTATAAACTCCTTTTATTCTATTAAAAACCGCCTTGTGCAAAAGCTTTTAACAGAAATGAAACCAATTGGGCTCCATAGAAATGTAACAGGATTCTATAGAAATTACTCTAAAAACCTATCAAATGTAATTAAAAAGGGTAACATTTCTACAGTTTTTCTCTATAGAAGGGATAATTATTATTATTCTGTTCGGAAAACCTGTGATTGCCCTTAAAATATTTCTATCAGTTCAAAAGAGGGTTCTTATACATATAGGGCCTGATCCAAAGTTCTCTGAAGTCAGTAAGCGCCTAGGCTTTGAGTCAGGCATTTAAGCCCTGATTCAGCAAGGCTCTCAACACATGCCTAACTTTAAGCATGTGAGTAGCTACACTGAGGTTAATGTGCTTGAAATTAAGCATGTATATATGTCCTGTGCTGTATCAGGGCATATCTCTCTATATGAAACGCATGGGTACATTCTGAAATAAGCATAATTCTCACAACATTTGCATTGGTAACATTTACAACATGACTAAATACTTAAAATAAATGGTGCTTAATGTTAAGCACATGCTTTAAATTTCTGCTGGATCAGAACCTTGAAGCATTCAATGTGGAACACCACAATTCTGGAATTGTAACGATGTCAGCATTTAGAGACTCCAATTGACCACTGTTGTCAGGATAAATCCAGTGGAGTGTATGGAGCTGAACCAATTTATACTAACAATCTATTTGTTTCTATCATCTTAAATCATCCTGTGTGACTAGATAATAGAAGTGGAAACATATTTTTGGCTTGGGACTGTCTTTAGGCCTTTTATTTAATACCTGAAACTATTGTGGCAGGATACCTCTTTCATCTCCTCAGCCACACCATTTCACACTGGGGTAGTGGGCGGGGGGGGAAGCTGGAGTATATCAGTGTGACTCCAGGGGATTTTTCTCTTCACTTTGGTTTTATTTTTCACTGTTTACATGGTGGGCCTCAGGATAAGCCCAGGAGATTCTCTTAAGCAAAGCAAAATAAAAACCAACCTCAAACTCACAACAAAAACATAAATACTTCTCCCTGTTCCCACTCCAGGGTATTACCTTACTACACTGGCTCCTAGTTGCTAATCCTTCCCTAACCAGCTATCAACTTAGTTTCTTTCTGTACAGGGAGGAGAAACAGCCTTCCATGAATGGGAAGCCTTTCTTTCCTTCCTGCTGCTGCTGCTGCTGCTGCTGCTGAGCTCTCCTCTCAACCCATCCCATTCCTTTTCTCTCACCAGAAAAAAGGTTTTTTTTAAGGTCACTAGCTGCCCTTAACTGGCCTCAGGTGTCTCTAGTTAACCTGAGGTAATCTTCTTCCAGCTCATGGGGAACAGGGCCTTCACCATTTAGGGCTGATATATCTATACCCCACCACTCTCTTATATCTGTCAGGACTGAATTTGTCACATTATCAACAAGTACTGTTGAGCTGTTTCATAGCAATGGTAATATGTAGCATATTAGTGTTTTATTTTCTTTCAGTATTCTAGCCCTAGAAACACCAATTCAGCCCATATATTCATCAGAGTGCTTTAGTGTACCTTTTACATTTTCATTATTCTCTTTGCTCCATTAATAGAACTATTTGCATGAAGGAAAGAACAAATTGTCTTCCTGCTTGTTCATTACAAGGTACATTAATAAACATAGGGGGACTTTTGAGGATCATTGGTACATTTATGGTGTACCCTTTTTTTCCCAGCTTGTCATTGGTGTTATTGCTCTAACAAGCTGGCTATAGATGTCTGAACATTCTATTAATGTTTATCAACTAATGCATTAGAAATTGAGTATGACATTTGTATTCTCTTTATTAGTAAAAGTAGTGTACATAGCTCAAAAGCGAAGGTTACCACCATTCAGCTAATAGCAGTTGAAAGACTTGTATATCAGAAATCTATTTGAATAACACACAATACCATTTCTTTAAAATTTGTGTGTGACTTTCCCACTAGTGTGTAAAGGGACAAAATATTTTTTTCAAAGAAGAAAAAATGTAAATGTGCATATGTGAAAACTATAGATGTGATTTTATGACTCATCACACTGGACACATTTAGGACCCATTCCTGCAAAGGCTTTGGGATGCAAGCAACTTTACTCACACAAGAAGCTGCATGAAAGTCAACACATGACTGAAGGTCAAGGACAGATGTGTTTGCAGAGTTGGATCCTTACAAAGGGTAAGATTTTTTGTGGATTTTTCTTAGGTAAGGACAGTAGGATCAATCCTGTGTTATAACGAGGCTGTACATATCACTGTAATTAAGGGTATGTCTGGTGTAAAACACTATGTACAGACTATTAAATTTGTTAATTCTATTATAATTTATTATACAGTCTCAATCCAGCATCATATTTCTTTTTGTCAGAAACATCTACCTTTAGCCATTTCGTGGCTCTTAGAGTAAAATAATGAATGTATATGTTTGGAGAAGCTTTGGGGCACATCTATACATTAAAAAAACCATACAAGACCAGCATGATACAAGAACATTATTTTGTTTGCAAAATCAAGCACTTGAAAGTTAGTAAATACCAGATTTATTGTTGCTTTTGCAACCTTAATTCTGCCTTTGTGTGTGAGTATCTTCTGCACAGAATGAGGCAAGGCCCCATGGAAAAAAATTGTATGTTATCAGGTAATTACAAATACAAAAGGGGACTGGAGTAAGCCTACATGGACACTCTTAAATCTGCCATTTCCTGAGTTCTGAGTGCTTGACTGTGCATCCCCAAGAAAGTTACTTGAAGTCATTTTTTTCTTGTACACATACTTTCTTATGGTTTTTAGAAGGAAAAAAGTGAAACCAAATTCTATAACATACTACTGTAGCAATCCCCGCATCGTTCATGTTTGAACTCTGAGCCTTTAGCATTACCACACAGAGTGCTACAATATGAGCTATAGGACTCTCTATGTTAGTTTGCACCCGTAGCAGGCTGCTATTCTAGAAATGGGGATGTGTTGCTGACATCATGTGCAGAGTTGTGGATTGGTCAGGGGGTATTTAATCCAGCTCATTTTCTTCTCCTCCTGTTTCAGAAGAGGCTGCCAGAAACGTGTGAGAGGGTAGAACACTAGGATGGGCTAGTCACTCGTCAGGGGTGCCCTGCACTACTCTCTTTTTTTCCCTTAAAGGTAGGGGGACTTTCTGCCTTATTACAGGTCCCCAAATGAGAGGTATAGGCTAGGTGCTGGGTCATGGAGCCCATACCAGTTTTCTTCCTCCCATCTCTGCCCTGCTGGAGTGGAAGCTCCCAGGTAGTTCTAGGGAAGTGTGCACTGCTGCTGCTTTGTTGGTGGCAGGGGCATAGCTTTTTAGAATGTTCATGTTCAGTTATTATTTTAACAAGTTGCCAAAATATTCTCAAGGAACACAAACTAAAGCAGAAAGAAAAGGAGGACTAGTGGCACCTTAGAGACTAACCAATTTATTTGAGCATAAGCTTTCGTGAGCAACAGCTCACTTCATTGGATGCATTCCTAGAGCAGGGAAATGATGATTTTTAACAATTTATATAAGTCAGCCAAACCTGAACAGAATTTTTTGTGACAAAGGGCTTGCTCAAGGGTTTTCTCCCAGCCAAATTTCAAAGGCCTACTGCAAACATTGGAGGTCCTGGAATTTCTTAAAAGAACATTTCAAGAATCTTTTTAGTGGACATTGGAAGGCAACATAAACGTAGCGGCCACAAACTCCTCTCCCTATAATTTAATTTTCAAACTATAATTTTGCAAGCCATATTATGGCTGGGGCATTGGATGTTTCAGATGAATGGTCATTACTCACACAAGTAGTCCCACTGAAATCAATGGACTTTACAATGAAATTAGTCATAAAACTATGCACTTAAATAAAATTTCATATCAGAAATACATGCAGATTATCCCTCAAGCAAAAAAAATGACTGCCTGTTCATATTGCTTTGAACTGCTAACCTACCCAAGCAAATCAATGTGCTAGCTATCAAGTGCTGAATCAGTGAAAACAGAAGCAGACTTAGGCTATGTCTACACTACCGCAGTAAGTCAACCTAAGTTACACTACTCGAATAACATAGCTGGAGTTGACATAGCTTAGGTCAACTGATACAGTGTCTACACCATGCTGGGTTGACAGGCGACACTCACCTGTTGACTTACCTTACTCTTCTCGTTTGGTGTGGAGTACCACGGTCGACCGGAGAGCGGTCTTCAGTCAATTTGGCGGGTCTTCACTAGACCCACTAAATCGATCCATGGTGCATCAATCGCCAGAGCGTCGATCTGACCATAGTATAGACATAGCCTTATTAGAGTTTTTGGCAAATCTTCAAAACAATTTTTTACTCACCCACACCATAATCATCTTCTAAACACCATTATCTTTAAGATTTTGGGGAACTTTAGGCCATCACGAACCTCCAGCTGAAGGAGAAGTGGAGCGAATATATTGTTGCTGGGGTCTGTGTATTGATGCCAACTATTAAGAAATAAAAATAAAAGGATAAATGCTCAGGCACAGCAGTTTAAGACATCCACTTTTTAAAATAAATGATTCAACCAATATTTGATTAGCTCTCCTCTGGTATCAAACTTAGACCAAGCAGCCACTCATGCTATCAAGTTGCGACTCTTGTCAATGTCCACAGTGGTTGCTCATCACTAGAATCAGTTCATCTGGCGACACCTAGCTAGTGCCTGGGTGTTGTTGAGTCAGTTCTATTATCATCAACTGCAGCTGGGGCAGCATTAACCATCTTATATGTGAATTGGATCTGAGGTCCCCTGAGCATATTTCATGGGCTGCAAAGTTCAGCTGTGGGTGGCAATAGAAAGCCTTTGTATAAATTGGAGTCTTTAAGAAAAATCACAGTGATACATTTTCAACACTAGTTAGGGCTGGCCCTCGGTGTTTTCCCACCGAGGGTGGAAAATGTTTTCAGCGCCCCTGAGCAGCTGAGTAGAAATCACAGCAAAACAAAAATTGCCAAGTGATGTGATGCCCAAGGCATGACCACCCTGATCAGCCACGACTGTAGAGAAGGTTTTGCAATTTGAAATCTCTCTTGCACTGAAAATGTAGGGCCATGTCTTCAAAGGTAATGGAGCGATGCTGATTTTCACCAGCTGAGGATCAGATGCTAGATCAACAAAGCGACTTAAGTGGTGCAATGCCAGACTTGCAGTCACCCTGCTCACCAGTGTAATCCACAGCCCAGCCTCCCTATACCATGCATCGGGAAAGTTAGGCACCTAATAATGGGATTCACAGAAGGCAAAAAACTGAGCAGGGAGCTGTCTGAGCAAGCCAGTGGGAAATGCCAAGGAGAGGGGCTTAAGCCCTCAAAGGTAGTTAGGCATTTAAGACTGCTTGGGGTACACAGCCATGAACCCTTTTCTAGAAGTTGGTGCCTAAGCCAGGTGAGAACTTGCTCACCAAAACAACAACAACAACAAAAAATAGAGAGAGACCCACCCCACTGTAGCCAATAACTAGGGGACTATCAAATTCACGGCCATGAAAAATGCATCTTGGACCATGAAATCTGGTCTCCCCCCATGAAATCTGGTCTTTTGTGTTCTTTTACCCTATACTATACAAATTTCATGGGGGAGACCAGTGTTTCTTAAATTAGGGGTCCTGACCCAAAAGGGAGTTGCAGGGGAGGGTCCATGGTGCAGTATTGCCACCCTTACTTCTGTGCTGCCTTCAGAGGTGGGCAGCGGAAAGCAGTGGCTGTTGGCCAGATGCCCAGCTCTGAAGGCAGAGCCCCACCAGCAGCAGTGCTGAAGTAAGGGTAGCAATACCATAACCTCTTTACAATAACCTTGCGACCCCCTCCCCTCCCCCCCCACACACAACTCAACTCTTTATTGCGTCAGGACTCCTACAATTACAACACCATGACATTTCAGATTTAAATAGCTGAAATCATGAAATTTACGATTTTTAAACTCCTTTGACTGTGAAATTGACCATGAATTTGGTAGGGCCCTACCAATAGCCTAGTGGTTAGGGCACTGAGCAAGCATATAAGAAACCTGTTTTGAAATCCTCACTCTGCAGGGACTTGAACTTTGGCTCTTATGTGCCCTAACCAGCAGGCTGCACAGTCAATCTCTTTGCTGGCCCAATGAATATTTTGTTATACAAAGTGAAGCAGCTTCAACAGAAGAGATTAAGAAAACTCTAAAAGAGAATACCCAATACCTCGGTGGTTAGGGCACTCATCTTAGAGGTAAGAGACCCAAGTTCCTCTATACGAAACCAGGCAGTGTGGGGATTTAAAATCAGGTCTCCTGCATTGTAGGCGAACACCCTAACCGCTAGGCTGTTGGGTACACATGACAGCTATTATCAATAATTCCAGATCTGGTCACCTCTGTCTGTTCTTTTGTGCAAGTTAAACAGGCTCTCAGCATGCCTACCAGACTGGATCCTGCAGGTGAGATAGGCCAAGGAATCCTGATGGGGCTTTGGTAGTTGCTCAAGCACACCAGTTGAGACTTAGGTGCCACGGGGACTTTAATAGCAGAAATTTAGGCATCTATGGGATTAGGTGGCATAATTTTGCACTGGTACCTAAATGTTGAACTTAAGCTCCTAAAGTAGCATTTAGCTATCTAAGCCTCTTTGTAAAGCAAGTCTAAGGTCCTTAGCCTAAAATTTTCACATTTAGGCAAATAAATCCCCATTAAGAGTATGTCTACACTGCAATTAAAAACTCAGGCTGGCCTGTGCCAGCTGACTCAGGCTCACAGGACTCAGGCTAAGGGGCTGTTTAATTGTGGTTTTTGGCTTAGACTAGAGCCCGGGCTCTAGGACCCTGTGTGGTGGGAGGGTCCCAGAGCTCAGGCCGCAGTCTGAGCCTGAACTTCCACACCACAGTTAAACAGTCTTTTAGCCCAAGGCCCGTGAGCCTGAGTCAGTTGGCACAGGACAGCTATGGGTATCTAATAGCAGTGTAGACATAACCATAGGCAGCTAAATAAATGGCTTGATTTTAAGATAGACTGAACCCACATGTCTCTCATTGACTACACTTGGGAGTTGTGAGCACTCAGGACTTCTGAAAATCAGACCATTTATTTAGATGCCTAATGTTAGGCTCACAGGTTTGAAATGTTTTGGCCTTATTTTTTAAAAATTTCATAATTGAAGGTCCCAAGAATCAAGGGAGCTCTAAAGCCATGAGTTTCATATATCCCAAAGGCCAGCTCTAAAGCACACATTGTATAAAGTTTTGTATCAATTTTTGAAAAGTATCATTTTGAAAGGTACATCATATTTTAGAGTTGCAACCTGAATAATGTCACGGTGTCATTTTTCATTGATTATTAACTAGAAATTTTATGCTGCTAAAGGGGTATAGTGCTGTCTTTTTATAAAACCCACTAACATTAAATCAAAATATTAGATACTCTTACCTTTTTCTGATACCAGGTTATGCACGCAACATCTGTAGACTGCTACATTCATACATGGGCTGTCATCATCCCTTCTCAAGGTTGCTTCTTATTCCTTATCCAGTATGATATAAGGGGTGTGGGGAAATGGCACTTGAAATCTTGCTGCTTGATGTGACCTACTAGTGACTGTGAGGAGACTGTAATTAATATTTACAAATGTGCACTATATGTATAGCTTTGAGATGTGCTAATTTCACTGCATATTCATAATCTGTAAATACATAATCATTCATCAACTTGCAAATATCCTTTTTTTAAAGTACTGTTTGTCAAAAATGTTTGAAGAAAAATAGTAATATAGTAAAGGGTTTAAACATCTCAGAAGAATTAAAATGAAGTTGTTTATATTCATGAAAATCATTATTTTCTGAGCATTTTTTACACTTTCTTTAAGTTGACAACAGCGGCTGACGTATTATGATGCATTTTTAATGAAGTGTTTGATTATTCAGTTTGATTTCCTGGAGGCTTTAGTGTCTAATTTACTGAAGAGGGAGGGATCAGCTTAAACCTTGTGTGGAAAATGTAGAATGACACCTTTAATGCTGACCCATTTTGGTCAGTGGTGCAGTGTGCCATGATCATATACAACCAACTGCCATGAAGCCATAGAAGTGTCCTTTGGCCAGGGGTGAAAGTAAAATTGAGCTCTTGTGGGGGCTGGCTCCCCCCACCCACCCAGAAGGGGCGGGGCCTCGGGCAGAAGGGGCGGGAGGGGCAGAGTCCTCCAGCCAGCCCATCCGCACTGCCTGGTCCATGCCGCCCAGGGCTCCAGCAGTGATTTAAAGGACCTGGAGCTCTGGGCCCTTTTAAATCGCCGGCCCCAGGCAGCTGCTCCTTTTGCACCCCACCATCAGCAGACGAGGGGGGCAGAAGGGGCAATGATGTTAAAGCAGTATGGGTGGCCACTTTTTACCGGTATGCCGTACCGGCCCATACCTGCCTTTGGCTCATGTAACAGTGCAATGCTGGAGAGGGCATCAGGTTAATAGTAATACTTAGAAAAGGGCCAAAACTAGAACCATTTATCTGAAACCCTCAAACTCACAGAGGGCGACAGATAAAATGGTTCCCAGGTCCAACCCTAGTTTTGTTTTTTCAAGTCATTAACATTTGCAAAGTAAAAGCTTCTCTCAGCATTGTCCATGTCTAATACTATTTGTGCTATATCTTATCTCTTTATTTTCAAATAATTTGATGGTCCCTGATTCCATCATTCATCTGTTGACCTTTTCCAGTCTTCTCAGAGAGCAGGTAAATTATTTCTGTGCTGCTCTACACTGTTAGGTGTAAATACACTGGTAGGTGCGTATTAACCAGTTAATACACTGGTAGGTGTGTATTAACAGTGAACATTTGAAGCAGGTGAAAATTATTGCAGCCAAAACCCTTTTCCAAAACTAGCTTGAAAAGTAAGCACATTACATATAAAGAAAAGGGGTACTTGTGGCACCTTAGAGACTAATAAATTTATTTGAGCATAAGCTTTTGTGAGCTGATCTTTCCTTATTTTTCCTGGTTCAGATACAGATAATCAGATTTAATGATTGGGTCTCAGTCCTGACATTAAAAAGCACAAAATATGGCATGTTAGGTTAAATAAATAGTATGCTTTTAGAGGGAAAATGTGCAAATCTTTTTTATTTCAAGGTAGTTATATTTTGCTTAGCATAGTTATTCGTGTTAATGGCTTTGCAAAATAAAATATGATATTCTCTATAACTATTTCTGAAATAGTCCTGCATAAAATTCCTCTTCAAGTAATGGAAGTTTTGTGTGCAAGAGGATGTAAGCATCAAACCTGGGCATTCTTTTAGTAGGTTTCTAAATATGTTCAGCAATTAAGATCATAAGTATCCTATATTTATACTTATCTCCAGCTTTAATGGTATAAAGATAATTATTTTGGTGGCTGGGTTAAATAAAGGTTTTCAAATTATACTTGGGTTTGGGAATAGTGGTATCTCTTACTGTATCTATGATAATTGTAATGATGTTTCTCTTTTTAATACTTTAATTTTATATTGTTTATGCTGATATTGTTCTGACAAATGTCAGAATACAAAACTGAAGCAATGGAGAACAATTGCAATTTCAACATCTATGTGCATTAAAAGAAAGAAAAACAAAATCACTGTGCCAAATTCAGTGTGAAATGTAAGGGAGTGTAATGTATATATTATTATGTAGACTATAATTGAGTATAAGTTGGTGTAACTTACACAAAAAGACTTTAGGAGTAAATGTAAATTATAACAACATAATCTTATTTCTGAATTTGGCCCAAATTTTTAATATTTCTACCAGAAACGCTTGTATGAGTTTTTTCAGGATGCATGAAATAGTAAATATGAATAGCAAGTCACAAATACTCAAATTTTTTTCTGTTATTAGGCTTTTGACAATCATCAATCCCGAGGAAAGCTGACCAGATATCTTAAAACCCATCCAATTTCTCATTACACTGATAGGTTATGTTTTCTAAACTTGCTAGTTCACTCAGATCATTATACTAATTTGATATGGCAAGATAAATGCTTAGATTGATTTTGTAGGATGCGTCTTTTTGCTATTAGAAATGCTCCTAATTTTTTTTTCTTAGCTTTAGATTTATCTGTTTTAGGCCCCAGTGTAGGAAAGCCCTTTAGCACACACTTAACTTTAAGCATATTTTCTCAGACAAGGCACAATATCTCTTCAGCCCCAATGGGTAGGTCACTAGTCAAGGATTTGGAATACCTGGGTTCAAGTCCCTGATTCACAACAGACTGTGTGACCTTGAGCAAGTCACTTAGCCCAGATTTTAAAGATATTTTGGTATTGCTTTGCTCAGTTTTGCAATGCTTAACTGATTTAGGAGCCTAAATCTCATTTTTAAAAAGTAACGTACGCACTTAGGTATGGTGATGCTGAGCATTGCCACACCTAATTATTAAGTGCTTAGAAAATCATTGGGATTTGCATTGCCTGAGTTTGGTGCTTAGGCTCCCTATACAATGAATGGAAAGAGTTAGGTGCCTCAGAATGAATGGCATTCACAAGAGCCACCAGGCTACATGGTTCCTTGCCTACGCTACCCAATGGGAGATACCACACCAAGGGTATGTGCCATGCCCTGCCTCTCTTACAGAAATAGGTACCTACATCCAGGGTGCAGGCAGGCACCTCCCTCTGTTTGCGTTTCTCAGCTGCAGACCCTCTTTTGGTGTTAGGGGTCTATGCCATTTTAGAAAGAAGGAGGACCACCTCCCTCATAACTTTTAGGTCCCATATTCCACTATACTAAACATTATGGAGGAGGTGATCCCCCTTCCTGGCTTCTTGCTAAAAATGGGGTAGGTGCCTAATGCCAAGGCCAAACAGGATTCCCTCCAGCCTGGACTTAGGTGTTTATCTCTAGGAGAAGAACCGCCTAGCTTGTTGTCTTTTGTTTTGTAAATCCCATTCTGAGGTACTGTTTCTCTCCATTCATTATATAAGAAGCCTAGGTGCCTAACCCAGGCTTTGTACATCTCAGTGACTTTTTAGATGCCACAGTTTCTTTTAGCTTTAGACTTTGTCCTTTTTGATTCCACCCTACCACACAGTCTTAATTTTTGGCTGAAGCAATATTAACCTTAGATCTAGTGTTGAAACAATAGCTTTATATCTGGTTCCATATCCTATGTCTTATGCTAATATCAAATTACTTCATTTGATAGACTACATAGTCTACTTCATCAGTCTCTTTCTCTGGCCATCAAAATTTAATGGTAGGCAGAGCAGCTATTCTGCTGCCTTGTTCTTCTTCTCCTGGTTCAATCTTACATCAGCAAATCAGGTGACTAGTATCATTTCACCTTCTCCTTCAATGTTTGGTCAACATTATCAGTAGGATGCAATCTGGTTTGTCTAGAAATTAAGGGTGAGATTTTCAAAAGCACCTCAGCGAATTAGATGCCTACTTCCATTGACTTTCAATGGTAGCTGGGCATCAAACTATAAATTTGTACATCCCTAATAGTAATATACATTAATTTTTATGTAAGTATTAGTAGTTTGTTTTGTTAATGAAATAAATGAGTTAACTGGCATCCACATACAGCAATATTTTATTCACCAGTCACGTTGATTTGTAAGTATGCCGATGTGCTGTGAAAGTTATCTTTATCCAAATTTTTTGGCTGGAGGAAAGCAGATACTGGAGAGGGGGTAAGGAGTGGGGGAAGGATTTTTTGCCAATTAATTTTAAAGTCATTAATTTAAAATATTTTACATGAAAAATAAATGTGATTTGAATATTTTTAAAATTAATCATTAAGTCATTACAAAATTCTGTATAATTTAAATTATATTTCATTTGGATTTGTCATCTAGCTTCATGTAATAAACTTGCTTTCAGATGTACTACCAACATTGCAGATGTGACTAACAGAATAAGAGTTTCACAGAAATCAGATTTTATGTAAATACAAGAAACAGAATCAGCCACTTTTCATGCAAATTTTATGAAAACCATTGGTGTTTTGGGTGTAATGCCAGTACAGTAGAATCCCCAAAAATTCTGATGGAAAGAATTTGGCTGCTTAGCTATGTTGGAACAATTTATTTCCCAAATATGCCTTTATAACTGTTAAAGGAATCTGTGCATTGCCATCCTAAACACCAGCATCAATAGCAGAGGAAAAGGGAAACTGTGATGCTTAAAGATGACAGAAGCTCATGGAAATGATATACCCGATTCTCACTACTGTCTATTCTCCTTCTTAATCTCTACAGTTCCTTATATTGTACTTCCTCTGGAAGCTACCCCAGACACAGAAGCTAACTGCCCTTTGGCAAACTTTTCAGATAAAGTTGCTTAAACAAGCTGCCTCAGGGAAGGTATCAATCCCATAAATCAGCATTGAGTTGGTGATAATCTATTTGATTGGCTACTCTCTGCTTTTCTCTGACTGAGAATGAGGTAGGTCTTTGAGCTAGTCTCATTACAAATTTTCCATAGCTAGTTGTCAGTCCTGACATTAAGCTATTAAGAATGGATGTTCGGCATGTCCTCAATATCATTCTTCTGAGTTCTTCTGCCTGCCACTACCACTGAATAGTCTGGGTGAAATCTATGATTCTATCCATTTGAAATGGATAGCTACATGTAATAATAATAATTTATGTTTATTATTTATTTGTAACATATTATTGCCTAGGCCCATCAGCTGAAGATCAGCATCTGATTTTGCTAGGCACTGTACTGACATGCAGCAAAAAGACAGTCCTTGCACCCACAGAGCTTAAAGATAGAGGAGACAAACTATCAGGAAGTTGGGGAAGGCGAGAAGATGGGACAACAGTAAAGCAAGCAAGTTATCTAATGAACATCGTATAGTTACAGTCATGTAGTGAATTTCCACTTTTGTCTCAGGAGCAGCGTTCAGGACTACATCCCTTAGAGTTTTTGTTGGCCAACAGTTATTGATGCTGCTTTCCTAGGAAATCCCTGAAGCATATGCTTAACGTTAATAGGATTTGACTTTGATGAGACTTAAGTGTGTGCTTGAGTGCTTGCTGAATCTCAGTGCTTTCTTGAATTGGGGCCCTATTAAATAGTTCTTATAACTTTTATAACTTCTTTATCTGACCTACTTTATGCATGGGAAATATACATTGATAAATGAGTGTCTTTGTCAAACATTAGAGTAAACCAAATAAATTGGGTCTCCAGGTATTAATTATTCTCTGAATAATGGTCCATCCAAAATATTCTGTATTCAAAAGACAGCATCACGTGTTATAGATGAGAGTCCAAATGTTTTAGTCTCAAAGGATTACAATCAGTACATAAGGAAGAAAACTTTTTCACACTTTTCTAAATTAAACAATTAACTCTAATATTCACATCCGCTGAGACATTTCAATTGAACTAATGTGTCTAATTTAAAATCAATGATTAACAGGAGATACACCAAATTTATCTTTGTTATTTGATTTTACCATAGTCAAATTTACTCAGTAAAACAGATTGAAACAATGTTCTAAAGACTAGTCAGCTTTGAACTAGGAATCTTGTGTGTGGCTTTTTTTTTTTGTAGAACACTAAATATGTAAAATGCAATATAGCAAAATGTCTTTCATTTTGTATGGTTTTAAATAATTTATTTTGATGATGGGTTTAACAAAACATATTAAGCAGACTCAACTGGTCTGTTAAATTAAATGGAAACTGAATATTTAATTATTTTAATTGTCTGATAAGTCTGAAATTGAGAAAGCAGCAGTACTGAAAATCTTACGACACTTCCAATGCTGAATGTCATTGACCATTACTCAAGTGATTTTACTGTGTTCAAGAGGTTACAAAGTCAAGCCCAAACACCTCTGATTGAATGAGAATTGCACATTAGTTCAAGCATAATAGTTTTCTGGAGGTTAAAATACTAGTCCAGGGAAGCCAAGATACGTTTTCAAGAATATTTAGAATGGTGATTAGGCAGTAGTGGAACTAACATAGATGGACAGCCTTAATAATGAGAAGATCCATATTGTTGAAATCACACTCTATAGTTGGGTACAGTGATTATAATAACACTTTATTTATAATACACATTTTAGTACTTTATGTACATATAGCACTTCTCTTTCATAGATTTTCCATATGCTTAATATAGGTAAAGGTGCAAATGTTAAAATAAGGGAAGGACAGTATGAGTAAAACTATCATATCAACATTTTGTTTTTTGTTTTGTCCTTTTTGTTTGTTTTTAAGGCTCTGATCCTTTAAGTCATCTGTGTTAGTGGACCCTGGGCCCATATAGAGTCCCACTGACTTTAGTAAAGCTCTGCACGTGTGTACTATCCACCCATATATATGTATTTGCACATCAGGGCCTTAGTTTTTGTATACTTTTGATAGACACTGTTTTTAAGTATGAACCATATCATTAGGTTAAGGTTTCAGGAAATTTTCATGTTTCCTTAAGTGTAATATGGCCCAGTAACAGTAACTATGAGCCAGACTGTGACTCCCTTACTCATTGTTAAGCAGCTATGTACACGGGTAGCTCTACTGAAGTTAAAAATAACTGCTGATTCACTTCATATGAGCACCACAAAGAAGTGAGTCTTAAGCCAGAACTTGAATGAGGAAAACGTAGTAGCTTGGCATGCAGGAGAGATGGCATGGAGACAGGGTGGGAGAAGAGGGCAAACAGGGCATCAAGTCCGGCAACATTTCTGTAGTGGAGGAGAGTAACAACATAATAATGGGTTAGGTTGTATATATACAGGCAGGTGCAGAAAGAAGCCCATTAATATTACGAGTGTAGATTTGTTTTTTTATACAAACATATAAGCTGAATGACCAATACAATCAGAGGCATTCCCACTGTTGTATATGTGACATTCATGCAAAGACTACTTTGTAAATCCATCAGCTTCAGTGGCTTGGTCTACCATCAAGGTCAATAAAGCATTGTTCATAAGACAATTTTTTAAAACTTTTGTTAGGGTGGAATTCTCTATTGTGCAATTTAATAGGTCTCTTAATAAAATCTACACATTTTCTAACTTGCCAAAGGACTTAACACTAATAACCCAAACAGTACACTGTAATTGGACCACCATTTATTTCTGCATTCATAGAATATCAGGGTTGGAAGGGACCACAGGAGGTCATCTAGTCCAACCCCCTGCTCAAAGCAGGACCAATCCCCAATTTTTTGCCCCAGATCCCTAAATGGCCCCCTCAAGGATTGAACTCACAACCCTGGGTTTAGCAGGCCAATGCTCAAATCACTGAGCTATCCCTCCCCCCATTCATGTATTAAGAAAAATTTCAAATATTTTTACATAACCTTTCTACATGATAATTTTGCACTGGACATTCAGGACACATGATGATCTCAGTTACACTTGTGTAAATTGGATGGAACTCCATCAAAGTCACTTGAATGAATAGGTGTTCCTATTGAAGTCAATAGAGTAACATCCTATTTATGTTGATATACTGGAGGCCATAATCTGGCCTGAACTGTTTTATTCTCTTTGTTTTTATTACTTTACCCTTGCTGTATTGGTCCACCTCACTTCAACATGACTACTGGAAACATGCTACAATTCCTATGAAAGAGACTAAAGAATAGGAAGGACAAGTTCATGAGTCACTATGAAGGAAGGTGAATAGCAGAAAATACAATAAATGAAGGATAAACTGTGTGACCTTGCGTTCCTTAGTTAAACTTCATAACAAACTAAACTGGTGGATTTAGCAGCTAATCTTTGTGACAAAGAACAGCTCTGCTGGATATAGAGGCTAAGTTGTGTGGAAAAAAAATAGTCATTTTATACTATATGACAGTGCCAACTTGATAACCCTGAACATTCCCACTCAAGAACTGGAGGTGATTTTATTTCCACCCATTCCATTGCTTTGCCTTTTGAAGAATTCAGTTGTCACTGTAAGAAGAATCACATCCTCTTTTTAAATACTTTCTGAAAATCAAATATCCAAATGTAAACATGCCATCCAGGGGGATACTTTAAAAAAAAGGGTAATATAATTTTTGAAGAGCTAAAATATTTTCTGTTAAATATACTTTAATTTTTAATCACATTTTTATGTAACACACTGATTGCTGTCAGACAGAATGACCTTCATACATTATAAATTTGGCTCACTGGTAGTCTTACAAATAAGTTGCGGCACATAATAATCTGTTATAGAGAAAGGGATAAAGAGATCTGTGTTTGACTTCTTGAAAAAATAAAGAAAGAATATGTAGCTATTTATCTCAAAATGTTTGGCTTGTGAGATAGTAATGCTTTTGTAAGAAAATCTGTGATGACATTTTGAAACAATATTAAAAATGGTTTTCAGCAGAAAGTTTCAATAAAATGAGCAAACATTCAAATTTCTACTGCACACCATTGCTACCCAACTAACATGCCTTAATATTCTTTAGGATGCTGTCATGGGGGGTAGCCCCACCGCTGGACTGGCACCTCCTCCTACTCACTCTGGGGATTAGCTCAAGGCTAAAACCCCATCCCTGGTCTGCATAACATCACTGTGTCTCTGCTTCCACCTACGGCCCTTCTTTCAGCTTCCAGAACCATCACATCCTCTTCACGACTCAGCCCTCTGGTAGTGTCACCATCCATGTTTCCCCCTTCTGGGGTGTGCATGTGCATATCACAGTCCTATTGTCCAGCCACTTTCCCAGAGATGAGTGAGGGGGGGACCCAGGCACATCCACTACTCCAGGTGCCAACACAGGGATCCTGTAAATAGCACCCTTCCGCTGCATTTCTAACTGCTCTCAATACTGCTATATTTCCCTAAGCCACTTCCACATGGCCCCAGCACCTTCCTCACCCTCACCTCAGGGCACTCAGCTGCTCAGTCCCAGCAGCCAGCCAGGAGCTCCCTCTTGTTCCCCTGGTCCCTGCCAGGAGCTGCTGGGTCCAAGTTGCCTACAGTTCTCTCAGCCCTCCAGGGACAGAGTCCTTACTTCTTGAGCTCCCAGCAGCAAGTGACCCACTCTGTCTCTGCAGCTTCTTTTATGTGAACCTTCTGGGCCCTGATTGGCTCCTTGTATCATCTCCCTGATTGGTTGTGCCTTACATAGCCTCTAGGCCACTTGGAGGACTCACCTCCCTTGCTTCTTCTGGGTCAGGGCATGATTAATCTTCCTATGCCTGTGTGGGGTAGGCACCCCATCACAGATTCCTTACAAAGCCTATTAGACTGTTGTGTATAAATAGATAACTACAAGCAACATGAAAAACTATGGACAATTCCAGCTCTCTGAACTGTAATGGAACATCGGTGAAAGGCTTAGCAGAGGGACATCTTACTTCTAGAATATTATTTTTAAAGTGTTGCAAAATAAACATAAATGTGTGTTCCTAAAGAGACCCTTGAAAGTGCAATCTCCAGAGGCTTGGAGGACCGATCACCTGCTGGGTGAAATGTTGGTCCTAGAAATACTGTCTTATTCTGTGATGGATGATAGTGGATCTGCCTAACTGCTCAGTGCTTTAGAACCATATTATCACATTTTCTCATGCAAGTTTTCTAACAGAGTGATACCCACCATCTGTGAAAGAGTAAAAGCGAATGAGCCCAGTTATCCTCTCCTTGACAACAGTGTAAACAGAAGTCACTCCACTGAAGTCAGTGGCATTACATTGATGTAAAATTGGTGTGAGTGGTGATACAGATTATAGTGTTAATGAAGTAAAAGTATTCTCTTTCTCCCCCCTCCTTTCTCCTTAGTTGGGCCATCTGGACAATAATCTATGTTAGAAAGAAGGGAAATGTTCTGTGGTAGTACTAATTTCTTGTTGTAGGTACACTTAATAATTCCTCTGACAACAATAGCCCATAATATCATAGATTTGAAATCAATGAAAGCAATTTGCATGTGAATTGGACAAGTTAGTCAAACATTACTGTCCCTTTTGCCTTACAATTCTGAATGACAGCAGTGTTGCAAGTAAATAATTTATATATTATTAAATATTGACTTAACCATAATTAATTGTCACTATTTAAATAATAAATGGCTTCTATAAATTAGAAATCTGTATTGTACAGACTACATGTATACAATACTATATAATAAATCCAATAGATTTTATTAGACAGCTATACTGGGCGTTGCTTTTTATCAACCTTTGCAAGTTCTTACATCAAACATTTTAGTTTGACACTTCTTTTGTTTTTCTTTCCATTTTATAATATTATAGATGTATAATTTAATGAAAGAAGATTTTGAATGCATTTTTGATAAATAGATGAGGAGCTTTGTTCTCCATAGGATCATTGCTATTTTTATCTTTTTCTTCACCAAATTGTCAAGACCACATACTCAGTCACATCTAGACACTGGGACTGATCCTGCATGCAGACTGCTGAGGAAAGAGGAGAGGGAGAATAGCCTAGATGTATAAAGAGAAAGTAGGCAGTATTGGGCCTTTTTTTCTCATGGTTTGCTTCTTTTTACCCGCCCACATATGAACTTCCATTTTATAACATTCCTCAGTGTGCAGCAGTCCAAATTCTACCTCTTGTCATTACAAAAGGTAAACATGCCTCTTTGCTATGGTGGTAAAGATTGCACCACAACCTCACTCACCTGGTATCTCTAAGATTACACCAAATAATGTACCTTAATCACGTCATTGATTTCTTATCCTAACAGAAACTCCCTCACAGGACCCTGAATATTGGCTTGCTCCAAAAAGGGACTATCATCTCCAACCAAGGTCAGATTTTAAATTTGGGATCTTTTGTTGATGAGAACCAATATTGTACCTTTTAGTCAGACAGGTAGTCTTTAAAATGAACATAGCATTCATTCCTAACGCAATTTTTTTGTCATAGAATTCAAGAAATATTCTTTCATTCCACTGGGCCCCAGTTCTTAGAGGGCTTTAGGAAAATTTACCCAAGTTTGCCTGAAAATTTCCTTTCTTTTAGTAATAAAATCTATAAAGCTTGTTATCTGCAAAAAATCTAAGGTACCCAGTCTATACCCTACCGAGGGCTCAAGATGTGACCCAATCAATTTAGACACCCCCACCTTTCCCTTCTGAGGGCTCAGGGTGCAAGGCACCTATCCTTACCCCGGGGCTGAGGAAGAAACCTGGTCAATTTAAGTACCCACCCTTTCCCTCAGGGCTCAGGGCTTTATGGGTCTGCGGAACCTTTTCCCAGTGAGAAAGCCTTACACAGCTGTGATCTAAACATCTATTTATTAGCAACACCACAGAATACATATACCAAGCAAATCTCTTATGCTCACCACTCCCAATATACAGACAAAATTCACCCGATAGCAAATCAGGATAACTCTTGCCTCGGGGTTTTGGCAATTCTTCTGCACATCACAGTTGTGCAGAGGGGTCAGAGTTCTAGCAGCTTGATGTTAAATTCCAGTCCGGAGATGGTTCCCAAAAAGCATTGTTTTTTGTTATGTTATATAGGTAAAACTAGCTACTTCCTTTAACTGCACTAAACCTATCACATTATTCAGTACCCCTAGGTAACTAATTTTAACCAGTCACGCACTGGCACCTATGTTTTCTCCTCCCTGCTCAACTTTTTTTACATTTTATCTCTCATGCCCAAATTGTAACTTTTTTATGACCTTCTTTGTTTTTGCAGATGGTCAGCATAAATTCACTGGTCACAGCTTATTTTATCTATTTTACCAATTCTTGGGGTCTTTTTGTTTCCTCCCTAAACTTCCCAGCGCCTGGGTGTCTCTACTTTACAACCCTTGGTGTTATAACTCTTGTTAGGGGCATTCATGAGGTGGGGGCACCTTAACAACAGTGGAGCATTTTTGTTTTTAACTTTAGTCATGAAATCCCTGAGTTTCACCCAAGGCTGGTTTAGTATGGAGTGAATTCAATCTCAGGCCTACAAGCTGGCCCACCCTGGAAAGACAAGGATCATCTGGAGTTAGATATGGAAATTAACATCCAAAGATTTGAGTTTATCTAACTAGGGGGAATTATCTCCATACTCTGCAGCAGGAGAAGTTGTTGTTTTTTCCCCTCCACAAAACAGTTAACATGATTTCTATTTTAGGAAAGCAGGATGAATTATCCTGGCTGTGGAAATTATCCTGGCTGTGGGAACTTCCACTCCATTCACCTACTGCCAGTGTCTACAGGTCTGGTTCTGCCCCAAATGGCAAGCAGGCTCAAGTGTCCATTGCACTGGATCTATGGCTCTTCTTACTCAAAGAAAGAAAATTTTCAGGATACATTTTCCTGTTTACATGAGCTGAGGAAATGGTCATACATTGTTAAAAACACTCACTTTTATCCAAGCCCTCACACTTTTTCCTGCCTTTTGGGCTAAAACTTACCATTTGCTCCAAGACTCTTTCCTTCCTCAGTACTATCCTTTTAAACACTCTTAACTGTGTTATCATATCTCCCTTCTATTCTTGACACATGATTGGTTCCTTTTACTTTTTTGGCAACATTGACATGATGTTAAATCAAGCTGGCAACAAGATTCCACAATTCATTTTTAAAAGAGCTCCACATAGTACTTTTGCAAAACCATAAACTCAGAAAGGTTAATTTCCAACAACAACAACAAAAATTAAACTCAGTATGTTCTTGTGAGTTGGAAATGTTCTCGAAAGTGTTATCTAATTCCTGAATTAATGCCTTCTAAAGCATTTCTGAACAATTGCTTTTCTGATAAGATTACAGAGATATAAGCAGTTAATAGATAATCCTTTGAAATATACAGATTTAAAAGCTGGAGGAATATACTGCTTGGTACATGCAGATGAAGTGCAATCATCCCAAAATCTCTTGATTTTTATTGTTCTTTTTTGGATATCATATGGGTAGTAAAAGCAAGAATCAAATTAACCCAGTGCAGAGACACTTGTGGAAGGCCTCAGGTGGCAGAAACTCAGATGAAGGAAGCTGTTAAAACAAACACAAGCCACAATCTGTCCATTACTGAAGAACAAAATTGGCCTGAACTTCCCCAAAAATCTATAGCACTAGTCAGAAATGGGGTAGCAGTTAGGGGCTGAACTGATTGATCATATCCTCAAGTCAGCCTACACTGGAGAAATTATTATGAACACCCTGAAATAACATGAAGATCCCCTTTCCCCAATATAATCCCTAAGGGTAAGGGAAATACTACCTGTTCTCTCGAGCTGGTCAGGAATTTTTGACAAAATGATTTTGACAAAATGACATTGGGAATTGCTGATAAATCAAACCCAAAACTTTTCACAAATACATATTGGTTTCCATGAAACTTTCATAAGAATATTTCTCAGTTTGAAGATGGTGGGTGAGAGAGAGAGAGGTGGGAGATCCAGGTTCAAGTCTATATGCTGCCTGATCCTACCAAGGAGTTGAACCTAGGCCTTTCACATCCCAGGTTAGTGACAGGACTATTCTGCAGTAGGTTTCTCACTCTTTTGTCTTGATCATAAATTTTACCCTGGACCTGAGAAACCTTCCCAAAGGAAGTTTCCTCAAAATTGATAGTAGTCTTTGCCACCTGATTTGGAGCAGGAACACAAACCTGCATCTCCCACATCCCTGGTGAATGCCCTAAGCATTGTGGTATTGAGTATTCTGGGATCTCTCAGTTTCTTTTTCACGAAAAATTTTAACTAGTCTGTTTTGTTCTATGTTGGAATGAAAACAAGTACTGAATCCTCAATTTTTCGCGAACTGGAATGATAGTTTTCTGGCCAGCTCTACTGTCCTTCCCAGTGATGAATCTCGACTAGAGTGATTCAGGGAGGTGTAATTTGTATCTTCCTGAACCAACTGGGACTGAATCTGACCAAGTGTTACTCCTTTTGCTTAAGAACTTGTGCTAAAATGTCAACCAGTTGCCATGAGCTGATAATGAAATATGTCACAAGTTTTGGTCACTGTCCTCTCCTGGATTTACATATATATTTCCACTCATACAGCCAGGTGTTCCTCAAAACAATTTTTCTATCATTCATCCAGATTCTGATTAAAAAAAAATTCTAACTAAAAATGTTGCCCAATGCCTGTGTCTACCTGTGAACACCCTTATAAAATTAGCAGATGAAGATGTCATTTCCAGGATTGTTACTTTGGACTTCTGGAAAAATAAGATTAAGTGATAACAAACCAACACTCAAAAATGGCATAACAATCAGCACAGTAAGGGAGATGCACTGGCTTTTTAAATAAGGAGTGGATTGTATTCTAAAATACCCACCTTATCCTTACATGAGAAGTATCTATTACATCTCTGCTATCACCACCTTCCTCTAAGCTAATATGTAATTCCAGTTCTAATTTGTTAACTCATGCCATTGATGTGCTGCCTTTAATTTAACAAGGGGGTCCTGCAAAAATATTCAACCTTAATTTGTGACAAACACCTAAATCTGTGGTACCAAGGGTGCATGTACTCTCAGATAGGAGTACATCTCTTCCCACTCTTTGTTCCTCCTCAGGCTTTTTTCCTTCAGGGCCAGATCCTCAGCTGGTCTAAATTGATTTTCTGTGCGGCTATGCTGGTTTACAGCTGATGAAGATGTGGCCCTCAGTCATATATAATCACATCAGTTCTGTACTGCAAAACTTCAGCTGACCAACCATACACTTACACAATGCCTCGTCTCATTTTTGAAATTCTACAACCACGCTCCTGTCTATGTTGATGATCTTATCACTTCAGCTGCTTCCAGTACTCTCCCTACTCTGTTTCCACTCCCTCCTTTCTTCTATTGGAGGAAAATCTCCTATTGTTGCCACACCCATTATGTGAAACAGTCTGTTGCCTTCTCTAGGCCTCTGATTCCTCCTCACTTTTTAAAACTCTGCTCAAAACCCACCTTTTTTTCTGCACTGCCCATTAATCGGCAAGTTGTTGAACTGTGCACCATACTAAGAAGAATTCCTTATCTCTCTCACCTTGCCCACTATCTATTTATTCTTATACCTTCTTACTTTAACTTTCCCATTGTTGCAGCTGCTGTTTATTTTGAGATGTGTAACCAACACATTATAAAATTGCAATCTGTGGCACAATTTTGCTATTTTTCCTATGAATGTTGTTTTCCCCTCAACTAAGGCAGATTTTCCATTATGCTTAGATTAGCTTTCCCAAACTTCTCTACCATTTTAATTTTACATATACATCTTTGGCCTTCTTTTCCTTTAGGCAGATCATTGTTCTCTGTGTTTTTTACACAGATCCTTGGTATTTATTCCTACCACCTTTCTAAGGGCCCAACTCTGCAAGGTGCTATTGACAAGAACTGAATGTTTTCAGCTCCCATAGACTTCAATGAAGTCGGGTTGTGTTTCTCTTTCATTGACCAGTGTGATGGCTCTCAGGGTACCCAGCACTTTAAGTCACCTTGTTATCACCTGCTTCTAGTGAGAAAGATTCTTGAGAGAGAGTCTTGACTGTGGTAGATTGGTGTTAGCTCCCTAATGCCACCAGCCTTTCAGCCACTCCAGCACTCTCTGGGCTATGACAGTCCTGTATTTGCCTTGCAGGATAACAAGAGGTGCAGCCCAATCCCTGAGTCCCATTGAAACAGTCCCCTGTGTTAGCCACCCCTGAAACTGGCTTCGCTCAGAAATCCCAGATCCTCTACTCCCAAAGGAGTGGTGTACCCCATCTGACCAGCTTTACCTTAAACTAGTGGTCCCCAAAACTTTTCAGGGTAACATACCCCTTACTCCTATTTGTGCCCCTCTCACTACAGCCAGGGCCAGAAGCGGGGCCACGGCTCCTGGGGTGGGGGGCTGCAGACAGGGGTAAGGGGCTGAGGCTGAGGCCACAGTTGGGGGTGGGCCTGGGGCCAGGAGCGGGGCTGGGCTGCATGGGAGGCTGGCAGCTAGGCCAGTGGCCCGTGGGTGCATAGCCACAGTGAGGCTGGGGATGGGGCCAGGCATGGGACTAGCAGCTGGGGCAGGTCTGGAGCAGAGCTAGGGCTGGGTGACACTCCATTCCTGCTCCCCAGAGGGGCTGGCTTGGGCCCTCCACACCCCCTAGGGGGCGTACTCCACAGTTTTGGGGACCTCTGCCTTAAATTACTGCTCCTGTATAACACACAGCACTTGTAATAAAACAAATGGTTTGTATGAAAAAGAATAGAGGTTCCACTAGAAACAAAGTGATGGAAACAAATGGTTATGATTCAAAACAAAATATGGACTATGGCCTACATTTATTAATAGTTACTTTTCCTGTCTAATAAAGTAGGTTCCCTCTTCCCCCAAAATTCAGTCTGTTGCAGAGTTGGTTGGCTACACGGGAACCAGGATCTAATCTGTCATGAAACATCCTTGCTCATCGAGATGTCTCCTCAGTGAATGGATGCAGAGTTTCTTTCTCCACCCTGTGATATACTGAATCAGTCTTTTGGCTTGATTCACCACCAGGGCCATCGCCTGTCTGTTATACTGTTCCTTTTTACCTTCAAATGATTTCAATTGTTTGCAATTGTCTTTGATCATTTTCTATTTACCGTTCTGGGATGAGGCAAAGATAGACAATTGAACTCTGCATTACATCACAGGCTGATCAGGGAGGGGTGACAATTCACTTCTGCTTGAATAGACCATCACCGAGACATATGATTCCATGGTGACTAACTTTTACTCCAGAATGGCATAGTTTTCAATATAGTTAATGTATTCCTTAAATATTATCTGTACACACATCTTGTAATGATTATGACTATTGATAAGTTACGAACATTCAATAGAGACCGCACATGCTATGCTTCATGAATAAATACCATGAAAGTGGTATATTAGGTGTAGTCAGTTTGTCAGGTCTGAGACAGGAGTTGCTTGTAATAAACAGTAAACACTTTGCCCATTGGCACCACAGGGCTTCTATGTAACAGCCATGTCATCTGGCTGGGATGTAAACTCCCTATAATTACATAAATTACTCTAATTACAAAATAATGATCTCAGTATAGAGACCGAAAGTAAATTTTTTTTACAGAAAAGCAGAAACATCAATTTACAGAAAAGGTGACTCAAGATACCACTTAGAACCACGTGATTATTGTAACTTTTGCCCACACTTCCCCCAATGTGTGTTGATACTGTCATTTGTCTAAACTTAGACCCTAACCCTGCCATATACAGATCAGCTTGTAAGATAAGTGCTCTTAGATGATACGATGTTGTAGAGGGAGTATGTGTTTATTTCTGTTATACATACCTGTTATGTTATACCTCTGGTGCTACACTAAAAATGCAACATCTACATTTATTCTCTGCTATTCCTTTCATATCTAAATCAGCTGATTTTCTGCCTCAACAAGCAGACAGTTAAATCCAGATTAAGTTTGTGTAGATCATATGCTCTTTCACCATAAGGTAAGGATCAGTTTCTTACTTTCCCATTATCTCTATATAAACTGTAAAATGTGTGGTCATATAACTCTGTATTAATGCATTACTAATACATTGTTTAGCTGGTGGGTGTTATAAACTACCAATCATTTCTGGTTACTTAATGCAAGTAGGTGTATTTGACTGTTATTTTCTTCTTCACACCAAATTATATTTCCCCTTGTGAAAAGAACTTGATTACCTTAAATAGCCTATATGAATACGTAGATCATGGAATATGTGGGAACTCAGACTTTGAGGAAAATTCTCCCAGGACCAGAAAGTCCACACAAAGCCCCCTTGCGTGAATTTCTCCATTGGGGAGTAGGCCTGCAGAATTATGACAAATTATAGATTTTCCAGGGTCATATCATAGATCATGATAGTTAGAGATAGAAAAGACATAATAAGAGCTAGCCAACTACCATGAAAATATAAGATCATAAGCATCTATTACAGCTTGTGTTAGGATGAAGTGTAATATATTCTATACAACAGCCAAAACTAAGAAAATCTTGGATAACATAATTCTTTAAATTCCTGTAGACTTCTCCATAGGGCTGTGCCAGCAAAGTTTATCATCCTATCTACCATGGTACTAGAGTACAGAGTCTATTAGATTCTTCCCAGTCCTACAACATCACAGCTCACTGATTCCACAGATCTTCCCTTTCAGTCATACATTCCAGTTAATTTACCTTGAGACTTAGGGCAAAAGTCTCCCTATTATGTATTCTGCACTTACTCCTTCCATAGAACCTCCATTGACATCAATGGAAGCTTCGCATACAAAATATATGACAGAGATCCACAGTGTGCATAAGAGATCCACAGTGTGGATCAGAGATGAGAACTTTGCCCTTACCTTGGATACCAGCTGGGACAGTGGGGTACCACTCTTAACAGGGAAGTGCCATAAAAGCACCAGTGTAGGCAGACTGAACAAAAAGTAACTACTGAAAAGTAATAGGCACTTCCTAATAAATGCTTATGATACTGCCCCCTATTGTATTAAAGAAGTTTTATTTAGCCGTTAAAATAAATCTAACAATGACCATGAGCAGATGTAGTTGCTAAAGATGGATTTACGATTAATGCACTTTCATTGTGGGTTTTTAATGACACATGGAGAGTTCCGTTAACCTGTACACATAAATATTTATAATAGTGTATCAAATGAAATGAGCTGGAAGGAAGAATTTATAGCATTTCTTTGTCCTGTTTTTGTAAACTCATTCCTTAAGCATCTTGAATTTCAACTGTTTTCAAATGGAATTTAGACACATGCCACTTGGAGGCACTCTCATACTATGCTAGCCAGTAATTTAAGTTACAAACATTTCATGTAATAAGCAGTCATATTTATTTCATTTTTGCATCTAATAATGACTTGGGGATGGGTAATTAATATTGGTTTGGCTAGTTAAACTTTGACATTATTCATATGTATCTTATAATTTTGGTGGGGGTAAACTTTTCCCTATACCTTCAATAAACCTCACTTAATTCCTTTGTGGAAGGGATGATAAGAATGCAAACATTATTTCAAAGAAGTGGGTTAGAATGGATTACAAGATGCAAACTATTCACACTAGAAATGTATGGTGCTTTATCACTTCAGATCTGAAATTAAATATTCAGTTGACAATTAGATTCTATATATGTTAAGTTACATATAATTATCTCTGGGAAGCAAATAAAAGTGCTAATATTTTATATAACCTCTGAGTTTTGATTTCATGTTAGATATAGAAGTTAGGGATACATTTCACTGTATTTGGAGCCCTGTATTTCTCATATATATGACAAACTCAAATAATTACTCAGTCTAAGAGAAGGATGACATTTTGAAACACATTTATGTACTTTAATAGACTTTAAGTTTCAAATGTGATGTGCCTAATACTGCAAACTGTAAATAGTTCACAAAATAAAATGTAATCAGGTAAAATGAAATATTTGCTATTGCATACAAGATATGATATTATCTTTCTGTTCAGATCAGTGGCGTGGCTAGAACTGGAAATCTGGGTGGGCCCTGACTTTCAGGCGGGCGGGCAATGACGGGGGCAGTGGGAGGGGGTGCAGGAGGGATGGAGGGCTCCCCCACCTTCTCCAGAAGGCTCTTACAGCTCAACAAGCACCAGAAGACAAGGCTGTCCAAGGCGCACAGGATCTGGCTCAGATTTGGGTTGGCCTGGATATTCAGTTGGTAGGCTGAAGGCCACCCAGGCCCACCCGTGGCTGCACCCCTGGTTCACATGAGGACAGATAAACATGAAGAGCTAGACTGTTGAGTTGTTCTGAGTAATGGAAAGAATGTCTTATACAGTCCCAAGAGTAGACCAGGGACCAAGCTCTGACTCAGAGAATCACAGTCTGATCCCTGATTCGTCTTTGCTCCAGGGACAAAGTAAGTTATACCAGCTCTATACCTGGAGCAACTTACTTCCCCCTCCATTCTGGGTCACTTGTGCTGGTCATTGTGTTTGGAGGGCAATCCTAAGGCTCTGCCTATATCCTACCCTAGCCTGCCCATATGCACAGGAAAGAGAAAGAAGTCCCCAAGGAAGCTTTCCTTCTCATACACAGACAGGTGTAGGGCACTTTATCCTTCTTTTTTCCACTGTGCCGGTATGCAACAGGTTTCATGACCAAGCTCAAAATGAATAGGAAAGTTAAGCATAAAGAATCTCCTAGAAAGGTGTATTTGCTTCTTTTCTGCTAATTTTAAGATAAGGTTAATACCCAACTATCTTTAAGCAGAATGATACGATTAGTCCTTTATGCTTTTCAAATAAAGAGCTTAATTAATACAGGTTTGCATGGTTTCTCCACTAGTTCCCCTTCCCCTGCATTACTTATCCATAGAAAAATGTGTATCCTCTTAATATACTCTGAGAACTCCTCATGGTGTGGGATACTTGTATGGAACTGCACTTGGATCTCGTACCATTCTAAATGTAGAATGGTAAGAGATAAGCCCTTCTTCCTCTTGAGACATCAAAGATAACTGGGTAAAAGGGAGAAAATGGAAGGGGGCATCACACACCCCCATCCAATTCCCCCCTCAAGCATGAATAACTGGTACTTAGACATCCTCTGTACAACTGACTGGGAACTGCAGAAAGCCACAATCCTCAGAGGCAAGAGATTTTCCTATAGCTCCACTTTAGCACTGAGGAATCTTCTGGTGCAATCCCTGCTACACATTTGAACCAAGCAAGGGGTGAATGGATGCATGATCCAGGTTTTATCTGGTGAACAGGGGTAGCTAGTTTCCCAGATCTCTAGATTTTAGCTCTTTTCTGGAGGCATTTTACACACAAAAGACAAAACAGAATGTCAGCTAAGATGAGCACATAGAATCCATGGAAGTGAAAGAAACGGAGAGAAGTTAATGGAGACAGAGATTACAAATGATGCTCTAAAAGTGAAGTTTGCTCCATATTAGTCTTAATGCACTATGTATACATGAATTTAAAATAGCATTCCACCACTCGTGTCAATTCAATTAGAGCTGCTCCTGTGACAATTTCTATCTTAAGAATGTTCCCGAGTCAAAATCCCAACAGTAATAGGAAAATGGGGCCATCAAACAATGAAACTTAATGTTTATGTAAGCCCTGCCACTTTTTCATTTTATGGCAATAACTGAGTGACTCCAGAAAGGGTTGGTATACACATAGTAAACAAAAGGTCAATTCTGATTCACCAACCCCTTTGTTGTATAATGTAAACAGTGGATATTATAGTTTTTTCCCCAAGCTAGAAGTTTCTGTTTAGACAATTATTCACCCACTCACAGGTCACCAAATTAATTATGCTTGTCATTTTACACCCAAACTGGTTCCTGATGTTAATTTGACAAGCCAACTGGTGGAATCCTTAAAACACTTTCCTGTTAAAGTGACTAGACAGAGTTGAAATTGTGCATTAAGGCATCAATCAAGCAAACCATCTGTTCTAACAGGGTTTTTTGTACTTTTCAAATTCAAGGTATTAAAGCATTCTGAATGAGATGCTGTCATAAATATAAAGGGAAGGGTAAACCCCTTTGAAATCCCTCCTGGCCAGGGGAAAGCTCCTCTCACCTGTAAAGGGTTAAGAAGCTAAAGGTAACCTCGCTGGCACCTGACCAAAATGACCAATGAGGAGACAAGATACTTTCAAAAGCTGGGAGGAGGGAGAGAAACAAAGGGTCTGTGTATCTGTCTATATTCTGTCTTTGCCGGGGATAGACCAGAAATGGAGTCTTAGAACTTTTAGTAAGTAATCTGGCTAGGTACGTGTTAGATTATGATTTCTTTAAATGGCTGAGAAAAGAACTGTGCTGAATAGAATAACTATTTCTGTCTGTGTATCTTTTTTGTAACTTAAGGTTTTGCCTAGAGGGGTTCTCTATGTTTTGAATCTAATTACCCTGTAAAGTATCTGCCATCCTGATTTTACAGGGGGGATTTCTTTATTTCTATTTACTTCTATTTTTATTAAAAGTCTTCTTGTAAGAAAACTGAATGCTTTTTCATTGTTCTCAGATCCAAGGGTTTGGGTCTGTGGTCACCTATGCAAATTGGTGAGGCTTTTTATCCAACATTTCCCAGGAAAGGGGGGGTGCAAGTGTTGGGAGGATTGTTCATTGTTCTTAAGATCCAAGGGTCTGGGTCTGTAGTCACCTAGGCAAATTGGTGAGGCTTTTTACCAAACCTTGTCCAGGAAGTGGGGTGCAAGGTTTTGGGAAGTATTTTGGGGGGAAAGACGCGTCCAAACAGCTCTTCCCCAGTAACCAGTATTAGTTTGGTGGTGGTAGCGGCCAATCCAAGGACAAAGGGTGGAATACTTTGTACCTTGGGGAAGTTTTGACCTAAGCTGGTAAAGATAAGCTTAAGAGGTTTTTCATGCAGGTCCCCACATCTGTACCCTAGAGTTCAGCGTGGGGGAGGAACCTTGACAGATGCTGACCATTTTATATATACTGACAAGGATCAGTATACAGGAAGCTATCTATTCAATGTGTCTTAGACATAATTGACAGTAGTCAGTTAACTAGTAAAGATGTTTTGAATAATTATCATTTGATATGATGAGTTAGAGGATTTCTTCAATAATTCTGCACCAAACAAACCTTCCTAATGCTTGCAGCTGGATTATTAGTTTTGTGAGACACATTATATATGAACCAGCTCCTCCCCATTGATCTAAGTGGAAGATGTGTTTTGCCCTGGCTAGTCACAACTACCAAATATTCCAGATGAGTTTTATTGGCTTTCTCCAACATGACATCCCAAGGTAATTATTTCCTTTAATCCGGACTGCCTCATACTACTATCACCACCACCACTGATTTTCCACATACAATCACATTCTTTCAGGATGTTGTAAACAGCTCCTTCTCTGACATCGGAACAGGGAAGGAGGAGGATGTGAAAGATTAAAATCTAGAATTAGGAATAGATACATATTTTTAACAAAAAGAAAAGGAGTACTTGTGGCACCTTAGAGACTAACAAATTTATTTGAGCATAAGCTTTCGTGAGCTAGAGCTCACTTCATCGGATGAAGCTTATGCTCAAATAAATTTGTTAGTCTCTAAGGTGCCACGAGTACTCCTTTTCTTTTTGCGAATACAGACTAACACGGCTGCTACACTGAAACCTGTCATATTTTTAACAAAATACCTTAATTTATTTATAACTAAATCAGACTTCTTTATGTTTAAAAAAGTATCAATGACCCCACCATCCTTCAAGTGGAACCAAGAGAGTGATATGTCTATCATTCACCTTTAAAGCCAAATGCATCCCATTTGCACCGTTACAATCCATTGCCTCTGTACTGGGAGACCTAGAATTTATTTGTAAACATAGGTCTCCTGCATAACAGCACTACCTTTTTGTGTCAAACCACTGAGGTTCCTGCAGCTGTTTCAAACATGGATATTCTGTATTTGGATAAGAGATTTTCTATTTTATTTATCAAGGCTGATGATATATTATATTTTACATAGTATCTCTAATCCTTAGAAAGAAAAGGAGTACTTGTGGCACCTTAGAGACTAACCAATCTATTTGAGCATAAGCTTTCGTGAGCTACAGCTCACTTCATCGGATGCATACTGTGGAAAGTGTAGAAGATCTTTTTATTCACACAAAGCATGAAAAAGTACCTCCCCCCACCCCACTCTCCTGCTGGTAATAGCTTATCTAAAGTGATCACTCTCCTTATGTGTATGATAATCAAGGTGGGCCATTTCCAGCACAAATCCAGGGTTTAACAAGAACGTCTCGGGGAGGGAGGGGGTGTAGGAAAAAACAAGGGGAAATAGGTCACCTTGCATAATGACTTAGCCACTCCCAGTCTCTATTCAAGCCTAAGTTAATTGTATCCAATTTGCAAATGAATTCCAATTCAACAGTCTCTCGCTGGAGTCTGGTTTTGAAGTTTTTTTGTTGTAATATCGCAACTTTCATGTCTGTAATCGCATGACCAGAGAGATTGAAGTGTTCTCCGACTGGTTTATGAATGTTATAATTCTTGACATCTGATTTGTGTCCATTTATTCTTTCCTCTAACTCCCCTACTCTACTTGCGCTATATTGATGACATCTTCATCATCTGGACCCATGGAAAAGAAGCCCTTGAGGAATTCCACCATGATTTCAACAATTTCCATCCCACCATCAACCTCAGCCTGGTCCAGTCCACACAGGAGATCCACTTCCTGGACACTACAGTGCTAATAAACGATGGTCACATAAACACCACCCTATACTGGAAACCTACTGACCGCTATTCCTACCTACATGCCTCCAGCTTTCACCCTGATCACACCACATGATCCATTGTCTACAGCCAAGCTCTGCGATACAATCACATTTGCTCCAACCCCTCAGACAGAGACAAACACCTACAAGATCTCTATCAAGCATTCTTACAACTACAATACCCACCTGCGGAAGTGAAGAAACAGATTGATAGAGCCAGAAGAGTTCCCAGAAGTCATCTACTACAGGACAGGCCTAACAAAGAAAATAACAGAACACCACTAGCCATCACCTTCAGCCCTCAACTAAAACCTCTCCAACGCATCATCAAGGATCTATAACCTATCCTGAAGGATGACCCAACACTCTCACAAATCTTGGGAGACAGGCCAGTCCTTGCCTACAGACAGTCCCTCAACCTGAAGCAAATACTCACCAGCAACCACATACCACAGAACAAAACCACTAACCCAGGAACCTATCCTTGCAACAAAGCCCGTTGCCAACTGTGCCCACATATCTATTCAGGGGACACCATCACAGGGCCTAATAACATCAGCCACACTATCAGAGGTTCGTTCATCTGCACATCCACCAATGTGATATATGCCATCATGTGCCAGCAATGCCCCTCTGCCATGTACATTGGTCAAACTGGACAGTCTCTATGTAAAAGAATAAATGGACACAAATCAGATGTCAAGAATTATAACATTCATAAAGCAGTCGGAGAACACTTCAATCTCTCTCGTCACATGATTACAGACATGAAAGTTGTGATATTACAACAAAAAAACTTCAAAACCAGACTCCAGCGAGAGACTGTTGAATTGGAATTCATTTGCAAATTGGATACAATTAACTTAGGCTTGAATAGAGACTGGGAGTGGCTAAGTCATTATGCAAGGTAACCTATTTCCCCTTGTTTTTTCCAAACACCCCCCCCCCCCCGAGACGTTCTTGTTAAAACCCTGGATTTGTGCTGGAAATGGCCCACCTTGATTATCATACACATTGTAAGGAGAGTGATCACTTTAGATAAGCTATTACCAACAGGAGAGTGGGTTTGTGGGGGGCAGTGGGGCGGGGGGGAGAGAAAACCTGGATTTGTGCTGGAAATGGCCCAACTTGATTATCATACACATTGTAAGGAGAGTGATCACTTTAGATCAGCTATTACCAGCAGGAGAGTTGGGTGGGGAGAGGTTTTTTTTTCATGCTTTGTGTGTATAAAAAGATCTTCTACACTTTCCACAGTATGCATCCGATGAAGTGAGCTATAGCTCACGAAAGCTTATACTCAAATAAATTGGTTAGTCTCTAAGGTGCCACAAGTACTCCTTTTCTTTTTGCGAATACAGACTAACACGGCTGTTACTCTAATCCTTAATGAAATCTAATCCTTAATGACCCCAAAGTGCTTTGCAAAGAGTACACATACAAGAAATGCAGCCACCTCTAGGATGGAAGTCTCCAGCAAAAAGGGCAACTAGTTCACAGTATACTTCTCAACAATGTGATGAGGAGACATTTGGGCAAAACGAATCCAATGAAAAGTGACACAGATTTTTTAATTTTCATACACACCAGGAAGAACCTTAGTATTTAAAGCCTCATCCTTATATATTCACATATAAAATAAGAGAGCAAAGATAAATGGAGAAATGGAAGTCTACTTGACGCCATGTGATTGACTTTATAACAATTAAAATACACTCCAGTTTTTGTACCACACAACATTCCTTTATCGTAGCAATCTTTCTGTGCTGATGATGCCATAGATGTTCTCGGAAGAGCTGTTCAACAGACTGTAGTGGAGGGACAGAGCTCCATTCAGTGAAATCCTGCTGACAGCTAGGAACTGAAAGCTGCATTTTCTTGTACCCTTAAGATAACACAATTGCTGGGATACAATAACATCTTATGCAGTTTATGAGGTAGTGATCAATCACTGATTGGCAATTCTAATTAGCAGCTCTGCTATGTGAAACATTATGGTATTTTATAGCAACTTTCTGTTGCCTATATAATCTCCACTGCCATCCTGTATGAAATAGAGGGTATTTTATAGATCATTCGCTACCCACAGCTGTCAATTATGTCTGTTTATACTGAAGAGTTTTATTGGTATGGTAGTGCACCACTTTTGTATATATAAATTTATATCTGTAATGTCTCAGTGATCTCTCCCAAGACCTCAGTGTTTCTGCTCTAAAGAGCTAATGGTATTTCAGATTGGCATAGATGGACCGTTTTTATCATTATTATATTCAAAATATAGTGTGTTTCAGGTGTATGGCTTTATATGTTTAGAAGTGATCTTCCCCCCACCTCCTCATCCCCAACAGAGGTGATGCTTAATGGAATACAGTAATCAGAAGAGAAATACCATCTCTTTAAAAATACGGTGCTCTGTTACAAAGTCATGATGAAATGTCATGTTTTGCTTGGTGTTGAAAACATGCTAGAAAATGGTGTTCATTCCTCCCATAATTTGAGATGTGAAAAGAAATGTCTAAATAGATTTTTCATTGGGAAATTTCTTCCATAAAACCCAACCACAAACATAATAATAATTACACAGTATGTTTATACCTTAGTGACTCTATTAGACTATATTATAATTGAACTGAGTTACATCAGAAAGCGAGATGTAAAATATAAGAAATAATAAGCTTTCCTCTTAGTTCCTGGATTTCTGTCATATACTGAATGGGTTTTTTTGTTTTGTTTTTCCTGATATTTCTCTTAGAAAACTAGGCTTTCCATCATACAGAAGGTGATAAATTACTGAGAAGAAACAGTATCTTTTCTTGTCATGTATGTAGATTGTGGCAGAGATCTGGTTTCCCTTGTGATCTCAAAGCAAAGGACAGTATATAAAATAAAATTATACTTGTTTCCAGAAATCCCAATAGAGCAGTTTAAACTTAAATGGTTCCTTAGACACATTGTAAATTAACCAATGAACATTTTCAAAACTAAATTTAAAGACGAAGCATCAGCAAAAATTTTGTAATATCACACATAAAAAATAAACCTTGTAAAATACAGATAGGCGGATGATATATTCACTTGAAGCATTACATATCGACAAAGAGAATGCAGAGCACAGCAGGGCAGTTACAACTCAGTGTGAGTTATCTTTTAAATTATACATCTTTTATTTTATGAAATATTTGTCATATCAAATGCTTCATAGTTCCATGAAGCGTTTCTTTGATTTCTCTCTGTTAAGGTGTTTAAGTACAGTATAGCACTCCCACAGTATGAGGATTTCTGCTGTAATTATAAATTAACTGATGAAGAGTTAGGACTACTCATTGGCTCATTAGTACATTGGCTACTGAACCCCTTAAAGTTGAACCCCCCCAACTTTAATATCAACCTTACTTGATCTCACAAAGTCAACAATAGCTTTCTTGGGAGGAAGTTCTATGTTTTATTTAGAAAGGAAGAAACCTGAAGTAGTGTTGGCATGACACTTATTTTAGAGGTTACCTTTCAAAAATATTAGAAATCCTTTGTAAAACACTTATGAGCAAAACATCATCATTATTCTTTTTCTTGGGAAATTAGTCAGGATGCAATAAAATATATATTTTTTTAAGTCAGAAGGAAGAGTTTGCATCCTGTGGCATTACTGAAAGCAAACATAAAAATGCAAAGGGAGTTTAAGCATGACAGTCCTCCTCCCAGTAACCTTCCATGAGTTAAATCATTTCTTTGGCTTCAGCACTCTTCTTCTCAGGGTCATTTTCTTTCTGTTTCCAGGACACCTCCCACTTCTCTGTCTCTGGGACTTTGTCTCGTTCAACTGCCAGGCCTGTGTTCTCCATTTGTGCTGCCAGATGCTCTACATATCTTCTGCTAACTAGGCATCTCTCTCCTTCTCTGCTGTAAACTTTCCTCTTAGTTCATATTTTGCCAGATTTCCTTCCATGTCTCTTGCATTCCCCAGCAATTCTTCTTTTTAGTCTGTATATCTTTTCTCTGTTCCCAGAGCCCACCTTCCTTCAGCAACAATAAACACACTTTTCACCTGCATGTACAGCTCATACAGACACTGTCCTCATGTGAGCTATTGAAATAATCTCATCTTCCAGCATCCCAAACTTTAACAGCAACCAACATTTTCATTTCCTATGTCCTACAAAAACTCTGGTGTGATGTGTTGTTAATTTCAAAGGAGACAGATGACATGGTAACACCTTGCTTTGTGTTGACCACCTTCATGCAGACTATTAACTAGTGTTAAGATCAAGTTCAGAAAGGGCCCTCCCCTTCCTAGGAATGAGAAGATCTAGTAAAGTGTGTTTTACATAACAGGTGTCCATCTTCCAAATTGACAAAACATATTAGCACAGACAAACGTCTATGCTGCAGGGGCTGGAAGAATTTATAAATAACACCATCTTATATTAACCTCTGAATTTGATTTTATGTTTTAATCATCCAAACAAGGACCAATAACTACTAGAGACTAACAAAGCCCCAGCCAAGGGTAAATCCCCTTCCTAAACTGCATTGTGGTTCTCCATTGCATATTTTGTACTTCTGCTATTCACAGTTTACATCATTTAGAGATCCATGCACATAACATGCAATAGATATCTGCAGTGTAGAATAGAGGACAGAAATTTGCCCCAGTTTTGTAATGGGAATAATGAATCAATTTTTTCCCTTGGTTGTATAAACTGGAAAAAGAGAGCTTCATGACACATTTTTTTTAAAAAAAAGTACCATTGTCCTGGGAAATTACCATAATCCAACAGTAAAGCAAAACCTTAATAAAATGGCAAGTGCAGCCCAATTGTAACAGATGATTAGAATTTTAAGAGGATTGCACTGTGGAAAGAATTATCTTTGCAGTTTTGGATTATCTGTAAGTCTAAAAGTTGAATAATATTCTAAATTTCAGCAGCAAAAATATCAGAGGTTTTATCTTTGAACCACAAATAATGAGTTCTATGGCTAGATTGGGTGACCACTTGTCCTGTAATTTAAATGACATCCCTTATTCCTTACCTAATATCTTGAAACTTGTATCCAAAAAAAGGTGCTAAAACTTTTGATCACACAGAGGATAATATAGTGTCACACAATCATATACTTTTGTACCATGAATTCAACTTTGTGGGTTTGTCCCATACTTTTCATACTGTTCTTTGGTTTCTTAAAAGGTAGAAGGTTTCCCCAAGTAATAGGAACCTTAGATACTTTAACTGTCAACTAAATAACAGTATAATAATCCAATACAGGGAGATTTTGCATTCACTTTGGTCTGGGATACATTTTCCATCCAGTCACTTTTCTGTTAAAAGTAAGAGTATAATTTCCCCATTTTACAGATTATGAAATGGAGGTACAAAATAGTGAAGTGATTAGCCCAAGGACAACTAACAAGTCAGCAGTAAAGGCTAGCTGCCATTGCAGAGCAATATCGAACAGACTATGCTGCCTCCTATATCATAATGCTTTTAAAAAAGCATTAAAATAAAGATAAATAGCAAAGGCATCAGGAAGCAATCTTTCCTGATTCTTCTACTAGTTTGAAATGCAAGCAAGAGTTGACCCATGCCACGTCTTCTGATCTTAAACCAGTTATCAGAGAGCATCTCCCTCAAGAGGCCAAGCTATCTCTAATCAATGCCCATACATAAAAGCTTTTCCCATAAACTGTCTCAATTAATTAAATCAAATGCAGATTTTAAATTGATGAAGGCAGTAAAATAAGTTGTTTCTTAATCCTGGTGTACTTATCAATAACACAGGGTATTACAAGGCGATGAGCAGTCACACTAAAAGCTTCATTAAAGTCATCGTCTCATCCATATTCACAGTTCAGTTTGGCTAAAAGGTGGGGCTTCTTCTGAAAGCACTGCCTTGCACAGAGGAGAATGCCATTCTGCCCTCTGTGCACACAGCCAGCTCTGCTGGTCAATGCTACAAGTCTGGGGTCATAGACTCATATCTTCACAACTCCTCCCTTTAGAAGTGTCCTGCACCCCAGTGGGCACTAGGAGGGACCATAGTTGGGGGAATGAGCGCACTGTAACTGTATCTGGCCACTGTGCAGAAGTGCAAGAGTCTTCTTTTAACTCCTCTTGCATTCCCCTTGAGCAGCCAAGCACAATCCAGAGCTCATAAAGGGAGAAATCCTGAGACAATTGCTATTATCTGGCCTTGTGCTATGCAACTCTGGAAGGTTTAGAAATCCTTCACTCAACAAGGTGCAGGAGTGAACTTAGGTGTTTTGCCAGTGGCCCCACCCCACCCAAGTGGTCGAGCCAAAAAACAAAACAAAATACCCCCACACAGCTGATCAATTAATGGAGGAAAAAACTAGCACAAACCCAGGCCAACCAATCAGCAAAGAAAAAATAGTCAGCCAATCAGAGTGGATAAAACAAAAAACAAAGAAAGAACTGAGTAACACAGTAGTCTGGTGCTCCATGAGAGAATGTATCCAGGGCAATTGCCCTTCTCACCCATCCCTAGGACCACAGACCACTGTAAAACTGCTTCACAATACTTTGCGCTGATGGGTCCACAGATGGCTAATGAGACCTCTGCAGGATCCACAGATCTTGTCACAATTCGGGCAGGCATTTCTTAATGGAAGGGGCAGATCTGGATTCTTGAGTCAGGCTGCAGCATGTTCTTTCCTCCTTTCCCATTTCTCCATTTCCTGTTGTTTCCATTGGATCTCAAAATACTGGGATGCTTGCTACATGGTCCTTTTCCATTTTGGTTGCTCGAGGGCTTGGGTGTCCCATGAGTCTATGTCAATATTCCACTTCTTCATGTTGACTTTGAGGGTGTCTTTGAGATGGTTTTTTTTTTTTTTTTTTTTGCCTGTCCATCGTCTGTTGGCCATGGCTCAGTTGTGAGAAAATGACCTGCTTCAGTAGTCAATTTTCTGGCATTCGAAGAACATGACCAGCCAAACAAAGTTGGTGGTGGATGATCATAGCTTCAATGCTGGAGATTTTGGCTTGGGACAGAACACTGATTTTGGTGCGTCAATCATCCCACTTGATTAAGAAGATCTTGAGGAGGCACCATTGACAGTATCATTCAAGAACCTGGAGGTGTCTATTGTATGTGACCCAGGTTTCGGCACCATAAAAGAGAACAGGGATAACAATGGTCTGGCACATGAGAAGCTTGGTTTGATTCTAGAGGTCATGATCTTTGAAGACATGATTTCTCAAGCATTTGAAAGCTGCACTGATGCATTGAAGGCAGGGTTGAATTTCCTCAGCAATGTCAGCTTTCTGCTACAGATAGCTGCCAAGGTAAAGGAAGTGCTCAATGTTCTCCAGGGTCTCTTTATTGATCTGAATTACGGGAACAGAATCCTGATGATTTGGAGCTTATTGGTGAAGTACTTTAGTTTTCTTGGTGTTAGCTGTGAGGCCAAATTGGTTGTAGGCCTCCGAGAAAGTGTTGACTATTTCTTGAAGATCATCTTCTGAGTGGATGCACAGAACACAGTTGTCTCCATATTGGAGTTCAATGACTGATTTCGTGAAAGTCTTTGTCTTGGACTGGAGGTGATTGAGTTTGAAAAGCTTGCAGTCCATTCTGCATTGGATGTCAAGTCCAGAGGGGAGCTTGTCTGTGATGAGAAGGAGGATGACAGCAAGGAAAATGGAGAATAGGGTTGGAGTCATGACAGCCTTGCTTACCTCCTGTCTTGACTAGAAAGGGGTCCGTTTGATAGCATGAAATGTTTTCATGAACTTGATGAAGGCCATGTATAGAGGTCTATGTTGCTCGTGGCACTTTTCCTGAAGTTGGTGTGCAGTGAAGATTGTGTTGGTGGTACCTCAGAATGGTCTAAATCCTCATTGCGATTTTGGAACGATTTCCTCAGCCAAGGGGAGCACCTGGTTGAGGAGAATTCTAGCAAGAATCTTTCTGGAGGTGGACATCAGGGCAATTCCTCAACAGTTTCCACAATCTGATTTATCTCCTTTCTTGAAGACGGTCACAATCATGGCATCCCGAAGATCAGCTGGGCTTTCTTCTGAATTACAAATCTTGATAATTAAGATATCTAGCTGGTGAGCCAGTTCTTCTCCTCCTTCTTTGAAGATTTCCAAGGTGATTCCATCAGATCCAGACGCCTTATTGTTCTTCATCTGTTCGATGGCTTTCTTTACCTCAGCAAATGTTGGTGGGGTTCTGAGGTCATCCTTGATAGAATGTTGAGGGATTAAATCAAAAATGCTTTCATCATGATTTAGGATCTCTTTGAAATATTCCTTCCATCGTGATTGATCAATTTGTTGTCCCTGAGAAGGTTGGCTCCATCCCTAGATCTGAGGAGGGTTAGCCCTTGGGTGATAGGACCATAAAGGGCTTTGGTGGCCTTGAAGAATCTGTGCATGTCATGGGTGTTGGCGAGCTGTTGGATCTTATTCACTTTGTTCTCCCACCACTTGTCCTTCACTTCATGGGTTTTCCTTTGAACCTCAACTTTGTGTTGATGGTGGATAGATTGATTCTGCTTGGAATTGATGTCATTCTGCCAAGCACAGTAGGCCTTGCACTTATGGTTGATCAGGCCTTGGATTTCCTGATCATTCTCATCAAACCAGTTTTTGTGCTTTCTGGACAATAAAGATCTGCTAATTATGAGTTTATAAATGATACTTCACAAAGCATACTTTATACAAAATCTATCATAATCCCATGAAAGGGGTGAACACATGGATACAGACCATCAGATCTCTCCACTTACAAAGCTACAGGAAGGTTAGCCACTGGCTGATCCAGAGGCAGTATGCCAGGGCCCTTTTTCCTGGACAGAGCATCTACCACCATGTTTTCTTTTCCCTTTATGTGCATCATTTCCATATCAAATTCTTGACATATGAGGCTCCAGCATAGAAGCTTGGAATTTGAACCTTTAGCTTTGTTTAGCCAGATCAATGGTGAATGACCTATTAAGATCCTGATATTTCCATAAAAGAGATAGGGGTCTAGTTGCTTAACTGCCCACACTATAGCATAGCATTCCTTTTCTATGACAGAATAATTCTGTTCAGTTGATGTCAATTATTTGCCTATAAAAGCAGTTGGATGTTTCTGGTTATTTTCCCCTGTTTGCATCAGCACAGCATAAGAACATAAGAATGGCCATACTGGGTCATACCAAAGGTCCATCCAGCCCAATATCCTGTCTACCGACGGTGGCCAATGCCAGGTGCCCCAGAGGGACTGAATCTAACAGATAATGATCTAGTGATCTCTTTCCTGCCATCCTTTTCCTCCCTCTGACAAACCAGGGCTAGGGACACCATTCCTTACTCATCCTGGCTAATAGCCATTAATGGACTTAACCTACATTAATTTAGCCAGTTCTCTTTTAAACCCTGTTATAGTCCTAGCCTTCACAACCACCGCAGGCAAGGAGTTCCACCGGTTGACTGTGTGCTGAGTGAAGAAGAACTTCCTTGTATTTGTTTTAAACCTGCTACCCATTAATTTCATTTGGTGGCCCCTAGTTCTTATATTATGGGAACAAATAAATAATTTTTCCCTATTCACTTTCTCCACACCACTCATGATTTTATATACCTCTATCATATCCCCCCTTAGTCTCCTCTTTTCCAAGCTGAAAAGTCCTAGCCTCTTTAATCTCTCCTCATATGGGACCCATTCCAAATCCCTAATCATTTTAGTTGCCCTTTTCTGAACCTTTTTGAGATGAGGGGACCATGTCTGTATGCAGTATTCAAGATGTGGGCGTACCATGGATTTATATAAGGGCAATAAGATATTCTCCGACTTATTCTCTGTCCCTTTTTTAATGATTCCTAACATCCCGTTTGCTTTTTTCACTGCCACTGCACACTGCGTGGACATCTTCAGAGAACTATCCACGATGACTCCAAGATCTTTCTCCTGATTAGTTGTTGCTAAATTAGCCCCCATCATATTGTATGTATAATTGGGGTTATTTTTTCCAATGTGCATTACTTTACATTTATCCACATTAAATTTCATTTGCCATTTTGTTGCCCAATCACTTAGTTTTGTGAGATCTTTTTGAAGTTCTTCACAGTCTGCTTTGGTTTTAACTATCTTGAGCAGTTTAGTATCATCTGCAAACTTTGCCACCTCGCTGTTTACCCCGTTCTCCAGATCATTTATGAATAGGTTGAATAGGATTGGTCCTAGGACTGACCCTTGGGGAACACCACTAGTTACCCCTCTCCATTCTGAAAATTTACCATTTATTCCTACCCTTTTTTCCCTGTCTTTTAATCAGTTCTCAATCCATGAAAGGATCTTCCCTCTTATCTCATGACAACTTAATTTATGTAAGAGCCTTTGGTGAGGGACCTTGTCAAAGGCTTTCTGAAAATCTAAGTACACTATGTCCACTATGTCCTTGTCCACATGTTTGTTGATCCTCTCAAAGAACTGTAATAGATTAGTAAGACATGATCTCCCTTTACAGAAACCATGCTGACTTTTGCACAACAAATTATGTTCTTCTATGTGTCTGAGAATTGCATTCTTTACTATTGTTTCAACTAATTTGCCCGGTACTGACGTTAGACTTATCGGTGTAATTGCCAGGATCACCTCTAGAGCCCTTCTTAAATATTGGCGTTATATTAGCTATCTTCCAGTCATTGGGTACAGCAGCTGATTTAAAGGACAGGTTACAAACCATAGTTAATAGTTCCACAATTTCACATTTGAGTTCTTTCAGAACTCTTGGGTGAATGCCATCTGGTCCTGGTGACTTGTTACAGTTATGTTTCTCAATTAATTCCAAAGCATCCTCTAGTGTCACTTCAATCTGTGACAATTCCTCAGATTTGTCACCTACAAAAGACAGCTCAGGTTTGGGAATCTCCCTAACATCCTCAGCCGTGAAGACTGAAGCAAAGAATTCATTTAGTTTCTCCACGATGACTTTATCGTCTTTAAGTGCTCCTTTTGTATCTCGATTGTCCAGGGGCCCCACTGGTTGTTTAGCAGGCTTCCTGCTTCTGATGTACTTAAAAAACACTTTGTTATTCTCTTTTGAGTTTTTGGCTAGCTGTTCTTCAAACTCCTTTTTGGCTTTTCTTATGACATTTTTACATTTAGTTTGGCAGTGTTTATGCTCCTTTCTATTTACCTCACTAGGATTTGACTTCCACTTTTTAAAAGATGCCTTTTTATCTCTCGCTGCTTCTTTTACATGGTTGTTAAGCCATGGTGGCTCTTTAGTTCTTTTACTGTGTTTTTTAATTTGGGGTATACATTTAAATTGAGCCTCTATTATGGTGTCGTTGAAAAGTGTCCATGCAGCTTGCAGGGATTTCACTCTAATCACTGTACCTTTTAATTTCTGTTTAAATAACCTCCTCATTTTTGCATAGTTCCCCTTTCTGAAATTAAAATGCCACAGTGTTGGGCTGTTGAGGTGTTCTTCCCGCCACAGGAATGTTAAATGTTGTATTATGATCACTATTTCCAAGCGGTCCTGTTATAGTTACCTTTTGGACCAGATCCTGGACTCCACTCAGGACTAGATCGAGAGTTGCCTCTCCCCTTGTGATTTCCTGTACCAGCTGCTCCAAGAAGCAGTCATTTAAAGAAAAGTCATTTTCTTTAAATGACTTTTCATTTAAATGACTTTTCTGCGTTTCTTCCTGAGGTGACATGTACCGAGTCAATATGGGGATAATTGAAATCCCCCACTATTACTGAGTTTTTTATTTTGATAGCCTCTCTAATCTTAACATTTCATCATCACTTTCACTGTCCTGGTCAGGTGGTTGATAATAAATCCCTACTATTATAATCTTATTGAGCATGGAATTACTATCCACAGAGATTCTGTGGAACATGTGGATTCATTTAAGATTTTTATTTCATTTGATTTTACATTTTCTTTCACATATAGTGCCACTCCCCCGACCCCCCGCATGACCTGTTCTGTCCTTCCGATATATTTTGTACTCCAGAATGATTGTGTCCCATTGATTGTCCTCACTCCACCAAGTTTCTGTGATGCCTATTATATCAATATCCTCCTTTAACATGAGGCACTCTAGTTCACCCATCTTTATTTAGGCTTCTAGCATTTGTGTACAAGCACTTTAAAAACTTGTCACTGTTTATTTGTCTGCCCTTTTCTGATGTGTCAGATTCTTTATGTGAATGTTTCTCGTCTGATCTGGCCCATATTTTGTCCTCTTTCATCCCCTCTTCCTGACCAAAACCTAGAGAATCTCCATCAATGGACTCTCCTCTAAGAGAAGTCTCTGTCTGATCCATGTGCACCTCTGCAGCAATCGACTTTCCCCCATCTCTTAGTTTAAAAACTGCTCTGCAAACTTTTTAATGTTAAGTGCCAGCAGTCTGGATCCACTTTGGTTTAGGTGGAGCCCATCCTTCCTGTATAGCCTCCCCCTATCCCAAAAGTTTCCCCAGTTCCTAATAAATCTAAACCCCTCCTCTCTACACCATCGTCTCATCCACACATTGAGACTCTGAAGCTCTGCCTGCCTGCCTGGCCTTGCGTGTGGAACTGGTAGCATTTCTGAGAATGCCACCATAGAGGTCCTGGATTTCAGTCTCTTTCCTAGCAGCCTAAATTTGGCCTCCAGGACGTCTCTCCTACCCTTCCCTACGTCATTGGTACCTACATGTACACAACCACTGGCTCCACCCCAGCACTACACATAAGTCTATCTAGATGTCTCGAGAGATCTGCAACCTTCGCACCAGGCAGGCAAGTCACCATATGGTTTTCCTGGTCATCACAAACCCAGCTATCTATGTTTCTAATGATGGAATCTCCCATTACTAACACCTGCCTTTTCCTATTGACTGGAGTTCCCTCCCCTGGAAAGGTAACCTCAGTGCGAGAGGATACCCCAACATCAACTGGAAGGAGGGTCCCAACTATGGGAAGGTTTCCCTCTGTTCCTGTTGACTGCTTTCCTTCTCTGGGCCTTTCAATCTCCTTAACAGAGCAGGGACTGTCTCACCGCATCTGTACACAGGTCAAACATTTTATCAAAATCAGGTCTAGCTAGAATAGGCTTTTCAGACAAGATTTTCTTTACCTTACCAAACCTATCCTGGAATGTTTTCGACCAAATGACATTGTTTGGCTTGGTCCTTTTACATAAATCTGTGATTGCAGATGCAGTGTCACTAAACCCACAAACAAACCTTCTGTAATAGTTTACCAGACCTATGAAATATTGCACCTCTTTTTGGTTAGGGGTACAGGCCAATTTACAATGTCTTCAACTTTCAAAGGATCAGGGGTTATTTGGCCTCCCCCTCCCTAGTGTCCCAAATAAGGAACTCTGGCTTCTCCAAATTTACACTTGGAGGCTTTCATGGTTAGGCCTGTCTCTATGAGATTTGACAGCACAATTCCCAAGTGTTTTTTGGAATCAACCAAAGTGTTGCTAAACTCTGCAATGTCATCGACATATGCTTTTGCAAAGTTCTGTAAACCAGCCATTGGAAAGTGGCTTCAGCATAAATTAAACCAAAAGGTAACACTGAGTCATGTACCAGTGATGAAAGCAATTTTTTTCTGTGCATCCTTGTCCAAAGGAATCTGCCAATAACCACTAGTTAAATCCAAACTGTGAATAACGTTGATAATGTTGTTCTGGAGGTGCCTGAGTGGAAGCATAGACTTCTGTACTTTGGGTTACAGGTGTATTAAAGAGACTAATAGAGCATGATGAGATCAGATCATTTCAGACCACTTTGCAGAGAATAAGTGCTAGGATTAGTTTTTGTTTTTGATATAAAAATCTCAGAGATAATTACAGTATTTGTCATTAAAACATATTAGTAAGTTTATGAAGAATGGGGATTCACCAGTCTACTGCTTGACCACTCTAGAATGCATCTACATGGAATTGTAAACCAGACTCAGACTCAGGTTTAAGCTCAGCCCCCTTTTACTGTCCACACACAAAGTAATTAAATTCCAGGTCAGGGCATACTTATTAGGACCGCCTCTGTAGCTCACAGTCCCTCTCCATTCATAGACGTACTGGTCTATCACCAGATGCTTAAAAATCTCCTTAACATAGATGGGTGGCTCTCCTTCACTGGCCTAGAACAGAGATTCATGCTTCCACTCAGGCACCTCCAGAACAACTTTATCCAGAGCTTGCCCTTCCTGATAGGATTGTAGAACCATAGCTAGTCGCAAGGTCCATCATAGGAAATTCCATATCTGGAGACAAATTGTGGAGATTTATAAATTATTTTAGGGTATTTTGCTATGTGCATCCTACCGTTATGTGTGTTGGCTTGCAGGACTTTCTGAACTGGGCAGTGATTTTTTGTGAGAATAAAATAAAGCCGAATGATTTAAAAGTATCATCCTTTGACTTTGAAGTGACTCATCCTTAGAAAATGATAGAAATGGATTTTTTGTTATGGTCAGACAATAATATGCTTTTTTATTTTTCTTGGCAGGTTCTTCCAACTCTGCTGGGCAGAAACAAGGAACCAGGATCCTGAGGGGAGCAGACTCTCAACCAATTTACAAGAGGAAAGAGAGTCATGGATGAAGTGTGGTTGGACACTTTGACCAAAGCCTATAAGCAGATTGTGTATCAGAAAGAGAAGAATGCCAAATGGTTGGAAAGAGAGAGACAGAGATTTCCCAGCCCCACAGGTGGATTCCCCTCCACACTACCATGTCCTACAGCCTATGTAGACTTTGGACAATTTTGCAGTTGGCTGGCCCATGGCCTAAGCAATGAACACTAAATAAAATAGTCAAATATACCTTGTACATTCCTCCTGGCCTGTTTAGCTGCAGCTCACACATGAGAAATGCATCAGAAGGGCAAGGAGAACAGGAGGATGGGGACACACAGAAACAGTGAAACTGCTATGGTAGCAATGTACCTCGTTTGACTCATTTGCACTTTTGTTTGTTTTGATTTCTTAACATACACTGTTTTAATTTACGTTTTTTTTTACGTCTTGATACCAGCTGCTCCGCCAGACAGGTGTTTACATTGTTATTTGTTATTTATATGCGTGTTTAAAATAATGTGTTCAATTTGCATGTGCAGGTTTTATTAAATTTATGAAACAGTAATTCCTAAAGTATGTATTGAGATACATAATCAGTGTCTATATAATGAATAACAAAATTCATAATATTTTATCACTGTAATCCAAAAACTGAATGTTTAGGTCCACGAACAGTTTTTTATAAAATCTATAATAAAGTTTCATGAAGAGTAAGCTTTCCAAGCTGCCCCAACCACAGAAATTGTGGGATGAGTGTGGCACGATTCCAAATACTACATCATTCCCCCTAATCCATGGCACCCGGCAAACCTATTGTGTGGGTGCAAAAAGCATCCCTGATTTCTGTTGCATGTGGGGATCCTGCCCCAGTAATGAAAGGTACTTTTGTAAACTGTGCGTATCATTGCAAATATCTCGCAGTGTCTTGGGGTCAACTCCCAGAGAAATGGTTCACCTTTGGCTTCACAGACTTTGTGCAGTGCACAGCAGGCCACAATAATGCAGATGGCATTGAAAACATTGGCATCCAAACAGTCTGAAGGCAGTGCCATCTGGATTTCAATCTGCTAAATGTACATTCCACCACCATCCTACAGCTTCTGAGCATGTAATGGGAACTTTCTTTTAGCAGACCTTCTGAAATCAGGGTACAGTTTCATAAGCCAGAGCAAAAAGTTGTATACAAGGTCCCCTAGAACAACAGTGGGGATAGTGTTTCCATTTATAATGTCATTTGTTGGGAATAATGTGCCAGGTTGTCCATGAAGGTAAAGTCCTGATCTCCAGAAACCCCTAGGAGCATGCATCCTGCAAGTATATCCTACGCTAGTGTCCATGAATCTGCCTCTGCAGTCCACCAGGGCCTGCATAATGATGAAGTAATACTCTCTGCGATTGAGGTACTCATGTGCTCCTTGTGGAGTGCAAACTATGGGTATATGAACAGTTAGAGAAGCCCATTTCTTGCAAAGCCAACAATTATTTCAGGAACATTTGTAATGCCCACCACCTTTGGGTCAATCACAGTCCTGATTGCCTCATAAATCACTACCACCACAATCTCTGGCACTGACTTGCCAACACCAAACTGATTATCCACAGACCTTTAGTAGTCTGGGACAGCCAGCTTTCTGATGGCTATAGCGACCCGCTTCTGGACCACATCGGCCTTCCTCATGCATGTGTCCTGATGGTGGTCTGTCAGGGCAAGCTGATCATACAGACCCAGGAATGTCTGCTTCTTCATGCAAAAGTTCTGGAGTCATAGCTGGTTATCCCAGGTCTACATGATGATGTGATCCCACCAGTCCGTGCTTCTGGCCCTCCTCCAGAAGCACTAGTCTACATATGGGAAATCTGCGTGTATGGCTGCAGGCATGAGCAACATCAGCTGGGTTGTGGTTGCCATGTCAGTACCGCCTCTGAGAGATGCCTTTGATAGGATAGATACCACTGCCAAAATGTCCACCAGAGTCTCACAGGTGCTCTGCCTGATTCCCAAAATAAGAATAAAAGCACAAGGAGGAGAAGTTCTTCCACTGGTGTCAGATTCATGTTGCTGACTCCAGTTGCAGGGAGCATGCAGACCCCGAAAAGGGCTCAGCTGGGTGTGTTAGAGAGCTAAGATCACTTCTTGGCAAGTGCCGCAGAATGGACAGACAAGTTCTCACACAATACATCATGAATCAAGCTCTAGAACAGCTATAGTTAGCAAGGGCATGAAGAACCCTGGGATACACCCTGAGAACCAACAACAACTGATTCACCATGGGTATGAAACTCACATAGAAATGCAGTGTGGACTCAAGCATGAGCTTGGAATGAACGGATTTGCAGGCCTGGGTCCCACAGACCAGGATTTACTATGCAGTGTACACATACCCATCATTGCCTGGAGTACAAGCTAGTCTAGGTTATTTTGGGGAATGATAGCATCTTTAATCATCATTTCTTCCATAGGAGTAAAGAAATATGCTTGGTCAGTTAAAATACAATCCAAACTTACAGCTATATGAGACTGCTGGTACCAACCAATGACTGAAAAATAGCAAGTCCAAATATTTTTAAGAAGATGTGTTTTTCAGTCCACTTTGCTATGAGTTGTCAAAAAGCTACATCTTAAAACTAACTGGAAACTAAAACTGGGGCAGTACTTGACCACTTGTTTATTAATGGCCATGAGTATCACTAATAATAAAAGTATCACTAATACTTTTGGATCTCCACCGGCTACCTGAGCTGGAGTTCCACTAGTATAAAAGCAGGGGCTGCTGGAGAGCATTCTCTTTGAAGGCCTAGTGCCTTTGGAACTTGCTCCTTTCTCCATTGATTCAAAATAGCTCTAACTTTTTTAACCCATGCTGCCAAGCTCATTTGTTTTCCCTAGCTGTGAGGGAATAGATGAGCCATCTGAAATAGGCTCTATGCTGCTAGTTATTTTGGGTTGTTGTGGACATATTGATTCATATTTGAAGGAGGGTTATGAGAATGGTCTGTCTTATAGCTGTGTAAATGCAGTACCTAGAGCAAAGAATGGGCACTCCTTTTTCAATGGATGTCAGTATAAATCTAAATAAATTAATAAATACATTCAATGACACATTTTGACATAAGATATAGAGCACCTAATTTTCATGAACACTGAGACCCCTTTACACTATATTGGCAGGGTAAAGAGGCCTTAAAGCAGATGTAAATGTAATTTGTTACCATTTTAAGGCCTATTTACACCAATGTAAAAGGGTCTTAGTTTAAATAAGAGACAGTCCCTGGGGTTCTTATACTCATATATGCCTTTCTTTTGACTTATAGTAAATTATAAGAATTTCCCAATAATTTCTATTTGATAATACACAGTTGTTTTAATTTAGGCTAGTGGATTTAGTTAAACCCCTTTTCTTCCATCCTAAGTCAAACCAAGTGTTAGACACTTGAAAATTGAATGAATTCCTAGAGGTTCTGGCTTCTTTGGTCAGACAAGTACTCAAAAGGGTCTGCAAGTTACTTGGGGCTAATCTACACTCATAGTGCGTCTGGTGAAGAAGGTCTATCCTGATGGGAGAGAACTCTCCCATTGGCATAATGAAATCACCTCCACGAGAGGCAGTAGCTATGTTGATGGAAGAGCTTCTTCTGCCGACATAGCACTGTCCACACCAGCGCTTAGGTTAGTGTAACTTACATCGCTCAAAGTGTTGGCATATTCCGACCCCTGAGTGATATAAGTTATACTAACGTAACCTGTAGTGTAGACAAGTGCTGAATGTTCCATAGGCCAAATGATCTCTCTTTGTATCAGTCATATCTGCTCTGAACTGCAATATCTGAGGGAATAAAGACAAAACAAGTTAGGAAATATTTGATGTGTAGAGTTTTATTCTCTTGCAGACATTTTCTATTCACCACAGTAAAGTCATGAAAGCTGGAATCCAATGGGACTTCCACGTGTAAGGATGTTGTCCTGAGATTTCAAGTCCAGTGTTGAAGACTCAAGGGCTCAGACAAGCAACCAAAGTTTTGAAGTTTGAATTAGAGTCCCTTGTAAGAATACAGTTTTACACTTACGTAGCTGTTCGTATGCAACATTTGAATTTACTTAAAAGACCTTATTGAAATAAGTCTCACAATAGAGACAAATGTACTATTATATGCATTTTGCAGATGGGGAAACTGAGGCATAGAGAAAAAATGAGTATTAGAGTACTCAAATTGACTCTACATACCTAAAATTGGCTCTGTGGCACCTAAATGATGGTTTGAATATCCAAATACAGAAAGGGGCATTTTAGTCATTCAATATTTGAAAACTGGGCATTTCACACAAATATCGAGAGCCAGAACCTAAGCTGGTTAACATTAGCAAAGCTCCGTTGGCTACAACAGAACTTTGCTGATTTGCACCAAATGATGATCTGCCACCACAAATTAATCCTCCTATCACTGAAAAATCAGTCTGATTCTTTCTCTACATGGTTGTACAAGATGATATTGTTGGTAACTCCAGCACACAATAAAAATACTTGCTGTACACTGGTAGGCCTTAAATTGTCAGGGAAGAGGAAAGTGGGATCCTAGACATTTACTGTTCATTTCCCATTGGATCTAGTGTCACTATAATGAAATGTGATTACATTTTGCTTAAGATTTAATGGTTGGGATTTTTTTTGTGCCACATTCCAAAAGTTGTATTTTTTTTATAACTCACTGTTACAAATACAGTTGTCATAAATATAAAGGGAAGGGTAAACCCCTTTGAAATCCCTCCTGGCCAGGGGAAAGCTCCTCTCACCTGTAAAGGGTTAAGAAGCTAAAGGTAACCTCGCTGGCACCTGACCAAAATGACCAATGAGGAGACAAGATACTTTCAAAAGCTGGGAGGAGGGAGAGAAACAAAGGGTCTGTGTCTGTCTGTATGCTGGTCTTTGCCAGGGATAGACCAGGAATAGAGTCTTAGAACTTTTAGTAAGTAATCTAGCTAGGTATGTGTTAGATTATGATTTCTTTAAATGGCTGAGAAAAGAATTGTGCTGAATAGAATAACTATTTCTGTCTGTGTATCTTTTTTGTAACTTAAGGTTTTGCCTAGAGGGGTTCTCTGTGTTTTTGAATCTAATTACCCTGTAAGATATCTACCATCCTGATTTTACAGGGGGGATTTCTTTATTTCTATTTACTTCTATTTTTATTAAAAGTCTTCTTGTAAGAAACTGAATGCTTTTTCATTGTTCTCAGATCCAAGGGTTTGGGTCTGTGGTCACCTATGCAAATTGGTGAGGCTTTTTATCCAACATTTCCCAGGAAAGGGGGGGTGCAAGTGTTGGGAGGATTGTTCATTGTTCTTAAGATCCAAGGGTCTGGGTCTGTAGTCACCTAGGCAAATTGGTGAGGCTTTTTACCAAACCTTGTCCAGGAAGTGGGGTGCAAGGTTTTGGGAAGTATTTTGGGGGGAAGGACGCGTCCAAACAGCTCTTCCCCAGTAACCAGTATTAGTTTGGTGGCGGTAGCGGCCAGTCCAAGGACAACGGGTGGAATATTTTGTACCTTGGGGAAGTTTTGACCTAAGCTGGTAAAGATAAGCTTAGGAGGTTTTTCATGCAGGTCCCCACATCTGTACCCTAGAGTTCAGAGTGGGGGAGGAACCTTGACAACAGTATACAGTATTAGCAAGTACTAATCTCAAATGTTTGATAGTTTTAGAAAGGCAAAAATTAAAGATCTCTCAGCTAGATGTTTTTTTTTTTTTTTGACATCAGGACATTATCCAAACAAAACTTCTCATTGGGTGCAGCTTGATGTTTTTCATAGGCTGTAAATCCAGCCCCTACATTTCGTATTGATTTTTCTGTCTTCAAAGTTTGGTCATGCTACCTCCACTTTCTTCTCACCCACCCACCCAAACCTCCTTCTTCTTCATATGCTGGGAAGATGTTCCAAACAATACAAAAATCATTCAAATTACCTTACCTCTCTGGCACTCACTCTTCAGCACACACTATGGATCTGTTAGCATTTGCACCGCTTCTATTCCCTGCAATAAATTTTAATCAAATACTTTTGTACCCAGTTGTACTCTTGTCTGAAACCATCCAAAGTACTGTTGTTGCTAGGGAAACCACTTCCTTGTTATCTCTGCGTTCAGCACATCTGCCTCATTCTCTCTCCCTCTCTCTCTTTTACTCTCTCCCTCTCTTTTTTTTTTCTTAAATTTGGCTCTGAGAGGCAACTTTATGTCATTGCATGAGGAGCAGTGAACCGTTTAACCGAAGTGCAAACTCTAATTTCAAACAGAAGGAGTAGCCACAACTAGGACTCTTGCTGTTTATATTAAGAATGTCTGAGTATGGGACAATGGCATAGAGGAGCCCATATGTAGTGAGCGACAGTCACTTCCCCCACTCTGATCCCAACCACTGGGGAGAAGGGGGGAATTTACCTTATGGGACTAAATGGGAGAGAGGAGTGAGGAGTGTGAGTGTATGAATATTACTTTTCACACATATAAAAATTCCTGCCCATTTGCTCTTCTCTTCAGAACAAAGTATACTGTCCATGTTGGCCTCACTGCAAAATTAGTTGTTTACCTCCTTCAGAGAAAGAAAATCCCCTGAGCCATTTGACCATGGAATTGATTTCTGACCCTTTGCTTCCTTACATTCTACTAATGTTTAAATTATGCAGCTGGCAAGCAGACCATAAGAGGAGCCTGCATTTAGGGTTACACTCTCCAGGCTACAAACACCATGAATGAACTCCTCTTCCATAGGCATTTAATAATGAACACATCTCTTCTACTGGAGATGCATCCCTGGTTTATATGTCTTTGAAGACAAAAGATGTAAAGAGGAATCACTGTTAATTGCAGGGAGTGGGGAGCAGAGATGGCCAGGAAGTCAAAAGTGTAATTTTATATATTTTAAATAGAAGTAAAAACACATTAATGATTAAAAGCAGCAGAAATCAGTCCTGCTTTCATATAGCTCTCCAATTTTTTCTTTGTTTGTTCCTTACGTGAAAGCATAACATGTAATATGCCCAGCTGCTTGTCATAGTGACACTGTCCCTCTAAACTTCTGTTGTGCTTTGTCAATGATAGCAATTTTAGCTCATGTCAGCTTTCACTACATTTACTCACCTTCTCTCTCTCTCTCTCTTTCAGACACACATTTTCACACAGACATTTTATATAATAATTTTAGGATAAAAAAACAACATTCAAGAGCAAAAAGAAAGTAACCTACAATATTATAGTCTCCACTCAATTTTCACTTTGCCCAAGTGGGCATCATTGCCAATAGTATTGAATATAAGCATCCTGCTGATTCTGTTGCAGTTGTCCTATTAACTTTTGCTGGATGAATACGTCCTTGTCAAGAGTAGTACTAAATATCCACTTCAGAGAGCACTTTTACGTGTAAAGAGCACATTTTCCTTTCCTCCTTAGAGTCAGAGCCAAGCACTGAAAAGCAGAGTGAAAAGGCAATCTGTGGAGATAGATATAATTATAAGTAAATACTTCATAGGTGTTAATGACCAAGTTCTTTTACCTGTGCTATGAGTAGTGATTTAAAAATGCTTCTAAATAGAATTCTGTGGGTAGTACTATACCTGCAAGTATCACTTCTCATGAATAGCTGCAACAATTAGCCAAATACTTTTCCTGCATTATATTTCACATATTTAAATAGGAGCAAAATAACAGTAAACATTTCCCAGTTACAAGGAAGCTAAGACATTGACCCAGAATTGAAATAATTTCAACCTGTTTGTACTTACTCTTGGTCTGGGTCTGAGGTGGGGAGGGAAACTGCATTCAAATTATCTGCAAATGTTCAGATTGAGTGTTCAGAACGTAAATTCATTACCTGAAAATGATTGTCTGGAGATGAACCAAGCATTACCTTATCAGCATTCAGCATCAGTGCCATAAGAAGAAGATGAAAGGGAAAAAAAATCCCGGAAGAGACAAGAGAGCAGAAGAGATAGTGAAAAGTAAAAGTTGTCTCTTTATTGGGACCTGTGGGAGCAGCAGAGTACACATACATTGGTGGCAAAAGCCACCAATTTTATGTGTGTCAGCTCGCAAAGAGCAACCTAGTTCCTTCGACTGTTTAGTTTCCTTAATTTGGGGATGCAACTCCCATTGATATAAGTGAGAATTAAGCTTACATATGAAATGTATGATACAATAGAGTATCCACAATCTGATCCACAAGCAGTTCCTTGTGAGATGTGAGTATTTTTATTTGGACACACAAGTCATGAGACACATTTCCATTCTCTGAATGGTCGGCCGTTACTTTTAGAATAAGGTGCAGAGAGTGACACTGAGCAGGTGTAGGAGTAGTGTTGCAGTAAGTTCACTTGGAAGCGCAAATGAATACACACCGGAAATGTTTTGCTGTATTTATCCAGCACTTGGAATGATATTCAATTGTGTATTTCTCTGTCACTGACCTGTTGTCCAGCCACTAGGGTATGATGAAATGGTAGAGTTAGTCTGGCAGTAAATTACAGCACATATTTTCAACTTTGTATACTATGCTGCCAGTGGTCATGACCCATTGTAATGATTGGTTCTAGTGACTGTACAGTCTACTTCTACTGCATATCCTACATAGTACTGCATATTTGTCTCCTAAGGTCAAATAGCACAGGCCTGCATTTTTGGCACTGAATGTGCAAGGTGTGATCCCAGTGGAAAAACATGGGTTTTTTATGTGTATGTGGCTATGGGTCATTACACATAGAAATAGAGTATCAGAGTTAGAAGGGACCTCAGGAGATTATCTTGTCCAACCCCTGCTCAAAGCAGGACCCATCCCCAATTTTTGCCACAGATCCCTAAATGGCCCCCTCAAGGTTTGAACTCACAACCCTGGGTTTAGCAGGCCAATGCTCAAACCACTGAGCTGTTCCTCCCCCTGCATGACTTGATATGTTATTTCGGATAGAGGAGAATGTCTTTATAACTCTGATAATGGGGGTTCACTGCAGACACAGGATAGATTGTTTAAAACCTGCCATTGTTTAAACATTGTTTTCCTCTGCTTCACTTAGGAGATTTGTTTGAATTCTTGTGGATCAGGCAGCAGCTGTTTGAAGGAACAAACTGAAGAAGAAAAAAAAAAAAACACTGGGGCTATTTTGGCTAGAATACCACAAAACCTGACCTACTCTGGTCTGCCAGAGTTCAGTTCACAAAGAAACCATAATGAAGAATAACGGCACCAGGTGCCTCATTTTCTTAGTGGTGGAATCATCATATGCTAACCTGCCTATTTCAGGCAGTTTGAACTAGTGATATTGCCTAGTGCTTTACACATGTTAGTAGTTCTTAAAAACTGGTTGCTGCTGAATAGGGCTCCAGAGATCCTTTAAACTGTCCCTGGTTTTCTGTTTTTCACTGACTAGTATTAGTAATACATTTTGGGATGAAAGAGTACTTGCATTTCATTTATTTTAAAATGTTATTGTGCAAATTACATTAACTGTGAGTGTTTTCATAGGGTTGGGCATATTATTGGAAGATTCTTGTTTCAAAGATGTGGCAGATCACTAGTAGACAGCTGTTATATTTTGACAGAAGGGGAGTAAGGCAAGAGTACAACATAAATAATTCTCACTTAATGGCCTCAAACTTCAGAGTCAAATATTTTACAGGTTTATTACAAATTTCCTGACCATAATTGGTTTCATATTTTATTTTTTTCCCAAAGAAAAAAGTGTTTTCGTGGTTTTTACTTTTAAAAACAGAAGAGTGTTTACCTTCCAGGCATACTGCATGACTTATCTATTCTCCAAAGCTTTATTTGTGGAGTGAGTTGATCAGGTTTTTCTTAGATTGTAGTATGAAGATAGTATTTGGATTGTGGATGGGGATATTTTGGAGCTATTAAGTGGGCTGAAGGAAGTCAACACTAATTGGGTTTTGCTGGCGAGTCCTTTTATGGATATTAAATGGAAATAGAAATAACCTAGAAGATAGACATTTATTAAATCGAAAGAAATACATTAAATATATATGATATCTGGAATCTGTAAACTGTGTCTGCAATAATTAATATTTCAGAAGCCTGTGCAAGTAAATTGAAGGTAAGGAGCTACAACTGTAGCTCAGAATGTCTGATCCAAACCTATACAAGGTCAGGGGTAAAATTAACTTCTTCCATTCAGATAAAAGTCTCAGTGGATGTTAGAAAATTATTTAACCATAACAAAAATTTGACTAGTGCCCAAAGGGAAAGCTGGAAGTCTTGCTAACCTCAAGTGACTGATAACATTTCACAGGTTCAAGATTTATTTCAACTTCTTCCACAATGTCAGTACATAAAGTAAAGTCTGCTGTGCTCCTCCTTGCTGCAAATGATTTAAATAAAGTCACTGAGGCTCAGTAATCAGGTATATAACAATACAGTTTACTGACAATGTGTGTATTGCATGACTACTCACACAGCACTAGTTAAACTCCCGAAGTCCCATTCCAGTATATACTGGGCTTACTTCAAAACCAAGGGAGGATTCTATGGGGGAAATATCTTTGGTTGCTTCAAAGTCCTACTTCAAAACTTTCCAACACGCAGTTCCTGTTTAGCAGTAGGTTGTATTTAGCTGGACAGTCCGTCAGTTGTGGACACAATGGCAATAACAACAATGGACTGATTGAAAGAGGCCTTCCCCTGTTATCAAAATGTGCATTGTGAAAAGAACATCATTAATCCCTTTAAGACAAAATGTTTCATTGTTTTCATCACAAAAGAAATTAATCCGGAGTTTCGAAAAAGATGTATGGCAAAAGAATGTATAGTTAAATAACATTAAAATAATATAATACAGGTGGTCTAGTAGCAGTGGAATGGATCTGTGTTTGGGTCAAAAACCCATCCCTAGCCCCCACGGTGAGTAGCAAAAAGCAATGCTTTTTGACACTTACCTGCAACTCTTCCAATTTATACAGATTGGTAAAATCTTGCAAAGAGTAGGGTCCCACACTCCTCAGTCTGAAAATGTATTGTTGTAGCAGCAGGTTAAAGTTAAAAGCAACTTGGTCTGGGTATATAGTGAAAAAAAACTTGAAAATGCTGAAGTTTATGTTTAAGCGCTCCTATTCATACACTGTATGGGAAGTAGAGATTATATTGACCATGTGAAAGTGATTATCACGAAGATGTCTGTCATCCATTATGTGAATGCCTCATCACAGTATTTGAGAGGCTGTGGGAAGATGGGTTATTTCTTTCATAAGTATGGTTGGTCTGCTCACATATCGAAGTCTTCTGCTAAATATATTACTCAGAGATACACACACCAATATGTATCTAACATCTCTAAGCTCTGTTGCAGACGCTTTCCTGATGTTTCTGTTTCTCAAAAGACCACTGATTGACTATTCCCAGGACATGGGTAATCATTTGATTTCTGCAGCAAAGCTATCATACAATGTTGGAAAGAGGCTGAATGGATTCAGTCTGAAACAGCATGGCCTGGACAAACTGGCAGTTCCTCAAAGACAAATACTAATACTACTTAACGATATAGTCTCCTTTTTACCTACTTGCAGCTACTCTGAGCAAAAGTCACCAAATCCCTAGAGCTGTGAAAACTTCCGTAAAAGGGAACAGTTTCACAATATGAACTCAGTGACTTTTACAATACATGATCCACAACAATTTTTCAGAGAACAAATAGACATACATCCATTCTTTGAAACTCCAGCCCCCACTCCAAAAAAAGTTAAAAGTTTTATAGTGATGTAGTTGTCAGACAAATAATGAAGAGCATGGTCTTGGAGGGAAGGTATGGAGCAGAGAGTCTAGGGAAAGGGGACTGTGGGTCCAGTCCTGCAAACACTTATGCATTTAAGTGAACTTACTCCCATTGGGACTACTCAGCTGTTTAAAGTTACTCATGTGCTTAGGTGACAGTAATTGCAAAAAGGAAATTTATATTGTTATGTGGTTCACAGCTTCAACAAAAATAAAAAACTAAAGATGAAAGCATATCTGTTCCCTGGTCTGTATTTAACACAGATGTAGTTTTCCACAGCTCTTTACTCAGTGCCTACTTGGTTTATTATACTCTTATATTTTTAATTAAAAAATTGAAAAAATTAAAAAATTAACAAGGAGCATTACAGAGCTACCTGTTTCCTTTTTCTCTGGAAAATTATAGTTACAAGCAGCCTGCTAATAAAATATTGGTTGTTTTCAATGCAGATGCAAGAGAAAAAATATCGTTTTACCATCATATGATTATGGTTGTGCATTTGTATATTTAATCAGCATTTACCTGTAGAATAACCAGCATGGACCAGTGGGAAAAGATGGGTAGAGTAAAGGGCAGTTTATGTAAAAATTAGGGAAAAACATCTTGTTTACCTAGCATAGTTTGATATATTATAAGAATGGACACCCATTTTCCCCTTTTAGATAAGGAAGAGACAAAAGAGGTTTATGTATTATACCAAGTTATTAAAGGTTGAAGATGTTTTAATATGCAATTTACAAACCAATGCTACTCTCTTTATCCCCTGATCAGTCTCTCCCCTGCTAGCAATGGCAAGGCCATAGCTAAAAGTTAATGAAAATTGCAACCATAATTTTCTAATATTAAAAACATTTTTTTCACTTTTGCACCTATATTCAATACTGTGATATACATCAGCAGCATTGGCTAGTGGTTTGCTTGTGACCATCACTTTGCTACAGAAAATTAATCAGGTAACTGCATAATATCTCTTGGCCAGATCATTTCCTGCCTGCTTCGCGCATAAAGGTTCCCTGACACACACTGATCTATCCTATCCTACATGAAAGTGTTTAGGGAGGTCACTATTCACTGAAGCACCATTTCCTCCTTCCTTGGGCCCCTACAGAAGGGACTATCTATGGTCTATAGAAACAGAAGGTGTGGGCACTGAGCCAGATCAGGCCAAACATCAGCACAGCCCACCCCCGCTCCATTCCAGCCCCATGGACACTCACCAGAAAAGGCAATGCAGCCTGTGACATTGTCTTTTCCATAGAAGCACTTCCCTTGCTGCAGATCCTGGGGGCAAAACTCAGCTCCAGTGCCTGTAGATTGAGTTGGGTTTTTTTTGTTTTTTTGTGGGGGCGGGGGGAGCAAGGGGCTCCCTGGTAGTATTGCTTCAATACAGCAGTAATATCCAGGAGTCATAAGAGTCCCTGTGCCTAGAGCCAATGTAGAAGCACATGTCTCCCCATGTATTCACAGGCTCTCTACAGATCCCTGAGGAGGTACTAGATCTGGAGATAGGCACAGTGTTATATTCTGCTGAGGGGGCAACCCCCCTAGGATGGAGTGATAAAGGGGAAACTCTCTGAGGGGATCCTTGTGAATATTTCCTCCCTCAGGGCCTCTGCCCAGTGGGATTGTGAGAGGCCTTTATGTGGCCTTTATGGGGCTTTGGTAATTTAATTTTAATAGCATCCAAATGTGAAAGTGACCAATAAAAAGCAAGCCCTTTAGCCAAAAGAGTTGCTGCCTCATTTTAGATGTAATGCAACTAGGAGAGGGGATAGCAAAACAAGATGGAGGTCGACATGACATCAGTATGACAACAGCTATTCATTGAGGCTTGGGCTCAGGGAGAAGGAGCAAAGAATTATTTTTTTCTAAGAGGAGATAAGTGGATCGGATAAATAAACAAAAGGCTAACTGGCATTGGTAGCAGGCATTGCAGAAGTGGCAAGTTTTCAAGAGAGATTTTAAAGCCAGCTAGCCTTAAGTACAGAGCAGTTACCCCATAGTGCATTGGACACAAATATGGAGAACAGAAATGCTTTAATTTTGAGCTGCTGGTCCATGGATTTTCATCACTGCTCCATTTGTAGTCCTCACTGGACTGCCATTCTAAATTTTCTTTAGATTATGCTGTGCTGGGAGATCCTTCTCTTGGGATCATTAGGCAGCTCTCAATTTAGTTTTCCAATACAAATCTGAATGTTACAATATAGTGGCACAGCTGCAGTTATTGAAATAGCTTTGCCTATGTTGGTTGAGTAGTCTAAGAGAGGGGAGAAGGAAGGAGAGTGGAGAAAAGGCCAATGACAGAACTAGGGAGAAGGACACAGGAAGGACTAGGAGGTTTACATCAGGAGAAGCAGGCAGGAGGGGGAGAGTATCAGCAGATTGCTTTTATTTTTATTTCACTGTTTTTCATACTTTGTATTGAGATAGAAAATCTTGTTTAGTCCAGAGAGAGACAGAGGTGCAGAATGAAATTCCACCTACTCTTTCATGCACTGTCTCTCTGCCCTCTCACTTCCTTCCCACCTGCCACAAAAAATGAATATTACATAACCATTATAAATGTATGTATTAGAGGCCGATACACTACATGACTTTGGTATCTTATAAAAGATGTAGAGAACTGAAAAATCTTTAAAAAGAAAAGGAGTACTTGTGGCACCTAAGAGACTAACAAATTTATCTGAGCATAAGCTTTCGTGAGCGACAGCTCACTTCATCGGATGCATTCAGTGGAAAATACAGTGGGGAGATTTATATACATAGAGAACATGAAACAAGGGGGGTTACCATACACACTGTAACGAGAGTGATCACTTAAGGTGAGCTATTACCAGCAGGAGAGCGGGGGCGGAGGGAACCTTTTGTAGTGATAATCAAGGTGGGCCATTTCCAGCAGTTGACAAGAAAGTCTGAGGAACAGTGGGGGGGTGAAGAGGGGGAATAAAAATGGGGAAATAGTTTTACTTTGTGTAATGATCCATCCACTCCCAGTCTCTATTCAAGCCTAAGTTAATTGTATCGAATTTGCAAATGAATTCCAATTCAACAGTCTCTCGCTGGAGTCTGGTTTTGAAGTTTTTTTGTTGAAGAATTGCAACTTTTAGGTCTGTAATCGAGTGACCAGAGAGATTGAAGTGTTCTCCGACTGGTTTTTGAATGTTATAATTCTTGACGTCTGATTTGTTTCCATTTATTCTATTAGGTAGAGACTGTCCAGTATGACCAATGTACATGGCAGAGGGGCACTGCTGGCACATGATGGCATATATCACATTGGTAGAGATGCAGGTCAATGAGCCTCTGATAGTGTGGCTGATGTGATTAGGCCCTATGATGGTGTCCCCTGAATAGATATGTGGAAACTATGGGTGTTACCGTACACACTGTAACAAGAGTGATCACTTAAGGTGAGCTATTACCAGCAGGAGACCGGGGTGGGGGAAAACCTTTTGTAGAACAAAGCCCATTGCCAACAGTGTCCACCACCTCCCTAGATAACGCATTCCACTGTTTCACCACCCTCATAGTGAAAAAGTTTTTCCTAATATCCAACCTAAATCTCCCGCACTGCAACAGGACTCTCCTGAGACTGCTGAATTTGAATTAATTTGCAAACTGGATACAATTAATTTAGGCTTGAATAAAGGCTGGGAGTGGATGGATCATTACACAAAGGAAAACTATTTCCCCATGTTTTCCCCCCTCCCACTATTCCTCAGACGTTCTTGTCAACTGCTGGAAATGGCCCACCTTGATTATCACTATAAAAGGTTCTTCCCCTCCCCCGCTCTCCTGCTGGTAATAGCTCACCTTAAGTGATCACTCTCGTTACAGTGTATATGGTAACCCCCCTTGTTTCATGTTCTCTATGTATATAAATCTCCCCACTGTATTTTCCACTGAATGCATCCGATGAAGTGAGCTGTGGCTCATGAAAGCTTATGCTCAAATACATTTGTTAGTCTCTAAGGTGCCACAAGTACTCCTTTTCTTTTTGTGAATACAGACTAACACGGCTGCTACTCTGAAACCTGAAAAATCTTTGCTCACTTTGCTCAGTTTAGAGAATGTAGATAGTGACTGAACCGTGCAAAGGATTTCTATGCTTGCTGAGGCCATAGAACAGATATTTTTTCTCACCTATAAATGCCTACCTCACTTAGTAGCTGTATAAATGGTATTTCTCTCATAGACAAGTTCAGCTGCTAAGTTGATGGTTCTTTGCTTATGTCACACATGAATAGGCAGGTTTCAGAGTAACAGCCGTGTTAGTCTGTATTTGCAAAAAGAAAAGGAGTACTTGTGGCACCTTAGAGACTAACCAATTTATTTGAGCATAAGCTTTTTGTGAGCTACAGCTCACTTCATCGGATGCATACTATGGAAAGTACAGAAGACATTTTTATACACACAAACCATGAAAAAATGGGTGATTATCACTACAAAAGGTTTTCTCTCCCCCCAACCCCACTCTCCTGCTGGTAATAGCTATGTAAAGTGATCACTATCCTTACAATGTGTATGATAATCAAGGCGGGCCATTTCCAGCACAAATCCAGGTTTTCTCCCCACCCCCCAACAGCTATTACCAACAGGAGAGTGGGTTTGTGTGTGTGTTGGGGTTTGGGGTGGGGAGAAAACCTGGATTTGTGCTGGAAATGGCCCACCTTGATTATCATACACATTGTAAGGAGAGTGATCACTTTACATAAGCTATTACCAACAGGAGAGTGGGGTGGGGGGAGAGAAAACCTTTTGTAGTGATAATCACCCATTTTTTCATGGTTTGTGTATATAAAAACGTCTTCTGTACTTTCCACAGTATGCATCCGATGAAATGAGCTGTAGCTCATGAAAGCTTATGCTCAAATAAATTGATTAGTCTCTAAGGTGCCACAAGTCCTCCTTTTTTTTTATGAATAGGCAGGTGCAGCCAATGGAATTGCAAAATGGTTTAAGTGTCAAACCAAATGGGCTCTAATATCCTCTCAGCATCCCAGCCTCTTGAAAAACACTTGCCAAAATCCCTTAGCTTAATTCTCTTCAGTTAGTTAGGTAATAAGATTAATACGTGGATAAGGGCTATATTTTCATGGAAACTATTTTTTAAAAAAGAAAAGCTTATACGTGATGTGCAGACGTATTTCTTTTTTATTTCAAGATTACACTAGATTTGTTCTTCTATCTAACACGTGTACCAGAGCTTTTGGTCCAGACCAAGTTTACCCCAAATCAAGTTTTACATAGTAACGTAAGTTTTGCTCCGCTTGCCTACTATTGAGGTTGAAGGATGCTATCCATCTTCCACATAGACAATGTATTTTCAGTCTCTATACTGAAGAGAAGGTTGAAGTCTTTAAGAGCATATAATTGTTTTTATGGTTTTGGAAGAGCAGCTGCTTCCTCTTTCCCTTGTCCCATCATGTGTGGTTGGTCATCATGCAAGGATCCACCATCTTCGTCTGTCTGAGGGGGCAATAAGATCCAACTGCATTCTTCTTTGATGCAATCCACCCATCGCTTCCTTAGTTTCCCTTGGGGTATCTTTTGTAGCATCCTCTCCTTTCATGTGAACTTCTCCAGGTCGTCTTCATGCATCCTCTGTATGTCTCTAAAAAAGCAAAGTTGGGCTTCCTGTATTTTGTCAGCCACATCATGCAATTTGACTTCCATCCTAATGATTTCATTTTGAAATCTGTCCCTTCATATAGCTCTTTTTATTGTGTGAAGACATTTTGAACACCTGTAGACCCTGGACCTGCCATCTATTTACTGCCCATGCTTCTGCCCTGTACAGCATTGCAAGGTAGTTGGGCTTTCAGTCTTAATGGCATATGTTTGTCATATGCAACCCCTGAGATGTTATTCCACACTCTACCACAAATCCCTGGTCTGGACTGTATCTCATGTTCAAGTTCACTATCTTCCATAACACACCCAACAATGTATTAGATCTGGTCAGTCTAGTTCAATTGTGCTCCATTAATCTCTATATGTAGTTTCCCTGTGGCACCTCTACTGACCTCCATAACCCCAATCTTACTAATGTTCATTTTCATCCCATGCCACTTAGCTGGTCATACCTCAGTTTGCTATTTCCTCTAGGTCTTCTTTTGAGGTTGCCCTTATTGCTATGTTGTCTGCATGTAGCAGCTTCTCACCTTTTCATATTGGGATCTTCCTGCTGACCTGATCCATCAATATAATAAACAGTGGCAGACAGAAGGCTGACCCCAATACAGTCCAACTTTCAGTTCAAAGGGCTTGTCATTCCAAAACGTGTTCAGATCATAGTCTTAGGTCATCTATATAGTGTATTCTCCATAGTTATTAAATCCTCAGACACCCCATATTTCCTCAGCTCTGCTGTGAGCATCCTTCAGTCTACTTTATCATATGCTTTTTCCAGGTCTATACAAGTCCAGAAGCCATCTTGCTGATTCTGTAACTGCTTCCCTATTAATTGTGAAATACAAACATGCCACCTGTGCTGTTTTGTTGAAAAAGGGTTCCACCAATCTCCTAATCCTAACATCTAAAATGCATTCCAGTATCTTCATCCCATACAGCAGCAACTTTATCCCATTCTAGTTTCTACATTAATGGATGTTTCCCTTCTTATGTATTGGGACCAAGATAGACTTGTACCTGTCTTCAGGAATTCTCTTGTCTCACCATATGGCTTTAATAACTCTGCTCATCCATTTTATGTCTGTCTCACCCAAAACTTTCACCAGAGCCACAGTCACTTCATCAGGTGCTACTGCTTTGCCATTCTTCATAATCTGGACTGCATTTCTCATTTCCTTTTCCATTATGTCAGACTAAGGCACCACATTAGGATCATGTGTTGCCAACTCGGCCAAAAAGGGATTGCCTCATCTAAGAGGCTCTCAAAGTATTGTTTCCAACTTTCCTTCACATTTTCAGACTAGCAATCTTCCCTAGTCATTATTACAAACAATGTTGTAATCTTTTTGCGTCCTCCTACCCTTTCAATCTCAGTTTTAAAATGATATAGATTTTTTTTCCAGCCAGCTGTGGGTAGATTACAAGCTTGTTTAGGGCACTTTGGCATTCTTCACTGCCCATTTGGTAGCTTGTTTTGCCGCTTTGTATTCACTTTCATATGGACTTGATGGGTTCACTAATCTATTTATTTATTTATGCAACATTTATGCAACAGGTAAATTGCTACATGTTTTGGAAGAGCAACCTAGAAACAAATTATTAATATTTTTAGTAGGGTAGTGGGAACAATCATTTTAAATAAGGGGCTCTTCTGCATGGCTTATCCCACTAAAAAAAAATAAAATAACGTCTATCATCTGCCATCCTAATGTAATCTCCTATTTCTGGAACAAATATAAGACTGCTGTAAAAGCACAGGACTAGACACTGGTATGATAAGACTAAACAGAGGTACCATCTTGCTTCAAACTGGTAAGAAATGGCATTGAGTTTTTCCATTGGCTTAAATGGGTTTTGGATTAGGATCCTGGTAACATCGTTTGATCAGTACTTTAAATAGAAAACTGAGATACAGCAACACAGGAATTGCTGTGCTGGAGCAGAACAATAGTCTATCTAATCCAGAAGTGTGCCTCAGACTTTGCAATGCTGTTTGAGAGGAAAGCATGATTCTCCCATAAGTCACCCAGTTGTGCAACACTGTACCATGAAAAGAACATTTCTTCCCAACCCCAGCAACCAATCAATTTATGCCCAGCAACATGAAGAGTCTTCATCTTTGTCAATTAAATTCCAGAGACTGTAACAGCATGTACTCTCTCTATTTATATAAATATCTAAGTGTGCACTAGCTTCTTGGGCATCTGAAAAGATCCTGTTCTTTTTGTTTTATTTACTTCTCTACCTTCTGAACCAACAGACAATAAAAACATGCTGTACACCTCAGGAAACAAAGGTTCCAATTTAAAATGTGAGAGTCTCAGAGTCTGGAAAAAAATCACAGATAATAATAAGAGAGCTACTGGTAATATAAATAATAAAGGGGAAAAAAACAAAAGCAGAAACAAAAGTTATACAACCTTGTCCTCCCTTGGAAAACAACCATAGCAGCAGCCTCAGACTTTTGGTGATAAGATATCCAAAACCAGACTGATGAAACTTGTATAATATGTGAATCAAAGTGTGAGGTGATATAATTTATAGAAAACCCTCTCTTTACTTCTGCAGTGTTAGGAACAGAGTGGCCACCTGTTCCTCATTTCAAAGAACTGTCAGCTTTCTCATGCATAATTTGGCTGGGCCCCGAAAAATATTAATCCAAGGAATAAATGACTTTTTGCAGTAGGGCATGGAAATGAGGATAAAAATGACATAGATTTTAGAAAGACAAGATGGGTGAGTTAATATCTTTTATTTAACCAACTTCTGCTGGTGAAAGAGACAAGCTTTCAAGCTACAAAGAGCTCTTCTTCAAGTCCAAGAAAGGTACTCCAAGTGTCACAGCTAAATATAAGGTGGAAGAGATTGTTAAGCATAAAGAGTTAACACATTGCAAGAGACCATTCATGATAAAATGGGCATTTAAACCTCTGCAGTCATAGGACAAAGGAGAGTTAGTGGGTTACAGATTGTTTAATGAGCAGCAATCCATTGTCTTTTTTGATTTTTAGTGTCTAGCAAAGTTATGAATTCAAGTTCCCAGGCTCATCTTTTGAGAGTGTCATTCAGGTTTCCTTTGAGGTTGAGGACTGAGAGGTCAGATATAGAATGGTAATTTTATGAAAAGTGTTCACCCACAGGTTTTTGTCTTTTATTATTTTTCTGTGTGAGTTTCACCAATATAGTTGTTGGGGCATTTGATGCTCTGGATCAAATGTACACTACATATTTTGTTGGGAATGTGTAAGGCCCATGGATCTTGAAACGTCTGTCGTGGGGTGTTGATCACCATAACAGTGGAGATATGTCTGCAGGTTTTGCACCTGTTGTTCTGGCAAGGTCTGGTGACAATTGACATGGTGTGTCCAGATCTGTGGGGATCTTGCTTCTGATGATGAGTTTGGAAAGGTTGGAGGGTTGTTTAAAGGCCAGAAGAGGGAGTTCAGGTAAGATTTCTTTCAGGATGTGGTCCCCATCGAGTATGGGTTGTAACTGTGTAATGATACCCAATCTGGGTTCAAGTGTGGACCAGTAGGTGGCAACTAGGGGTGTATGGTCAGAGGTTTTCTTTTCCTCTATTGAAGCAGGTTCTTTTGGGGTATTTGGGAAGAAAACAAACCCACTGAACACATACCCCAATTGTCATCCCACATAAGAACCCATACAGGTTATCATCAAACAATTACAACTCATAGTTGATGGGGACCACATCCTGAAAGAAATCTTCCCTGAACCAACCTCTTCTGACTGTCAAAAACTGCCCTACCTTCCGATCAGAAGAAAGCTCCCCACAGACCAGGGCACACCATCTCAAAGTGGCACCAAACCCTGCCACTGCAAAACCTTCAGACATATCTCTGTTGCTATAATGATCAACACTCCCCACAACACACCTTTCAAGATCCATAGACCTTCTATATGCATATCACAACGTATGTTGTATCTCATCCAGTGCACTAACTGCCCCAATGACAACTATGAGGGTGAAACAAGACAATCACTTGGCTCTCAAATGAACTCACAGAAAAATGATAAGGTAAAACACCATACCATACTTTTCACAAAGTGATCACTCTATATCTGACTTCTCAGTCCTCATCCTGAAAGAAAACTGGTATAACGCCTTCAAAAGATAAGCCAGGTAACTTGAATTAATAGCTTTCCTAGATACGAAAAATCATGGACTCAATAAAGACAATGGATTTATTACTCGTAAAAACAATCTGTAATCCACTAATCCTCCTTTATCCTATGAGTGCAGAGATGTTAAATGTCCACCTCACTTTGAATGATCTCTTGCAACACATTAACTCCTTATGCGTAACAATCTGTTCCACCTTGTATTTAGCTGTGATACTCAGCAGAAGTTGGTCCAATAAAAGACATGATTTCACCCACCTTATCTCTCTAATATCCTGGGACCAAATCAGCTACAATAACACTTCAAGTAATAATAGTTTTCACTAATATATACGATCATATTATTTTGATTATTTATGATTGTTGATTTGATGTATGATTTGTATTAACTTATTTAAGAATTTATGCAATATATAGATTAATCAGATAGCTTGTTGCTACAGACTAATACACTAAATTGGATTGTGGCTAACTCTGCACAGAAATGTAGGTGGATGAAAGATGGTGTGAGAGGAATTTGTTCCCTTTTGTGCCATCCACTATCCCAGTCCTTGCACTCTCTTTCTGAGAGGACTGAGAGTGAAACCGCATCACAAACATCTCCACAAAGGAAAATGGGATGAGCATGAGGACAGAGATTTACCACTTCAGCAGTCATCAGCAAGCCAGTGGAGGGTCAGGGAAGGGAATATGCTTACATGCTGCATCCAGTTTAATGTGAACTGCAACATTTTTTATAATTTAAATTTATTAATTTTTGTTTTGCCTTTTTTGTGAATATTTAAAGGGTTATTTCCGCAAGTTTTTAAATTTAGAAATATGTGGAAAGTTAAGCCTGGTCTTCCCAAGTTCGGCTAAAGGGGTTTCAGGATGTTTATTGTGAGTACTCACATCTTAATGAAAATGTGTGTTTATGAGGAGAGAGGAGTATCTGTTGACTCTTTAACAAGGACATCCTTTCTCTAAAGTCTTCATGAGGTATCTGAGTTACATAGATGATAACAACAAAAATTTAAATGATTTTCTAAAAAAACCCTTTTTCCCTCTCATGTGCTGCATTTTCATTTCTTTCTTGATGGCATCAGTACACTCATTTTCTAGTCGCTATTGAGTCTTCCGGGCTAAACAAAACTTGAACTTCCAACATAAAAATAAAAGTAGAACTCTTCCCTCATTTCTTGGCAAATACCATACAGGATTTCTTCATCACAGAGAAGCCATGATCCCTTTTTTAATCTCTTTATGGGTAACATTTAAAGTGCGTGTTCAATGCTGTGCTCACTCTCTCAGGCATTGTGCCTGGCTCCGGAGCTGTACTGCCAGACCACCAACCCCTGCTGTATGCTGAGGCTTAAAAGCCACAATAGAGCAGGAAGGTGATATTTTCCCTTCGACTTCCATATATAATTCCCATTAACACTTATGGGAGCTGTGCAAGTCCATCAAAAGGGGTATGAATATAGTCATCCCTTGAGCATAGCCTTGAATTACAGCCCAATAAGGTTGTAAAAGTCTGACATAAAATAAAATCTTGAAAATCCATATTTATAAAAGAGGCAGTTTCATCCTTAACTATAACAGTTTTATTGCCCAGTGTATGATACTTAACTCTCCTGTCATCATCATACAAATACAATCCCTCTATGGTATTTGAGCTGATAAGTGCTAACAATATTTAAGACCCAGTTCAGAGACCTTATTGCTTCTCCATCCCTGCCCTTAATTTTTTGGGAAGAGGAGGAGTATTTATTTACTGTTTTCAGTAATCAGATCCATTTCAGTGGAAAAACTGTGTAGAGTTCATTTAAGGACCAGACATCTTCAGTGGTTTCCAAGTTCTTTCTATGTTTGTTGTTCATAAAGTCATTCTTCTATCACTCCATTAAAAATAACACTCACCCAAACACTTTTTGGGAGACAGTAAAATAAATCAGATAACATGTATTTAGTCCTCCCCAAAAATGTCTGAAACTGACAGCAGCTTTTCTGTTCCTGTACACAGGGTCAATGCCATTTATAAATAGAATTCTTGTGGTGTGCTTGCTCTTTCCCAAAAGTATAGATCACTGTTAGGGCCATATTCTGATGCACGTTCTCACATTAAGTAGTACCTTACTCCACAGTAAGTCCCAGTGATTTCATTTGCAATTCTTGGGCAGTGAGAAGGGTATTAGACTCTGGCCCTTAATAAGTAGTCATGGCAAGATATGAACTGAAAGTTACTTTATCTGAACAAAGTTAACAGCATAGTACATTTGTGAGAAATAAATGTAATACATCAAAAATGGTTCACCAGAGTCAGCTAGCTGAACAGTGAACTAACTCCAGCAGCTATCTCCTCCTGCTGAGTTTTGGTGAATATGTTATATCTGAAAGGACAATACAGAAGTCATTCAGCGTGGCCTACCGAGGGAGGCAGTCTTGTCCGATGGTTAGAGCAATGGACTTCTTCTCAGGAGACCTTGGTTCTATTCCCAATTCTGCCCTTGGTCTCCTGGGTGACCTTGGGCATATCACTTTACTGCTCCGTGCCCCAGTTTCCCTCTTCTGTAAAATGGGGATGATACCTCTTTTGAGATCTACTGATGAAAAATGCTATGTATATCATTATTATATAGTGGAAGATTTTTCCAAAACACAAAGGGAATTTAGCTGCATAGCTCTGATTGAATTACAATGGGAACTGAGCAGCTGGCTCTCCTTTGTACCGCTGAAAATCTGCCTCAAATAACAAATATTTAACTAATTTTTTGCTTATAATAATTACTTATTACGGTAATTTTGAATCTTGCATTGCCATTCAAAACCAATTTCAAGGAAGTATTACATATTTAATGCTATGTGAAAGGGATCCTGAGTAAGGGATCAAATCATCATCTCACTTACACAAATGTATTAGAGCACACAGGAAAATAAACTGTGTGCCCAGAGATAAGAGTGAAGCTTACATGCAGGCTGCATACCCAGAGGGAATTTTGCAGCTGTATACCCAGCACTGTGAAGGTTGTGCACTGGGAAGGCATCAGAGCTAGGCACAAAATGCAAGCGGAGCTGACAATCCATACCAAAGGGATGTAGTCATGCAAATAACCCCCAACACAGAGCATGTTTCACCAGCCGGTTGTAAATGATGTTGTGTTTTCCAGACCTAACATGTGCTGACTGAACAGCTGGTTACCATGAACACTGTTTTGTGGCTGGAACACAGTGCTCAGAAAGAGGTGTGTGAGTCAACTGACACCAGACATACCCTTGTCACCAATACAGCCAAATGCCATGAAAACACAAAGCTCCTTTGGCTGACTTGCATGTCATGCTCTTCCTCCTGGTATGGTCTATCTAACATCAGTACACTGGGCAGTAGTAAAGGGTAGCATAGGGCTTGTCAGGTCATGATGCCGAATAGGTTTACTTTGTCAGGGATCTAGGAAAACTCTGCCCTCTCCTTGCACATGCAATGCTACAACTGACAGTGCAGTGCAGGCAGGGGCATTCCCATCATCAGGAATAGCTTACATGATGTTGGCACTGAGGTAAGCAGCTACTGCAACATTAGGTCATGTTAAAATTTAGATTGATCACTAATTAACAACTTTTACTACTTTTGGATGGAAAAAATCACTATCCCAGGTAGCTAGACACACTGACCTGAAAACTGACAGGTTATCTTTACTATGGAAAGAAATTGCCCCAAAACAACCCTGTGCGGTGCAAGTTTCCTCTCATCAGAATCCAGCACAACTACCAATAGCTTAAGGTAGAACAAACGCTACAAAGAAATGTGTGGAGAGACAACAAAGAAGAACAGTGAGAAGGGAAAGGCGGGTTTTTTACAGTTCTGTGCTTAACTCACTCTGTGTCTCTTTTTTTAACACCATCCTCATTCCCTCCGCCCGACCCCTCAACCCAACCCATCTGAGCCAATGTCCTGCCTGTGGCTTTTCTGGAAATTGATATGCAGTACATATGTACAACAATACATATCTGGGGCACAGATGTGTGATGCTGTGTTTGCTAGCTAGCTAATAGCATTACAGCAGCCAGATTTTTTTGGAGAGGTGATGGGAAAGGGGTGGAGGGTGAGCAAGCCCGAGGGAATCATTCACAATTATCGCACAGCAGCAAAGAATAGTCCACTGAAAGAAATCCTGGTGGTGGCAACAGAGACAGTGGTAGCTTGTTCTGTAACTTGGCTTTGATTGGTGAACCAGAAAACCCTGTATATCTTGTGAGAGAAGAGCAGGACCCACAGGAGTGTTTGTAGCCAGCTTTTTCTTTTGTAATTTAACAGTTTAACTCTTTGATTATTTCTGACATTTTTGAGGATGAACTTTGTCACAGGCTATTAGCCTGTGGTACTGGCTGAGCAGATGAGCCTTCCCAGGCAAATGGATGACACACAAAGAAAATCAGTGTACAATTGAAATGTGATGGGTGTTAGTTTGATATTAAAGGGTTCTGAAGCTAGCTTGCTAGTTTTGACACAATGAATGCAACCTGGTTGTTTTGGTGATGGTTGAGGTAAATAAAATACCATATGTGAACAACTTTACTGGGTTCACATTGTTTATTAACTCCTCTTCAGTAAATTATAGTGGCCACAACTTAGAAAATCAGTATTTTCCAATAAACACTACGCATTTACTACAATTATTTCCTATTCCAAGAATGACAACTTTGACATCTAAGCAGTTTATGACATGGTTTGGAACTGAGAATGTATCTGGGCTACACATATCTGCAAAATCTTTTATGCGGAAAATAAGAAAATGATGTTGTTTTATTTACCCTTTGTTATGCATCCATGCACATAGAATATAACAAAACTCAAGTTCAACATGCCAAACTAAGTTTTAAGTTTTACCTAACTCATATACAGTGTCTAAGGCGGCTCCTATTCCAATAAATAATAACTAATAATAATAAACAACGCATTTGTATTACCATAGTATCTAGGAGCCCAGTCATGGACCAGAACCTGTTGTGCTAGGTGCTGTACAAACATAGAACAAAATTAGAGTATGTCCCTTATAATCTAAATACAAGACAAAAGACAACTAATAGATTAAGACAGATTGGGAGCACAAGGAAACGATGAGACAACACTGGTTAGCATAAACTCCTCAGCCTTTTCTTTTGTCCCTTATAATCCAGTGAGGTCTGACTGTCTCTTCTGAGTCATTTGAAACCAGGGCCTTTGGCCTAAGCAGTTATTCAATAATTGGGGCATTGCAGGGTTAAGATGAGATAGGTATATTCTTTGGTGTAATGGTGTTTATTTACTAAAAATGTCCAAAAGTCCTGTTTCCCTGAATACAATAGAAACACATAAACAGCAGTCCGGTTTCTTGCTTAGAAATTGTGAAGTGTGCCACTCCAGTGAGCACTGTACACAAGAAGTGCTGTCTCTCTGCTTCCCCTCAGGGTCATTCTCACACCTCCTTCTCCAGGCCTGCTGTTTCTAAGACTAACAGGTTGCAAAACCAATATTGTAGCCTCAGGGAAACCCCTCAGTCCTTTCAGCTTAGTTCTGACCAGCCTTGTGCACTGTTCGTAACTATCGCTTAGGAGGCTTAATTGTTCTATCCATTCAGCCTGCAAGAGTGCTTAGTACAGCTACTGACTTTAACTAGGTGTAGGATTGTCTTTGGCACACGAGACATTTTAGGTTGTCTCAGATATGCGAAACCCATCCAAGTTAATAGATGAAAAAATAGCGTGCCATCTCCTCTGTCATGCACCTAGTGTAGTCATTTGCACATTGAAAAAGTGTGTGTAAAACACTGCCAAATCCAAATGATAGTGATTTACACCAACTTTGCTCTTGCTTTACACGAAATGCAAAGAATTGGAGAATCCAGTTGAGCTGGCCCAAACATGGTGAATGCTGTCCAGTTTGTGGTGGGTCTTCAATGGACACATCAGCAAGAGAAAAGTAGGTCTGCTGAGGAAGATTCCAGAGGAAGTGAACCACCCCAACCAGGCAAAAGCAAAAACAAAAACAAGGATTAGAGATTCATTGGGTCAAGTTTGAACACATTAGTTGGAGAGAGACTTTTATGGTATATCTGTTGTGAATAAGAATCAAGACTGGGGATTTGGTTGGGAGACCATAATCAAAAGGGCGGTTGGACCCTGTGGAAGATGGAAGGATCAGGTTGGATTGGAGGAGTATGGAATTCTAAGATAAGTGGATGGACGAGGGATAGAGATCCTCAAAATTTTTTTGATAAACTTAAGGCTTAAATGGGCCCAGTTATAGTGATCCCTTCATAAGTATCAAACAAAGGGTAGGAATAACTCATCATTTTTCACTATGGAGAGAAGTAAATAGCGGGGTCCCCCAAGGGTCTGTACTGCAACCTGTGCTATTCAACAGATTTCTAAATGATCTGGAAAAAAAGGTAAACAGTGAGGTGACAAAGTTTGCAGATGATATTAAATTACTTAAGACAACGAAGTCCAAAGCTGACTAGGAAGTGTTACAAAGGGATCTCACAAAACTGGGTGGCCAGAGAACAAAATGGAAGCTGAAATTCAATGTTGATAAGTGAAAAGTAATGGAAATTCCTGCAGCTATATTGTAGGCTGTGCTGCATAATCGGTGTCATGCTATAATATTGGCTGGCTGCTCTAGTCTGTTGGCTGTGAGTCCTCTCAAAAAAGGGTGCCCATTCCTGAAATGTCCAACAACTAGCTTTTAGAACAGCAAATTTCAAAGTAAGGATAGTTATGGAAAACTCTGTGCCCTTTAGATAGTCATGGGTATTTTCCAAATATCGATGACTTATTACCAAACTATGTCCACCTTTTACCAGAATATAAAAGGATACCTGTTTGGTGCTTAAAAGAAATTACTCAAAAAATGACTCCCTAGAGCTTGACCAAGTATCACTTCCTCAGCATTCAGCATGCCTACAAAATAATGAAGGAGAAACATGTCCCCAGTACAAGAAGAGATTAAAAAAGAAATCAGCGAGATTATGCAAATAATTTTGAAACTTTCTCCCTCACACATGGCTTCTCCAAAAAATGCTGCTATCTGCAAATTAGTCAGCAGTGGCACATGTACAGCTGGTCATAACTGACTGTATTTCATAGTCAGAGAACTCCAAGATGTATTGGCAAGAAGGTTCACTCATGTCCCTTAGAAGGAATTGGGCCTTTCACAATAAAGGCTGGCTGTGATAACTAAGATAACTTGCTGTGCTCTAAGGTACTAACTGGCTTTCTCTATGGTCCATGCATAGATGTGCAGAGTAAAAGGTAGAACAGGAGCAAGATGCCACGAGTGAAGGAGTCTCCCTTTTATATGGTCCTGGCAGAGCAAATTGTGCATTTTGTCCAATGTTTGGTTGGTACAGTAGAGCAACAGTTGCTCACTATTCCATTTTTGACTTTTCTCATTCAAAGGGGCCTAAAGTTCAAACCTATTGTATGCTTTATACATTCCGAGAGAAGCCTGAACATAAAACTACAGGGTTTCATTTTTTATCACTAAATAACAGGCTGCCATCTAACAATATGGCACAGATTCCATTTCATATCATCATTGACAGAGATGTATTTATTTTCAAGTATTTAAACACTCCATGATAAATGCATATTCAGGTAATAGATTTTCTTAATATAAATCTTACAATTAGGCCATAAAGTGAATATGAACTCTGCAGAAATAGCTAGAAAATCTATGTTGCGTTTGAAACATGTGGACCTTGGTTATTTTTTTTATCAGAAATGGAGTGAAGGAACCATAAGTCTTCCTTTTTGATGGTATGAAATTAACGTAATTAGGATTCAAAATAACTTTATTACCCTTTCACGCCATTTTACACATAACTAAGGTTTGTAATGTTGTAATGTAATGTTGTTATAGCTTCTGCATTCTACTGTTCAAAGGTTATAAGATACAAACACTCCCTGTGGCTATGTGCTTGTAATTAAATACAATGCTTAAAAAGGAACTAATTAAAAAAATGTTTTGATGATGGTAGCATAATACTTAATAACCTTTATAGTGAAGCAGCTGTGCAGCAAATATAAAATGTTCCCATGTTTTCTGTAAGTGTGTGCATTGGTATATGTGTCTCTGTTTGCAAGCAGAAAGAAACAAGGATGACACAGTAAATGGCAAAATGGCTGTTAGATGTACACTTGGAAGCTATACCGGTATACTATACTGGCAAAGTGCTCCTAATGTAGGTGCAGCTTATACCAGGAGAACTGTACTTTTGTCAGCATAGCTTATTGCAGCCCTATGCTCTCTCTCACCCTCACCGCCACAGACAGACAGACAGAAACTGGGGACGTGTTACTTAGAGGTAACAGAGGAGGAGAAGGACCTCAGAGTACTGGTCGATCACAGGATGACAATGAGCCACCAATGTGATATCGCCGTTGTCATAAATATAAAGGGAAGGGTAAAGCCCTTTGAAATCCCTCCTGGCCAGGGGAAAGCTCCTCTCACCTGTAAAGGGTTAAGAAGCTAAAGGTAACCTCGCTGGCACCTGACCAAAATGACCAATGAGGAGACAAGATACTTTCAAAAGCTGGGAGGAGGGAGAGAAACAAAGGGTCTGTGTGTCTGTCTATAGTCTGTCTATATGCTTCTTTGTCGGGAATAGACCAGGAATGGAGTCTTAGAACTTTTAGTAAGTAATCTGGCTAGGTACGTGTTAGATTATGATTTCTTTAAATGGCTGAGAAAAGAACTGTGCTGAATAGAATAACTATTTCTGCCTGTGTATCTTTTTTGTAACTTAAGGTTTTGCCTAGAGGCGTTCTCTATGTTTTGAATCTAATTACCCTGTAAGGTATCCACCATCCTGATTTTACAGGGGGGAATTCTTTATTTCTATTTACTTCTATTTTTATTAAAAGTCTTCTTGTAAGAAAACTGAATGCTTTTTCATTGTTCTCAGATCCAAGGGTTTGGGTCTGTGGTCACCTATGCAAATTGGTGAGGCTTTTTATCCAACATTTCCCAGGAAAGGGGGGGTGCAAGTGTTGGGAGGATTGTTCATTGTTCTTAAGATCCAAGGGTCTGGGTCTGTAGTCACCTAGGCAAATTGGTGAGGCTTTTTACCAAACCTTGTCCAGGAAGCGGGGTGCAAGGTTTTGGGAAGTATTTTGGGGGGAAAGACGCGTCCAAACAGCTCTTCCCCAGTAACCAGTATTAGTTTGGTGGTGGTAGCGGCCAATCCAAGGACAAAGGGTGGAATATTTTGTACCTTGGGGAAGTTTTGACCTAAGCTGGTAAAGAGAAGCTTAGGAGGTTTTTCATGCAGGTCCCCACATCTGTACCCTAGAGTTCAGAGTGGGGGAGGAACCTTGGCAGCCGTCAAAAAGGCTAATGCGGTCTTGGGATGCATCAGGCGAGGTATTTCCAGTAGAGATCAGGAGGTGTTAGTACCATTATATACGGGACTGGTAAGACCTCATCTGGAATATTGTGTGCAGTTCTGGTCTCCCATGTTTAAGAAGGATGAATTCAAACTGGAACAGGTACAGAGAAGGGCTACTAAGATGATCTGAGGAATGGAAAACCTGTCTTATGAAAGGAGACTCAATGAGCTTGGCTTGTTTAGCCTAACCAAAAGAAGGCTGAGAGGAGATATGATTGCTCTCTATAAATATATCAGAGGGATAAATACAATGGAGGGAGAAGAATTATTTAAGCCCAGTACCAATGTGGAGACAAGAACAAATGGATATAAAGTGGCCACCAGGATGTTTAGACTTGAAATTAGATGAAGGTTTCTAACCATCAGAGGAATGAAGTTCTGGAACAGCCTCCCAAGGGGAGCAGTGGGGGCAAACGACATATCTGGCTTCAAAACAAAGCTTGATAAGTTTATGGAGGAGATGGTATGATGGGATAGCCTAATTTTGGCAATTAATTGATCTTCGACTACTAGCAGTAGATATGCCCAGTGGCCTGTGATGGGATGTTAGATGGGGTGGGATTTGAGTTACTACAGAGAATTCTTTCCTGGGTGTCTGGCTGGTGAGTCTTGCCCACATGCTCAGGGTTTAGCTAATCACCATATTTGGGGTTGGGAAGGAATTTTCCCGCAGGGCAGATTGGCAGAGGCCCTGGGGGTTTTTCGCCTTTCTCTGCAGCGTGGGGCCTGGGTCACTTGCTGGAGGATTCTCTGCACCTTGAAGTCTTTAAACCACCATTTGAGGACTTCAATAGCTCAGACATAAATTAGAGGTTTGTTACAGGAGTTGGTGGCTGAGATTCCATGGCCTGCGTCGTGCAGGAGGTCAGACTATATGATCATTATGGTCCCTTCTGACCTTAAAGTCTATGATTCTTTGAGAAGGTATATCGGCAGAAGTGCAGTTTTCCCAGTATAACTGCATCTACACAAGGAGCTTTTGCTGGCATAACTATGTTGGTCACAAGTGGCACCTTGTCACACCCCTGACTGACATAGCTATGTCAGCAAAAGTTTTTAGTTGTAGACCTGGCCTCAGAGATTCAAAGACCTAGAAAGCAGGAAGTACATGTTTTGATGCAGACTGACTTATCTATGAAGGAAAGGTGGGTTCACTGAAGGAGATCATTTGGGCTACACAGGGCCCTCTGCGCTGTAGATATTTGTAATTCTACAACAGTGAGCTTTCAAAATGGAACAACACATCACGCCTATCAGAGTGTCTCCTGAAAATAAATAGAATAAGTGATATGCAATAATCAACATTTAAAAATGGCATTTCCACTTCCCAGAAGGCCTTTGAAAATTCCTTGTTCTTCCTGGTCTCCTCAATTCCCGTTATTGTCACCATGGGATTAATTTCATACAACTTTACCAGTTTTTTTTTCTGATTGCTAACATGGGCAATGGATTTGATTTACAGTTTTTTATATCATCTGATTTTTAAAGTAATTCTCCACAGCGTATACTTTGTGTGAGACAACATTTGAACTTGATATGGGTTAGCCTCTTGCAGCAGAGCACATGAAATAAAATAAGATTGTGGATTTTTCAAATAAAATCTTCAAACATATTACAGGAATTGTCATAGAAGGACAGACCAATTGTCTTCCTACTCCAGTATACTATCTCCAGCCATGACCTTTACCAGAAGAACATGAATCTCCTCTATAACATGCCCACCTCAATGGCCAAATCCCTGGGTTGAGGAGGTGATGGTGTGGCGGGAAATTGCTTCCCAAGTGCAGCTAGTGATCATTTTATACCCAGGATCATGAGCTTCAACAACCTGTTTAATGTCTAGCCCGGGCAGTACAACTGCAGGTGCTGTTCTTATTCATATGTATCAAATCCTTTTGTTTAATCTTGCTGAGCTATTTGCCTCAATCATACCTCAACACAGTGATTTCCTCAGTAATTATACACTGCAGATCCAAGTGAAAAACAAAATGCATATCTCAAAAAATCTTCTCAAACAGCGTTGTACATTCTAGGAAAAACAATGGTTTGCTAACCAAAAAAGTTCAAAGGTGACTGTGGTTGTGTGTCAGTGTGTTTTGTATTTGTGTGGCTATGTGCTATACTCTTATTCTACAAGAATGTGTTCTCGGATGGTAAATGTTACTTACACCTTGGATGACTGAGATCCATTTTTCATTATGCTAATTTTTATGGTATAAGAGTTTCCTGATTGACACTAATTGATTGTCCCTTCTGAGGGTTAATTGACATAAGTTTGTCTTTATAAAGCAGCACTGATAATCAGTTCTTTACCCACTTTGAAAAATGTTTGTAGCTGAAATGTCAGTGGAGGGGGAGGTAATCCCAATAACATGGCTTGTAAATAAAAATACTTTTTGATTTCTCCAGAATGGCTGTTGTGTTTCATATTCCTTTAATATTTTTCAGACTTTTTCTCTAAAGAGATTGTGCTGGGCTCATTTACTGCTCTTTCATGTATTTCAATTAGACATTACATACAAAGTATTTCCTTTAATCTATTACAATCAATGAAGCTCTGTGACTAAATCCTGTGCACCTGTTTGAAAATATACCAAGATTTTTAGTATATCAATCAATTTTATTCTTTCTCAAACAGAATATTCCTCATCATTGCAGTGCCTCTTATTTATGATAACTTTGTCTTCACTGGAAGGCATATTCTCAGACAGTCCAAGAGTAAAGCAGTCACATGTTTTATTACCTATGTGTGAATAAGTGTACAACAATTACTCATATTTCTTTTATAGAATGATAAGTACCTGAGACAAATATGTTGGGCTATGCTTACTTATTGTTAGTAGCCAGTTTGTAGCCAGTAATCGAATATGTTGTAAATTCCAGTACACTAAAGATGTAGGTTGCTTTTTACTGAGATTTCACTTATATAAATTGTCTTCTTGGATATCTTTCTATAGACATGTTTAGAGATAATGTAACAGGCACAGTGGTGAGGGAAGTAATCTATCAGAGTTCACAATCCTCAGAAGATGCCCATCTTCAGTTTTACTGTCAAAAACCACATGACAGTAAAACATAATAAATAAATTTGATTCATATGTAAAAATCTTAATATAGTCCGAATATCAAGAGCAATGTTGATAAACATTTTTTTGACACAGTCTCCCACAGTATTCTTGTCAGCAAGGTAAAGAAGTATGGGCTGGATGAATGCATTATAAGGTGGGTAGAAAGTTGGCTAGATTGTCGGGCTCAACGGGTAGTGATCAATGGCTCCATGTCTAGTTGGCAGCCGGTATCAAGTGGAGTGCCCCAAGGGTCAGTCCTGGGGCCAGTTTTGTTCAATATCTTCATAAATGATCTGGAGGATGGTGTGGATTGCACTCTCAGCAAATTTGCGGATGATACTAAACTAGGAGGAGTGGTAGATACGGTGGCAGGTAGGGTTAGGATACAGAGGGACCTAGACAAATTGGAGGATTGGGCCAAAAGAAATCTGATGAGGTTCAACAAGGATAAGTGCAGGGTCCTGCACTTAGGATGGAAGAATCCAATGCACCGCTACAGACTAGGGACTGAATGGCTAGGCAGCATTTCTGCGGAAAAGGACCTAGGGGTGACAGTGGACGAGAAGCTGGATATGAGTCAACAGTGTGCCCTTGTTGCCAAGAAAGCCAATGGCATTTTGGGATGTATAAGTAGGGGCATAGCCAGCAAATCGAGGGATGTGATCATTCCCATCTATTCGACATTGGTGAGGCCTCATCTGGAGTACTGTGTCCAGTTTTGGGCCCAACACTACAAGAAGGATGTGGATAAATTGGAGAGAGTCCAGCGAAGGGCAACAAAAATGATTAGGGGTCTGGAACACATGAGTTATGAGGAGAGGCTGAGGGAACTGGTATTGTTTAGTCTGCAGAAGAGAAGAATGAGGGGGGATTTGATAGCTGCTTTCAACTACCTGAGAGGTGGTTCCAAAGAGGATGGTTCTAGACTATTCTCAGTGGTAGAAGATGACAGGACAAGGAGTAATGGTCTCAAGTTGCAGTGGGGGAGGTTTAGGTTGGATATTAGGAAAAACTTTTTCACTAGGAGGGTGGTGAAACACTGGAATGCGTTACTTAGGGAGGTGGTAGAATCTCCTTCCTTAGAAGTTTTTAAGGTCAGGCTTGACAAAGCCCTGGCTGGGATGATTTAATTGGGGATTGGTCCTGCTTTGAGCAAGGGGTTGGACTAGATGACCTCCTGAGGTCCCTTCCAACCCTGATATTCTATGATTCTATGATTCTATGAAACGCTATATCACAACTGAAAATCTGTGTCATGAACTACAAAACATGACTATGGCCTTTACATTGTTAAAATGCTTGCATACAGGAAAATATGTGTATAAGGTTGAATGAAGAATTCATACTGAATAATTTATTTGATGATTTAGCCCTTTTTGTGTTTCTTAACAATCCATAAACAGACATTGATTTTTATGAATTTGTTATTCAGAATGCATTGATTACCAATTTATGTGAACATATTGCATCATCCAGGCTATTTCAGGCCATTTGTCTTTGATAGTTTGCTATTTGCGATGTATGACTGGTCACATAAATCAGAAGTATTGCATCTTCCTTTGTGGTAGGATGACAAAAAAAATCTTATAAACAAGATGAGATGAATCAAAGAGGCTTTAGGATGGCCATATGAATCGTTTCAGGAATGAACCTCTGCATCAGTAGTGCCACCATTATGCATGGTGCATATACCATTGGTAGGGCACCAATTCATCAGCATTGGACCGTCCAACCCAGGGCCACCCCAATGCCCAGTCAAGTTTGGCCCAGTGGCCCTCCACCATGACAGCAGGGCACAGGTCCAACACTGAGTGAGCCGTGCTGCAATCCACATGCTCCAATCACAACCTGAGTGGATAGTGGGGTGTCCAGTGCTGGTCCTCCTTGGCACTGCCATCGGGCCTACCCCTCCAGTAGGGCTCCCTCCCCTCCAAGGGTCTGCCTGACCTTGCCCTGCTTCTAACAGTCCAAGTCCCATCTGCTCTTCCTGCTGGACTCATTCAACAACAGCCTCAAAACCTGCTATAGGTCTTGGGAGGGGAGCAGTGGAGAGTACCTGCACAGGGGAGCCAGTGGTGGAGAGCGGTGGTGGGCACAAGAGGGTTTTGTACCTACTATGTTAAAAATTTCTTGGGGCATCCCTGAACAGTGTACATATATTTACACAATTGTTCACAAGATATTAGCTTTCCATGAGCATTCACATAAATGTATTCATTCATATAAATGTTTGTGGAAAATAAAGTCATGAATGTCACCAAAGTGAATCTGTGTTTTTTATTTGAACAAATATTAACATATCCTCTTTCCCGATTGCTCAGTTCTACTATATGTGCCCAAATGATAACATGTCTTTGTGTATCTTTCACTCTCTCTCTTTTGAACACATAATACACACACACACACACACACACACACACACACACACAGATAGATCGATAATTTCACTATAACAGCTACTAGCATAAACACTCCTAATTTCATGCCTGCTTGAACAATAAAAGGTTGAGGGGAAAAAATAATAGGTTATGCAAAGAGAAGTAGTTGCTAAGAAAATCATAAATTGGATGGTGAAAGATTCAGTGCCCAGTCTAAGTACATTCTTATGAAGGCAACCCCTTCAATTTGAAGACCTTCTCAGAGTTAATAACAAAAATCAAAACAGGTCAGCTGACTAATTTTCCTGCTTACTTTCCCCAAGGTATTTGATCTATGGTAAGTATTCTTAGTTTTGTTTTGTTTAATTTCATCCTCCTTAGTATTCCTCTTTTCTCTCTTTCTTCTTGCCTCACCTCTTCTTCCTTCTCCATTCCCCTTTGCTGTTTTCAGCCACAGCTGTGGGAAAGCTAAGTGGAAGAAATGAGTTTTACACTTCATTCTGCAGACAATAAGACTAAGGGAGGTAAAAGGATGTCATTGGCTCCAGTGGGGAGTTCCAAAGCTTTGTCCTAATTTTAAGATAGCTGTCTCACAGTCCTGTGAGCTTTACCCTTGAGGGACTGACCTTTTCATAGCTCCCATGGAACACACACATTGAGGGAGCACAAACACAGAGGCACTTTGAGGTATCTCGGGCCTCTTCCATGGAAGGCCTTCAAGATAAACAATGAAACTTTGAATCTGACCTGGCATTCTATGAAGAGCCAATGTAGTGAGAGAGCACTGAGATAATATCCTTTTGGCAGCTATGTGGCTAAAGCGGCCATCTGTTTTATTCTGGAGTAATTCAAACTTTTTAAAATTATTATTATTTTTAATGGAAGGGTTCATGCCTAGATATAGCACAGTACATATTGGGTCTAGTCCATTCTAATAGGATACCTGCTGTAGAAATGTTGTTTTCCATTTTTCCTAAAGGTAACTTTTCACCTAATTTTTCCACTCAGCTTTATTAGTACTTGAATAGTTCAGCTCAGATAACAGATAACTGAGTTATCTGAGCTGAACTTTTCAAGTACTAATAAAGCTGAGTAGAAAAATTAGGTGAAAAGTTACCTTAGACAAAATGCTGGCAGCAGTTGAGATCCATCTTATTGCTAAAAAACAGAACTGTACATTTCTCATAGTCAACCCTAACAAATCTCTCAATAGAGCATCTGTGTAAGTGGATTCAGTAGATTATTTATGGTTATAAGGAAGTATCAGAGTGCCACATTTCAATGCAATTAGTGCAGGAATTTAGGAAGATGGTTTTAGGGTCTCAGAGGACAATCTATAAGAAAACAAGTGATCTTTCTGGCCTGGAGTAGGTAATCAAATTAATAATAGTGGAAGATTAACTGTAGTTAGATATTGCATTTTCAACAGAATGAATGGTGTCTTATAATAAAGAAGTTCTATGTGACTAGCCACAATAACTGACTCCAAGAGTCTTTTTAGGGTGATAACTAATATATTTTTTATGATGCAGACTAAAATGAGACTCCAAAGAAAGAGACAGGAAAGAATGATCAGAGAGAGTTAAATTGGCAACATGAAGATTGGAAAGTGGAACACTATGTGGAAAAAATAAATCAAGAATGTGATTGTACAAGTCCGGATACAAACACACACAGAAAAACAGAAAACCCCCTGAATTAACTCCAGAAATGCATGTCCAGTCATGAGTCTAGTGAATTATCAATACATTATTTAAATGCTTGACTGCATTACCATTCATGGTAGAGATAAAACTGCTTTTATGGAACAAAAGTTTTGTTTCGTTCTGGATAGTTAGTTGGAACTGTAGGCAAGATCCTCGGCTGGTGCAAATTGCCATATTTCCATTGAAATCAATGGCATTAGGCCATTTTATACTAGATGAGGATCTGGCACTATGTGCGTTGTGAAGAAGTAGCCTATCAAAACACTTAAAGCACTGATTCCATATTCTGTAGTATTTGTTTTATATGGTTTTGGCCCTTTTTAGTACACTATCATAGTGCTATGTGAGTTACCATACATTATATTTAGAGATGCTTGGGAATTTTTCAACAAAAACATTTCTTCTTGGTGTAGCATTATGGTTTGTTTGGTTAGCAGGTCTACTGATCTGGGCCCCTGACTCCAGCCTTTCTATTAGTTCAATGTGTCCCCAACCTCTGGATGAGGTCTTAGCTGGACTGGCCTATTTGAGATAACTCCTAGCTCTGCCCTCCTTGGGGCCAGAGGTCATAGCTATAAGCTGGGTAGAGGGACCTGGGCCCTCCATCTCCATCAGGTCCCAGTCCCGGGTCCCTGAAGGTAAAGCAGCATGCACTCAGCTTATGTTTGGCCAGCCCATTTGCTCACTTCTCCCTGGGCTACATCCTAACACAGAGCAGTGCTGCTCCAAGCAATCACCTCTTTCTTTCCGCCCTCACCTGGGGTTGCCAAAGTTCCATTTATACCGGTCTTCCCAAGGAGCATGCTCTACAGTGCCTGAGGTGTGAGGTCTACCTGGGCCAGTAATGCTTCAGCCCTTCCTCTGTCTTGCCCTCAGTGTGGGATTTGTAAACCACATCACAGTTGCAAAAGGTGGATTTGTCAAAACTGAAACTCTTCACAGGAAAGGGTCTGTTTCAACCTATTTCCCATTTTGAAAACATTTTGACAAAAAATGTTTCAAAATTGTTGACATTTTGAAGTGAAAAGTTCCAGCTTTTAGTTCCAAATGACGTTTCACTTAGAAATGTATGTTAATTTGCAATAATTCTTTTTATTAAAAAGGTCAATATCTAAACAAAATATTTTGAAATGATCAAAAGGAGCATTTAAATTTTTAGGTCAATTTTTAAAAAGGTTTTTTGGTTCACAAGCATTTTCAGGATTTTGCCTTTTCATCCAATTTCAGGTCAGGAAACTTTTTCAAAATCTCAAAAATTCTTGCAGGTGAGGAAAACTATTTCCTGCCCAGCTCTAATTATAATGGGCATTATAATGAAAGTGATATGACACTAAAATAAACATCTGTGTTGGCTGCTATCTACATAGGTCTAGGTGTGTACATATCGGATTTGCCAACATTATTTCTTAGTATTATTAACCTATGCCCCCAAAATCTTACAGTTCAGCACTTGGTTGTTCTAAGTCTTCTTTTTTCCTCAGCTATAGTATTTTTTACGACTCAGAATAAATCTATAAGCATACTTGTAACCAGTCAAGTCAATGGGAGGCTCACCTGAGTAAGAGATGCAGGATTTGGCAGTCAGTAGGGGATCACTTAATGTTCATGATATCTTCAATTTGCCAAGATCAATCATTTTTAAGACAGAGCTTTCTGCCTGGATTAAAAGTACTGTTTCATTCATATACCACTGAGCATAATCAAACATAACAAAGAGCCTAGTTCTCTTGTCACAACAGTAGTACATAATTGTAATCCTACTGACTTCAGTGGAGTTGCTTTTGATTTATATTTGTGTAATTGAGATGAAAATCAAGTCCAAAGTGTTCTCCATTTCTCTATGGAACCCTTTGCTATTCAAGACCTGCAATATAAATTATACAAAGACTTATTTCTCCAAAAAGTTATTCTTTCCAAAGTCATGTACTAACAATAATAGATCCGTATTGTTTGGTCGATGCTCCCAAGCAAATCAAAGTTCACTTTTTGAGTACCATAATTACAATGAAATTTATTTATTTCACTATTTTTTCCCCGCAGTTAAGGCCATTCATTATGTAAATTCAGAGATGTGCAACGTTCTCCCCCTTCTGGCTCTTCTGCATAAGCGCAATTCACTTTCACATTCAGGTTCTTTAAATGAATCAGAAACTTGATAGTACTACTCTTGATAATCAGATTGTTCCATTAGAATTGGCACTTCATTTTCTTTTTTAGAGCCTACAAAGAAAAAGTAATCTTTTCAAAGTTTACCATGACCTTGGATGGGAATATTGTAATCTCTAAAGTATTTTTTCATTGGTTTTACCTGCAATTATAATATATATTGCACATCCCTGTAATGAATTTAAAGATGAGTCCCTGTAATGAATTTAAAGATGAGTTAGACTTACATATTTTCACACATACAAGAAAGCCTTATATTAAAAGAATTTGAGAAAATATAGGAAATGAACCCAGCAAAGAAAAGAAATTCAGAGTTAAGGATTAAGAGCCCAACATTGTTCCCATCAAAGTCAATGGCAATTTTGCCATTAACTTCAGTGGGAGCACAATCAAGTCCTAAAATGAAACTCCTCTAAAAAACTAGAGGCGGTGGTACTGGCTGAAGGTCTTGTCTCACTACATTATTTATTCTTTAATATTGTGTTTTGAATTATTTTTTTTCGTTCAGAAAATGAACAATTGCTGTCCACACCCTATGGGTTTGCCTCTTCTTCACAGAACATACTTTAAAATACATACAGGTGAATGTATTTACATATCCCTGTACAAATTACAAAACATTCAAACAGAATGATTGTCTCAGAAAAGACAATAGAGACAATTAGCCAGCGACTTAGTCCCATCTACATGAATTGCTTTAGGAGGAGCATGGGTTCTATTTTTTTGCAGGCTGCCATTAAGTTAAACTCTACTGATCTTTGATTGTACCTACAGGGTAGCTACATCCTGTGCTTGCTGTAGCTTGTAAATGTTTTGCAAGACTAGTCCCATGCAGAGCAGTGCAGTTATCCAATCTGGAAGAAACAAAGACTTGGATAACAGCAGCAGTTGTCCACATTAGAGAAAAGTGGTCACACTAATGTTGGCTGAAAATCAAGCATCAAGAGGGAAAGACTGAGCCCTCCAAAGCTGTGAATGTACATGATGTTTACAATTTGCTGACAGTTTCAAAACATTTTTGTTACAAATGTCATCAGAATTTGATTAACATTAGAAACCAATCACCAACAAAACTTGTTCATTAAAATGAAATCCATGTTTGCATTACCGGTGCACAAATTGGCATATGGGTAAAATTTTCAGTTGTATCTTTTGCCTATAGCTCAGAAATACCTGTATAGATTTTTAATGTTATCCCTCCCCAGAACCCTGGACAGAGATCTTGCTTGCTCTATGTCAACTCAGAGTTGATTATTTATCAGAAAATAGGTTTTCACTTTGGAAAAAAAGCTGTTCATCTTTAATATAAAGTTGCTCTTGGGCATCTCTAGAAAACTTCATTGTGTCTACAGTGGCTCTAATAAATATAATAAAGTGGAGTAAGTGCATTGCCATGCTACAGTATAACCTCAGAGATGTAAACAGTGTAAAATGGATCAGGAGGTTAAAAATGCGGGGGGAGAAGACGAGAATGTAGCAGCTTAATTTCTTAAGTATGTCAAGCCTAGGTAAGGAAGATAAAGAGGCAGAGAGAAAGAGAAAATCAATGAGCATTTTTAAAAACCATTAGTTATCATTAGGCGAATCTAGCCTGCTTGGAAAGAGACAGACTTTAGGTGTTCTCTTTTTAGTCCCTCTGAGGTATTGTGCATAGGAAGAGAGATACTGAAAAGTCATAGGAGTTGAAATCAATTGACTAATTTTTCAGTCACTAGCAGCCACTGCAATGATGCTGAGAAAGAAATTGAGATATATATATGAGCTGACTTTGTTAATCAGGATTGGAGAAGCTGTCTCTTGGCTTAACCACATGCCAGAAAAAATTGTACTGATTCTACCTTTATGTGTCATGTTCTGCAGCTCTCTGGCCTGTGCTGCATGTCCATGTACTTTAAAGCTTTTAGTGAGCTAATCATCTTTATATACAGCAAATGTCTAAAGAAAGAACATTTACTGTATATTCACAAATAGCATGTCATAACTAACAATGTGTCAAAATTGAGATTTGGCCGGGTGTCAATAGCTTACACTGAATCATGATAGTAAAGATAGAATTACATAGGAACATTTTTCTGCTTCTTAGATTATGCCGTTATACTATATGTTCGTAAAGTGACAACCACAATGAGGTCTCTCAGTATTAGTGTAATACACAATATTAAAATCTATGCTGATCACTTCACAACAAACCCTTTATCTCCAGTCTAACAATAGGTACTGGGTGTGTAAATACAATATACAATGTAGATAATAGTACATGAAATATAGAGTGTGTGTGTGTGTGTGTCTGTGAGAGTGAGAAAATGCATTTAAACTGTCAGTTAAAACTAATTCTTTTGCTCTCCTGTGTCTCAGATTGCCCCAAGAAGAATACAAAAAAAAAAAAAAGAGCAAAAAGTATGACTTTACACTAAAAGGCATGTAACCTGCATTAGCAGATTTCTCCCTTGTATGCCACCATCTTGATATCAGGAAACTTTTGTCATATTGAGAATATAATATGAATTGATCACACATCAAATTCTCCAGTGGTGGTAGTTGGACATAAGGTCCTGACTACAGCAATATGAGAATTTAACTCCTGGTTTTGGACAACAGTTAAGTATAAGAAAATTTTCAGTTTTTTTAACAATGCTTGCTTGGAAAATATCTTCCCAGTAGTTCTACTTGGGCTACTATTTGGGAAGCATTCCATTTTTTAAAAGTGTGCAGCAGCCAGAAGATCATAACAGTTCAGGTCCTATTTAAGCACTTAAATGAAGTGGACAGATTTCATACGATCATAGAAAAGAAGGGCTGAAAGGGACCTCAGAAGATCATCTCGTCCACCCCTTCCACTGAGGCAGGATTAATTATAGCTAGACTGTCCCTGACAGATGTGTGTCCAACCCGGTCTTAAAAACTTCCAATGACAGATATTCTAAAACCTCTTTAGGTAATCTGTTCCAGAGCTTAACTTCCTTATAGTTAGAACATTTTTCCTAAGCTGCAAACTAAGTCAATATCTTCCTGTCCTGTCCTCAGTGGACATAGAGAACAATTAACGAATGTCTTCTTTAAAACCTCTTACATATTTGAAGACTGTTATTAAGGCTCCCCCACAGTCTTCTTGCCTCAAGACTAAACACACCCAATTCTTTTGACCTTTTCTCATGGGTCATGTTTTCTAAACCTCTTCTCATTTTTGTTGCTCTCCTTTGGACTCTCTCCAATTTGTCCATCTCTTTCTTAAAGAGTGGTGCCCAAAACTGGACACAGAACTCCAGCTGAGGTCTCATCAGTGCCAAGTAGAATGGAAAAATTATCTCCCATGTCTTACATATGACCCTCCTGGTTATACATCCCAGAATGACATATGCCTTTTTCGCAGCATCACATTGTTGACTCATATTCAGTGTGTGATCAACTATAACTTTGTGGTCCTTTTCTGCTGTACAATTCCCTAGTCCATTTTTCCTTATTTTATATTTCTGCATTTGATTTCTCTTATCTAAGTGTAGTATTTGGCACTTGAATTTATTGAATTTCATCGTATTGATCTCAGACCAATTCTCCAATTCATCAAAATCATTGAATTCTAATCCTGTTCTCCAAAGTACTTGCAACCCCTTCCATCTTGGAATTATTCGCAAATTTTACAAGGATACTCTCCACTCCATTATTCAAGTCATTCATGAAAATATTGACTGGTACCAGACCTTGGACTGACCCTTGCAGGATCCCAATAGATATGCCCACTCAATTTGATAACAAACCATTGATAGCTACTCTTTGAATACAGTTTTTAAATCAATTGTGCACCTAGCTTATAGTAATTTTCATCCAGACCAACTTTCACAGTTTGCTTAGGAGAATGTGAGGAGGGACTATGGCAAAAGTGTTACAAAAATCAAGATACATCATGTCAACTGCTTCCTCCCTGTCCACTAGGCCAGTGACACTGTCAAAGAAGGAAATTAGATTGGTTTGGCATGATTTTTTCTTGACAAATTCATGCTATTATTTATCACCTTATTATCCTCCAGGTTTGAATAAATTGGTAGTTTAATTATTTGTTCCAGTAGCTTTCCAGGTATTGAAGTTACGTTGACTGGTCTATAATTCCCTGGTCTTCCTTTTCCTCCCTTTAACGATAGGTACTATGTTTACCTTTCCCAGTACTCTGGTACTTCAACTGTCCTCCATGAGTTCTTAAAGATAATTACTAATAATTCTGAGATTGCTTTGTTGTAGTTTCTTAAGGTTTCTAGGGTGAATTTCATCAGGCCCTGCTGATTTGAATACACCTGTCTTATCTACAAATTCTTTAACCTGTTATTTTCCTATTTTGGCCTGAAATCCTTCCCCCTTTTTGTTAATATTAATTATGTTAAGCATCTGGTCACTATTAACTTCTTTAGGTTAATTTCCAAACATTTTTCCAATAATTTTCTTATTTACAGAACCCAGCAGCTTCATTTGATAACAAAGGGAATGCCTAGGTTAAGCACATTTGAAAATTTTGTGTCCTCATTTAGGCATCTAAATTCAAGCTGTACCCCTAAAATCAGTGTAAGTTTTGTCCTTGCATTCAGTGGCAGCTAGAGCAGACCCTGAAGCATAAGTACCAGGGATAAATTAAGTTTTTTACATCATTCAAACAAAATGCTATAGCCAGAGATTACAGGAACTAAATGAAGAACCTGGAAGAAAAGGTTGTACAGGATATTTTAAGAATCAAATCTGTTGTAAAAGGTCTGATGCATGATCAGTCTTAACTAAAGAGCCCACTGACAAAGGAAGCTGAATATGGTCTCTTGAAATTGAAGAAAACTGTTTTGGATTTGGTGAACAAGTTGGCAAACTTCTTGACTATAGATGAACAAATAATAGATAGACCTGGAACTCCTTGTTCTCCAAGAAAATAATGGGCAATAATGAAAAGCACTGTAGAGATTTGCCAGCACTTTCAAAGGTTTTTTGAGCAACGGTATAGTGTTGGCAGGGATACCAATGACTCTAATCTCTCTAACTTCCTGAAGGGTTTGCAAATCCCAGAAGTGCATCTGAAGAACAATATAATGTTTGAAGCACCTATCACTGAACTGAAGCAGCAAATTTATTTTTTAACAGTTGAGGTCCAAGCTTGGATGGCTTGAATCTACAAACTCTTGCTAGGTAGTAGTTTCAACATCTTACTGGTAATGTATAACAAAGCCAAAGAAAAAAGTAATGCCTACTAGAGAATGGCCCTAACATCCACAGAAAAGGAAGATCTCCTTTAAATTAGTCATAGACATTGACTTATTCACTCATCAATCTAGTGTCTGAAAACCTGCCTTCTGTATTTCATCCACCTAGCTCTTACACGTTTCTAAAGAAATAGGCATCAGCAGACAGCATGAAATGGCTTCTCTGCTGTGTCAAAAAGCTGCTATATTGGATGGTTGTCCCAAATGCATCTCTTTCACTAGATGCCCCTTTCTAGTGTTAGAGAAATGTGGTTTTGGAGGAATCTATGGAGCATGTAAAGAGTTGCTATATGATGCACCAGTAGCACCGATAACGGCTGATGGTATTTATTCATATACATTTCATATGGCATGGCCGCCTGAATTTTCCCCTCTTTCCAAATTTTGCCTCTTGGAATTTTACATGGTTTAAAGAAATGTTTGATCCAGTTTCCTCAGAGCTCCGCCTCCCCAAAGCTCCTGCACCTTTTGCCATAGGACTGGGGAAAACAGGGCATAGCCAGGCTGTCTCTATGTCCAACTGATTCCTGAATACTCTAATAGCTTCCTTTGAGACACTGTCAATCTAAATTGGAGAAACCCATCAAGGGCAGATGGTAACATTCCCTTTGTCCCCCGTCTGAGCCTGCAACAAGTTGGCTGAGAATGAATCTCAAAAGAACAAGAACAAATACTAGATACATTTATTAACACACTCACAAACTGTGTTGTTACATTTGCTATTTAATTGCAGAATGGGTGTGTGTGTGTGTGTGTATGTGTGTGAGAATGTGAGAACATGGGCATTATTCAATGGGAAAAATAGCACAACCTAACTTAGGAGTCAGTAGGCCCAAACTGGGTACTCAGACTTAGACAGAGAATAGAGGGATTCTTACTGGAGTTTTATCATCATGGTTCTGGCATGGGAAGCTGCAATAAGGGACCAGTTGAAAAGAGACCCTGTACCCATGTGACTGAGGTGGGCCTGGACTGGACTTGTAAGTGAGGCCACAGGAGGCTGTTATTGGATGTTAGAGTTTTGAGGACTTCACCACCAACTAGCTGGCCTATTGGTTTAGCTGATTTCCCCACCCCCCACACACACACTAAATAAAATTGGCTAAATTCCCAAATTACTAAGATTCATAGTAAATTTGCAAGACGGGGAGAGGAAGAAATTTGTTCTTACAAGTGAATGCCACAATATTTAGATTTTTATTTTTGTAGAGCTAGCAGTGAAAGTGGGGGTCAAGTCAAACATTTAATTTATTTTAAAAAGGTACTCTGTATATTATATTGAACCTGTCTCTGATAGCTGTTATGGACACCAGGCAGAAGAGTTACCTACATTATAAAACAATTTACTCTTTAATTTTTTTCAAAATGTTGAAGGAAAATTAGTCCAATTTCAGTTTAAGTTGCCTCACCATTTCTCTTTATTTCTTCTGCAGGACTTGGGGAAGTTCTGCTGTGTAATTTAAGACAAGAGTCCACACAGAATATTAAATTTCTGCTATTTATTTTGAGAGAGTAATCAAGGCAACAGTTTCTACCATATGCCACATACTGCATAACTAGTCGTGATGGCTCTGATTCAGAAAAGTATGTGCTTAAATCCATCTCTGTACAGGAAAGCACCTAAGTGCATTCTTCAGTACCCTTCCTGAATAGGGGTGCTTTCCTGAATTAGAGACAAGGGGACAAACTTCCAAGCTCTTACTGTAAAATGTTTTCTGCTTACCAATAACATATGTACAAACGTTACATTGTAGACTCAACTTGTATTATTTCTTACATTCTTTATTGGGTGCAGCTTGCAGCCCTTTGTTCTGTATTTTCACCCCAGATGATGGTCACCAGATATTTGAACAATGAATAATGCCCTGCTAAAAAGAGGATTTATATGTTGCTGTTGTGGCACTTCCTGTGCCTTCCTATGTCTATTTGTATAGGCAAGTCTATGTCTCTTTATATAATAGTTTGTTGTCCTTTGTATGTCAGTTAAAAGCTGAATGTATGAATAGATATATGAATTAGAATGAGTCTTCTTTTTTAAAACTAATATCACGTGCTATAGGATGCTTTCTCTCCAGCAAGATCATAGAATATCAGGTAAGGGACCTCAGGAGGTCATCTAGTCTAATCCCCTGCTCAAAGCAGGATGAATCCCCAACTAAATCATCCCATAGAATACTGGAAGAAGCAAATGCATTTTTATGAGCTATGTCATGTACCATAAAATATGCAAATTATCTCTGATCATGAAGTAGTTTGCATTTTTCTTGTCAAACACATATGCTTTATGTATGTGTAACCCTTCTGCCTATCAAAACTGGCAGCAACAAGGACTGGGTTCAGTATCTAGGGGTTCCATTCCAATAACACAATGCAAAACTAGCTCCAGCCCCCACCCACTGACCTGAGACAAATATATACCACCCCCGCTGGGCACCTCCAATAGGCAATACTTCCCCTCATGCAAGCACAGAGTCTGAGTGTAGCAAAAGTCTTTTAATAACACAGAGAAACAATGTGGCATTATGTTGGGGAAACACCACCAACAGGATTCATAACACAAACCATGAGCAAAAAACCTACCCCAAGCAAATTGCGGTGTGTCCTTTCCCTTTGGTTCTTGAGTCCAGCAACCCAAAATCACCCAAAGTCCCACAACCCAAAAGTCTCTGCCCCTGGTCAGTGCAGCCCCAGAGTTTGAAAGTTTATCTGCAGAATTCTACCTCCCAACCTGGGTGGAGATGTGGGAGGGGGAGGTTAAGGGGCACCTTACATGGTCCAAAACCAATCTCCCCACCTCTCTATGGGGCTCCGCTCCGCTCCACCAGCCGTCCCACAAATCGCTCCGCTCTGCCAGCCGCCCCCATGAGCTGCTCCAGGCATCCCACAAGCTGCTCCACTCCACCAGCCACTCCAACCGTCCCGCAAACTGCTCCACACTATATCTTCAGGCTCCCCCACTACTTAACACAACACTCAGTGATTTCAGCTCTTAGTAAGCTTAGCTCTTGTGTGATTTCAGCTTGTAGTAGGGGAGCCTCAGTGCTAGTGCACCATTGGCCCAATGTGAATTCAGCTCAGCAGCTTGTAACTAGACTCCTAATGGAATCAAAATTAGCTCTGATATACCACAGTAGAGAGGAGGAAGTATAATTAGCATATAATGCCCTCACCAGGAGACCAATACCACCAGGTATCAATATCTATCCCCAGCCTCTCTCCATTCACTGGTTTTTGGAACCCATGACCCTTGCCTAGCGTGTGCTGCTTAGTTGATGGTGAGTCCCTCTGTCATAACAAAAGGCCAAGTACAGTTCCACTGTCCTTCATTCACATAATCAGGATAATAACAGTTTATTTCTGCCCCAGTAACAAAGAAACTGGGGCTCCTACAGCAGCCAAAGTGACCATCTAGGTGGGGTGGGTGTGTCTATGCAAATGAGATCAGCCCCTGAAGTTCTTTTCCACAACCCACCATGACTCACCACCAGATGTCAGGGTAGAGCTCATCCTGACTCTGCTTACATCTGCTTGTTGTTTTAACAATTTTCAGTAAACATTTGAATTTTAAAACACAGAATATTCAGAAAAGTAATTTCACATAGGAAGGCCATTTTTAAATGCAGACAAACAAAAACGAAGCTTAGTTTGTATTGGACTGTAAGGGCTGAACTGTCTAAGAGGCCTGCCAAATTTGTGTATGCAACTTGGTTTTGTTTTTCCCCCATGAAATTCAGTAAATGTATGGTAACTGTGCCAACTACGGTGCCAATGCTGGAGGTGGGGTGGGACCATTGTTGAAACACAGTGGCTCTGTGCAAATTCAGTGATATCCAGAGGATTTAGCCAATCTGTTCCTGCAGATGTCAGTTTTACACATGATTTACCTGGCTTGCCTCAACTCTTGCTCTCTCTGCAGCTCTGACAGTTCACAGGTTCTAAAGGAATGATGCCCATAGTGGCAGCTTTGCCAAAGCTACAGATCTTCTCTATTCATATCTCCCCACTATGTGTTTTCATGGGGGAAAGGGAACATATGGACTTTGTGGATTTTAGATCAGAGATCTTTGAAATAAGTTTCACAATTTTTTTCAGATGGACTTCTAACAAAGAAGATACTAATAGGTAAACAAAGAAACACAGACAAAGAAAATACTCTTTGGGATAGCCAGTGTGCCATCATACACACTCATCATACATCTATAAAGTATTGGCCATTAAACAAATACTTTTCACTGTATCTCAATTACAGTTTAACAAAACTGACACTGAATGAGTTTATGGAGCTGACCTACTGTGAACATTTTCATTATACTTTAAAATGTCACATTCTTTGCCAGATGTGGGGAAAGTGTCCATTTTCAAGCAGTATAAAGCAATCATGGCTTTTTAAAGACTTTCAAGACTTCTTAAAGAGCTGCTAGTGACTGTGAGATACACTCATACTTCTTTATTGAACCATCAATGTGCACTTTCTTATGTCTGTCTTTATTTTTATCACAAAAGAGGGCACCAAAATTGTACGTCGTTGAAATACATATCATAAAAGTACTGAACAAAGGTGAAAGAGAAAAGAAATCTCTTAGTATATGTGGAACCAAAGATAAAAGACCAGCTTTCACCTTATAATATGTCTCGTAATGTAAGCAAAGCTATTCCCAACATGGCATAATTAAACATCAATATTGATTCTACCCCCACCCAAATAAATAAAAGAAAAACTCCCATTGACTTTAATGGTGCAAGATCAAGCTTCAAAATAGCAATTTAAAATCATGCTTGCATGATTTGGATTATTGCTTTGTATTTGTTTATTAGTCTTTTAATGTTCTATTTAAACAAGCACCGAAAAACAAATGGAAAAGCTCTGAATGAAGCAGCATGGTAAGATTACAATGGCATCGAAATAAACAAAATTGTCCTGTGGTACTTGAGTTCACAAATATGGATATGCTAATATAAAGATCATCTGCGCTATTGAAATATGTTGATGGGCAGGTAATAAATGCTATAACATTTAAAACATGATAATGGCTATACTGAGTCAGACCAAAGGTCCAACAAGCCCAGTATCCTGTCTTCCGATAGTGGCCAATGCCAGGTGCCTCAGAGGGAATGAACAGAACAGGTAATCATCAAGTGATCCACCCCCTATTACCCATTCCCAGCTTCTGGAAAACAGAGGCTAGGGATACCATCCCTGCCCATCCTGGCTAATAGCCATTGATGGACCTATCCTCCATGAAATTATCTAGTTCTTTTTTGAACCCTGTTATAGTCTTGGCATTCACAATATCCACTAGCAAGGAGTTCCACACAGTTGACTGTGCGTTGTGTGAAGAAATACTGCCTTTTGTTTGTTTTAAACCTGTTGCCTATTAATTTCATTTGGTGACCCCTAGTTCTTGTGTTAGGAGAAGGAGTAAATAACACTTCTTTATTTACTTTCTCCACACCAGTCATGATTTCATAGACCTCTATCATATCCTCCTTGACCTGTCTCTTTTCCGAGCTGAAAAGTCCCAGTCTTATTAATCTCTCCTCATATGGCAGCCATTCCATACCCCTAATCATTTTTGTTGTCATTTTCTGAACCTTTTCTAATTCCAATATATCTTTTTTGAGATGGGGCGACCACATCTGTATGCAGTATTCAAGATGTGGGCGTACCATGGATTATATAGAGGCAATATGATATTTTTTGTCTTATTGATCCCTTTTGTAATGATTCCCAACATTGTTTGCTTTTTTGACTGCCACTGCCCATTGAGTGGATGTTTTCAGAGAACTACCCGCAGTGACTCCAAGATCTCTTTCTTGAGTGGTAACAGCTAATTTAGATCCCATCATTTTATACGTAGAGTTGGGATTATGTTTTTCAATGTGCACTATTTTGTATTCATCAACACTGAATTTCATCTGCCATTTTCTTGCCCAGTCATCCAGTTTTATGAGATCCTTTTGTAGCTCTTCGCAGTCTGCTTGGGACTTGAATATCTTGAGTAGTTTTGTATCATCTTCAATTTTGCCACCTCACTGTTTACCCCTTTTTCCCAATCATTTATTAATATATTGAGCAATGAAACCTTTGAATAATGAGTGAATAAAATAGAAATATTTGTTAAGTGCTGACACTGTATTGGCTGTTTACAAGGTGCAGACATTATCAAGACAGTCCTGGCCCAAAAATGATGCTTACAATCTAAATTAGCTTTAGATATGTTCATGAAAAAGAGAGCAGGGGAGATGACAGTGAAAAGTTGAAAATTTTATGAGGAATTGTTTATGGTGTCCTAAACCAACGATTGTCCTTTATGGGTGAAATTTTGCACAGAGATGAATACCTGAGAACCATCACAGATGGGTATGATGCATATTTAGAAAATTCTCCCCAACTGCAGATCTTATGGATGTGTTTTTTCCTAATTTGTAGTTCTATAGATATCTGTAGAAAGTGTCCTAAAACTTCATTCCACTTGAGAATAAATGGGAATGAGGCATGCTACACATGTATTTCATACGTGAAATTATAATTGTAGTAAGTGATGTCCATCTTCCTCACTACATTGTATTAAGGAGAAAATACTTGTAATTCCTATCTAGTTTTGGAAGTCATTTTGTCTGTACGAAAATGAAAGATGTTTGCATATCAACTTGCTCAGTATCACCCTTAGAAGTTTGAAAGAGGGCTTTATTTTAATGAGAAAGAATTAAATATGCTTGCATAGTATAATTTTTGTAAAATCTAAAATTTCACATGTATTTTAATTAATTTAATATTCTGAAAATATTTGGATTAAGTTTGATATTTCCTCAGTGGTGCAATAGATTAATCAATTCAGTCACCACACTAGAGTTTACATCTTTCAGGATTAATGTGGATAGACAAACATGTTCCAATGTTAAGGCCTGATCCAATACCTTATTGAAATCAATGGTAGTCTTCCTATTCACGACAATAGACTTTTGATCAAGTCCATCGAGAACAAGCAGGTGCTGTGACAAGAGATAGTTGCATTTGAGTGCTGATTATAGGCAACAAGAATTAAGGTAAAACTGAACTAACAGTCTGCTTTGATGGCCTATTATGAAATAGAAAAATAAACAATGTCCTGAATTAAGACAGTGTGAAGTATTAAATAAATAGATCTTTCTGCTAAATCCTAGCATTTCAAATAGGTAGAATGGCTCTTTTTAATCAAATCAAATGGCTTTTCTCTCCCATGGGAAGGGCAGTTGCTTTACATGTCAATGGTATTGAATTGTAGCATGGGACTGTAGCATGTAGTTTAAGACCAGTCTGTGATGAAGTGCTTATTTTGTGTAAAATGTGTCAAAAACAAAAGAATAGAATACACCTTTAAAATATTAAAAATAAGTTCCTATGTTAGGAAAATAGCCTCTCCAGAAAATCAACAATCCCATCCCACCAGTAAAATTCTTCTACAGAATTCTTGTTCCTACCAAAACCACCACCTATTCACTCTTCCCCTCCCTGCAAGCTCAGAAATGAGGCTTTTAGAATTGCAAGCAGAGCCTAAACAGCTCACAGCTGAACTAAATCCTCCTATTACTCCACCCTAATTAGGGCTAACATGGTCCCTTACAAAACTGGCCCTAATTCCTTTCTGTTTCATTGTCTTATAGGTGGCTACTTTGCTATATGTGTTCCTTTAGTTTTCTATCATTGATTGCTTTTAATCTACTGTATGTTTGACTATACTAGTTTGCCAAGAAAGAATATGAGCAATAGTTTTTTCTCTCTCCCATTTGCTAATATTCCAGATAAATCATCATTTGTTAGGAAGGTGGGGTATCTATTGTAGGAGGGTCCAGTCCAGAAAACCTTTTGCTCAATGAACTTCTGTTGATTTTGCTGTCAGTGCAATATAAATAGTGTTTGAATGATCCAACCCAGAATGAGGATCCCTATCTGGTTTCTCTTGGAGAGTGGTAACAGCTTCAATGAAGGGAAATGTTTACTAATGTTACATCTGCTAATTCCTGAAAGTGATTTAGGCCTTGGTAGAATAACTGGAAAGCCAGCGCATCCAGGAACTTTATTAGTATTCACAATTTTGATTGCTTGATCTGTTTCCTGTTTAGTAATTGGAAGATTCAATTTAGTGTTTAACTTCCTGGAAATGAAGTGGTTTTAGGTAATTTAGAGTACAAAGCTATCAATGAAACCTGATCTTCAGAGATTTCAGAAGAATAGCTCCTATTATAACACTGAAGGAAAAAAGTTAAATTTAGTCATTGTCCTTGGTGTTTAGTTAATTTTTCATACAGATCTTAGATTCTAACTCTTGACAGTTTGAATTGGAGATAATATGTAAGTAGGTAGTAAGATTTACTGGAATTCAAATAGCTCTTATCCTTAAGTACAAATAATGGAAAACAAGTCTTTTGCAAATGTATGGAATTCATGTGGGATGTTTAAAAGAATAAAGTTTGCCTATATATGTTTTACTTTGACCTTGCTGGATAAACAGGATTTCAACCTTTCTCTTTTTCATCTGTGGGTACTATTTCCTAATTCATAGAAATTAAACTTAGATGATAGCACTGAAGACTTCTCTGACTCCTTAGGAGGGTTTAGCTGGAAGCTGCTGGATTACACTATTTGGAAAAATTTTGCTAGGTTCCTTTTCATGTGTGCACATCTCCAAATGAGTTGAATTAGAATATAAAATGATCTGTCAAATAAAAAGAAAGAAAGAAAGAAAGAAAGAAAGAAAGTCTGACTAGAAGATAGCATGAGGTTGAATAAACTGAGCATTTTTACCCTTAGGTTCATTAGGCAAAACCCAGAATCCAAAGCAATACAAGTCAGAATTTCAATCATGGGCACAAGAGATTTGGGGGATTTTGAAGAAACAAACTTATATATCAAATCTCTTTGAGGAATACCATCCAGGATGTTACTGAATACTTCTGTAATAGACTGTGTGTGCTGCAATTCTTGTGGCAGACATTGTTGTCACTGAGGTCAGTGGGAATTTTGCCACAGAATTCAGTGGGAACAGGATTGAATCCTTTTTCTACAAGCAGTGTGTAAAAGGTAGAGTTGTCCCATCTTGCACATAAATACAGACAATAAAAAATGCAGGATCACATTTTCAGTTTATCTCCTAGTCTATCGTGTCTCTATGTTGTTGGACTGACAAAAGCATACCTGTTAACTGTAGGGTACTTCATGAGGAATAATTCCCTTGCTGGCTATTTGGATGTGGCATGGAGGTTATCTATGCAATGTGTTGCTTGATTTAGTTTTTGGCAACAGGATATGTATTCCTCAGTGATTTTTCAGCTGATTGAAAAAAGAGAAGATGATAGGTCTGATCTGTATGAAAAAATCCCCTTCAATGAACTAAACTGGAAAGTTTCATCTAATTCTCATGAGAAATGAGGTGTCTACTGTAAAAATGGTTGAATAGAAACAAAAAAGACTTCCTCCCACAGTATTTATGACTCTTTTTATTAGCTTTTTTTAAACATTGGGGCAGGCAAAATTTGCTTACCAAAAATGTGTACTCGGAGTCAAAGTACATAGCTTCACATCCAGTACACTGAAGAGAACACATTACTACATCTGGACTGGACTGCGCCATTAAGCTAAGCCCTGTGTAGCAGGTGAATTTAGCTGCACTGTTCCAAGAGCACTTGAAGAAACTGACTCAGTCACCCATTGCTCAGGAGAGGAGAGTGACTTACTTCACCCTCTGTTTTAGGACTCAGCTTTTTCCAGGCTTATATGACTCCATTTTCTCTAGCTGTGAAATAAGGGAAGCTGAATCATAGCTCTACCTTTGTTTACCCTCTTCCTATCCACTTGCTTTGTGGACAGAGGGTGTTAGTATCAGGCACATGGCACTTCTCTCCTCACTCCATCTGAAACTGCAATCTGAGTAACACAGCAGCTGTACAGTTTTGGACTCCTTATTTTTCCCATTCTTCCTTGCACATCTGCATTGAGGCTAGGGACAATTGAGCCCTTTGAGAGTGTATTGCCATTTACGTATGTTTGAATTTAGGGAAGATTTTGCTTTTTGCCTTTCCCATTGACACAGAAACACCCTGGATAGACAGGCAATCTCCAGAAATACCCAGTTCTGTACTGAAATATATGTGTTCATCAAGCTAGTTCAGAAAGACAGCTATGTTAGTCCTGGTGTTTTGTTCTAGTTGAATCAAGATATCATCCTTTAATGATTCTTAAGAGTATAATATCAAGATGCTCTCTAAATATGTAAGGGGAAAAAAGAATGATCAAGTTAGGATCAGTACTTCAAGATCAGCTAATCCTGCTATTCCAGTAATGAAAGTTGGAAATAGAGATTCCCTGAATCTTTTGATCCCTCTGTTCCACCAATTATGCAAACCTTGATTATTTATTTATATATATTTCTGTGATCCATTGTACCTCAAAATAGCACCCTCTATCCCCCATATTCATCAGCTGTATATGGTTGTGATATTTCATACAAGGCATGCCTTGCAAGGTTCCTCATGAAAGGTCATGAACTGCTGAAACTCATTGTTCTGCCAAAATATGTGTATTATCATTGTATATGGAATTATGATATTCTGCTACATGGTTGTTATTGAAATATGTTGTGTGTCTGGGAGATGCCCACAGCTAGCTCTCCAGTGGCAACAAGGGAGGTGACCCACACCCAAACAAATGTTAAGCGACCATCATGAGCCATTGACCAGTAGGGGAATTGTAAGCAAGAGATTTACAATTCTGTAAGAGACAGTTGTGCAAGCACCACACAATGGGGATTGCTCAACTCTGTGACTGAGCAAGGTCCACCAGGACATGCCTGAGTATCTTCCCTGGGATATGAACTGAGAGTAAAAAATAAGGGGAAGTGGCATCATGAGACCACCTGTCTCCTTCCCCACCTACTCTGAAGGCAACAAGAATGCTGGGTAGACAAAGACTTTGAACTGAAGAGATTGGTCCCAGGCTCAGAAAAAATGCAGCCTGTGTATTAAGAACTGTAACCCACCTGCAGCATCCAGTATGGTGAGAAAAGCCATTTGATTCAAATCTTGCTTAGTCTGAAAGTTTAGGATTTAGATTGTGCGTTTACTTTTTATTTTCTTAGGTAACTATCTCTGACCTTTATGCCTACCTATTATAATCACTTAAAATCTTTCTGTAGTTAATACATTTATTTTAAAATTTTATCCTTACCAATGAGTTTGTCTAAAGCGCTTGGAGAATCCGCTCAGATTATAGAGGCTGGTGCATGTCCACCATCCATTGACAAAGTGGCAAATTAATGAGCTTGCATTGTTCAAGAGAAGATACATTTCTGGGGCACAAGGCTAAGGGCTGGGGTGGATTTGCTGTTGCCCCCCTCTTTATAGTTCATGAGTGGCTTAGAAAGCATCCATGCAATTTAGCTGGGTGTGTCTCTGTATGCTGGTGGCTGAGTGATTGCAGCACTTGGAGGCATTTGCTGCTTCTCACTAGTAAAGCATTGAGAGAGAGAGCCTAGACTGAAGAGTTAAGGGTGACAGTTGTACCCTGCGGGTCCTGTCACAGTTTTCCACAAGTGTCTTCATACTTTCTTTCATGCGACCTCTTTGGCGTGGAATGCCCTCCACTTTACATCTTGGCTGTTCTTGAGATGTCACAATCATAGCAATAACATGCTGACAAGACTTTTTTCAAACTTTCAAAGTTCAATGATATCCAGAGATACACACTAAAAGCTTTGGACAGACTTGTCTGTGGACAGCTACGAACCTGGCCATGATTTTCAGGCTGAACTTCAGTGAATATTGATTCTGACTGCTTTCTGGTTGAATCAAATATTTAGCCCAGCTGTACTTGGGCAAGTCACTTCATGTCTCTGTGCCTCAGTTTTACCATTTTGTAAAATGGGGAGAATGATCTGCAAATGGCCAGTCAGAGGCTTTCACTTTTATATGCTTTGAAAGTTTTCCTAAGGGCCTAGGAAAGTATTTTAAGATCCTTACCCAAAGCCCATTGAACTCAGTGAGGGCCGTACTGGTTCCGAAGTGTATTAAAACCTGTGGTCTGATAGGAATTGCAGAGGAGGCCTGTCTACCTTATGCTTATGCAGGAGAACCTATATATATTAATATACTAAAAAAATGGGGAAAAGTTTTTATTTGAAGAGTTGACTTACAAATGTGTGTGGGGTTGGAAAAAGTGGAAATAGATGAAAACACAGGGAAGGAAGGAGAAGGGGGAGGAAGATGGATGGTGGAAGAATTAAACAGAAAGGAAGGAAAAAATGTAAACAGCATGGTAAAATTGCTCGGATTATTGCCAGTGTTACATTAAAAAACAACACCTTAATTCACCTTGTTTTTATGTGCAATGGGTGTGTGTTACAAAATAGTTTTTCATGACATGGGTAGGGATTTGCGCTAACGTAACGTTCATTGGTTTTTGTGATTCCCCCACCAGGGTATTCACTGAAAGTTGAATGCTGAAGTTTTTCTCTGTTATACTTTCTAGATTTTCTAGGACTCCTTTATCTGATCTCACATAACACAGCAGATGGGAGAGAAAACAGAATGGGGCAGAATCCAGTAACATGCTTTGGATGGCTGGACTGGCAGATTGCAGGAAACTGAAATGTTGATTGTAACTGCCAAGCCACCAAACAGTCAGAATCAATTAATTATCAAACTGGCACTTCATATCAGGACAATAGGGAGGCTCCAGGTTCCATTCCCCTTTGTTTTACTAATTGTATCAATCCAATACCATATTTATTTTTAAAATTTCCTTTGTTCTTGCATCGGCAGGTTCATCCTTTTGTATACTGACAACTAGATATCCACTTGTCAGGGTTCCCTCCCCACTCTGAACTCTTGGGTACAGACGTGGGGACCTGCTTATTTCTACCAGCTTAGGTTAAAAACTCCCCAAGGCACAAATTCTCCCTTGTACCTTGGATTAGATAACACTGCCACCACCAAGTGATTTAGACAAGCTCAGGGAAAGGACCACTTGGAGTCCCTACTCCTCCCTAGTATCCCCCCAAACCCCCACACCCCCTTTCCTGGGGAGGCTTGAGAATAAATAAAATGAGCACAGACCAACCTTGGGTTTGTTTAGGACACTAAAAAAAAAAACCCAATCAGATTCTAAAAGAAACAGAACTTTATTATAAAGAAAAAAGGTAAAAGAAGCACCTCTGTAAAATTAGAATGGAAGATAATCTTACAGGGCAATCAGATTCAAAAACACAGAGGATTTCCCTCTGGGCCAAACTTTAAAGTTACAAAAAGAAAACCAGGAATACACCTTCCTCTCAGCACAGAGAAAATCACAAGCCAAAACAAAAATAAGCTAATAAATTCCCTTGCTAGTATTTACTAATTTAAATAGAGTTGGATTGCTTGCTTCCTTGATCTGTGTCTGGCAAGCACACAGAACAGACAGACCAAAACCTTCCCCCCTCCTGCCCCGATTTGAAAGTATCTTGTCGCCTTATTGGTCCTTTTGGTCAGGTGCCAGCCAGGTCACCTGAGCTTCTTAAACCTTTACAGGTAAAAGGATTTTGTGCCTCTGTCCAGGAGGGATTTTATAATACTATATACAGGAAGGTTGTTACCCTTCCCTTTATGTTTATGACACCACTGTTTATTGTAAATGTGTAGTTAATGCATCAAAATCAGTGAAGCCAGATTTTGCTAGTAGTTTAATGTTTTCTGGATAACAAATTGTTTTCAGGTTTCAGAGTAACAGCTGTGTTAGTCTGTGTTCACAAAAAGAAAAGGAGTACTTGTGGCACCTTAGAGACTAACCAATTTATTTGAGCAATGCCCCTCTGCCATGTACATTGGTCAAACTGGACAGTCTCTACGCAAAAGAATAAATGGACACAAATCAGATGTCAAGAATTATAACATTCATAAACCAGTCGGAGAACACTTCAATCTCTCTGGTCACACGATTACAGACTTGAAAGTTGTGATATTACAACAAAAAAACTTCAAATCCAGACTCCAGCGAGAAACTGTTGAATTGGAATTCATTTGCAAATTGGATACAATTAACTTAGGCTTGAATAGAGACTGGGAGTGGCTAAGTCATTATGCAAGGTAACCTATTTCCCCTTGTTTTTTCCTACCCCCCGCCCCCAGACATTCTTGTTAAACCCTGGATTTGTGCTGGAAATGGCCCACCTTGATTATCATACACATTGTAAGGAGAGTGGTCACTTTAGATAAGCTATTACCAGCAGGAGAGTGGGTTTGTGTGTGTGTGTGGGGGGGGGGGGGGGGGTTGTGAGAAAACCTGGATTTGTGCTGGAAATGGCCCAACTTGATTATCATACACATTGTAAGGAGAGTGATCACTTTAGATAAGCTATTAGCAGCAGGAGAATGGGGTGGGAGGAGGTATTTTTTCATGCTTTGTGTGCATATAAAAAGATCTTCTACACTTTCCACAGTATGCGTCCGATGAAGTGAGCTGTAGCTCACGAAAGCTTATGCTCAAATAAATTGGTTAGTCTCTAAGGTGCCACAAATTGTTTTCAGATACTAAAAATATTAAGTCTCTTTGAAATGGAAGACCTCTTTAAAAGACTGGAAGTTAAAGCGACAGTATCAATATGTAGAATAGGATATTTTTGTTTCTTATTAATAACACTTCTTAGTGGATGAACTTAAAAGGTTGAGTTTTTCCATTTTTGAATGTTTCTTCCAGAAGCAACATTTTTATTGGCCTAACATTTTGCAAAAACCTAAAATTTGAGCCAAATTTGACCTGGCAGTATTCCTTTAAGACATCATTAACTTTATTTATAGTTAAGAATGCTTATTCATAATTTTAGGTACTAATTACATAAACTTGGTATACACACTATAGAAAGGATTAAACTAAAATATATCCCAACCTGGCTCACAGTATCAATTTTTCCCACTAATTCATCCCATAAAATAGCTTCCTACAGCCAACCATCATGCTCTCTGCTCACTACTTTCTCAAGTCCCCACAAACATGTAAGGTCCTGGCATCATGCCTAGCAGTGCAACCTCAATTTCGATTTCCTGTTGTTTTCCGATGGAATTTTAGTTCAGCACCTATGAAAATAAGGCCAATGAGGAGTCACATTCTTGCTTTTGGAATATTTGAACAGCTTCCCTAGTGCCTGATCAAATATGCATTCAGGATGAGGGCTAGATGACTGAGACTCAATCCAGACAAGATGGGGGGGGGTGGGGTGGGGATATTTTCAAATTAAGGGAAGTAGCTAGAAGTGGTTGGATTAAGTTATCCTCCTTGACTAAATCACTGAAGGGTATGAGTTTCAAAAAAATACCTATCATGAATGTTCCTCTTCTAAATCTAGTTTCTCATCACAGTGTTATCTTGGGTAACTTTGCTGATCATAGCTTTGGTGATATTACAGGAGAGAGGTGGCACCTCTGATCACAGTTGCCAATCCATTTACCAAGAACACCACCTTAAATTTCACTCAGAAACTAATGGAAAGCAGGCGGAATACAGAGCTCTGGTGTAAGGTGCTATGTCTGAAACACTGTTTATGGACAGATTCATTTGGCAATAACTAAATAACTCAGGATGTATCCCTGTGCACATTACAGTAGTCAGATCCGGAAGGAACAAAGGCATAGAGGGCTATAGTGAAATTTGCATCCAAAGGAAAAAGCTGCAACATTTTCAACAGGCACAGATTGAGAATGACATTTTAAACACAGTGGCCAGTAACAAGCTGGATGGGGTATACAAAACCCAGACTGGAGAGCAAGGGGTTAAGGAACAGCTCTGGGCCCAAGAGGCCCCACCCAATCACACCTGAAAAGCCTGCACAAGCTGGAGGTGGGGCTTAGGATGGGAAGCCGAGCAGCTCAGAGGGAGGCAGGCAGTGGAAGGGAGCAGTCCACTGCTTTAAGTGCTTGCGGGGAGGGGGTGGGTAGGAAGTGCTGGCCAGGAGCTCATTGTCTGAGACCTGACAATACAGATCTAAGCCATCCTGAAAAGGGGAGGCAAGTAACTGATTGTGCAGCTCAGAGACTTTGAGATTCTTTGATTTACTCTGTGGGAAAAAGGAGACTTGGGCCGGAAGTGTTCCAGGGGGCAGCTGCTTAGCCCCCCAAGATACAGAGAGTAGCTCCCCACCATTGGGCCTTGGACTGCAATCTGGTAGAGAGGGTAGGTCTGGGCTCCCCTACCCACTCCAAGAAGATGTGACAAGAACAGAAGCCTTCACCTCACGGGAGGACCCCTCCCGGGGAATACTGGCTGTTGAAGGGCCCAGACCCCAAAGTCCCTGAGCAAAAGGGAAGGACAAGAAACTCGGGGGATGGGGGAGCACTGAAGGACAGGACTGTGTTTGAGGTGACAACCTGCCATACCCCCTCCTGGCTACTGGGTGGTACTATTGGTTGTTGTTCACCTTCTACACGAGCATTAGATGGATTCCTTCAGTCAAGGAAGATTACTTAATCCAACCACTTATTTTGGCTAATTCCCTTAATTTGCAAATATTTCCCCCCTCCCCTCTTGTCTGGATTGAGTTTCAGTCAGCTAGCCCTCATCCTGAACCCATATTTGACCAGGCACTAGGGAATGTCCCAGAAGCAAAAAAGTGACATTATTGGCCTTATTTTCATAGGTGCTGAAATAAAATTCCAGATGAAGGCAGCAGAAGCTCTGGGTGCTGAGCAGCTTTGGAAGTTACGTTGCTACAGCTGTCATCAGTACACGGAAAGTAATGCAATGTATATCAACTCACTAACCATGCTAATGGCTTCATAAGCATGCTGAATATGAGGTAGCCCTCATACTGACAAGTACCTTTAAATATTTAAGAACTGATTATTCAAACCCATTAGGCACACAGTTATAAGCCTCGGTTTGCACATGCACATGCCTCGGTTTGCACATGCAATCACTGTGCATATACTGGAAAATTGCATGCACAAAGTACCAGAATCAGTCACTGTAATGCACAATTACCAGGACTGCATATGAAATCTTGGCAATTGAACACACCTCCTATTTTGAAAGACCCAGCCCTTAAGGTCTATTTTGAATGTTCTCCACAATGTATCCAGATCAATGCATTATTCAATAAGTTTTAAGTTAAACCTATTAAAAAGTTTCTCTGCACTGACTGTAGGGTAGAGCTTGAATTGTAGTACAAAGGATTTTTCCATTGATGGACCTACTATATAATGATTTTCTCTATACACTTATCCAATTAATTTTGTTTCTAAACTTGGAAAAACTGTATCAGGGTAGCTCATTTTATACTTCAATGTAATTTTGATTGTATTATACTATAGAAGTAGTATTGGCCTTTCTTCAAGTCTAGGTGAGAAGCTAATTGGTTTCAAACTGTTTTAAATATGCTGAAGTTATAGTTGTCAATTATTGTTTCAGAAAAAATATAATTCCTCAGACTGAACTCGGCTTTGTTAAAGGGCTTTAAAGTTGCCAAAATCATTAAACAAAGGGCAACTATTCTTTTTCTTACATTACCCTGCTTTCAGACTTAGAATGCTTTGACTTATGACCTAGAAATTATGTTAATTTTGATCAGCTTTTGTTGTGAGTTTAAAGAATGTACCGTATGTTTTCATTTTTTAATATGTTAATTGTGCTGAATGTGTTTGCTTAAAATGACTATAGGAACTGCTGGTGAAGGAGATGTGACATTATCTCTTAATATACTGGATATTCATGTATGTTTGAAATAACTTCCTATTTGCTCTTACCATTTTCTACTCTGTGCCAACTTTTCCCAGCCTCCTTCCCTCAACTAGAAGGCTTACATTGTTGATGTAGCTGTGGAACTGAAGAAAAATGAAACTCTACTGTTGAAGTAAACCACAAAAATTGTAGTCTTTAAAAAAAAATCTTGAAATAAATTTAAAGGTATGCAATGGTGCTGAATGCACAAAACCATTGCAAATACAGTTAAAAAGTTCCCATGACCTAAAATTCTCATATCTGAAGATTTCTCAAAGTAATATGAGGAATTCTCAAAGTAATATTTTTAAAACTTTTATTGACAGATAAAGGCTTCTATAGCCACGTGTGTGTCCATTACCTTTAATGCCTTTTTATCTCTTAGAATGTTGGCACATTTACATTTGGAAACAAGAAGGGCCTGGAGTCACAGTGGTGCACATTTCAAGGCTTTGAGACATCTGTCTACCTGATTCAGAGCAGGGTACACGGTAGCTGGCAGCGTACTTCCCAGCATGGTTAGACAGACAGGCACTAACTCTGCTTAAACTAATGTGCAAAAAATAGCAGTGTAGCTGGTGTTAGGTGGTAGCCTGAGCTGCTACACATGCTAAGTGCAAACCTGTCAAGACTCCCAAGTGCATACTCAAGTCAGCTAGCCCAAGCTGCTACTCATATTATTCCCAGCTAAACTGTTGTATTGAGTATGTTAGTTCGAGAAGAGCTAGCACTTCTCTGTCCCAGCTCGCAGCCACATTGTAGACAAAAGAGAGAAAAGCTGAAGAGACTGAGTAAGAAACTGGTAGACAATCTTACTGATAGGCATAGGGTAAAACACATGGGAAAGAATGGAACAGACTGAACACAGGTGATACACTTGGAGATTATATATATATATATACTGGGTTTCCTGAAAGAAGAAATATGCTTTTTTCAGCTGCTCCTGGGCAAAGCCATTGTTTCAGTTATGCCCCTTCTCTGGCATCAGCAATGGTTTATGGCTTAACAAATGGAAACTGGAAGATTGAGTTTAAAATATTTTTAGTTAAATAAAAGTTAAACACATACTCAGTGACTGTAAGGACATCAGAATTGCCAATCTAGCTCAGACTTCTGAGTCCAGGATTCTGTCTTTCACAGTGTTTGATACTAATCAACAATGTGATTTTTTTCCCCTGGCCCTAGGCAGTTGGATGACTTGTGTACTCATGCATGAGGGTTTACAACCTTCATACATTTTCATTCTACCTAATGAAACTGCAGAGAACTTCTTTCATATAAATGTCTAATCCTCTTTGAGTCATACTAAGCTCCAGCATTTAGATAAAAAGTGAACTGGGGTAATTGTAGTGTTTACCACCTAAACAGATGCTTTCCAACAGCAGGCCTGCCAGTCTCAAAATCTTGAGGACGGACATGTGATCCTGCTCATACTGACATCAATTGGTCTTCTGCTAATGACTTCAGTGGAACCAGGAGTAGTTCCAGAATGTGTAGTTTGAACAGCTGCAACGCTGAGTGCCCTGGAGCTGTGATCAAAGACAGTTGGACTGAGGTTAGTACCATGCTTGCAAGCACAGTCTGACTGCCTGTCAGAACCTGCTTGAGATAGCAAGCTAACATAGAGCAGACACAGATGAGGAAGATGGTTTGTAATATCCCTTCAGTGTGCATTTAAACCTGGTTGCCTTTGGACATCACCTACCCATTCATTTTTCTCATATGATGCTCAGTATAAAATGTATTAATTTCTTAACATAGATTGATACAGGAAGGGGAGCTCTCCCTGCAGTGATTCAGGAGGAGAAGGTTTGGGGAAACACAGCTCCTACAAACCTGTGAGAGAAAGGGGCATTCCCCTCATCCTTAAACAGAGAAGGAGAAGCTACCTCACTTTGCTTTTACTTTAACCCCTCCGCATCTGCCTCTGCCTGCTTAGATGGACCCTTGTAGAAATGCCATGAGGTCTTGGAGCTGAAGTTAAAAAAATACGCGTGAAACTCATTTTTAGCTCCAAAACTGCCAGCAATTCTGAACGAAAAATAGCCTGAAAAGCAAGTAAAATTTGGAAGTAGAGATAGACTTACCCTTTTGGAAATATTTGGTTGTTAATTCTTTTCTGTAACCCAAATCAACTCCTTTTAATTAGTGCCTATATATCATCTAATCATAAGATGCACTGGATATGTGTTCTTTTGGGGAATCGGTTTGGCATAATTTTTTCTTATAATTCAAAGCCTTTTTTCCCTTTTAAAAGAAATTCATTAATTTAGTGACTTCAGAGCTCATGGAAGGTACCAGACTGACAAACCTAGAGAACAAAGTCCTCTATCCACAGACACAGAACAGATACAGTAAAGGCAGCACCAGTGCAAGTTTACCTGTATGTCCTACCACCATGTCTCAACACTGACCAGGAGAGACCACCTCTGTGAAAGCGAGGGTATTCCAGTTTTCATGCTAATTCATTAGTGGCCTCTTCGCAAAGACTAATTCTTCTTCTTTGTATTTTGATAGCACCTTTTATCCAGAGTCACAAACATCTTTATGAACATTAGTCAATAAATCTGCCAACAAGGGTGCCAGATAATGCCAGCTGGTACGGTGTCTTTGTGTGGGAAGACATCTGTCTCCTGGCAACTTGAATGATCACCAACAGCCATTAACTTAAAATCTTGCTATCACTTGGGCTGATTTCAAAACAACAACCTCTAGGTTCAAAGAGAAATATTCTGTATCCCAAGCAGGATTGTACTGGGGGCAGCAAGTACGTGTTGCTGCTTCCTGTGCTGCCCCAACTACACTATTTTTTTGCTTGCTAGTTCAGATGAGAGCTAGCACAAGTATGTCTATGGGAGCTGAGAACCATGTTATTACCAGAGAAAAATCTCCAGGCTCTACTTTGTGTTTCTGATCTCCGTTCTGAATAAGCAAAATTTGCTCCACTCTGAGATGGACACTGTGGATCCTGAGTATCCTGAGCTCAGTAAGAACTTAGGATTTCTAAAATGAAAAAAAATGTCCTGGCGCAAAGCCCAGTATTGCCAAGATGGTGCCTTGGCAAAAAGCCAAGTGTGTTTAGGGGTCAGTAGAATCTTAACTTAAAGTAAACAGCTACTGTGCAAGGAAGGAAGGGATGACACAGAGGTCAGTCAGTTAAGCCTCTAACTGATTAGAACCCACTCATACCAGTTACAACTGGTTTTAAAGGTCAGACCTGCCAATCAGGATTCTGAGGTAATAGTCAAGACTGAGTATGTGTGAGTGAGGTAACTCTAGCCAAGCATAGGAAGCTATATCGAGACAGGATACAGTGTAGCATAAAAGGCCAGCTGCCTGTAACATTTTTGGGAGTGCTGCATCTGAAAAGGCGACACCTGTGCAGGCTGAGCCAAAGAGCCAGCAAGAAAAGCCAAAGACAAACTGCTGCAGAGAGTTCCTTAGCAACCCCAGGAACTCAGGGAGAACAGATTAAGGGGCAATAGGCAGATTAATGTAGCAGCTTGCCAAAACTCATTTTTCAGGGTAACAATGCCCTGAGCTCACTGTGTAGATGTAGCCTTTGTCTCTGAATAAGGTGACTGTTCCCTCCCAATAAGGGGCTGAGCCCCTCTGGCTCACCACTGGCTCAGCAATCTGCTTGTCCATATCACCCCATGCAGTTGCCTCCCTATTGCCTTCAGCAGGAGTTTCTAGTCCATTCTATCCCCACCACTGACTCCAAGCATGCTGGAGATGTTGTCAGAGGGCTTGGTAGCAAATATTGTTGTAATCCATAGGATAGGTCCCCCTAGAGGCTCAGCCCAGAGTTCCAGGAGATGGCACAGTGAAGGTTACACTAGCAATCCTTTCTATCCTCTCTTCTCCAAAACCTCCTTCTCAGTATGTGAAAGGCTCCTCTACTGCCTTCTGATCTCTTCGTGTCTGCTATGAGCTCTACTGTCACAACCTCTACACAGAATAAATTACTAATTAGAGATGTGCTGGAACAGGAACATAGACATATTGTGTTTTCAAATCCTTGGAGCCAAACACAAACCTATTTTTGGATCCAAAACTAGGATGGATCTGTTTTCCAGTTCTAGTTCAGATGTGGCTAATCTCACGTAAGAAAAGCCATTCTTTTGAGATTTGGGCCAGTCATGGTAGAAATCTCAGGAGATCTGGTCTGCTAGAGTTCCAGCATCTGTGGTAGAAAGAACATGAGAACATATTCTGTAAAATCCAAACAGGAATATTAGACCTGTTTGGCCTCAGAACTGAACCCCAAACCTAACCTAAATCAAAATCCTAAACTCCAGTTGCTTTATTCCTAGGCTCCCTCTCTGCTCCCAAGTATCATTATCTGTACAGTCAGGATCCAGTTGTGCACTAAGGCCTAGCTTTCCCCTCTTTTTGCTTGCCAGTCCAAGTCTCAGGCCTAGTCTGAACACACTTTTTGTACGGGCATAGCTATTTTAGTTAACTGTGTGATTTTTTTTTAACAGAAATAGTTATACCAGCATAACCTCTAGTGCAGATGTAACTTATTCCTTTTTCCATATGGGAATAGCTATATAGGTATAAATGACCTTTAGACTGGTATAATGGCATTCACTCTGGAAGGGTGGGGGCAGTGGTAGAATATACCAGCATAGTTAAAGCAGTACACCCTTTCTGTGTACACAAGCCTGCCGTCTTCCTAATTCTGATCACACATGGTGTCATCCATTACCACTACGATTCACTCAGTGTTTTGAAACAGGTTTTCTTTGGCAAGTTGAGCATGCTACAATGCCTGTGCCAGGGCCCAAAATCAATGTGGGCAAAGCACCTTATAAAAATACTCCGTTTTGTGCTCTTATTTCCTACTCACAAAGTTCCAGTGTGTTCTAAATTTAGTTGAGCATATTCTTCCATTCCCAGTTCCTTGTTGTGCCAGTAATAATTGGCTAGACATAACTGTCAACTTTGTTGGAGACATAATGTAAATATTATGCATTTGTATAGCACCAGACTAAAGGAAATAGTGCAATATAGCAGTCTTTGCTGTGTTAAAATGGAAACCAAGTTTTCTCATCTCTTTGAAACAGTTCAATCTGTGGTGCGATGCTTGATTTTGCAGCATTTGTTATGTTTCCTTGAATAATTCTTAAACAGGTCTCCTAGCAACGGACTAAGGGACAGCACAAGAACTTTTCCAAAGAAGCAGCATTTCTGTATTTTTGGATGGTACTCAAGTGTTAGGGTTTTCCCTCATCTCTTTTGGGAATATGTGTAAAGTAATGAAAGACTCGTCATATTCAGTTGTCCGTCTGTATATTCCTGAGATAAGGGATTTGGGATGGAAAGCTTGCACAAAGAGTAACAGAAATACCTTTAGTGGGTAGAATAATACTTTTCATTATAGCAGCTGGAGAAAACATCTTTGACAATACTGACTGACTTAAAACACAAACAAATCTCATTACACAGAGATTTTTTTAGGTGCTGGACCATTCTAGTGAATTTACAGAAAAAAGGTGTGAGAAAAGGGAGGGAAGAGATTCCATTATGTACATAAATCACTAATATTTGCAATTAATTTAAACAGATATTGAATTGTGCATAATTCAAAAGACTTAAATGCTTTGTAGAGTTCAAGGGAATACATGTGCACATATGTATATAAATAAATAGGAGTTTCCCCTCTCGCTGCCCCAAGTGATTGGAAAATGTCTGACAGCTTTATAAAGTAGTATTAGAATATGAAAAAGGTGGAACAACATGCAGATTATGTTATTATCCATGGTATCCACTCAGTCTAGTAAAAGACAAGGTACAAAGTCTCATTAACAAAAAGCAGCATGTTTCCACTGAAATAAAGAGTAACAGCAGAACCCATTTGTGACTTGAATTAAAATGGTACAAACAGACTACTGCACTTGTGCATCCTTCTGGAAAAATAAGCATGGAGCCCTGATGGCAGTTTTTTGTCTTTGTTGTCAAGGAAGCATCCCCTGTGATATGTTGGGGGGTGGGGGGGAGAAGAGTTCTGACAGTTTTCTATGGGTAGCAAGAAAACCATTTAAGCCAAAGAAAAGAAACTTGGATAATTGTAGGCTATTAAATCCTTAATTAAAGGTCAGCATAAAAGAATATCGGCATATCTGAGGTATTTATCTTAACACCAATTTAAATCAAACTGCTATTTCAACCAATTTATTAAGCGACTTCAGGGTTAGATGCATTCCTAAGATGGATGTTCATGGTCTGGACGTAAAACTAATGTAGTATCAGCATGCAGATTTCAAAGTAGGAAAGGAATTAAGAAAATGCACACTGGAGAAATAAAAAATGAGTGCTTTCTTTGGGATGAGAAGCCTTCTCTTGGTAGGTGAAAGATATTAAAAGGGATCTCTTTTCCTACAGAATGAGAAAAAAGTTAATGCCAAAATAATCTAATGCCAGCCACAGGATAGTACTGTAATCTCCTGATGGGCACAGCTGGACTGCAGCTTTGTGCTGCACCCAGCACTCTAATATCTACACATTGCTTCCAGCTCAGCTTGTCCTTGGTTTATCCTCCTTGTAGGACAGAGGTATTTGACAGCATACAGATCTGGCTTTCCTATTTCTAATTCTCAGGTTTCTCATGTTTAGATTGCAAGCAGGAAGCTCTGTACACAGATAGAACCATCTTGACAGTTTAAAGGACTTTATGAGTCTCTCCACGATTGATATGAAGTCATAAAGGTATGTTTAATGTTTTCTTCCTCAGAAAACCAGCAGACTAAAATCCCAGATCTTTAAAGTATGTCAGTACTAAATGCAGCAAAATGCAACTGAAGGGCTTTGAGAGAAAAACTTTCAAAGCTAAGTTCACCAGTATACTCCGGCTGTATTTCACCCTGCAAACCAGACTTAAACAGTGGGTTAAACCAGGTCTATATGTATATTTGCATCTCTGTAGTGGTTCAAAGTAGCTGAAGCATGACAGTGAATCTTTAATCAAAAATAAAGATTAAAAGATATTGTAAAAAGCTAGTTCAGTGCCTTTGGAAATTGCCACCTTGACAGTGCTGGGACTCTACTTACAGCATGGATGTTGGGGCATGGTCGGTGGTTCAGGCTAGCCACCTGAGTACAGGCCCACCTGACTCCTGGGGTCTGAGCTCGGGGTGGCTAGTGCAAGCCACTGTCCATGTCACAGCATCCACACTGCTATTTTTAGCATGCTGTCTCCCTGGGCTGGGAGGCATGCTCTTAGCTGCTATGTAGACATCAAAGTAGGACTGCTCACCCACTGAGGCACTGAATAAGAGGGGAAGGATCAGGGCCTCGTGACAAGCTTCTCCACACTGCCCTGATAATGCAGTTCATCTCTGACATGATAAAGTTACTTCTAAGGTCAAAGGAGTAATTCAGTTTCCATGTCCATTCAGGACACAGCATCAATTAAGGTGTCTTCCATTTCACAATTTTAACATTTTATAAGCTTGATGTAATATTCACTTAATTTTAATTCCCCTTCCCATGGGCGTGCATTTGAAGAATGTTTCCTGACTTATCTTAATTCATATCTCCTGTTTCATAATTACCATTTTACCGTACGTTGTACCCTTCATAGCTTAGTTGTGTTTTGTGAAATTTAATCAAATAATAATTAAATTCTGAGGGTAACACCTCTGGTTATCTCTTCATAATTAAACTTTACTTTTTTCTTCAGAAATGTTTGAAGGGAGAAGGCAATTGCTATAAGAATGCAGGCAAATCATTTGTGTGTTAGTTTGATGTCTGAAAACGACTTTGGCAGTGAATTCAGAGGAGATGTACTTAATAAATTGAGATATGATTTTGTCGAAAATGGTATGTTTTCATTTGGGATGGGTAAGCTGGTTCCCAAAAGCCCAAATATGCATCTTAAAACTTAAAAACTTAAGGGATTTATAAGCAGTACATCTTAAGTAATGTTTTCTTTAAGCAATGTGTGCAATACAAATTGATCCTCTTTTCCCCTCCTACACATACATGTTAAATTATACTGTGATTTTAATACCATTTAAAACTCTTCCCAGGTGCCCTCAAAGTGGGGCCTATCAGTTTTTGCATAATAAGGTAACTGGATCTTCCTTGGATATGAGGGCACAATGCAGGTCTCATGCCAGGGCAAAGGAAAAGTAACTCTTTTGAAATCAATCGAGGTGCAGTGGTGTGAAACCCAGTATCAGATCCTTATTCTATTTATACAATCACTAGCTTTCCTTAGCTTGAGGTATGGGTTTCTAGGATTCTGGGGTTTGCAAAGAAATGCTCCCTGCCTCTATTTCAGCATTCATACTGACAAAGCTGTTCTTAACTCATAATATATTAATATAATGTCTCTCCAGCAGACATGCTAGAGGGTATTTTCCGAAAATAGATAACAGTCAAGAAGAGATAAAATAATAGCTTTGTATTTTACAGCTATTTACAGTCCCAAGATAAAGTCATGCAACTGAAGAATATTCAAGAATGTGAATATAGTGTTATTAGTGGTGCCAAAGGTACACATGTTGTTTTACTAAAAAAAAAAAAATAGACTTGCACTCAGAAACTTACATCTAAGTTGAATGGATACATCAGAGTTATGAAGTATGAGATAGATAGTTTAAAGTGAAAAAGTAGGATTTTAAGAATGATTTGAAGATGCCTATGACAATAGAAGGCCAATCCAAGTAGATGGTACAACTTGGAAAAAAAAGATCATTTATAAGTTGGAGAGGTGAAAATGGGGACATAATCACGTTTAAATACTCTAGTTCTGTATTTGGAGTAATCTAAAAGTAATTAGGATGTTTACAGTTATGCTTGTGTATTTTACCTTATTAGACGACAAGGTTTCACCTGGCTCCCACACAAGCAGTTCAAGTCCTCCTGTGTCATACCTTGAAAACTTTACAATATTTTAATTTTAATTACTACCATTTAAATTGTTTCTTGTACAGAGAGTTGTTCCTCTGTGCTTCTTTCATATGTCAAAACTCTCTTACATATCAAGGAAGCCAATATCTCAGACATGGACTAAACTCATCCAAAATCTACCTGTCTGTTAAAATATGCTGTTGATCCCAAGTTCCTACCTGAAGTATATGTTTTCAACTACAGTATGTCTATTGTTTCATACTTCTCATTGTAATAATCCTAAAGGTCGGATTCTCAAATGTTTTCTTAGTGTGGACCACATCATGATAGAAGGTTTCCCATTGAAAGTGACATTGACATTAGTGATCTCATAAGATCCCTGTGGCAACAGCCACTGCGCACATGAAAAAGCGACTTTTGGCTGTCTTTTAATGCAATATAGCTGGTGGAAACAGGCAGGACACTCAGTGTGATATACCAGGCAGCTTTCTGTGGACAATGAGCTCTGTGTGCCACTGTCCCGTTGTCCACAAAGTACAGTCTGAGAACCGATGTTCTAGAGCAATTAAAGAACATTTCCTCTAATTAACTTCCATGACAGAAAACAATTGATTCAGCACAATGTTCTGCCTCTCAGTACCCCTAATGTCTAATTTTTAACATTTTGAATCTGCATTTTAATGTCTCATCCTGGTAGTAGAAGACATTCAGAGTCCCCAGCCTGGCTACCCAAAATAAAATCCCTGCTCTCCCTCAGTTCAAACAATCTGAAAATTATTTTTTAACTATTAAAAAACAAGGACAGGAATCTCACAGTCATCTTGCTCCATATATTTGTTCACTGATACAAATTACAGGGACTTATCAGTATATTTCAGTTGTTGGAAATAGATCATAGAATGCTGAGAATGTTTGGGTCCCACACAGACACTTCAAAATGCATTACAGGAAATGCTCTGTTCTCCTTATGCTTCTCTCTGTGCAAAATCTAAATCAGTGGGCTCTGTTTGGGAAGAGACATTTAGGGTTAGGAGTGGGATACTGAACCCTATGGACATGATTGAGATTGACTGCACAACCACTTATATAGCCCATAGAATGCAATACTGACTTGAGCTCATTCTGTGTGGGTTTGGACACCACTGGATTTTCACAGTCATCAGTATTGCTGACCACAAGCATTCAAAAATTGAGAATCAGGACACAAAAACCCATGTGATTGTCTTAAAAATCATGAGCTTAAAACACACTAGGTTATTTTTATTTGCCTTCTATATTTTTAATCTTGAGGATACTCTTGTTTTACATTTTCGAGTTTTCCTGAACAACCATAAGGGCTGGAAACTTACTTTACAAAAATGCAATTCTCACTTAATCACATGCCCCCAAGCTGGAGCTTTGAGGGTAATTCCAATTATCATGAGACTTGCAATAAAATCCTGGGAGCTGGCAACACTAAATCACTTATGGAATGACTGCTACCCCAACCTGCCTGTTAATCGCCCTCTCTTGCTCCCACAGGAAGGTATGACTGGAATGCAGACCACTCCATGGTCAGTGCCAAGGACCTTGAGTATTCTGCTGATCTTGAGCCTTCTGTGTCCTGAATGTCTTCAGAATTTCACTCAAAATGAGCTATACAGTAAGCTTACTTGTATTCTGTCTTAAGTAACTTTGGTAGCCAAGGGAGGAAGGTCTTAGGACAGAGTTGTAGAGATTGTGGTGAGGGAATTAGAGGTTGAAAGCCAAGAAGATGGTGTGGGAAAGATAGAATGGAGCCTATGAGCAGGTGTGCTAATGTGACAACACCCCTTCCAGCTCAGGGCCTTTACACCAGGCAGGTAGAATCAAGCCTCAACAACTCCTCCTGCTGTTCCCTGCACTCTTTCCTACCTCTCTTAGATGGGTAGGATTCTCCGGCCTGTAGGTCTGATCATCCCTCTTCTAGGATGTTGACTCTGGGCAGTTTCTCACCAACTTGCTGGCAGGACCTTCCTTCTCCAGCTTGCTTGGTCCTTTGGCAGCAACCCTGCCCTGCTGCTTCCCAGTTTTTTTATTCTCCCAGCTGCTGTGAGGCTGCCAATCAGAGCCAGATGGTGGATGCTGCAGTAACTCCTTAGTTGCCAGGCCAGCATGGGATCTATACACCTCATGACAGAGTCCTAGTTATAACAACTAGCCCTTAACTAATTAACTTTGCTGTCTAACCAAGTCCTGAGGTTTGTATTGGTCTGGATCCTATCTAATCCTTGCTTGCTTTTATCAGAGCCATAAAGCCCCAAAGGCAGTGAAAGGGGCAAAGCCAGAGAGAAACAACATAGTGATCTAGATAATATTAGTGGGCCAGGTCGTGGTCTCAATTACATTGTTGGAACTCAAGTGAGATAGCATTGATTATTAGTTTTGTGCTGTTAATGTGTATGTTGCTGTACATGAAGACAAAGGTAATTACAACCAACTCCCCAAAGTTTTCAATATAAAAGATAGATATAGAGTAAACACTGACTCAGTGATTTACTCCAGATTTACACTGGTATAACTGAGGTGAGAATCAGGTCAATTACAGTGGACAAGAAGCTGGATATGAGTCAATAATGTGCCCTTGTTGCCAAGAAGGTTAATGGCATATTGGACTGCATTAGTAGGAGCATTGCCAGCAGATCAAGGGAAGTGATTATTCCTCTCTATTCTGCACTGGTGAGGCCACATCTGGAGTATTGCATCCAGTTTTGGGCCCCCACTACAGAAAGAATGTGGACAAATTGGAGAGAGAGTCCAGCAGAGGGCAACAAAAATGATTAGGGGGCTGTGGCACATGACTTATGAGGAGAGGCTGAGGGAACTGGGCTTATTTAGTCTGCAGAAGAGAAGAGTGAGGGGGGATTTGATAGCAGCCTTCAACTACCTGAAGGGGGGTTCCAAAGAGGATGGAGCTAGGCTGTTCTCAGTGGTGGCAGAAGACAGAGAAAGGGGCAATGGTCTCAAGTTGCAGTGGGAGAGATCTAAGTTGGATATTAGGAAAAACTATTTCACTAGGAGGGTGGTGGAATTTCACTAGAATGGGTTACCTAGGGAGGTGGTGGAATCTCCATCCTTAGAGGTTTTTAAGACCTGGCTTGACAATCATCCCGGCTGCGATGATTTAGTTGGTGTTGGTCTTGCTTTGAGCAGGGGGGTTGGACTAGATGATCTCCTGAGGTTTCTTCCAACCCTAATCTTCAGTGATTCTATGATTCTATGAATGGTTAAAAAAAAGCCCAAGAAGTCATATACACCACAAAAGAAACCCACAGGTATGGTATTAGCACAGTTTTGTCTGTGAGCTAGTCCTTTCGAGATTTGTAGGGCAGGAGAAGGTGGGATGATGATGATTTCTCTAATGGAGTGGAGCATGTGCTTTATTTGCATATGACCCAAAACTGGGAGGAATTGCAAGCACTTTGGAGGACAGAATTGGAATTCAAAACAACCTTGATAAATTAGAAAATTATTCTGAAATCAACCAGATGAAATTTAATAAAGACAAGTGCAAAGTCCTTACTTCAGAAGAAAACATCAAATTCCCAACTACAAAATGGGGGAACAACTAGCTAAGTGATAGTACTGCTGAAAAGGATCTGGGGGATAGAATGGATCACAAAATGAATAAGAGTCAGCAGTGTAATGGAGTTGCAAAAAAAAAGACTAATACTTTCTGGGATGCATTAACAGAGACTTGTATATAAGACACGGGAGGTAATTGTCTTTATCTACTTGGCACTGGCGAAGCCTCAGCTGGAGTACTGTGTTCAATTGTGGCATCACACTTTGTAAAAGATGTGGTCAAAGTGAAGAGAATCCAACCAAAAAGATAAAAAAGGTTTAGCAAACCTGACCTATGTGGAAAGGTTAAAAAAACTGGCCATGTTTAGTCTTGAGAAAACAAGACAGAGGGTGGACCTGTTAACAGTCTTCACATATGTTAAGGAACTTTTAAGAGGATGGTGATGAATTGTTCTCCAAATCCACTAAAGGCAGGACAAAAAGTAATGAGTTCAATCCACAGCATGGGAGATTTAGGTTAGATATTAGGAAAAACTTTCTTGCTATAAGGGTATTTATATTCTGGAATAGGCTTCCAAAGGAGGTTGTGGAATCCCCATCACTGGAGGTTTTTGAGAACAGATTGGACAAACACCTGTCAGGGATGGTCTAGGTTTATTTGGTCCTGCCTTAGCACAGGAGGCTGGACTTGATGACCTCTCAAGGATTTTACAGCCCTACATTTCTATTATTCTGTTATTTATTACTGGCAAGAATAGCATATCTGGGCAGGCTGAGACAAGGCTCTCAAGCGGTGACAATTTAAATGCACAACATTTAAAAAAGATTAGGAGCATGATTTTAAATGTCTCATTGAAACACACTAGAAAATCATGCATTACAAATGTGCAGCTGCTTAATTTTAAAGCAATTTTAAAAATCAAAATGAACAAGTCTCTCACTCTAAATGGGTAAATGAGACTTGGCAGGTCTTTTCAAACCTAGAGAGTTAAACCTCAGTGCAGAGTGTAAAGTTCTGGATCATAGAAGGAAACAGAGACTACAGAGGGGGAAAAAAATCTCTTAACAATCATTGCTACAGAGAGGGAGAAAGGAAGTGTATGCCCCTGCACACCATTGTGAAGAAAATCAAAAGAATCATTGGTGTGGGAATTTTTATCTCTAGATGAAAAGGCTAGTTGAAATGCAATCTGCTGTTTGTGTAGAAAAAGTATCTGTAGAGAAGGGGGGAAAAAGCAAACACGTGGGAATATTTGCTCTAAGATGTCAATGAAAAATAAGTATTCATTACTGAAGAAGAAATATTTGCAGAGTTCAGCAAACCACCCATACTGCAGATGGGGACTGATGCAGGAGGAGTTGGAGGGCATAAAAAATGCTGAGCACAACCCCATCTATACTTGCAAAAGAAATTAGTTTTACCATAATTAAGTTCACTTTTAACTCATTAATGTCTGAACAGGCTTTTAACCCAATCTGCACTGTTAATGTAGATGGGCCAAACAATGTTCTATGCAAAGTAGAGAACAGGGCAAAAATTTGCAAAAATGCCTAAGGGACAGGTTTTTAAAGGTATTTTGGTGCCTAAAGATGCAGACAGGCACATAGTTAGATTTTCAAAAGTGCTTAGGTGCCTAAGTCCTATTAACTTACAAATGTGTTCCCAAATTCTATTTTCAAAAGTGAATTTGGACCAGATTGACAGTGGTATTTAGGTGCCTAAAGGTGCAAATAGGAGCCATGGGCATTTAAAAATCACCTAAATGAGTTAACTGGTTAACCCCTATTGAACTTTAAAAATAGTGTTATACATGCTGAGAATTTACTCAGCAAGGGTTTATCTCTAAGCACTGGTGAATAAGAGTGGTGCAGGCTGCTGACAATATTAATTGCTGTCTAGTGGCAGAATTTACTGTTGTCTTTTGTTACGTTACCTAAGGCCAAGTGGTCTGGAACTGGCATCCGCATTGTCGACTACAGCTCAGTGTGGCTTCTATCTGAAACATAGCAAAGCACTTGTGCAAATTTTACCCATAGAATAGAACACAGTTTCTCCCCCCTTCCCCCCCACCCCACCCCCCCAACATGGCACAGTTTTTTTCTTAACATAGTTCTAAAATGGTTTTGGCTCCAGCTACACTGGCTACACCAAACTATTAAGCCACAACCAAATTAATACTTAGCACAATTGTTAAACAGTTCTTTTTATCTGGATCCAAATGGATGAGCATGGATGAGATCCAAATCAGGAATTGACTCTGTGCCTCTCTGCCTTTTTGAGTGTTTTAGCTAACATTCACTATTCCAGATCTTATCATACTCACAGCTGTTAGAGAAATATTGTTAAAGGCAATGCAGAATTCAGGTGGTTATGGATTTAGAGGAACATAATTTTAACTTTATTTTTACAGTACCACTTCAAAAATTCCATCTACATGTTCCTTTGTATTTGAAGATAACTAGACTGAGCATTAGATACATTCCCTTTTCTTTCCACCTAAGAAAAAAGTCCCCCTTGAAAATATTTTTAAAAGTCCATTCAAGAAAGATGAGACCCTGGCACTGATTAGACCCATGTGTATACTCTGAGCTACCTAACTGACAACACTATGTTAGTTCAGTGTGGGAAAGGTAGTTTGAAAACTATTTAAGTACTTCTGAGCTTGAGTGTAAGTTCCATAATTTCTCACAGATGGGGATAATAATTACCTTCCTGTACATTCACTTCCCACTGGTACAATACAGACTGTGTTAAACTGAAAGGAAAGCTACAACACAAATGGCATGCAATTTTAATTTGCTTCTTGCTTGGAGAAGAGTTTTCAGTATTACCACATTTTGTTTAGCTGTGTGTCCAGAGAAGAGACAGGAAGTGGAAAAGACAGAGAATAAAAAAATCCTCTAAACTATTTTTACATTTAAATCCAAACCAAGGATCACCTCTAACAGAGTGATCTTACCCTACCCTCAGAATATACTTTAAAGTATTCTCAAGATTTCAAGTATAGTTTGGTTTGACTTTGAATAAAAGATCCACCCTTTTGCCGGCAAATTATTTTGGCTGGTCTCTTGGTTGAACACTTAAGACAGGTCTCACAGTATTTAATTTTTCACTTTGTTGTTGCTGCATTTTATTTCTGGATACAATCTATAAAGTTTTCAATTAATAAGGTGCCTATTGATATAGCACATTTTCATTATCCAACTGAGGCATCTTTAATTTTATTTCAGCAGCAGACAAGCTACTATCACTAACTTGTTGCTGCAATTTGTCAGACCCTTTGTGACATATTTCACTGAATTATTGCCTCCCTAACTTATTGTCCAGGTCCACACATCTAGGACAAATCTCTAAAATTGAATGAAATGGTTAAAAACATCTTAAGCAAGTTTAATTTCCAAACAGTCTGCATGTTCCCAAATATCAACTAACAGTGAGCTTGGGGAGTTTCTTACTGTTTCTGATGCTGTTGTTGCTATGCCTGTTGTTGCTGTAGTGCTGTGTAACAAAACGCCAGAATAACAGCATGTTATTAGTGCTGGGTTGGTAACCTAACAAAAACAATAATTCTTGTGAAGAACACAAAGGACCCATGCTTCTTTCCACAAACTGTTGAAAGAAAATGTCCTGTAATTTAAATAGCATGAACTAAGAATTTAAATACTGTGAGACCTGTCTTAAGGGCCTAAAGAAGAGACCAGCCAATATAATTTGCCTGCAAAAGGGTGGAACTTTAATGCTAGATCAAAACTAAGAATCTAAATCATGAGTTAATTGGCATCACAGAGATTTTGTGGAATAAATGTCATGACTGGAATAGTGGTATATAACAGTTTAGCTTGTTCAGGAAGAACGGGGTGGGGGGAAGGGGGAAGAAGGAGGTATTGCATTATACAAGAATATATACACCTGTTCTAAGATCCAGAAGGAGGTGAGAGGCAGACCAGTTGAAAAGTCTCTGGCTAAAGATAAAATAGGGAAAAAAATAAGGATGATGTCATGGTAGGGGGTCTACTATAGACCACCAAATTAGGAAGAGGAGGTGTGTGAGGCATTCCAATACCAAACAACAGAAATATCCAAAACACAAGATCTGGTAATAATGGGAGAATTTAACTACACTGACATCTGTTGGAAAAAGAATACTGCAAAACACAAATATTTTCCAGTAAGTTATTGGAATTTATTGGGGAAAACTTGAGGAAGTAACACCAGGGGACAGCCATTTTAGATTTGATTCTGACCAATTGGGAGGAATTGGTTGCAAATGTGAAAGTGGAAGATAATTTGGGTGAAAGTGATCATGAAATGATAAATTTCATGATTCTCAGAAAAGGAACTAGTGAGAACAGCAGAATAAGGACAATGGACTTCAACAGAGACTATTTTAACAAACTCAGAGAATAGGCAGGTAAGGTCCCATGGGCAGAAAATCTAAGAGGAAAACAAATTCAGGAGAGCGGGCAGTTTCTCAAAGAGACAATATTAAAGGCAGGTTTCAGAGTAACAGCCATGTTAGTCTGTATTCGCAAAAAGAAAAGGAGTACTTGTGGCACCTTAGAGACTAACCAATTTATTTGAGCATGAGCTTTCGTGAGCTACAGCTTGCATCCAATGAAGTCAGCTGTAGCTCACGAAAGCTCATGCTCAAATAAATTGGTTAGTCTCTAAGGTGCCACAAGTACTCCTTTAATATTAAAGGCATAACTGCAAACTATCTTGATATGAAAGAAGGACAGGAAGAAAAGTAAGAAGTCAATATGACTATCAGGAGCTCTTCAATGACCTTAAAATGAGAAAGGAATACTGCAAAAAGTGTAAACATGAATGAATTGCCTAGGAGGAGTACAAAACTATAGCATGAACATGTAGGAACAAAATCAGAAAGGCTAAGGCACAACATGAGTTACACCTAGCAAGGTATATAAGAAGAGGTTCTTTAAATACATTAGAAGCAAGAGAAGAGTAAGGAAAGTGTATCTCCTCTATTTTGCAGGAAGAAGACCTAATAACTGATGACATCAAGAAGGCTGAAGTGTTTAATGCCTATTTTGCTTCAGTCTTCACTAGAAAGGTTAATGGTGACCAGATACTCAACACAATTAATATGAACAAGGTAGAGGGAACACAAGCCAAAACAGGGAAAGAACAGTTTAAAGAATATTTAGATAAGTTAGATGTATTCAAGCTAGCAGAGCCAGATGAAATTGATCCTAGAGTACTTAAGGAATGAGCCGAAGCATTCTTGGAAATGTTAACAATTATCTTTGAGAAATTCTGAAGGACAGGTGAGGTCCCAGAGGATTGGAGAAGGATAAACATAGTACCTACCTTTAAAAGAGGGAATGAAGAGGACCTTCTTAGTCTTGAGAAAAGAAGTTTGAAATCTTCAAATATGTTAAGGGCCAGTATAAAGACAATTGTTCTCCATGTCCACTTAAGGCAGTAACAAAAGTAATGGGTTTAATCTGCAGCTAGGGAGATTTAGGTTACATATTAGAAAAAAAACTTTCTATCTATAAGAGTAGTTAAGTTCTGGAACAGGCTTCCAAGGGAGGCTGTGGACTCCCCATCACTTGAGGTGGTTTAGAACAGGTTGGACAAACATCTGTCAGTGATCATCCAGGTTTACTCTGTCCTGCCTCAGCACAGGAGGCTGGATTTTGTGACCTCTCAAGATCCCTTTCAGCCCTATACTTCCATATTAGCATTAGCATGGAATAGATAAAAGGATTACAAGGAAGTGAGGAAAGAAGACAAAAGCAAAATGCATTTCTGATACCACTTCAGATATTTAGTTTAAATATTTGTTTATATAGTGCATTAGTTTTATTACAAATGCCATAATGATAGGAGTGGTATAAAAACCTATATAGAAAGATTAGATGGAAATCTCACAAGTATAGTGCACTTGCGATGGAGAAGAGAGTGGAGTAGCTTGCAATGTCTATTCTTCATGGAGGGTACTGGACACAGATAATAAATATGACAGGTCTCTAAGGTGCCACAAGTACTCCTTTTCTTTTTATAATAAACATGGTAATTCTCTCTGGCTCTCTAGCTCCCAGACTAACTAAACACAGCCTGTACTGTCAGTACTCAAGATCTCCCTGTGTCCATGCTTGTGCTAATCAGGGATTGCTGACTACACTATTACTGTAGTACCCCTCTGGAGCTCCTTCATGGGGACAGAGAAAGACCTGGATCTATGGAAGATAACTCAGGAGGAGTGAGGCAGAGTGTACTTGCATAGGTTCCCCACTTCCCCAAGTATTTCCAAAGGTTCTTCATGTAATGATGCAAATTTCCTAAGACAGGGATGTTCTAGGGTCACATGTTTGGGGAGGCAAGTGAGTATTTTGGGAGTCATTATTTAAGAAAAAGTCCTTCCAGGAGTCCAGGGGTTAGTTAGGCCCCTAGAAAATCTTGGATTTTGAGAGTTTAAAAAGTAAAATTTGGCTACTGTGTCAATATTTTGCTATCATTTATAATGTATATAAAGGATGAAGATTCTCCAGTCTGCTGCTGTTTGAAGTATAATTTTCCCTGTCAGCTTGGCAAGAAAAAAATAGAATAGAATGAAATATTGACAGTGTTGTAACACTGCTTTCAATTATATCTATCACACTAAAAGGCAAGGGTGATACAGTTTATACACTGCACCTAATTTATGAATTATTTGTGCTGATAACCCCAAATGCAAATACAGGGTTTAGAGCACTTTAACAAAATATACTAAATTATATTGTTCTTACTGTGAAGATCCTCCAAATGGAACCTGCTTATACAGCAAACAAAACACCAGTATTTTAATTTTCAGCCAGTGCTATAGAAAATCTTGAAACAGTAAAACCTCTACTAAGAACTACTCAGCAGTTAGGAAGACACACATTCACTAGATAAGTCAATCAGTAAAATAGCATACTTCAAAAACAACTGTGGATTGACAAGGCACAAAGATCCAGACAGTCTTCACTTTTTGATTGGCATCACCACAAACAGACAGAATCATTCTATAATAAGTTCAAGGATAGGAAGCAGTATTGAAAGCTAAGCCTCTTCCAATACAATACCAATAAAAAGAAGTGAATCAACTGGTTGGCTTACCACTTACCATATGTTCTTTAAATTTTCTTTTATCGGACTGGTGATGATAGCTACTAAAATTATATGTCCATGGAAGCAAAATTCTTAATCAGATAATGTAGTATCCACTACAGGTTATCACCAGTTACATTACTGATGTGTGAAACCAGAAATCAGTCCCTGGCCTGAAATAGCCAAAGTAAACACTGCATCAGAACCTTCTGCAAGGGACAAGTGGACAACAAGACAGGGTGCTTCCTGGATCCAAGACTTGAGACATCACTCTAAGATTAGATAGGCTTCTGAAGTTGACGGGCAAGAATCCATTTGTGATGGTTCATATTGGCACTAATGACTCTGAGTTGTGGGATATCTTGCAAATATTAGATGACTTCTTGGAACTTGGGCATGTGTTGAAAAAGAAGCATGCGCCAGCGATTTTTAAGATGCTTCCTGTCCCACAAGCGAAGGAAGAGAGAAAGCAGAAGATTCAGGAAGTGAACCACTGGCTAGATAAATAGTGTTGGTTTTCTGGAACATTGTTTCACCTTCTATGGGTACAGGGGGCTGTATAACTCGGATGGCCTTCCTCTAAATAGAAGGGAGACGAGGGGACAGGGTGGCTAGAGTAGTCAGGAGGATGTTAAACTAATAGCAAAGGGGAGGGTAAAAAGAGTGAAGATAGGAGCACTCCACACAAAATGGAAATGTTGAGAACAAAATTAATCCATGAACCAAAGGACACACAAAAAAAGAAATTATTTAACTGCCTATACACCAAACCCAGGAGCCTGAGTAACAAACAAAAAGAATTAGAATTGCTCATTTATGTGCATAAATTCAATCTATTTGATATTACTGAAACCTGGTGGGATGATTCACATGATTGGTTATAACCATTTTAGGAGAGATTCAGTAGGCAAAAGGAGAGGGAGTGGCATTTTGTGTAAAAAAAATCCCCTTACCTGTTTCCAAGTCACTAATAACTCAGAAGAAATTATCTTGAATGCTTGTGGATCAGTGTCCTAATAGATAAAGCACAAGGTGGGGTGTTAGCTGGTGTCTATTACAGACTATCAAATCACACTAGGGAACAGGATTAAACCTATCTATAAAGTGTTGGGGGGAAAGTTTTGTGATCATAGGCAACTTCAATTTGAGTGAAATATGCTGGTGGTCTCATGCTTTCTTTATTGAAACTTCCTTTGAATTTCTAAAGCTTATAAATGACAATTTCCTAAACTCAAAAAGTGTTGCAGCCAACATGGGGGAATTCTTTATTAGACCTTTTCCTAACAGATAAAGATGAGCTAAATATAGAACTAAAAATTAATGGTAGCTTAGGTACAAGGGATCACGACTCGATCACATTTATAATGTGCAAGCAGAATAAAGTCCAGACCAATACTATATTAATAGGGCCAATTTCACAAAGCTAAAAACAATTATGAGCCAAATCAACTGGGGGGAAGAATTTAATCAGAAAAATGTGAATGATAATTGAGAATCATTTAAGAACACTTACCAGATGCCCCAAAAGTTGCAATCCCACAATGAGGAAGAAGGCTGGGGTGGTTAAAAAACCCAACCTGGTTTAGAGGGGAAGCGAAGGCAACTGTAAAATATATATGGTGTATATATAAACAAGTAGAAGAAAGGGGATGAGTATAGTAATGAACATAAATCAAAAGTTAGGAATTGTAGAAAACTGATAAGGGAAGCAAAGGAACAGAAGGAAATATCTATGGCCACCAGAATTAAAGACAATAAGAAAGAGTTTTTAAAATGTATTCATAACAAAAAGAATCCTGACAATGATATTGATCCATTAATAGATGGAAATGGTAGAATTATCCATAATAATGCAGAAAAGGCAGAAGTGGTCAATAAATAATTCTGTTCTGTATTTGGGGAAAACAGATGATATAGTCTTATCATATGGTGGTGCTAACACTCGTTCCATTTCACTAGTATCTCAGGAGGATATAAAACAAAGGAACTCAAGTTAGCCATTTTAAAATCAGCAGATCCAGATAACTTACATCCAAGAGTTTTTAAAGAGCTGGCTGAGAAAAATCACAGGACCATTAATCTTGATTTTCAATAAAACTTAGAGCTCTGGGAAGTTCCAGAAGACTTGAAGAAAGCTAATGTTGTGTCAGTTTTTGTAAAAGGGTAAACAGGATGACCTGGTTAATTGTAGGTTTGTCAGCCTGACATTTATCTCAGGCAAGATAATGGAATAGCTGTTATGGGACTTAGTTAATAAAGAATTAAAGGAAAGTATATCATTAACACAAATCAACATGGGTTTATAGAAAATAGATTCTGTCAAACTAACTTGATCAAACTTATAACTTCATCAAAGAAAGCTAACAAAGATAATAGTGTTGATGTAATATACTTAGACTTCTCTAATGCATTTGATTTGGTATTGCATGACATATTGATCTAAAAACTGAAATGATATAAAATTAACAAGGCACGCATTAAATTGATTAAAAATTGGCTAGCTGATATGTCTCAACATGTAATTGGGGAATCATCAGCAAGTGGGTGTCTTTGCAGTTGGGTCCCATATGATCGGTTCTTGGTCCTATGCCATTTAACATTTTTATCAATGACCTGGGAGAAAACATAAAGTCATCACTGATAAAGTTTGCAGATGACACAAAAATTGGGGGAGTGGTAAATGAAGAAGACAGATCACTGATTCAGACTGATCCGGATCGCTTCGGAAACTGGTTGCAACAAAATAATGTGTGTTTTAATGCAGCTAAATGTAAATATATACATCTAGGAACAAAGAGTGTAGGCTATACTTAGAGGCTAGAGGACTCCATCCTGGGAAGCAGTGATGCCAAAAAAGATTTGGTGGTTGTGATGTAATATACTTAGACTTCTCTAATGCATTTGATTTGGTATTGCATGACATATTGATCTAAAAACTGAAATGATATAAAATTAACAAGGCACGCATTAAATTGATTAAAAATTGGCTAGCTGATATGTCTCAACATGTAATTGGGGAATCATCAGCAAGTGGGTGTCTTTGCAGTTGGGTCCCATATGATCGGTTCTTGGTCCTATGCCATTTAACATTTTTATCAATGACCTGGGAGAAAACATAAAGTCATCACTGATAAAGTTTGCAGATGACACAAAAATTGGGGGAGTGGTAAATGAAGAAGACAGATCACTGATTCAGACTGATCCGGATCGCTTCGGAAACTGGTTGCAACAAAATAATGTGTGTTTTAATGCAGCTAAATGTAAATATATACATCTAGGAACAAAGAGTGTAGGCTATACTTAGAGGCTAGAGGACTCCATCCTGGGAAGCAGTGATGCCAAAAAAGATTTGGTGGTTGTGGTGGATAATTAGCGGAACATGAGCTCCCAGTATAACACTGTATCCAAAAGTGCTAATGTAATCCCTGGATGAATGAACGGGAATCTTGAGTAGAAGTAGGGGAGGTTACTTCACATCTAGATTGGCACTGCTACAATCGCTGCTGAAATACTGTGTCCAGTTCCGGTGCCCACAATTCAAGAAGAATGTTAATAAATTGGAGAGGGTTCATAAAAGCGCCACGAGAATGATTAAAGGATTAGAAAACATGCCTTATAATAATAGACTTAAAGAGTTCAATCTATTTAGCTTAAAAAAGAAAAGGTTAAGGGGTGACTTGATTACAGTCTATAAGTAACTACATGGGGAGCAAGTATTTAATAATGGGCTCTTCAGTCTAGCAGCTTTCTATCAATAATCCCAGAATTCTTCAGATGGTACAGTTCTCTACAGTTTAAGTAATAGTTCATATGACATTCAGGTACCTCATGCTTCCTTAGGTTAGGTTCCAACTTTTTCCAGCTGACACACTATTTTTGAAAGCTATGACAGCTTCTCCATTTGCTAGTATGATTTCATAGTGTTTATCAATCAAGCGTCTACCATTCTGCTGTGGAAAATTAAAAAATTCATATGTCACTTGAATAAGGCCTTTCCCGACAAGATATCAAATGGAGTCTGAGAGTTCTTGGGAACATGGCCACATTACTGGATCTTGCCCTGGTTTGTCTTGTGATGAGTACTTGCTTGGGACTTCTTCCTGGATACTTTCCAAGAAGGCTGAGCTGACAGATTCATCATCATATTCATGACAAATGGGAACGGGTGGCTCATTTAAATTGTCAGTGCTACCTCGCCCCACTTTAGAAGTTGCAGGCATGATCATCTCCTGTTCAGTACGGTTCTCTTCTGAATTTTTAATGCAAACAAACATTATGTCCATTGATGTATTAGATCCTAAATGATCATTTTTCTTCCTGAACCTAGGACCAAAATACCACTCAGGCAGGCTAGCATGCTGATGTTACATAGTATCAACTCTGGTAACCTGGCATTTTCTCTTGTCGGCACCTGACAGATATTTCCACTTTTTTGATGATAGAATGGTTGAAGGTGCGCATATTAACAACAATCCTGTTTATGATAACTTCCTGTTAAATGGAAACTTTTTGCCTGGAACCCATACTATCCAATTGACTTAGAGCATTAATTGGTCCAGATATTGCCAAAAGGCTTGATGTTGCCATGCTGCCTTGTGCTCCCACTCCAGGTGGAAAGCCCAGCCACTGGCAGGTTTGCAGGACCGTAGCCAGGGATGGAAGCAGGGTTGCCAGGTTTTTCAACAATAACTTGCTGGCCCAGATTGCACAGAGGGGATTAGTCCCATATGGTTTTTAACGCAAAGGGGGAGCTCAGAAAGAAGAGCTGGCAGGAGCAGGGCTGTGCTGGGGCTGTTTCCAATGTAAATCACCAGCCTGAGAAGTGAGAGAATTTGGTCTTCAGGAGGAACAGGCCAAAGGGATGCAAAGGGGTGAGAAACTTTCACAGCAGCTCTCAGGATGTCACCTCACAGCCCCTTCTGCCAGAGCATTCAGTCAACAAATTCTGCGCAATTGGAAGAGGTGGACAGCAGATCTGGAGCAGAAGCGCCCTGCTCTGGCTCCTGCCAGCCCTGCGTGGCATAAACAATATGCTGAGATTGCTGATGTCCTGCCCAGGGGCTGCTCAGCAAAGCGCTCCCACCCCATACATACCTCATCCCACACAGAATCCAGCCAACAAGCTACAAGTTGACCAACCATCACATGTGCGCCTCTCTCCCCAACCCACACACAGCTCCTGAATGCCCCTCCCATCCCACATATATGCCAACAGCCTCCCTAACGTTCGTAGTCACCGTAGCCTCCAACATTTTAACAGCTCAGCCTCAGTGGTCACAGCCCTCAATATACCGGCCTCCAACCCCACTCAGCATTCCCATCTCCTCGCACCACCCCAACTCAACCCCAGTCCCTTCAACATCCCCCATTCACGTTAAAATCACTCACCTCACAATCCCAAGCATCATGAACAGCCCACCCACAACTCACCCCATTCACCCCAGCATTCCAGCCCCTAGTCCTCACCCACTCATTCCACCCCCCAATTACATCCACAGACCCTACAATTCTCCTCATCATCCCCAACATCCCTCATTCACCCAGAATCTTGCCACCACTGGGCCTTCCTGTCCTGGCCACTCACTTGACCGTCCTGGCCAAACATGCAGTCAGCTGATTGGCCTGGAACACACACAGCAGTTTATCAACTCGTTGCATGTCGGCATGACACAGCAGGTCATGGCGTATGCATGAGCAGAGTCCTACTTGTAGCAGCAATGGCAGGCCATAGCCCACATGTGAGTGTGTGCTGCTGATTGGGCAATGCTGCCATATCGCTTGGTGTTGCTGCCAAAAGTCCGACCCCCTCGGCCACCCATCCCCCCGATTGTGCACGCACCGCCTAACTGCATTGCTGTGATGTGCAACCCTGTGCAGCATACATGCATACACCAGTCCGTCAGGAATTTGAAACTGATGTTCCCATCCTGGTGAGAACAAAGCTTGGGCTTTTTCTCAAAACATTTTCTGTGAGACGCACCAAAACAAGCAACTGTTTTGAAAAGAAATCCCCAAACCCACAACAAACAAAAGCAAAAAAAAACTAATAACATCCTGTTGGGGGAAAAACTAGTCCAAATCTTCTTATAATCTGGATCCCTTTGAAGGTCATTGGGGGAGGAGGGGCATATGTCCCTCTCATCCCCCAGTTCCCCGGTAGCACTGGCCCTGTCCTCAGGTAAATGCAGAGCTGGTACTACTATATGTGTACATTATTCACTCTGACATAAGAGAAGCTCTGTATTTTTCTATTGCAGTGTAACCAGATCTTGTGTTCTCTTCTCATCTTGGGCCAGATTCTCATGTTCACCTGAGCTGTGCTTGGCACAGGGCTCTAGGAGGAAAGCAAAGCTAGCACTATGCCACATTTGCACTCGTCCTGTCCTAATAGCAGCCAGGAGACAGCTGATCATAAGTCAAGCAGGACCAAGATCACCACACCCTTCAAAATGACCCAGCATACCCCCCACTCCCAGTACGCTCCCAGACCAGGGCATTAAGAAGGAAGGGGAAGGGGAAGTAGACTCTCCTTTCCAGCACTCAGGGATTCTGCTATACAAAGACATACTTAATTAGTTAGCTCTTAGTAGCTTTCCATCTCCACTGTGCTGCACCACGGTGGTGCAAAGGAAATGGAGAGGGGCCAAGGATCTAGCCCTATGTGTGCACTTAACTTGCCAGCGTTATGCACGTAAGAAGTAATAAGAGTTAGTATGGCAGGGCTATAGAGGAAGTGACTTTTATAAGACAGTGTGAGAAAACTTCAAGGGTGAAATCTTGGCTCTGCTGAAGTAAGTGGCAGTTTTGCCATTGACTTCAATGGGGACTGAGTTTCATTCCCCGAACTAATTTTTCATTCTGCTATCTTTCTATCTAGGTTTTTATTCCACTCTAATCGTTACAGCATTTGGAATAAAGCCCATGTATATCATTTAGTCAATAATGATTTATTATACTATTTCTAATTTTTCTCTTATGCAAGGTAGTACATAAACTGCACTGAGATATATAATGATCATATTACAAAAAAAATTCACAAAGTTCCACTGTATCAACAGTATAAGTGGTGTTTTAGAAATATTTTTATAAAGTTTTGGTTAATTATTAAAGTTGCCAGAATAAAACACTCTTAAAATATTATCCTTGGAATACATGTCCATGTGGACAAAAGCAGTTAACAATGGTTTCTTGTTAAGATACCCTTCCTCCTACGTCTCATCCTATAAAGACTGATACAAGTAGATAAAGTTCTGCATATGAGCTATGCTCCAAGGTGCTCTGGCAGTCTCTTCGTAAAAGAAAAAGTGGCATTGGTGCAGTTCTTATTTATTTGTAAAGGGGTAATATTATGCATTTTGTCTATATTTCTATAACAATCCACCATTGCTTACTAACAATCCATAATGTTCTAAAAATAATCAGCCTAGGTGGTATGGAAAAATAGAAAATGGAAATTCTGGAAACACATTTTATCTAGGGGGAATTGATACATTTTGTTTTGCTCTATTCCCCATAGAATAGAGCAGATGTACAGGTGGTAGACTAGAAATTGTTATAATTATACAACCTGTGTTCAATTCCTCCGAGAGCTTTGAAAGTTTCCACATACAGTAGAAATTCATGCTTTGAAGAAAAAAAATCCATGTGCCTGAAGAACAATAGAGTACAAGTTGATTTCCTGAATTATTTACTGCAGCAAGGCAATCATTGAGAAGTGCACCACAATTCAAAGGAAACACTGTAAATCTAAACAATTTCAGAAACGATATTGCTGGAACATGAAGGTTAAAAAAAATTGGGATATATTATTTAACACCTTTTGTGCTTAAAGTATGGTTATAAAAGCATCTGTGTCAAGATGGCACCTTCTTCTCACTCACTATATCTGCTTTCTCTTGTCTTTGAATCAAAGTGGTTTACTTTACTGAAGAAATAAGTCTTCACTAATGCTAGTATGGGAGGGCCAATACGGATATGAAAGCATGAGTTGGATTCTGTATGGACTCATGCAGCATTCACAGAATCGTTGCTTATGTTCATTTAGAAAGCTTTCCTGCACATGTTGATGAAACAAGAAAGGAGACCATAGATGGATTTTCTGATCCTAGGTTAAGGTTCTGGTTGGGTGTTGAGGATCGTGCAGTTTTCAAAAGTCCAAAAATCCATAGCTGAATTGAACCTCTGGTTATTGGGTCAGATCCAAAGCCTGGTGACATCAATGGAAAGACTCCCATTGACTCCTACAACTTTCTATCAAGCCCACTATAAAATTCACCCATTATTAATTCTAAACCAGACTACATACAATTGCTGTATTTATAAATTCTGGGTACTAGAGCCTTTTATGCAGCTATATCCCAATTATTCAACTCTCTCTAATGTTCAAATCTTCCTATATCATCTGATATTCATATAGAAACTGAAGTTCATTTTTAAAGATGGTTTCAGATCTTCCTGAGACTTTGGAAAAAAGGGGGACTTTCCTTTATTTAGTATTTTATCCCCTTGCTGTTTGCCCCTGTAGTCCCTTTGTACAGCAGAATGCAATCTTGGAAATGTTGATGTGTTGGAACATGGGGCTCTTTAAAGGGGACATACCTTCTGCAGCAGGCTGCATGGACAATGCATTTTGCTCAGTTAACTACGTGTGTGAAGTAACACCAAGTCTTCAGAATTATTCTAGCTGTTTCTTACAGCAGATTATATAAACACTCATATTATTTTTAAAACATTTTTCTCTATTAATAATTTAATGCTGGATTGTCACATCCCTAACTCAGCCATGCAGGGAAGTAATCATCTCTTTGCTCCCCTGTCCAGATTGTAAGTTCATCGCCAGGGAGGGGAAACAGGGCTGCTAGCCAGTATTTACTCTTGCAAGCAAATCACTGCAAGCAAGTGTGCGGGGGAGGGGGCAAAGGGTCAGAAAGTGGGAGGAGCCCTAGACCAGGTTCCCTGCCTGGACACAGAGCAGCTGGCCTGGAACACAACCAGGAGTAAGGTGAGACTTGAGAAGAAATGAAGTATTATACTGTCCCCCAAAGCAAAGGGGCAGCAGAGCAGGAACTCTCTGTGGATCACAAGCCATTTTGTAATCAGTTTCTGGGGCAGTGCAGCTATGTGCCTCCCCCTCCTCAGTATGGGTAACAATCTAGACTCATTAGATATTAATATTATTTTACACAGAACACGTTACTTGAGCAAAAAACCCTTATCTGAACATCTGAGGCTATCATATAATGTATGTTTGACAGCAAAAAGAAAAGGAGTACTTGTGGCACCTTGGAGACTAACCAATTTATTTGAGCATGAGCTTTCGTGAGCCGAAAGCTCATGCTCAAATAAATTGGTTAGTCTCTAAGGTGCCACAAGTACTCCTTTTCTTTTTGCGAATACAGACTAACACGGCTGTTACTCTGAAGTTTGACAGCAAGTTATCCTGGAGGTCACATAATGTCTAAAGCTGCAAGGAAATCATTGCCAGCTGGCATATGTGGATTTTTAAACATGGGTTGCCATTGTCAGAAAGAAGAGATCTTATTGCTCAACTCAGCAGAAACTTTGTTTTTGCTTAGACTTCTACCACAGGAAGGAGATTTATCATTTGTCTGTTGCTGTCACTTCCACGGAAATTTGTAGATTGTGAACAGCTTCACAACTTTCCATTCAATCTGTGCACCAGAGGGAGGGGAAATTTTTGTTTTCTGTTCACCTGTTAAGATAGATGGTTTTTGAACGGACCTCATAAGCTCAGTTTCATCAATAATAACAATAGTAAGATCAAATGTAGTGTCACACAAAAGTGTGTGATTGGAGTTTGCATAATTTGCCTCTGTTATGGAAATTCAGCTTTCAAGTCTTTATTGTTTATGATTTCCAGTACAGAATAGTGTGAATGTAATAATATTTTCAGATTTCTGAGATGCTTGATGCAGAAAACAAAGAAAGGACTTATCTTGTATACTTTTACATGAAAAACATATCTGAGATGAGAAACAGAAAATCTGCTTAAGTACCATAATCCTATGTGCTATAACAGGTTTTTAAGCACTGAGTAAATTGTTATCATGGTAGATAAACAAACAGTTCACAATCCTTTTCTTTTAAGTTCCGTGAGAAACTAGAATGCCATGGAAAATATTCTGCCACTGAAACTTCTTGCAGTTAAATTCTTTACACATGATTTTCATTAATTCTGAAGAAAGCTGCAGTAATCCTTTGAAATTTTGCAGAAAAAATAAGATATATTTGAATTGCCTCACATTGTGGCATATAGCTCTTCAATCTCCTGCAGCTTCTGTAACAAAATGTCTTTGTGTATCATGGCAACAGTTTCAGCAATTGTGTAGATTTAGAATCCACAGAAAGTGTGACCTCCTATTTTTCTGCAAATCAAATGAGTTTCTCCCCTCCACACCCCCGCCACACACACACAGTGTATCTGTCATATTTATAAGTGGCTGTTTCTCCTCCCACAACAGAATATAACTGTAAAATAGTATGAATATATATGGTTTCTGTTGTTCACTGGCTGATTTCTGGATACCCTAAAAGGAACCTGAGACATCCAAAACTGTTTTAAAAGAGAAATAGGAATTGAAGAGTGAATATGTTATTTGTATTTTTAAACTCTGTTTATTATTTTTTTGAATTCTTAAACAATAGTAACACATTAGAGTTCATAAAAAACAATGCATAGTAATAAGAGTTATAAATGCTATGAAGTAACAGCAGTGAACCCTTGGCTTATAGAATTAGTGCATTCTCACCCAGTGCATCCAACTCTGGTGCAGGTATTCAGTTTAGGATGTGATATTATCATGAAGGTATTGACAAACTGGAAAGAGTTCAGAAAACATTATTAAAAATGACCATGGGGTTGGACAGAGTGCAGCCGTGCACAACGCTATGTTGGTGGGAGAACTTCTTCCGCCGACATAGCTTCTGCCACTCACGGAGGTGGTTTTATTATGCCGGTGGGAGAGCTCTCTCCTGTCAGCATAGAGCGCCTTCAAAAGATGTGCTTCAGTAGCGCAGCTGGTTAAGTTGTGCCGCTGCAGCACTATATGTATAGACATTGCCTAATGTACCGTTGCCCTGAAAGATGTTAATGGCTGCCATCAAATCAGACAGACAATCACAGGCCTGGTTAAAGCTGATAGGTGCACTAAGCACTTTTCCTTAGGCTAAACAGCAGGAACAGTTAAGCCCATTTAGGTAGAGTCTGACTTCACAGAAGGTGTGATTATAGTTTAGGTAGGCACATCTGTACTAGCTTTAATCTAGTTAGTGGAGGAAACACTAGTAATGAAGCCATAGTGGCAGGGACTTCAACACAAGCTACAGGCCGAGTATGTACTCCTGGTTCCCGACAGGTCTGTACTGGGGCAGCTAGTCTATGTTGAAGTTCTGTCTTAAAATGCTCATATCTTTTTTATTTATCATATTAGAATGAAATCCCAGCCTATAGAAGTCAAGAGGCACTTTGCAACTGACTTTAGTAGTGTCAGAATTTCACCCTTAGAGTCTAAATGTTCACTTTCCATATTAGCACCTGCTATAATACTTTCTGCAAATTGCATTGCACTCTTGGCAATAGTGAAGACTTAAGAACATTCCCCCAGTCAGGTTTCAGAGTAACAGCCGTGTTAGTCTATATTCGCAAAAAGAAAAGGAGTACTTGTGGCACCTTAGAGACTAACCAATTTATTTGAGCATGAGCTTTCGTGAGCTACAGCTCACTTTTTTCAGGGAACAATAATATAGTCAAAGCCTACAAACATTTTTCTACATCTTTTCACTAGACATAAAATGTAATCAGAGACAATCTCACAAAAGTACTTTTGAATGTCACTTCTCCAGTTTTCCTGGCAGCTCTCAGAATTTACTTGTAGATCTCTCCTGCATAGCACATATAGGCTGTCTCCATGCGTAGTGTTCTAGTGTAATTTCAAATCTTCCGGTTCATACAGCTCTTGACTGTCTCAGAGCATCTCCTCCTGGTCACATTCTATAAAATTTTCTTGCCATGAGGTGGAAAACTGAGTTCCACATCATTCTGGGGTGGTAGCATTGCTTGCAAAAATGCAGTCAGGTGCTCATAGTATGGGCAGGTAGTGTGAGCATTACTAGAGGTCCTATTCTTATTTCTTGCTATCAGGTACTTCTGCCAGAGCTTCTTTTCTTTGACTCAGCACTAGGACCACCTCTGCAAGTGCCCTCTCTTCTTCATTTGCTCTGACAGGGTCTTGTGAATGTCTGCATTCTGATGACTTTTCTCCAAATGGGTCTGGACATGTAGCTTTCCAAAGAGATCAACAAGTCCAGGAGTCTTGCAGGAGTCCACAAGGAAGCACATAGCTGCTACAATGCCTATGTGATTCTTGGTGTTTGAACCTGGGTATTGCAAAGGGGCACATCTGGCTGTGTGCCAGCATTTAAACAGGGAGGTATCATACAGTCAGGATGACCCTGGAGCAGTGGAGGGTACAGAGGTACACAGATAGGCCAATCCAGCTATGAAGTAATGCATCATGGGATACCAGTGTTAATCTGAATTAGGATTGCATCCAGAAGCAGAAAAATTAATCTGAATTAGAATTGCTTCCATATGACCCTCAAACCAAACAAACTCATTCTGATGTAGAGTTACTTCTCTTCCAAAAAGGATTAAATGTGGAGTAAGACTCCAAATAACTTGCACTGCAAACAATTGCATATGGATGCAAGGCACTTTAATGTGAACAAACTCAAATTAATCCGAATTAACTTCCCTGTGTAGATAAGCAATAAGAGAATGAGAACTGGTTTAGTTCTGCTCCCAAACTTAAAATAGGGTTTAAGCAGAAATTAAGAACTTCATAGGCCTGTGATAGACCCAGGCCAGTTGGGTACAGCAGAGTAGCCATATTGGGATCCAGGAAGTGAGCCCGCCCACTGCTAAAGGATCCCCCCCCCCAGCCTAAGGGGGGGTCCACAGGACCTGGAAAACCAAATAATTACAGGGGACAACTAATGAACAACAGGGACAGGAGTGCGGTCAAAGGGTCAAATGAAGGGAACCAGACAGGGATACCAAGCAGAGAACCCCGGACAGTGCCCACCGCTCCTCAAAAGACGTCAAGGGAGTCAGTGGATGCCGCCCAGAGGAACTCTGCCCAGAGGCGTGAACAGACGGAGGATCGGAAGTAGGCCCCACAGTCACAGGAGATTCCATCAGCCAACCTCCTCACCCTGCTTTTATACATGACCAATTTAGCCAGGGCCAGGAAGAGGTTGACCAGGAGGTCCCGCGACTTAGTGGGGCCATGGGCAGGGAGTGCATAGATAAGGAGGTGAGGGGAAAAGTGCAACCAAAATCTTAACAAAATATTTGTAAGGAGCCGGAATAGGGGCTGCAGCCTGGCACACTCCAGGTAGACGTGCGCCAGGGTTTCCCCCACGCTGCAAAAGGGGCAGGTGTCCGGGATTCGGGTGAACCACGCCAATTACACGCCAGCATTCACGGCCCCATGAAGGTGTCACCAACTAATATCCCCGGCGGACCTCGGGACCAAGGTGCAATATAGGCCGGGCCACAGAGGCTCCTCACCCTCTAGAGGTGGCAGGAGGTCCCGCCACTTTGTGTCAGGGCGTGACGAGAGGGTGAGGATGTGAAGGGTGTGGAGCACGAGCGTGTATAGATGTTTCCTTGGCGCGGTCTGGAAACGGACCGGCTGTAGCTTGTGTAGCCGGCTCACAGTGAAGGAGCGGGGGGGGTCGGTTGGGTCCATGGGGCAGGGGCCCGATGAGAAGGTCCAGAGGGCCTGGGGTGGAGGATGGGCAGGGCACCTCCCTCCTCCAGGGGTAGATGGAGAACCCCTGCAGAGACCCATTGCAGTCCTGACCAGAAGAACTCCAGAATCAACGTCTGGAGGTTGGCCAGGAAATCCGGGGCTGGGACCAGGGTGTTGAGCCGGTGCCAGAGCATGGACAGGACTAGTTGATTAAGCACCAGTGCCCTCCCTCAAAGGGAGAGACACCAGAGTAGTCCTGTCCATCTACCACCCTGCCCTCTAAACCTTGCCAGTTCTCCAGCAGAGATGGATGCGTGGCAGAAAGGTAAACACGGAGATAGAGCAGCGGACCCGCGCTCCACCGGATGGCCTGAAGCGCGGGAGGGAGGGAGCTCGCCTACCACCAGTCCCCTACCACCAAGCCAGAGCTCTTGACCCAGTTGACCCAGGCAGAGGAGGCTGCCGAGTAAACGGCCTGGCAAGCCTCCACCTGCGCCAAGTCGCCCGGATCCTGGACCATGAGGAGCACATTGTTGACATACGCCGACAGGACCAGCCGCAGCTCCGGCTCCCGCAGCGCCAACCCTCTCAACCTCCTGCGGAGGAGACAGAGGAAGGGCTCGATCGCCAGAGCGTACAGCTGGCCCGAGAGGGGGCACCCTGCCATACTCCTCGCCCGAAGCTGACCAGTTCGGTCAGGGTCCAGTTGAGCCTTACCAGACACTCTGCGGAGGCATACTGCACCTGGAGAAAACCCACAAACTGGGGTCCCAAGCCAAACGCTCACAGAGTGCTCAGGAGATACCCATGATCCACCCTGTCGAACGCCTTCTTCTGATCCAGAGACAGGAGGGTGAATGACAGATCGTCCCTACACCCGAGTTCCAAGAGGTCCCGGACCAGATACAGGTTGTCGAATATTGTGCGGCCCGGGACGGTGTAGGTCTGGTCTGGGTGGATCACGTCCGCCAGCACAGACCCTAGCCACAGCGAGATGGCTTTTGCTATGACCTTGTTGTAGTCCTTGCTGAGGAGCGAGACGGGACGTCAATTTCGTAAATCATGGAGGTCCCCCTTCTTTGGCAATAAGGCGAACACAGCTCGCTTGCACGAAAGAGGGAGGACCCCGCTCTGCAAAGACTCGGCCCAGACGGTGACTAGGTCTGGGCCGAGGACGTCCCAGAACACGTGGTAGAACTCCACGGTCAGCCCATCCATGCCTGGAGATTTATTGGTGGGCATGCGGCAGAGGGCTTCCGAGAACTCTGCTAGAGTGAGAGGCAGCTCTAGCCGGTCTCGGTCGCCCGCGCTGACTGTTCAGAGTTCATCCCAGAGCACTCTGCAAGCATTGGGATCGGTCGGATCCAGGGAGAACAGGCCTGCGTAGAAGGCCCTGGCCCTCCCGCACATCTCCGCCAGATCCATGAGGGGGGTGCCGTCTTCTGTGAGGAGGCAGATGATGTGCTTCTTGGCCCCCCTCTTTTTTTCCAGGGCGTAGAAGAAGCGGATGCGGGATCGAACAAAGTCCCTGCCCAGGACCAGGCACTTGCAAGGATCCAAGGTGCCGAGGAAGCCGGACGCCTGCTGAAAGAAACGCAGCTGCTCCGGGCCCAATGTCGGGGCATAGACATTGACAAGATTGACCATGAGCCCCTCCATACGGACCTGGAGGCGCAGCAGGTGGCCCAGCACAGCCTCGGCGACCCCCAGCACCTCGGGCCGTAGGTCAGGGGGGAGAACAGGGTCACCACTCCAGCCGTACGAACTGTGAGATGGCTAAAGTAGACCCTGTCCCCCCATTCCAGCCACCAGCTATCTTCGGCGGCCGGATCCGTATGGGTCTCCTGCAGGAAAACCACAGAGTACCCCGTCTGCTGAAGGAAGGAGAGCACCTGCCACCTGCGGAGACCCATCCTACAGCCCCAGGTGTTTAACGTTGTGATGGTGAGAGGTGCCATGAGAAGGGCTGGGGGGATCCTCGCCGGCAGGGATACTTGCGGTTCCCAACGGGCCGCGCAACAATCCGTGACCTACCCTGTAAGTAAGTAGGGAGTCACGGAAGAGGCGGACCCGCTGGTAGGCTGCGGCGGCCTGCTTCCCGGTCCTTTTACCCTCCCCAATGAGGGCCCTCGTGGCCCGGAGAATTTGATGGAAATCCCCCCATCGCTGGAGGGCGAGCTGCACCTTGTTACGGGAGCCCCAGACGTCCTCAAGGAACTCCCGCAGCACCTCTCGCAGTGTATAGGGGGCCGGGGTCACTAGCCCCCGGCTTTCCTCCGGAGGGACCACTGACACAGCCCCATGGCCCACCAAAATGGGCAGGCAAGGGACAGCCCCCCAACGTGGCGCCCGATGGGCTGGCGCCACGCAGCCCCCCTCAAACCCCGGCTCGATTGGGGGTGGCAGAGGGAAGATAGCAGCCCCTAGTGAGTCGGGACTGAGAAATACAGAAGCCGCTCCCTGGGGGCTATCCTCTAGGAGCGAGGAGACGACGGCCCCAGGGGCGGCAATGATATCACGGGAGGTGGAGGGGGCAGGGACGGGGTTGACATCAGGGGCAGGGCAGGGATTCAGAGTAGGGGCAAGGCAGGGGTCAGGTGCAGAGTCAGGGAGAGGGGCAAAGGCAGGATCCTAGGCCCCAGTAGCCAGGCCGTTGGGAAATGGCCCCTCTCGATTGGGCTCAGGGAGCTGGGGAGGGGGCCCTCTGTGACGCTGGGCTCCGGCACCATGGCCGGCGTAGTAGCCCCGGCATCTTCAGTGGGGTCCCCGCCCGGGAAGGAGGTCGGTTGCCCCACACCCATGAGGGACAGCCCGTGGGGCTCGGGTCCCAGCCGCATGGCACTGGGGGTTGCCTTTGTGGGCTCGGTGGCCAACAGCAGGGTGCAACCCGTGGCCAGACAGATGGAGGAGCCCAGGGAACCCTCAGAGGCAGGAGCAGAAGCAGCAGTTAGGGGGAGGGAGCATGGAGAAGGCGGGGCCGGGTGAGGTTGCTCAGATCGAGGCCCGTTGGCAGAGGGTCATCCTCCCCTTGGGTGACTGGGGTCAGACCCAGGGCCTCGATCTCCTCGTAAATGGAGAGGAGCTCTCCTTCCACCACCCTGGAGGTCTCCCCGCCAGTGCCCGAAGCGACGCTCGCCCCGGGGCTCACAGGGGCTCCAGATGGTAATGGGACAGGTGAGGCTCAATCGGGGGCCTTAGAGGGAAGGGACTCCAATGGAGGGATGGTACTGCCCTCCCGTGCTGCCACGTTTTCCCCAGCCGCCACCAGGGGATGGCACACGCCCATGGGCAAGGCAGAGTGCTCGGCATCGGTGCCCCCCTTTTTGGTCTTCCGGGGGGGCTTCCGCATCGGTGAAAAGGAACGGAACTCGAGCCTTCCACTTGCCCCGCTTCCCCGGACTAGGGCCCAGCCCTCCATGGCATCATCGGGGGGCCGGCTAACAGGGGTCGTGTCTGGGGGCGGGGACGATGGCTCAGGGACTGTGGGAGGCAGCGGTGGGGCGGAATGAGAGAGGGAAGATTCCCCCTGGGGCGGGCCCTCTCCCATGCTCGGTGGTATCCCTGATGCACCCTCCTCTACGGGCCCCACCAGATTGCAGGCAGCAAAGGCGGGGCTCTCCCACTCATATGGGCATGCTGGGGGGAGCGCCCCTTGGGCCCAAGCAGGAGCAGTGATGGACTGAGTAGGAGGAGGGGCGGCTTCGGGCGTTGGGCAGCCAGGGACACCGGCGATGACGTGGCCAGCGCCCCACCGGGGCTCAGGGGTCCCGGATGCTTCTCTGTGCCGGGCCAAGGGGCAGTCCCTCCGGACATGCCCCATCGCCTGGCAGAGGTAGCACCGGGCCTCCCCCGTGGAATAGTGCACCCGGTAATGGGCCCCCTGGTAGGGGATCAAAAATGACCCCTCAAGCGCCTCTCCGTTCTGCGCCGCCGCTGACGGTTGCAGCTCACTTGCCGGTGGAACGAGAGGATGTGACGGAGGGCGGGGTCCTTGCAGCCCAGGGAGGGAAGGCTCAGGACAGAGATGGGCTTCCCCAGGGTTGAAAGGGCGGGTAATAGGGCGGCATTGGGAAGGAAGGGAGGGACAGAAGTCAGGACCAGGTGTCCAGCGGCTCCAGGGGGACAAACACGCCCCTCACCGCCAGGCCCTTCTCCACCGCCTCCTGGGCGGCGGCCTCCGATACCAGGAAGAAGACCACCTTCCCGTACATTTTGGAGGCCGCCACAATGGCCGTGGGCCCCACCTCCCTCACCAATGCCCGCACATACATCTCCACATGGGGCGAGGCAGGCACCAGGAGGCAACGGACGCCATGCTTCCTGGTCATGGTGGGAAAGGGGCCCCGGCCGCTATAGCTGGTAGTGGAGGCGGTGGGTGGGGGAGATGACGTAGCGGTAGGCGGGGGGGCTGTCGCCACCTGGGCGTACGCCCTGGGGGCCGGGGGAGGGACACCCGCAGAGCTGGTGGAGGGAGCAGCGGGGCGGGACGCCGTGGCCTGTGGTGGGGCCGTGGCAGTGAGGGCAGTCCCTGCCATGGAGGGCCTGGACTTTTTGGCAGGGCCCTTCCCCTTCTTCCTACCCTGGCCCTTCCCGCCGGCTGGGGGGGCTCCCCCAGAATCTAAGTGGGGGAGGGACGTGGCAGCAATGGAGGTCACCCCGGTGCCCACCGCTGCCGGGGCCCCGGCAGGGGCGGTGACAGGTGGTTTGGCAGCGGCGGCTGAGGTAGAGGCTTGGGGGGGTGACGGAGGGGCAGGCGAGGGAGGGGTATCTAGGGCTGCTGGAGGGCACCACCCGCCGTGTCCCCCGCCATAATGAGCAGGGAGGGAAGGGAAAACACCAGAGAGAGAAGGGGAAGGGGGAAGCAGGCCAACCACTCCTCCCCGCTAGGCTGCAGGCAGGGGAGGAGGGCGCCAAAAGGGATGGGCTGGAAAGGGGGGAGATCCACTTCCTGGACACTACGGTGCTAATAGGCGATGGTCACATAAACACCACCCTATACCAGAAACCTACTGACTGCTATTCCTACTTACATGCCTCCAGCTTTCACCCAGATCACACCACACGATCCATTGTCTACAGCCAAGCTCTAAGATACAACCACATTTGGTCCAACCCCTCAGACAGAGACAAACACCTACAAGATCTCTCTCAAGCATTCTTACAACGACAATACCCACCTGCTGAAGTGAAGAAAGAGATTGACAGAGCCAGAAGAGTACCCAGAAGTCACCTACTACAGGACAGGCCCAACAAAGAAAATAACAGAACGCCACTAGCTATCACCTTCAGCCCCCAACTAAAACCTCTCCAGCGCATCATCAAGGATCTACAACCTATCCTGAAGGACGACCCATCACTCTCACAGATCTTGGGAGACAGGCCAGTCCTTGCTTACAGACAGCCCCCCAACCTGAAGCAAATACTCACCAACAACCACATACCACACAACAGAACCACTAATCCAGGAACCTATCCTTGCAACAAAGCCCGTTGCCAACTGTGTCCACATATCTATTCAGGCGACACCATCACAGGGCCTAATCACATCAGCCACACTATCAGAGGCTTGTTCACCTGCATATCTACCAATGTGATATATGCCTTCATGTGCCAGCAATGCCCCTCTGCCATGTACATTGGTCAAACTGGACAGTCTCTACGTAATAGAATAAATGGACACAAATCAGACATCAAGAATTATAACATTCAAAATCCAGTCGGAGAAAACTTCAATCTCTCTGGTCATTCGATTACAGACCTAAAAGTTGCAATTCTTAACAAAAAAACTTCAAAAACAGACTCCAACGACGGACTGTTGAATTGGAATTTAATTTGCAAACTGGATGCAATTAACTTAGGCTTGAATAGAGACTGGGAGTGGATGGATCATTACACAAAGTAAAACTATTTCCCCATATTTATTCCTCTCCCTCCACCCCCCACTGTTCCTCAGACGTTCTTGTCAACTGCTGAAAATGGTCCACCTTGATTATCACTACAAAAGGTTCCCCCCATCCCCGCTCTCCTGCTGGTAATAGCTCACTTTAAGTGATCACTCTCGTTACAGTGTGTATGGTAACACCCATTGTTTCATGTTCTCTATGTATATAAATCTCCCCACTGTATTTTCCACTGAATGCATCCGATGAAGTGAGCTGTAGCTCACGAAAGCTTATGCTCAAATAAATTTGTTAGTCGCTAAGGTGCCACAAGTACTCCTTTTCTTTTTGCGAATACAGACTAACATGGCTGCTACTCTGAAACATTGCTTGTTGGGGAGTTTCTGGATGGCTGGAAGAGAACAACAATTCTTGTTAATTAAAATGAGGCATGATTGAAATAGATCAATAAGAAATAGAGAGAGGTAAGTAATCAATGAGGAGGGAGGCTCCTGCTGCTAGGATGCAATTAGACATCTAGTAAAAAGTCATAATGGGCTCCATCATATGATAGCTCCCTGTCTGTCATGATTTTGTGTGTGTGTGTGTGTGCTACGCATACTGTGAGGACACAGAAGTGGTAATTGTGTTAATCTTACTAGACAAAGATAAAAAACAACAGGAAATTATAGGTGATGCTGATTATTGTACTTACTAGGAAAAAAGACAGATTTTCCTTAGCCCTTGGGAAAGAGAGGGAAGCAGAGCAATAAACATAGTGCAAGGATGGTGTTTTGGACCTCATAATTAAACTCTGAGGTATAGAGGTCAAATATGAATTGTCTATAAAGGAATAAAAAGAAAGGCAGGTAGAAGTGTGGACAGGAGTTCCTCTCCTTAATAAACATACCAAAGATCTTGGATTACAGTCACAGGAGTAAATGCATGGATGAGTATGCAGTTGTAAGAGGAAACCCCTTAAGGATGGGGGGGACACCCTTGATTTGTAGGTTACTGGTAGTGGTTGGGGAAAATTGTAGCAGATTTTGGTCACTGCTCCAGTTCTAGTACTTCATGCATCATAACTCTAAAATATGCTGCCATCAGGGGCTCTCCACCATCGTCACCCCACTACATGATTCTGTGTGTGGAAGAGTGCCTTGTTACTGCTATCCTGTCATAACTCTGATAAGATGGAGTTAGCAGGAACTTCCCCATTCTTTGGGAAAGACCACAACCCAACTGAAGAGAGGGAGTCCCAGTCCAGGGACACGAGGAAGCCCAGCTGCAATGTCCCTTTACAAATCAGCAGATGGCTAAATGCATCCCAGAGAAAGGCAGAGCTGTAACTAAATGGATGGGTCTTGGTATGGGAGATGGGCCATCATGAGACCCCATATGGGTGTGCTTTGCCTTAATCTAATCCTATTCCTTCGCAGTCCTAAAATTAAAAAGAAAAGGAGGACTTGTGGCACCTTAGAGACTAACCAATTTATTTGAGCATAAGCTTTCGTGAGTTATAGCTCGCTCACGAAAGCTTATGCTCAAATAAATTTGTTAGTCTCTAAGGTGCCACAAGTCCTCCTTTTCTTTTTGAACATACAGACTAACACGGCTGCTACTCTGAAACCAGTCCTAATATTATTTGTATTGTGGTAATGCCAAGAGGCCAGGGTGCCATTGTGCTAGGGACAACACAAACAAATAACAAAGAGATGATCCCCACCATAAAGAGCTTTCAATCTACACCTAGCTCAGCTCAGTAAAAATCAATTAATCTAGCTCCCTGTGATCTTTATTGCGATCCACTTTTTATTATTATTCAAGTAAATGGGATCCTTCACAGCTCAAATATCCAGAAGCCCAGAATGTGTTTCGCATTTCTTTTCAAAGGTGACCTGGAAATGTTGTGATTTTTTTTTGCCTTCAGGAGTTCTTCAATTATAACAATGTGTGAGAATGTCCCAGCCAGCCAGACTTTGGGGCACTTTACTGATCAGAGTAGAGTAGGATGTCACAGGACATAAATAGAAAAGAAAAAGATGTAAATTAATAATGTGCTGACTATCTTCCTCCTGGCTATTCAGGCATTCAGCACATATTGCTACAGTTGAGGAAGTTTTGTAAAATAATCTAAAGGTCACCTCTAAATTGAAATTGTGAAATCACAAATGCAGTGCTCTCTTTCTTGGCAAGGTGTTCTCCTCCTGGTGGGTTTTGTCTTTCATACAGTGAACACACAGCAATTCAGTCTGCTTTTCTTTTTCCAGAAATTAACATTGTGAGAAAATGAGAATCACACCTAGAACAATTCCCCATCTGTGAAATGGGGATAATAATACTTATCTCACAGAGGTGTTGTATGTCCTAATTAACAATTTCACACCTTCTGAGTAGTGTTCTATCTTCTTAGCTTGCCTTGTGTAACTACAGCCACCAGCTGTCTGCCTATCCCTGTACTTGTTAATTGGACCACAGTAGCACTAACTCAATAGGCCTAATTTTTCTTTAATAGTATTTGACTTTCAATAAAGTTTATGGTTTATCCTCCTAATTGCTGAAAGAAAAAGAGTACTCATGGCACCTTAGAGACTAACAAATTCATTTGAGCATAAGCTTTCGTGAGCTACAGCTCCCTTCATCGGATGCATGCAGTGGAAAATACAGGTGGGGAGATTTAATTTACACAGAGAACATGAAACAATGGGTGTTACCATACACACTGTAAAGAGAGTGATCACTTAGGGTGAGCTAATACCAGCAGGAGAGAAAAAAAAAAACAACCTTTTGTAGTGATGATCAAGGTGGGCCATTTCCAGCAGTTGACAAGAACGTCTGAGGAACAGTAGGGTGGGGGGAAATAAACGTGGGGAAATAGTTTTACTTTGTGTAATGACCCATCCACTCACAGTCTTTATTCAAGCCTAAATTAATGGTGTCCAGTTTGCAAATTAATTCCAATTCAGCAGTCTCTTGTTGGAGTCTGTTTTTGAAGTATTTTGTTAAGAATTGCAACTTTTAGGTCTGTAATCGAGTGACCAGAGAGATTGAAGTGCTCTCCGACTGGTTTTTGAATGTTATAATTCTTGATGTCTGATTTGTGTCCATTTATTCTTTTACATAGAGACTGTCCAGTTTGACCAATGTACATGGCAGAGGGGCATTGCTGGCACATGATGGCATATCACATTGGTATATGTGCAGGTGAACAAGCCTCTGATAGTGTGGCTGATGTGATTAGGCCCTGTGATGGTGCTGCCTGAATAGATATGTGGACACAGTTGTCAACAGGCTTTGTTGCAAGGATAGGTTCCTGGGTTAGTGGTTCTGTTGTGTGGTATGTGGTTGCTGGTGAGTATTTGCTTCAAGTTGGGGGGCTGTCTGCAAGCAAGGACTGGCCTGTCTCTCAAGATCTGTGAGAGTGATGGGTCGTCCTTCAGGATGCGCTGGAGAGGTTTTAGTTGGGGGCTGAAGGTGATAGCTAGTGGCGTTCTGTTATTTTCTTTGTTGGGCCTGTCCTGTAGTAGGTGACTTCTGGGTACTCTTCTGGCTCTGTCAATCTCTTTCTTCACTTCAGCAGGTGGGTATTGTCGTTGTAAGAATGCTTGAGAGAGATCTTGTAGGTGTTTGTCTCTGTCTGAGGGGTTGGAGCAAATGCGATTGTATCGCAGAGCTTGGCTGTAGACAATGGATCATGTGGTGTGATCTGGGTGAAAGCTGGAGACATGTAGGCAAGTATAGCGGTCAGTAGGTTTCTGGTATAGGGTGGTGTTTATGTGACCATCGCTTATGAGCACCGTAGTGTCCAGGAAGTGGATCTCTTGTGTGGACTGGTCCAGGCTGAGGTTGATGGTGGGATGGAAATTGTTGAAATCTTGGTGGAATTCCTCAAGGGCTTCTTTTCCATGGGTCCAGATGATGAAGATGTCATCAGTGTAGCGCAAGTAGAGTAGGGGCGTTAGGGGACGAGAGCTGAGGAAGCGTTGTTCTACGTCAGCCATAAAAATGTTGGCATACTATGGAGCCATGCGGGTACCCATAGCAGTGCTGCTGATTTGAAGGTATACATTGTCCTCAAATGTGAAATAGTTATGGGTGAGGACAAAGTCACAAAGTTCAGCCACCAGGTTTGCTGTGACATTATTGGGGATACTGTTCCTGACAGCTTGTAGTCCATCTTTGTGTGGAATGTTGGTGTAGAGGGCTTCTACATCCATAGTGGACAGGATGGTGTTTTCAGGAAGATCACCGATGGATTGTAGTTTCCTCAGGAAGTCAGTGGTGTCTCGAAGATAGCTGGGAGTGCTGGTAGTGTAGAGCATGAGGAGGGAGTCTACATAGCCAGACAATCCTGCTGTCAAGGTGCCAATGCCTGAGATGATGGGGCATCCACGATTTCCAGATAGAATACCCCTGGTCAGCAGTCTAGGTGTGTGTCTGTGTGGAATTGTTCTTGTACTTTTTCAGGGAGTTTCTTGAGCAGATGATGTAGTTTCTGTTGGTAACCCTCTGTGTGATCAGAGGGTAATGGTTTGTAGAATGAAGTGTTGGAGAGCTGCCTAGCAGCCTCTTGTTCATATTCCAACCTATTCATGATAGTGACAACACCTCCTTTGTCAGCCTTTTTGGTTATGATGTCAGAGTTTCTGAGGCTGTGGATGGCATTGTGTTATGTTGTTTCCCCCTTATGTATTACACTGGTACAGATTCTAGCAGAGCCCTAGGACATGTAATATACATGTGGTTTTACAGGGTGTCTGATTCTAGACACACATCATACAGTAATATATTGGCTTTGTACATGAAAAAGTAAGTAATAGTTCCCTCCATTAGCTTGCCCACAGAGAGGAGAGGGAACCTGCTGCTACTGGTACCTAAGTGATTGGAGGTGGAGGAACAGGGTTCTAAATCCCTATTCTCCATTTGTGTATGATTTATCCAGCAGCTGTTTGTTGTCTTCAGCCAATGGATTCCTTATAATATAGCCATACAGCACTAATGGGGTTAATGAGGCAGAGGTTATTTGAAACATTTCAGCTGATCTGGACATAATTCATTTGAGGGTCCGGCTGTGCTCCATTCCAGTGACTTTCCACCCTCCAATTGTTTGCTGGGACCTCATCCCTGTCTTCCCTCCTTCTACCTTTGTTAGTTTTCCCCAGTTCCTTAGTTTGTCTAATTTAGAGCATTGGGTCTTGGAAGCAGAGACTGTAACTTTTTTTATTTCTGCAAAGTGGAGCTCTAATACCTACATGGGCACTGGAGAAGGACCCAAATCGATAAAGAGATGGATAGGTCAGTATTGTGCTCTCTAAATATGAAATATTGTTAATATTCTAAATCACCTTTGAAGAGCCCAACTAGTACACCGTAACCAGGTGGGTATGACCCAAACACAGTATCTAGTAAAGTTTAAGTAAATCAAATCTGGGTCTAAATGTCCCTTGTGTCTTGTAGCAACAGTATCCTGGTAGAAGTATGCTTTTGTAAGAAGCCATCTTTTAACACTGAAAATCTGCCCCATCCAAAGTTATCAAAAAGTGGATTGCAATTCAGGTTGAATATCCACCATGTCTGTATTTTAATATCTGTGATGTAGGGGAAAGGGCAGAGCAGCTGTCACACTCATTGTTATTTCTGCTTAATAAAGCACTGTGGACCTGGTTTTACCCTGCCAGGAACCTTATGTAACTATGTATGACAGTGCAAAGTGGAAAATAAACACAACCGTTCTGATCTGTACTCACGGTGCACAGATTTAAATGACCGCACACAGTGCAAAAGAGTGGAAAATCAGGCCCCCTATTTTTAAACTTACTTATCTGAGGTTACTGAGCCTGATTCTCTTCTTGCTAATACTGCTGTAAATCAGGAGTAACTCTAGAGGAGGATGTAGAGTTGCACCAACGTAAAACCAGAATAAGTGAGGGAAGAAACAGGCCCACTGTCTCTTAGGAACCCCAGCTAACATTTTTTGCCTTTGGCTATGGTTTACTTTTGAGGGCACCTTTACACAAACTGCACTTTCAAAACTTTGTACTGTTTTCATATGTTTAGAACGTAGTTGCAGTAGTTCAGGAGGGCTGGTAGTCTCAAAGGGAACACTAAAGCCTGTACCCCCTTGAAAACCCCAGCTTAAACATTCATTTTCTCCCCAAAGGCTGCAGTAAATAGACTTAAAACTGGATACATAATCACTGAATTTATAATAATTTCTAACATTAAAAATTAAACCCACTTGCACAATATACAGTTTTAATGGAAATTGTAAATGTGACAGTTGCATAATGAATCCCATTGTTTATTACAACCCAGCATAGTCTGCATGCACATTCCAGGGGACCCACTGTTGTTATGAACAACAGTTGGGTCAACTTTCTGGAAGTGGTTGATGTGGCAGTTGCAGTCTTCCATCAACAGGTGGTGTCGCCAGAATTTCTTCATTGTTGTCACCAGATCCTCTTCGTTGCAGGGCTTTACTTCCTAAAAAATGTAATCACCTCAATGAATGTCAAACCAACCCTGTTGGGATGAAAAGCCTCAGCAAAAAGACAATGATGATAGACTCATTAGGCAGACCCTTAGTGAAAGTGCTGTGGGCAAATGTTCAGTACTCACAGTGCAATTAATTTTCCTAAATGGAAATGCAGTATTTCAAGCATCCCATCATTTATTCTGGGAAGGGGGAGGGAAGGAGTCTCTCCTGCTTCAAGTAACACTGCAAAAACAGTGGTTGTAAATTGTGTGATTTAAAAAAAAATGTTGTTGTTTTAATTATATGGGCTTAAGTCATAACCCTGGATCTGGATCCAAGTTTTCAGCTTGACTCTATCTCAGTAATGAACAGAATCTAAATACCCTGAATAGTAGAAAAGGCCAAATTTTGGATGCAGATGTCAAACCTACAGTTTAAGGGGTGGTTAAAGCCAGCTTCTTAATTCAACTCATTTAAGAGACAGAATTTAGATTCTGATCTTTTTTTCCCTAGATCTTTCTGTTGCTTTTATCTCTGTGCAAGAACATATACTGTTTTACTAAAAAAGCAGTAAATAAATCCTGAGCAGTGATTAACATTAAATATTGTGCATGTGAAATTAATGTTAATGGTGACTAAGTAAATGGACTTTGTTTTACTTTTCTTGGAGGTATCTGTATGTTTTATATGAAATTGGTTAGTTGTCTTGCCTGGACTTTATACCACAGTATTTTATTCACTGATACTGAACCTCCAGTACCTGTGTCTTTGAGGGAATGAGTAATGCAATCTATAGAAACAACTCACAGAAATTGTTTTAAGGAGGAAATGGGAATCCAGACAGGATGTTACAAGGGGAGATCTAGTAATCCATGTCCATTCTGTAGTAGTCTCAACATATGGACTTCAAGCATCAAGAGCTAATAAACTGAATTCTCTGCCAAAGCCTCCAGATGATGTGGCATGCTTTGGAGGTTGCATCAGTCCCACTGATGCTCAGGGATATAAGCTTCTTCATGAAGGAACACTCAATAGAAGATAAGCAATAATGGACATTAGAAGGAGAATTTAGTGTCTGGGCCAAATGTACGCCAGTGTGACTGAGAATAAATTTGGCCATCTAACTCTACTGTGTATTGGTGTTTTTCCAAGTGATCAGTGAGCACTTATTTAGCACACTGGTCATCAGAGGCACAGGCACCACAAACCAGTGCTAGTTCCTAGACTGTTTTCATGCAGCCACTACATACCTGCTGAAACATAGGAGAGAAAGTTGCCTGAATACAACCTCTTTGCTCAAGTTGCCCATGAATAACTAAATGGTGGAATAATTCTGATTAGCTATGACAGGTCCAGGGAAAAAATTATTTAACAGCAAATGACTTCCCACAGACTGTAAGGCTCCATAGCAAATGGCTGAGGATTTAGATGGAAAACACCATGCAGAATTAGTCAGGAAACAGACTGATGCACTTCTCTGCATTCCTTTCTCCTGCAATCCCCCCATGCCCAAAGACTCATAAGAGGGATCAGTTACATTGTATGTATTGTTCTGTAAATATCTGGGTATACCGATCTATTTGTCCATTTTGGTTTGGCATTGCTGCCTGTTATATATGTCTGTGTTTGACTTTCTGCTTTATTAAAATTCAAAAATTAGAATTTCAAGTCTAATGATGCTTATTGGAATATCTTTTTTTAAAACTCTTCCACGGTGCTTTACTGTGACTTGCCACCCCACAATATAGTGTTTAGAAGTGGGAGGATGAGGTGTGTAAACTGCATTTTTTGTAAAATTCCTAGTGTTCAAAGAAAGGGTTGGGGAGAAGGACTTGAATATTTTTATGCTAATTTGTGAGCTATTCCATTAAAAGGTACCACATTATCTACTGGTGTATGCATTTGGGGTAGGGTGCTATATGACTACAGACATTTTCTGAACTTTAAGATGTCAGACGAGATCAAGATAAACCATCAGTCACTTCACAAAATGATAGAGGAAGATTAAGCCTCAGTTTCTGTCCTCCCTGAACTACAAAGGATTCTTTCTGTGTACTTGGAACAGATGCACTTTTAACAGACTGCAGTATAGCTCCCTGCATAGAATTATTTTCCTGTTTATAAATAACAGTAAAATGCCTGTGTTTTTGCTGTTTATTGCACCTTAAATGTTCTATTTCTCTACCATGCATCACGTGCAATTTATTATTTTATTGGTGGGGGGGAATCAGTGTCTATATACATATAACTCAGGGACTATGAAAAGGAAGCTATTCTATACTAACATTATACCAATGCATTTCTACTGTTACCATTCTCCCTCCTATGCTATTCCTAAAAACTCTGGATTAACTTCACTGGAGCTGCACCAGTTTACATCAGATGAGAATCTGGCCCTCCATATCTAAGGACAGATTTTCAAAAGCATATAAGGGATTTAGGAACACAAGTTCCATTGAAAATCAAGTCACTTTTGAAAACCCTCTCTCCCCCCAGTGAAAATGGACAAAAGTCATCTCTCCCATATTTGGCTATGTAGTTCTATTCTTCTAACACAGCAGCTTTCAGGAGTCTGATTTGTCTTGCGTACCCCCAAGTTTCTCCTCAATTAAAAACTACTTGCTTACAAAATCAAACAAACATACAAAAGTGTCACAGCTCATTATTACTGAAAAATTCCTTGCTTTCTCATTTTTACCATATAATTATAAAATAAATTGATTGGAATATAAATATTGTATTTACATTTTAGTGTATAGTATATAGAGCAATATAAACAAGTCATTGTCTGTATGAAATTTTAGTTTGTACTGACTTCACTAGTGCTTTTTATGTAGACCAGGCAAATATCTAGATGAATTGATGTACCCCTGGGAGACCTCTGCGTTCCCCAGAGGTACACGTATCCCTGTTGAGAACCACTGTTCTATCCCATTGGCCCAGCTGTGATGGAGCTGGAATTTACCTTTGTCAACAAATACAATACCCTTTACATAATGTAAACACTAAGATTTATTGTCCTCTTTAAAAGCAGACACATACAAAGTCAAATTAATGCAGGCAAGAAATTGTAGATACTCTGAACAAAGTAAACTTTTATTCTCCCAAAATATGATTACAGCTTTCTTTCTTCCCCCGCCCATTACTTTCAAGAGCATGAATTCAAAGATTCAGATCTTTTAAAACTTGAGAAATGGCCTTATGAAGATCCTGGAAAACCTCTGAAAGGCAACAAACCTAAGTATGGATTAGTGAACAGAGCTTTTCCTGTGCACACATCAAATGAGGGTAAACTACTGTATATAACAATACCCACTTTGTGCCAGTTATGTGAGCAGATTATTTTGCACCATTCTTACAGCTGTGAGGGAGAGAAGGAACAATAGATGGTTAAATACAATATTATTCTACCAGTCTAGAATTGATCTTTTGTTTTTAAACAAATAATGTAGAATATATTAGGAGGCTAAGTATAATACAGTGCTTTATGGCTTTTAACTATTCTTTATTTAAAAGTAGGCAACACTGGAAGAAAAAAAAAGATCTTCTAAATGAATACAGGTTCCTATAGTGCTTAATCTTGGGATTCATTGCTGTCATTAGAAAAAAAATTTCCTTCAGCAGTTCTATCTGAAGAAAATCACGTTTTCTTAGAGATCATGACCCTTGAACCACCTACAATTCTGGAGCTTTTGTTTTATGTAGAATGATTCTCTGAACCCCTGTCTATGCATACACCATGCATATTTTTCTTTATGTACCAACAGAAAAGTTGTCTGCCTATTCTGTAAGACAGGTTTCAGAGTAGCAGCTGTATTAATCTGTATTTGCAAAAAGAAAAGGAGTACTTGTGGCACCTTAGAGACAAACACATTTATTTGAGCATAAGCTTTCGTGAGCTACAGCTCACTTCATCGGACGCATTCAGTGGAAAATTCCATAAGAGTTCCTTTTACTTGCATCTTTAAGCATTTTGAAATGCAGATGAGCAGCAGTAGAAGAAGAAATTTTGAGGACTATTACAACAAGTGAATTAGACCTTTGAGAGGCAAAACAAGATATTTTGATCAGTCAGGCAGAGCAAGGTAGCTGAGGGAGGACAAATTCCAAGAAAGGAAATCCAGGAGTGCAGAGGGTAGATCCAAATCTATTTATCTCAATGGGAATTTTTCCATTGATATTAGTGGAAGTTGGATCATCCTGCAGAAGTTAGTTCAAGTAGAGTTTGATAGGAGGAGGTAGGCTCTATGAATTAAAACAAACGCATATTGTGACCAAACATAACGTCACCATGATGATCTGGTGAAATAAGATGTATTTAGAGTATAGCTCTTGCTTATGCCGACAAAGCCACTTCAGAAACATGGTACTAGGTCTATATATGTCTATCCCTCCATCAACTTCTACATTTGTTATGTTTATATTGTATTGTCAGGCATTGAATACAGCATTTTTATTCATTGCCTTATACCTAATGTAGCAACCTAAAAGTTATAAAATTGTCAATGTATATTTATAGAGTGAATTTTCTATTGTCAGGCTGCCTTCTTCCCATATCTTTTAGTAGCAGTAGATTGATGCCCATTGTAATTTGGAAATATTTTTTATAAACGGATCTTTATTTTTTGTGTGTGATTATTTAAATGTATGCAATTGTATGGTGTGTCTGACTTAATACAGATGCAAATTTCATTTAAAAATATGACTACACCAATTTAAATTTCATGTAAAGGAAACACTCTTCTGCTGAGACTTGCATGCCAAATTTCAGCCCAGAGAGAATTTTAATAGGCGACTTACAAACCCTTCAGAAACAATATTTGTAATGGAAATGTTGACGACACTTTCACTCCAGCAGTGAGAATTGCAATGCTATAATGAAAAAGAAATTACGATAAACAGACTACATTATAAAGTAGACTATGACCAATTTTTAGCCTTTATATTTGTCAAGAAGCTAGTAATAGGTAGTATAACACAAAACAAGCTTTAGCTTTTGCATTAGAACGTGAACGACCAAAAGGTTTCTGAGAAAGAAACAGTCTCATGTAGAATTCCAGGAACTACATACAGGTTATGAAAGCGATATGTTGTATAGCACACCCACATGGGATCAGATACTGGTTTGAGTAGCACAGTCTATTGACTAGTATCTCTACTATGTAGATCTCTTTTTTTTTTTCACTGAAAATATTTTCCTAACATTTTCTGACCTGTTCTATTAATATATTTTATTTGAACATATACATGTGTGGGTTTTAACCTGATTTCTATTGAGATCTGCCATCTAAAGGTAATGGAGAGATAGAGGCTGAGATCCTATGCTGCACCTTCTAGAAGCTGCAGTCATGGGAAAAGTGGAGTGGGAGTGAAGACAACTAAGATTCAAGGCTTCTCCAGGATCCAGTGTGGCTCCTGGCATAAACTAGAGCAGCCTGTGGGTGCTCTAAACTTACAGCAACATTCTGTGGAATGTCCATGGAGTATTCCATAGTCCTGAGCAGCCCAGAACATCTACAGTGCTCACCATGACACACACCTTCTTGTACACAGTACACACCCAATACTAGGGTTTGCGAAGAGGCAATCAGCCCTATATTGTGTCTGCACTGGCAGAATTCTTCCTTTGCTCTTTGTGGTGCAGTTCTGGTCCATATATACTGCGGCAGGAGACAGAAACTGGCTCATAGGATCCAATTTTGATCTTGCTCGCAACAGCATAAATTCAAAGTGACTCCACCAACTGATTTACATGGGTGTGTCTGAGAGCAGAATTTGGCCCAGATTCTAGGTTGATTCACCTTTCTGTTTTTAAAGTCAAGCTTCAGTAAGAACTTACTAAAAAAGAAGTAGTGTTACAGTATGAGGAGTCTGTCCATGCAAAAGGGTATTGAGTAGAAAGTAAAATAAAGGGAAAACCTGTATTACCTGTCTCTCAATGAACACATACATCTCTACATCATTAATTTAATTTAACTAGAGTCCAAAAGGCATAACCTTTTAAATTATATTCTACCAGAGATATTCAAACACCAAGTGGTATTTATACTTGATAAGCACAAGTCATAATGTAATATTCCAAGCAATAAATATGAGGGGTAAACTTCATTGCAATGAGGCACTATATTTTTAAGACTCTTGGCATGCAGTATGCAAGTTTGGTAATGCTGAGATAATGTATTTCATTACCTTTTCAGTTTTATTTCATTTTAGAGACATGCCAAGATTAAACTTATTGGAAACTAATAATGTTTCAATTCTCCTGACAAAAAAAAATCATGCTGTAAAATAGTTATTTCTTGACTCTTCTGTACAGTGCGAATTATAGCAAAAGAAAGCTGCAACATCTTTTGTGAATTTCCAAGTATTCTCCCTCTGCTAAGAAATATGAATCTTCATCTGGGTGTGTGCACACATGCACAAATATATCTTTTTATATATATCTATTACAGTTCCCTTTTAAATGTTCCATTCTAAAGGTTAAGCTGTGTATGGAAGCGCTCTCATTTTCTAATGGTTGGAATAAACAGAGAAACTATTCTTACCACTTTGCTGCAATAACGTTAAGTCTTTGAATCCTACTATTCCATAAAACAATTTTCAGGATCTGACCCACCAGTCATTCTTTCCATATCCAGCACAGTCAAGCAATTCACAGGAAGTTGCTCTGTTCTGCTTATTGGTTGCACAAAACTTCCCCCACCGCATTTCATGCCCCTTACCTACCAACTAATGTTTAAGGACAATGATTACATGAAACAAAAGTAGAATAATGAAGAGACAATGTCCTGTGCATTATTGAACCATTGTTTGACAGTATGTAAAGGGAAATAAGGGGTGTGGTTTATTTAATAATTGCTTCAGCTATTGTAGTTATATAAATGTATAAATCACTAATAATATTTTGAATGACTAATTTCATTTGTAAACTCTTCAGAGCTGCCATTATGTCTTCCTGTATGTGTTTACACAGCACCTACCACAACAGGGCCTGACTGAGGGCTCCAGGCACTTGTGTGATAAAAGCAGTCATAAATAATAAGTATTAACGTACATCTTGCTTTTCTGATGGGATAAGGCCCTATTCCATACTCCTTATTCTTCATTCAGGCTAAAATTTCCATTGATGGCAGTGGGAGCTCAACTTGGCTAGAGAGTGGGTCAGGAATGCCGCATAGGGTAGTGTGTCACAAAGAAGGGCTGGTCAGCACTTGAATGCCTGAGGAAAGGTTGGAGATTTTAACAATGCTACAGTTCTGTTATATTCTCTTTGAAAAAATGTCAATTTAGCATCAATTGAATAGGAACAACGTGTTTATAAATAAACCCTAACTTGCTTTTTAAACATGGAAATTGACAAGATCATTGTCCCATTTATTAGCACCTATGTAAAAAAAACCCTGAAATCTCCATTTTTTCTCATGTGTAAAGGTGCCTTTGTCACTAACCACAGGTCATTTCCTGCCACTGATTTTTTTTTTAACACATAAATCCCATTGGCTTCAGCTCAAGTGGCTACAGAGAGTGATGACAGGAGGAAAAAGCTACGTGGGAGCAGACAGGAAGTAAAATTGAAATTAGGGCAAAGTTGACCTTCTACAATCTGCCTGGGTATGAGGCTAAGTGAACGTTTGCTTTTTACCATCTGCCCCAGGAGCAGACTGGGGAACAAAACTCAGCGAGTCACAACCCTGTGTCTGCTTTGCCCTCTACTCCAGGGGAGATGTCCCATGTGCCAGTGCCAGACCTGGGGTAGCATACACACTCCTACAGACGCAGCTGTGCCCAGGCTCTGCCCAGTTCTCCCCCTTCCCACTCACTCCTTATCCACATGCATCGTGGGAGGATGTAGTGGTTCTGCAGACGCTGCTTTCCTCTCTACACTGCTATGTATGGTAGTCAGTGCCGGGGAGGTACATGGCTCCTTCTGACCCGTTACTTCCATCTGTGACACACAGGACTGACCACAATCTAGCTCTGCGGTATTTTTAAAGACAAAATATAAAGAGAACATTTTGAATTTATTGCTTGTTAAAGTGCTTTTGATATTGCATTTTATAAAACAATTATTTAAACAAGGGCACTAAAACATCCAAACCCCATATATTTTAATACTACTTATCACTGACTGGCTTCTCCCTAACAGTTTAGCCTATGATGGATCAGCAACTCTGCCCACATACGCACACAGATGATCCTGATTGGCTGGAGATCAGGTGGCTCAACTTCATTATTAGACCCAACTGGGGGAATGCTGGGGTTTCTCAAAATAGCTAGATGAGCCCAGCTGGAGGGCAAAGATCCAGTGGAGAGAGGAGGTGGGAAGTGCCCTCTCTCTGAGAGGCAGCCTCAAGGAAGGCTGAGAAGGAGAAAGGGGGGAAGGGCAGACAGGCAGCTTCCAGAGTGAAATGGAAGCCTGACTGGAGGCAGGAGCTCAGATGAGCAGAAGACTGTCTGAACCCCTGAGTGAGGAGAGGAATGTTCAAACCCCTGGACAGTTTGGTTGTCTAAGGCACACCTATGAGGAAGAGGTACCTCACTGAGCCTGTCTGGGCTGAAGATTCAGTTGTTTTGAGTATTTATGTTGGATTTTAATAAAGGACTTTGTGGCCCTGGAAGGCACAGGACTCGATGAAGTATTCTGGCCAGAGGACCAGGAAATTGCTATGTATGGAGTAGGACAAAGGACGGGGGGTGGAATTTGCAGCAGCATCACAGCCAGCCAGGGGAGGCATATTGGGGTGGCAGCTTTTCCATGTTTGCAGAGCTCATCCAGGATCTACTGAGATCCCTTCTGATAAAGGAGGAAGACTGACACTTTAGGGGAAGTAAACCAGGCCATGATAATCCTCTGATTAAGGACAGATGAATAAAGGATCCAAAAAGTGCCAAGGCCCTCTTTGGCAGTGAGATATTGACTTTCTCAGGCTGGGATAAAGGGGGACAACAGGAACTGCAGAAGATGCAGCTCCAGCTGGAGATAGCTGGATAGCAGAAGCAGACCCAGGAAGTCCTCCTGCAGGTCCTGGAGAAACAACAGAAGCATCAAGAGATGTAGATGGAGCTGCACAAGCAAACGGCAGTAGTAGGAAAAACAGCAATATACCTGCTGGAGATGCTGCAGGGAGAAAATGTCAGTAGCTACAGAAACAAAGTCCTAAAGAGGTATGACAGGACCAGGAGACCTGAGGCCCATCTGAGGGAATGCTATGCTGGGGGCATCTGGGGTACATAAGGAGGTTTTTCCCCTATATACACTGTGACTTTAAGGCTGACTCTATTGTGCGGAATATAGAAAAAAACTGTGGAGGTACTGGGTGGTATTGGGCCTGCTACAAAAGCATGTACAGGGATAATATGTTCTTGTGTGGGGAAGCAGACCATAGCAAGAGGCACTGCCCTTGAAAGAAAGTGACCTGTAGTAGGAGAAAAGGCAGAGATCCCAGGAATATGTAAACCTGGGGTGAGCAGGTGAGCAAAGAAAGGAGTGGGTATCCTGCAATACCAGCGCCAAGGTTTCAGGTAACTCACATGTGGCAGTGATTGCAGGGAACCATGCTGCTACTCAGCAGAATCAACCTGCAAGAGACAAGAGGGCTACTACCATTGAGATGAACTGGATGAAAACCAGGGTGAACAATGAAGTGACAGAGAAGACTAATGCTGCGATTATGACAGTACTGGCTGTGGCTGGCATAGGAACCAAGGCTGCAGTGAGAATTATGAACACGAACCGTCTAATCTCTTTGGCAGAGAAATACCAGGTGGAGCGTGCTACACTGGAAGAGGCTAGCCAACAGGAAGGGCAAAGAGAAGTTACTCTGGGAGAAGCAGGTGTTGCAGTTCCACATTTAGCTCCTGGAGAATGAGAAAGTTGGATTTGACATACAAGTCCAGGGCTTGCTGAAGGAACACCAAGATAGAGACCAATTCCTCGTGGAGGTGGACCAACTGAAGAGAGATCTGGAGGAAATTCAGGGCAGGTACTGGTATAGATGGTAACTCTTGCCCTGGGACAAGGCAAGGTTATTAGGTCAGGGGCCATGTCACAGGCTGGCTGGCCCTTAAGGTATGTCTATACTGCATTTTCTGTGGGACAAGGACTCAGTGTTTCCAAAATCCACCCTTGAGTATCCACACAACACTGTAATTCCCATATGAAAATTAGGGGTTCAGAATAGGAAAAAAATTAATCTTATGGCACAGAAAACACACTACTTAAAAATCTGCTTATTTCAGAGCTGCCAGGTTTAACTTATTCTCAAGATACATGAAAGACCTCTTAAATGCATGGCCTTACCATACTGTAAATCTATCCATTTAGCAGCTGTATCAGATATATTTCTTTGTCAGCTACCCATTTAAGATGGGATCATCTTAAAAGGCATTGACATAAATTGTTGTGTGGAAGATCAATTAGTTTAAAAGGCTTTTTCTTTTAACAGATCAGATAGCCATTATATTTAACCATTTAGTATATGGAATTCTCATTGAACAGTTTCCGTATTTAATTACTTATTCATTTTAAAGGATTTCACCAAAATCACTGGACCTGTGGGTATTTAGACTGATTCTTCACTTATGTATTCTTTGGGCTGGATCCTGGGATGCAATGTAATCTCTTTGCACTAAATTGCCAGGAGATTCTGCAGATAAAACCAGCTTAACTGTTTATGGGAGGCTCACCTCAGTGCAAAAAGGTATCTCTGGTGATATAGGTATTCCTATGCTACCATCCCTCCTGAGCATACAGGGGACCCTGCTGATCAGCATTTCCCTGGGCTCTTGACAGCTGACATAACTTACGCTTGAAGGCTGCTCTAATTTAGTAAATTAGCACAGACTGAGCTCCGTATCAGGGAGTAAACTGTTGAGCCTTATGCCTGCTTTGCATTCTTTCATTAAGTTGTGGCATGGGCAGTAGTACTGGATCCCACAGCCCTATTTGCGTACATTTCGATAAATTCATTCCCTAGTGACCTGAGAGGAGGGTAAGGTAGGGGAGGGTAAATGAACTGCAGCTAGTTATTGTTTGGAAAAATCACACTTTTTGACAGTTGTGTAATTGCTGCTGTTTGCTGAAAATAGTATATAAGGAAGAACCTGAAAACAGCAAGCTGGTAAATAACTTTAACTGAATTCTAAGGGCAACATTCTGCCAACCTTTCTTCCCCTTGAGTAAAACCTTACTTTGCATTGGTTCTAAGGGCTTCATTGGTTCTAAGAGGTTTAATTGGTTCTAAGAGGTTCCATTGAACATAAGTAAAAAGAGGCCAAAATTCACCCTAATACAAACTATGGCAAGGAAAAATGGATTAGTCCCTCTTTCTGGATCTTTTTTAGTTCATATGTCTGAACTATAATGTAGTCAGCAATCTATTCCATAAGTGTTTAATTGATGTCAGCATTTAGACAGACCCTGTCTGCTAACGCTGTGTATCTGTGTTCTTCAGTTTGTGAGCTGGAGAGCTTGGAAGAGTTTTAGGATCAGTGTGCACCCAGCATCCAGAATAAAGAATACCTTTCTGGTTTCAGTAACCAAGCCCTGTCTCTTGTCTGTCTTAAGGAACCCTACAGAGATCATGTAATAATCTTTTCAATTCTGTAAGTTGAACTGAATGTTCCTTTAGGTGGCTGGGGAGCAAGTAAAGCTTAAATGACAAACTTCAGTCACCTGGTTTTCCCTGTATAAATCCCTACTTTTCCATATAGCTGATCATTAGAGAAAGAGAGAGAAATGGATGGATGTATTAGCTCAGGAGTAACTTAACTACATATGGTAAAAAATGTGATTTTTAAGCAACCGTACATTTGCTTCCTCTATTTATGTCATACAGCTAGTTATGTCATGTTTATGACATCTTTCCTTTTCAAAGTAATAAAGTAACTGGAGTGTATTGACAAATCTGGTCCCATATCAAGAATGTCAACTGGATTCTTGAGACAGAAAGACCAAGGAGAAGAAAATGGGTCTAGTCCATGGCTGTGGAAGGGAGGAAGAGGGACGGACTCAGAAACAGCTATTTGTAAAGAAATGATTGCCATCTCTAGGTGATTACACAAAGCAAGATAGGTAGGGGAAAAGTCATTTAATCAGTTTTTCATTTCTTATCCAAAAACATATGAATGGTTTGGATTCAATTTTGTTTTATTTTTCTGCACCAGTTCATCCATCCCTGGCTGTGTTGTTATTCCAGGTAGAACTCTACCACTGCCAGACATTTAATAATGTTTTTGCTGCAGAATCATATGCTGTACCCACATCGCACCAGATCTACTAGACAGGGGATTCAGCACTTCCAGGAGTGACTCTAAAAAAATTAAGCAGATCCCACAGATCACTTGTATCTAGGACACCCTCTCCAGACAGCCGCAACCACACACTAAAACCAGCTCAGAAAACATATCACACCACCTTCACACAGTCCTTCATAGTCCCAGAACAAGAAATACTAAAACACTGAAAGGAATCCTTGTCACCACTTTGTTACAGAGATTGTCAACACCCCTTTGAGGTGAGAAACGTACCATCCATCCCAAGATATGCCATAGTCCACTCTATTCTTAGGAAAATGTCTCTTGAAGCAGTCGACCTCAGAAATTACTAAGTGGAGACCAACCTCCCATTTCTGACCAACATACTTGAAAAGCTAGCTAAGAATTGACTCCAAAGTCACCTATCCACTGCTAATATCCTTGATTATTCCCAACGGGTTCTCAAATTAGGCTATAAAATAAAGTTAGAACAGGTGTGCTAGAGGATGACCTTCTCTTGCCAAAAGCAGAGGGAGAATGATTTTGTGGTTCAGGCACTGGAATTCAGAAGACATAGGTTCAATTCCTGGCTATGTTACAGAATTCCTGTGTGGTGTGAGGCAATTCATTTAACTTTGCTGTACCTCATTTCTGCCTCTGTAAAATGGAGCTAATACATATTCCGACCGTGGAGTCTAGTAATGTTTGTGACATGCTCAGGTATGAAGGGGATGGTGCCATTTAGGGAGATGGTACACCTTACCCTGAAAATGATTCCTCGGGTCTGGCCACCACATCCCTAAGAAAATATAACAGAAATAGGAGTGCAGGGTGAAGATGAGACTGGCTAAAATAGAGAGATTTCTATTTGAAGCAAAACTGAAAGGATTAGGACTATCCATTTAGAGGGAAAATGAATAAGAGGGCATGTGATAAAGGTATACAAAATGGTGTAAAGAAAGTAAATTGGGTGCTGTTCATCCCTTTTCGTAATACAACAAGGAGAGGCACAATGAAAGGAAATATTATTACACAGTGTGCAATCAATCAGTGGAACTCCCTGCAATATCTCTGGTCAGGAACCAGATAATTAGCAATCTTTGTATTTTATATGGAAAAAGAAAACATCCTTAGGCATGATAAAATATAGGGACATGCATACTTTGTGCACCATGCTTTAGGGCATACAAACCACTAATGGATGATGATAGGGAGAAAGACAATTTATTCTATAATTGACCAATATATGGTTTCTTGAAACTTTCTCTAAAGCATCTGGTATGGGTCACTGACAGATAGGAGACTGGGCTAGATGGACCATTTTTTAGACCAGTAAAGTATTTCCTCTTTTTCTGAAGCTGGGATATTCTACTTATCTGCCAGCATTATGTCACACCAACTACTGTACTCAGCAATAATAATAAAAAACTGACACACATACACAAGCCAGAAGATGGTTCACAAATTGGCATAGATGACCCCATTTTTGTCAAGAGCCCTAGTAGAAAAAGTGTGAAAATATACTTCACAGAGACATCCTTGGCAGAAGAATTGAACACAATGAAAAATTCAATGAATTTTAATGAGAGACTGATCTGGATGACAGAATCCTAAGAAGTGCATTTTGTACCAAAACAATGGTCAAAAAAGAACATTGAAAGAACATTCTTAGCGCATATCCACTATGTTGCTGAAGTCAGTGAAACATAAAAATAATAGAAAAGGGCAAAACATCTATATGCAATGGACTAATCTCTGTGCGATTCTCTAAGGGGGTTTATTCATTAATATTTGACTTGTGATATGAATACATATTCATTTTCTCCTTGCAGTTGGATGGATGCATTAGCCAAATGATATTCTTCATAACAAAGCCATTAGAAATATATGGCCCCAAAGTGCTTTTGGACTGGGTCCAAGGGTACCCATATTTCAGCAAACATTTTAAAGATGGTGAAAAAATAAAAGCAAATTCCTTTCTTGAGCATAGCAGGTCTCCAGATGCATGATCCAGCAGTGTGGAACAGAAAGGAATAGGTGGATTTCTGTAGTGTGCAATAGTTCAGATATTCATACAGTTTGAGGCCAGAAGAGACCAAAAGATGAATTCGGAGTTGTCATAAATATAAAGGGAAGGGTAAACCCCTTTGAAATCCCTCCTGGCCAGGGGAAAGCTCCTCTCACCTGTAAAGGGTTAAGAAGCTAAAGGTAACCTCGCTGGCACCTGACCAAAATGACCAATGAGGAGACAAGATACTTTCAAAAGCTGGGAGGAGGGAGAGAAACAAAGGGTCTCTGTCTGTCTATATGCTGGTTTCTGCCGGGGATAGACCAGGAATGGAGTCTTAGAACTTTTAGTAAGTAATCTAGCTAGGTACGTGTTAGATTATGATTTCTTTAAAAGGCTGAGAAAAGAATTGGGCTGAATAGAATAACTATTTCTGTCTGTGTATCTTTTTTGTAACTTAAGGTTTTGCCTAGAGGGGTTCTCTATGTTTTGAATCTAATTACCCTGTAAGGTATCTACCATCCTGATTTTACAGGGGGGATTTCTTTATTTCTATTTACTTCTATTTCTATTAAAAGTCTGCTTGTAAGAAAACTGAATGCTTTTTCATTGTTCTCAGATCCAAGGGTTTGGGTCTGTGGTCACCTATGCAAATTGGTGAGGCTTTTTATCCAACATTTCCCTGAAAAGGGGGGGTGCAAGTGTTGGGAGGATTGTTCACTGTTCTTAAGATCCTAGGGTCTGGGTCTGTAGTCACCTAGGCAAATTGGTGAGGCTTTTTACCAAACCTTGTCCAGAAAGTGGGGTGCAAGGTTTTGGGAAGTATTTTGGGGGGAAGGACGCGTCCAAACAGCTCTTCCCCAGTAACCAGTATTTGTTTGGTGGTGGTAGCGGCCAATCCAAGGACAAAGGGTGGAATATTTTGTACCTTGGGGAAGTTTTGACCTAAGCTGGTAAAGAGAAGCTTAGGAGGTTTTTCATGCAGGTCCCCACATCTGTACCCTAGCGTTCAGAGTGGGGAAGGAACCTTGACAGGAGTGCTACACCACTTCGGTATATTCCAGCATCTATGATATTGCTTCTGTCGTGGACTTAAAAACTGCTGCCTCGGCATCATCTGCTGGTGGTACCATATCACACTGTCACATGATGTGCTAATGGGGATCTTCATATGACAGTTTGCAGACTATCAATTAAGGTCACTAACTATTTGTTCTCTGCATAGAAAAGAAAGTGAGACTTGAAATCTAATGCCCTGTCAGCGCTTTCCCAGAGATGTTGCAACACATGAGAATGAACGGAAAGATTTTTTCTCTCTTTTTAGCTATGATTATTGTTTTTAAAGTAAGATAGTAGTTAGAGTCCATGGCAAGGTTTAAATTTGTAGGCTTGTTCTTGGCACTCTTGGGCCTTTAAGAGGTTTTCCTTTATGAATGTGTGACGCAGACAGACCTCAGTCGTCGGCGGGTGGCATCAAACCTGGGACCTCGGGAGTTTAGTGCATGAGCCTCTGCCACATGAGCTAAAAGCCAACTGGCTGTTAGCTGAGGTTGTAGAGCAAACTCATTAATCTCTCTCTCTCTAAGTGGTCTCAGTGCCACTAGATGGGACAGAACACCATACCCAGAAGATGTGTGGGTTACAAATGCTCCTAGTGTCTTCAGCTTCTTTTATAGCTGGAGAACATATGGTACTACCCTGGTACCCCAGGAATCCTGCTGCACCCACATTTCTCAAACGAGGCCTAGGATCCCTACAGGTTGTCTCCTGTATGTGTGAGAGGGCTGGGGAACTTTGCATATGGTAGATGAGTGGGATGGTAACAAGCAGTTCCAGTGGCTAGGGTCCTCAGCCACAAACTTTTTCAACATTTTCTTTAGGGTTCCATAGAGCAGTCAGCTAGCCCATCTGTCTGTGGAAGGTAAAGAGATATTCTCAAAGACTTGATTTTCAGTAGCTCAGCAAGCTCTTTATCAGTCATGACGTGAAGTCCATTCTCTGGTCTGTCATTATTTCCTTGGGAATTCCCACCCTCACCTATACCTTCAAAAGTTCCATTGCTACCATTGTTGCCTTGATGGTGCAAAGTGGAATAGCCTTGGTGTACTGTGTTGTGTAAACCATGATCACCATTATGGGTTGGTTTCCATTTGCACTCTTCTTTGGCAGTCTGATCCAATCCATGACAATTCTCTCACATCAGTACTGGGGGGCCCAGGGAGTACTCTAGGGTCTTGGCAACTGACACTCCAGGCAAGACACACAGTAATCCCTCACCTCTTTGTAGTTGCCTGGCCAAAAGAACCATCTGGTAACTCTTTAGAGGGTCTTCTCCCTTCTCAGGTGTCTGGCGCAGGGTACTGAGTGTTTGAGCCAAATTAACTCCCTCCACAAAGGCCTACCAGAAGCTGAGCTCATACTTTATTAGTCTGGTGATTGCACACCATCCGGTAAAGTAGCTCTTTCCTTAACTCACTGTATGGCCATTTTCTCTGGCTTCTGTTGGTCAATTACTTCCCATTGATAGCAGACAGTTGCTCATATGCCCGAAACAAGGTGGAATCTCCCTTCTGTTCCCCTTTGAAATCCTTGTTTGGGGTCAGCCATTCGGTATCGAGGGGGTTCTTGGGTTTTCTGGTTCTTTGAGTCATAAATTCCCCTCACTGGGTGTTCTCACACTTCTGCCTTGGCCAGCTTCGCACACCCAGCCTCTCCCTGTCTCGGAAGGCACGGTCATTGCCTGAAGTTGGGTCTTTCTCCCATGCCTGCAAGGCCTCACCAAAGTACTTCAGTCCAGGATCAATGGGTAGGTTAGAAAAGCCGCCAGAACTACAGGGAGGGTTTCGGTGTGCTTCCCCCTCCTGTCAGCTATATCTCCTTTGTGGAGTATGGGCATTCATCTCTCTGTATCACTATAAGAAGATTGTGGCAGTTGATGTCCTATGGGCCTCCACCAGCTTTTCACTCACGAGGTCTGGCTGAACCTGGCATTGATTAATCCCTTCACCTCGAACCTGTAGACTCTCGTTGGAGTTATCTTCTTGGCTGACCCCTGCATGCAGGGTCCAGGGGCAGCTGTCTATGCTCGCCTGTAGCTACAGTCCATGAAGGGACACTCACATCAGAAGTGGCTGCACTGCCCACATTCAAAACAATTGCATGCCGGTGAGGTTGCCATCTGTCTTCCCTCCACTGGGTATGCTATAGCCAGGGGAGACTTCACCTCCATGCTCCTAGCTCCCTGAGCCTCTGTGCTCTGGGGCTCTCCTGATCAACCTCATACTCCCTGCTGACCTCACTCTGGCTGACACCTTGGCTAGAGTCACAGCAGCAGCCTCACCTAGTGGTTAGATCCCTATTGTGTGCTGTGGTCCCCTTCATGGTGATGAACCCTTCTGGTGTAGCCGCTCTATCATGGGAAGCAAGGCCTGGGACTCTCTGCGAGCCTCCTGGCTGTGCTATAATACCTTCTTTTAACTGGGGTGACCATACATCCTTTTTCAGCCAGGATAGTCCCTTTATTAAGCCCTGTCCCGGCTGCCCCAACTTTTTGGGCAAGAGTAGACATTTGTCCCATTTCCTTTTGCCAACTTGATCAATTTGTCCCATTAGCTCTTGCCAACTTGACCAATTGGCAAAAGCAAATGGGACAAATGCCCGCTTCTGCAAGAAAAAAAAAACCTGGGGTGCAGAGGAACGTGGTGGAGGGAGGAGGCAATCAATAATGTCCGCCTCACGCAGGGAGGAGGGAGGCAGGGCTTGCACCGGGGGGCGGGGGGGGAGGTGCAGCAGTGCTTTGGTGAGCAGTGACACCACCCCATGCAGGGGTGGAAGGGCAAGGCTTGGGCAAGAGGATCAGGCATGCCCTGTATGAGGAGGGGTGTTCGGGCGAGCAGCTCTGGCCAGCCCCACACACGGAGGGCTTGGGCTCAGGCTAGCCCCATGCGGTGTCCAGTTTTCCCTTTGGGAAATATGATCACCCTACTTTTAACCCCCTCCTCCAACTGGAGCACACCCAACAGACCTGCCAGAGCAGGGCTTCATGGGCCCAGAACTGTTCTTTTACCCCTCTTTTCTTAGTGTGGGGTTTATATACCCCATCACACTGAAGTTGAAGGAAACCACAGCTGTAACATAGCCAAATACAAAACTAACAAAGTTCAGCACTGTTTCATCTCTACCAAAAGATTCCCTCCAGTGCTCTCTCAATTGCCTGTCCCTATGTACATATTACACTAGTGCTGGAAGGTACAATGTTATTGTGAGTAAAGCATAAGCAAGCATGTATAGGGCTGGATTTTGTTGCCAGCTTTTTCACAGGCTTACTGTGTGACCTTGGGCAAGTTTCTGAATCTGTGTCTCAGTTTCCACATTTGTAAAATGGGGATATTAAGACTTCTCTGCCTTACCAGGTGGCGGTTCATGTTAATTAATCTATCTTTAAAGGTGCTTGGATACTACAGTGATGAGTACCACTGGAAAAAAGTGATGCATTCCACTGATGCATAATGCTCTGCATATCTTATTTATAATTTTGTAACTAACCTCTGAACTTTTATGTGAATTCTATATGAATAATTTGCACTAGAGCTATAGGGAAAATTCCTCACAGAAGTTGACTAGTTAAACAGGTGCAGACATCTATATTTTCACTTGTATTTTCATTAGATGACATTAGGGGAAACAATGGCCAACCTGAGAACTGTTCATGAAGAATCATTAAGACTAATGGCTATGCATGCAGGACAGAAGGAGGTCGTTCAAGAGGATATGTCCTAACATGGGTAAGGTTTGTGGCTACACAAACCATCTTTTATTCCAGTTACATTCAAATGCCATATTCTACACTGGGGGGAAAGGTGAATTTTAACACCTTAGCTAATATGTTAATATTCTAGTGTAGACAAGAAAAGACGTCATTTAGCTGCCTGAAACAACAACTTTTTTTCCCAATGTATACCTGTGAAAATCTATTTGAAATTAAATGATGCCAGCCTACTGCTGTCTCCTAAGTAGCTTACAGGTGAAAGAGTTGTGATTTCCCCCACCCAAAAGTTGCCAGAAGTGGCTGATATGGGTGAGGTTTGGGCATTGGCTGAACCACAGAATGCAAGGAGTGCTGGGCACAATAGTACACTATATAAATGTAACAAGTCATTTCCATCGTCTTTAGCCATCTACCAAGAGGAAAAAAAAATAATATAAACACAATTAATAATAAAATATGACATGGAATATGTAGATGAGGCATCACGATGCCAAATTAAAAGAAGAGTTATAGAAAAAGATAGTATCTCTTGCAAAAGACAAAATGTTCAGAGTTATTTCAAAAGACAAAACCAAAGCAAGTCCAACTTTGACACATAAGTAGCTTGGACCACAAAATAACACAAGGGATTGAAATATGTAGTATATCACTGGAACAAAGTACCAATTCGATGATTCAATAAACCAACAAAAGGTAGGTATCAACAAGGGCTTAGCTAACTCCCATCCAAGAGAAAGATGCTTTAGCCGGAGGTCTTAGAGTAATGAGAGATTCCACAAAAGCAATCACTGGAAGAAAACAAATATTTGAGCCTGAGGTAAAAAGGGGCTTTGCATACATGTGTGACAAGAAATCCAATGAACAAACAAATTACGTATGAACACTATGAAGGTTCTCTAGCCTAAAGAAGAAATTTGCAATAGCAAGAACATTTAGAGAACTGTAGTGATTCAGGACAAAATCTATGCCCAGACTGGGTAGTGGGCTTGGCATTGGGTAGAGTGTGTTCATGGGGGACAAGAAGAAGCAATCTTCTCCTTAGGCTGCATAACTGCTGCATCTAGTTTACCTCATCCCTGTGGCTAAGAAAGCCCAACCCACTCCAGCCTGGAGGATCTATATAGCAGTGATTCCTCTCGGCCTCTCTCTCCCCTCCTCCTGCTACCACTCAGCTGGGCTTCCTGACATGTAGAATGTCCACTCAGAAGCAGCCTCCCAACCTATTGTGAAGGGAACCTCTGCAGACATAGAGGATTTGGCTATACTGCAATGTGTAAAGATCTGTGGAGTAGGTCTTCAGTCTGCAGAGTCCGGGAGGACTGACCGTACCACCAGGAGCCCACATAGAGCCACAGCCAAGGGGCACTGTGGAGAGTATCACCACAGGAGGTAATGCCCAAGATAGCTGGAGTGACAATACCCTATAGCCTTCTGATTGGCCAAGCACCCTACTTAATCACAGGGGTTGCCCCGGGATGTTGTCTGGACAACCACACACACTTCCACATTTCACATTGTCTCCTGATCTCAACCTGACTCTGAACCTGATTCCTGCCTCCTGATTTCAGAATGGTATTACCTCTGATCTCCAATCTCTGATGCACCCTCGATCAGCAGTCCAGCAGCACTGCCGATCAGCTGTTCCGCAGTGCAGCCGATCAACTGTTCTGCTGTACAGCTGATCAGCTGTTAGGTGGGGCCGCCTATCAGCTGTTTATCAGCTGGGGGAGGTGCTTTGGGTAGGGCAGAGAGCAAGGAGCAGCAGGTTGAGTGCGGGTGGGAAGAGGCAGAGCAAGGGTAGGGCCTTGAGGGAAGGGGCAGAATTGGGGAAAGGCCTCAGGGTGGAGTGGGGAGTGGAACACCCCTGGAAAAATAAAAGTCAGTGCCTATCCTATCTACACACAAATCATGTAATCCAGGCCTCAGTCCCAGGATCCCACAGTGATAGACTGTCCAAGCCTGAGTCAAGCTAGGACCCAGTCAAGTCCTATTACTTTTCACTTTTGCAGCCCCACTGGATTCATGCTCTGGGAGTCTGCCAAGAGGATTACATGATCCCATGGGTTGACTTTCTTTGTCTTCTAGACAGTCAAGTTGGGTGGACAGTCAGATTTTCCCACACTGTACCATGAACAAAGGGTTAGAGTAGCCCCCTTATGGGAGGGCTCTAGGAAGTCTGGGATATGGGTTGTTGGACTCTGGCCTGCACAATTCAGTGTAGATGCTGGAGTCCCCTGTTGGGACCCACGGTTCAACAATTCTCAACCTGGGATTACAAATGAGTGTAGATACTCAATCCTATTTTAACAAACCCAGAGACTGCTCATTTGAGTTCTGCTAACTCTGGGCTTACTGCAGTGTAAACATACCTAGAGATTTCAGAGTAACAGCCGTGTTAGTCTGTATTCGCAAAAAGAAAAGGAGTACTTGTGGCACCTTAGAGACTAACCAATTTATTTGAGCATGAGCTTTCGTGAGCTACAGCTCACTTGGATTGAATGAGAGATAGAGCCAGATGAATTGCTGAGGCAGGGATCTTCCCCACATGCCATCTGTTGTGAGTGAAGTGTGTGTCATGCAAGAGCCTATGTTGGATATTTCAACACTGGGCTGGGGCAGTGTCTGAGGAGTGGCTCTACAAATGATCTGCAGCTCCCCTAGGATTGTCTGGCTGTTTGTGCATGGGATTTGCGCCATGGAGAATGATTAGTGTGCTAATAAGAGAACAACCAAACATGCGTAGACATTAAAGGGCTAGAAAATAGAAATCTGAGGTTTATGACTTACTCATGTTCTTTACTATGTATATTGTTTTACATTATTTTTGTTTTTAAGAAATCATTTTCTTCTTTAGTATAACCCTAGTTTGGATATTGTTCCTACTCCTGAATGTGCCAAACACCCATGAACCTCAACTCAACCCACGCTCCATCTCCTCTAAAATAATGAAAATTGAAGTATAAAATAAGAAATCCAGACAAAGTAGATTCACATATAGACCACATAAAAAAACAAACAAAACCAAGCAGTATGTAACTATTAAGAGTTATCAAAGTTGCACATTAAAAGATAAAAGGTAAAAACATCTAAGTCCCATTTGCAAAAGCACCTATGTCACTTAGAACCCTATATCCCAGGCTCCAGAGTGGCTTAGTCACTCAAACTTACTTTTGAAAATTTTATCCAATGGGTCAAGTCCTCAACTAGTGTAAATCAGCATGACTATATTGGGTACAATGGCATTACACTGCTTTTCACCAACTGAGAATCTAATTGAAAGAGTCAAGAAACTTAACATGACACTTCTTCCAAAGAAACACTTAATTTGAGAAAAAAGGCACTTTCTTTTGAAATCTGCTGAACTTGTTTGCAGAGTGTGCACTTTCTGGATTTTCACATTTAATGACAACAATGCTGGCATTGTATGTTTGTTATTTAATGTGGTACAACATCCATCATGAATTGCCACTAGCAGTTCCATGAAGAAATGACATCCTCGATTCACAGTGAGGGATTGTGGACAATCCTTGTCACTGATTCTGTTAAAACATACTGAAATATTTTTCATCAAAATAGAAAATAACATACTTGCAAACAGAGTGCTTGACATCAGCATCAGATATCTGACCCAAAATTAATTAAGCCTCCTAAACAACCAGTGGAGCAACTGGATGATCAAGATGCTAAAGAGCACTCAAGGACGATAAGGCCATTGGGGAGAAACTAAATTAATTTTTTGCATCAATCTTCATGGCTGAAGATGTGAGGGAGAGTCCCAAACCTGAGCCATTCTTTTTAGATTCTTTTTAGTTCTCTGAGGAACTGTCCCAGATTGAGGTGTCATTAAAGAAGGTTTTGGAACAAATTGGTAAACTAAACAGTAGTAAGTCACCAGGACCAGATGGTATTCACCTGAGAATTCTGAAGAAACTCAAACCTGAAACTCAAGAACTACTAACTGTGGTATGTAAGCTATCATTTAAATCAGCTTCTGTACCGAATGACAGGAGGATAGCTAATGTGACGCCAATTTTTAAAAAAAAGTCTCCAGAAGCAGAGACCGATAAACCTAACTTCAGTACTCGGAAAACTGGTTGAAACTATAGCAAAGAACAGAATTATCAAACACATAGACAAACATGATTTATTGGCAAAGAGTCAACATGGTTTTTGTAAAGGGAAATCGTGCTTCACCAATATACTAGAATTCTTTGAGGGGGTCAACAGGCATGTGGACAAGGGGTATCCAATCTAAGTGTACTTAGATTTTCAGAAAGCCTTTGACAAGATCCCTTATCCCTGAAAGGCTCATAAGCAAAATAAGCTGTCATGAGATAAGTGGGATGGAAGGTCCTCTCCTGGATCAGTAACTGGTTAAAGATACAAAACAAAGGGTATGTACGGTGAGATGTCAGCAAACCAGTAAAGTGCCTGAAACCACAATGGCTTGCAAGAACCCCGAGTAACAGGTAGGAATAAATAGTCAGTTTTCAGAATGGAGAGAGGTAAGTAGTGGTGTCCACCGGGGGTCCGTACTGGGATGAGTACTGTTCAACCTATTCATAAATGATCTGTAATAAGGGGTAAACAGTGAGGTGGCAAAACGTGCAGATGATACAAAACTACTCAAGATAGTTAAATCCAAAGCAGACTGAGAAGAGTTACAAAGGGATCTCACAAAACTGGGTGACTGGGCAACAAAATGGCATATGAAATTCAATGTTGATAAATGCAAAGTAATGCACACTGGAAAACATAATCCCAACTATATGTATAAAATAATGGTCTAACTACCTGTTACCATTCAAGAAAGAGATCTTGGAGTCATTGTGGATAGTTCTGATAGTAGTGGCAGTCAAAAAAGCTAACAGAAGGTTGGGAATCATTAAGAAGAGAATAGAAAATATTGCCTCTATATAAATATATGGTACGCCCACATCTTGGATACTGCATACAGATCTGGTCGCCCCATCTCTAAAAAGATACATTCGAATTGGAAAAGGGAAACAAAAATTATTAGGGATATGGAACAGCTTCCATATGAGCTTGGAAAAGAGGCAACTAAGAGGGGATATGATAGCGGTCTATAAAATCATGACAGTTATGGAGAAAGTAAATAAGAAAGTGTTATTTACTCCTTTCCATAACACAAGAACTAGGGGTCACCAAATAAAATTAATAGGCAGAAGGTTTAAAACAAACGAAAGGAAGTATTTCTTCACACAACACACAGTCAACCCGTGGAACTCTTTTTCAGAGGATGTTGTGAAGGCCAAGACTATAACAGGGTTCAAAAAAGAACTAAATAAATTCATGGAGGATCTATCAATGCCTATTAGCCAGCATGTGCAGGGATGGTGTCCCTAGCCGCTGTTTGCCAGAAGCTGGGAATAGGCGACTGGAGATGGATCACTTGATGATTTTCTGTTCATTCCCTCTGAGGCACCTGGCATTGGCCATTGTCGGAAGACAGAATACTGGGCTAGATGGACCTTTGGTCTGACCCAGTATGGCCGTTCTTATGATTACAGGATCTCATATGTCCAGAAACTTAGAAACTGCCAAAACTGCAGTCTGACATATCTTTTCAGTAAGTTTGCAATTGGTATGGCACAATTTTTCCCTGAATATGTAATAAGAAAAAAAGCTGAATGCTCTTCATATCATAGTAACCCACAGGGTACACACACCAGACTCCTCCAGCTAAGATAAAAGCTAAAATGTATTATGACAGAGGTCTTGCAATCAGAAGTGAAGTAAAGGAAAAACTGAATTTTGAGGCAGAAAAGATTAAAGAGGTGGTCCTGAGAAATGACAAGACAATAGCAAATGTGAGTACTCACTACCTCTCCAGATCAAGCCCTAACTGCTGTAGAAGAAGTTCCAAATGACTATTAGAACAGTCAAAACTGTAGTGTTCTGTAGTTTGGTATAATGTAGAAGCTGTTTGCTTTGTGGGGGGTTATGGTAGTTGGAGGTGTTATGAATTGATTTTCATAATTAGTCTTACTTTTCTTGAGACTTCAGAGCTCCTACTTGTAGCATTTATAAACGGTTTGTTGTTGTTCGCCCCCTCCCTGCCGCATCAGATTAGTGCTCCACTTTTAGCTGATTTACTCTTAAAAGCAGATTAGTGATTCCTTTCCTTATTGCACGTTAATGTGAACAGAGTACAAAGTGGTTAAAGAAGCTGAAATGCAATTGTGTTCTGCATATTTTATGATGGTTTAATTATACTATATTGATTCCACGGCATTATAGCCTGGCTTGTTTCTCTAATAAATTATATTGTTCTTTGAAACAGAGATGGTCTCAGACTGAAACATTATTCTCAATCTAATATCTGAAATGTATCCCTTCAATATCATATGTAACCTTTAAAAGGTTTCCTGCTCTTTGAAGGTTTGATTTATGACTCCTCAATGGCAACTGGCAAGGGGGTTACAGGAATATCCTAATATTGATATATACATTCTGGTACATCAAATAATTTCACATGAGGTCTTAAATGAAAGTCAAGATCATGCTGGTCATCAATATCGCTGTGAACAGTATGAACAGATACTTTGTAAGGAGTTATGTATGTATACTGAAAATAGCTTCCTAAAGTCTTTATCAAGGCAGGACTGACCAACTGGCTTTCTGCCAGACAAAGGATGTGAATTCACCTCTCTCTCGGTCAGCATGTAAATTAAGCATTTTAAGCCAAGACAGTGGAAGTCCCATTTACATAAGAAGTCAACAGGAAGAAGTGAAAAAAAAACAGGGAAGAAGCAGGATTCAGGAAAACAAGCAATGGGGGTTTACTATTTCTGAGGACAGGCAATAGACTTTGGGAATATAAGTAAAAGGCCAGGAGACCTCTCTTTATCCTGCACCTGGGAAGTAAATATACGGCCTGTTTACATTAGTGAAAATGGGATCTCAACTAGCCTTGGTTGAGATGCTGCAAAAGGACACTTGGGTGAGTTAAATATCAAAACAAAACAACAACAAAACCCAAAACTAAACAAACCACCCACAACACAAAAAATATACATTTACTTGCCCTCACTAGAGCATAGACTTATTATGATAGCTTCCAGTCACCAGCCCTTCCCCAAAGTTCCCTCGATATTTTCCCTATATGGTAGAAAACAGCCCCTCCACCTAGACTGCATTTCTCCCTGCTGTAGTTTGTTTCTCATCACTCTCTCATTGGAAGAGGAGTTTTCAAAGGTCACTGGCAGCCCTTAGTTGGACTCAGGTGTCTTAGGTGACCTCATAGGAAAAAGGGCCTTCTCCATTCTTGGACTCATATACCTGCCTTCCACCACTCTCTTATAGCTGTCAGGTCTGACTTTGTCACAGAGAATTATGTTACTTCGTGAAAGAAAAGAAAGAAAGCCCCAACCCGCCAGGAAACCTATAAGTATTATGTCTGTTTGTTTTATGTGGTAATTCCTATGAATGGTGAAGATTTAAGAATAGGCATAAAGGGAGAGTAGAGTATTTAGATGAATGATTTTGCAAGAGAGGGATTATTTTGTTATTCAAAAGACATAACAGAAAGTGAACATTTTCAAATAAAAAAACCTCACAAAAAGCCAAAATCATATTGAAAGAAATTGAGGTGAAGAAAAATACATGTTAAGAATTTATGTGCCATGCATTTTTTCAGTGGTGCATGTTGATTTGAATGTCAGCAATAAAAGGAGAAGAGGTGGTTGTTTAAATGGAATAATTAGCATAAATACTATGTGGTACTAGGTCAAAATGGTTAGAAATATTAATGATTTTCAGATGTGACTAGGGATTTGCGATGCCTCCGTTTTGGTGTGTCCAGCTTGAGATACTTTGAAGGAGACTGATTTTCAGAGTGCGGGTACTCTAGGACTCTCAAGGTGGCTACCCAAAAGTTGAGTCATGCAAAATTCCTAGTCATTTATGAAAATCTTGGTCCATAGATTTATTGGAACCCATAATACTTACTGACACTGTGCTGTATGGTGGGTTTTAAATTAGAACCCTCTACCATCAAAAAATAAATATACTGCCTTTTATACCTTAGGGACAGCACTCCGTGCTGATCAGCAGCACAGTCATCTCAAGATGATGTATTTGGAGAGGAAATGTATTACCCCAATCCTGATTCAGTATAGTCAAACTTCTCAAGTATGGAACTTTTGATCTTCTGCTTACATGGATCCTTTTTGAACTAGACTATATATTGTAAACAAAGAATTGTGTATGATTGTGTTTATATCCATGTATATTTTAATGTTCATTTTTAAAATATTATTGGGATCATTGATCACATATCCTGCCTGACAATTATGATAAATGTATGTATTACTGCTCTGACCAACAGAGATGAAGCCAACGACCAGAAAGAGAACCCTATTTCCTTTTAGCCTAAATGTTATAGAGGGATTGTAGCTCTGGGTCAGGAACAGTAAAGTAGGCTCTTAGGTCTAGTTCATCTATAGCTATTGGAATAGGAATTAATTCAGGGAAGTCCTATTAACTTTGTTATGCAGGAGGTCCGACTAGATGATCACAATGGTCCCTTTTGGCCGTAAAATCTGTGAATCCAGTGTTATGCAAACACAAGAGGTTCATGTATTTTGGCATCCTCTAAATAGCCACTTGGACTGACATTATGGAATTGGTAATACATACATGTTTGGCATTGGAGCTATTTCAGAAGTACTGCTTTGGCACATTTAGGAATAACTACATCCATGCTGGTGCTGTGTATACTGTTTCAGAGGAAGGTCATTCAAGCAATAATAATGTGCCATGTTATTTCTCTATTGTAATATTACATTATATCTGTTACTATTGGCCTGTAACCTCCCAGGATTTCCTGCTAGGATTGTTTGCCTGCACTCAGATATCAGTCAGATTCCTGAGGTTTGTGGAGGGATGGGGAAAGGGATCAAAACAAAATATACAAAAAAAAAGCAACCTTCAACGTTGTTTTTAATGCATTTTAAATGCATCAGTAGAATTGACAAGGAAAGCAATGTGGCTTACATAAATCCACTGAAATACGTATCGACTCCAAGATGCAACCAAGTATGTACACAAAATAGCATATATTTCATTCATAAACCTGTATTTTATTCAAAGAAACAGACTTTGCAAAAAGATATGGTTTACACAAACCAGGATGTACACAATTACAAACCATAATTATAGTTTTCAGAGTAGCAGCTGTGTTAGTCTGTATTCACAAAAAGAAAAGGAGTACTAGTGACACCTTAGAGACTAACCAATTTATTTGAGCATAAGCTTTCGTGAGCTTATGCTCAAATAAATTGGTTGGTCTCTAAGGTGCCACTAGTACTCCTTTTCTTTTTGCATAATTATAGTATGGTTCAAACACAAACCAAGGTCCCAGTTGTGTCTCCATTCAATTAATGGCAAAATATTAAGTGTTTCCAATGGCTGTAGGGTTAGTCCATAAAGGCCTAATACTGCAAACCTCATTTACCAGGGAGTATTCAAGCTTATAAGTAAAGGTCTACTTGTGTGAGGAGGGGAGTGCAGTATTGCCATATTCAGGTGTCCCAAAATCATGAGATGGGGTTAAAAACCATGAGGTTTAGGGGGAAAAATAAACAGAGGGTTTTTTTGTTGGACTTTTGATTTCTGAGCCCTTAAGTGTACAAACGTCAGATTTTTAAACTTCTCCACAACCAAGAGGGCTTTTTTTTAAAAAAAAAACTTTTTACATTTGATGTTTTCAGGTAATCACTTGACTCCAGCAGCTGACAATGTTAAGAACATCAAATATCAGAAGACTCATGATGAATTTGTGAAGACAGAAATGGGCCTCTTGATTGTACTAAGAGTCTTGTCCGAATTAGAAGTGAAACATTTGGCTCCATGTGCACAAACTCTTTAGTCTGCTTTGTATTAAAAAATACAAACCAAGATCACATAATCTTACCCCACTTGTTATATTGTAAATAACCAAGATTCCATCCAGACAGAGTATTATGCTTCACTTAGACCACTATACTAGTCAGTCAGTTCCGTTCTTTCAATGCATACAGTATGTTGCTGTTAATAGCCTATATCCATCATTAGAGCAATGGATCGCCTTAAAACAGAAGTTTATTGGATTTACATCACTGCTGTGTACCTGAATCACTACAAGAAAATCTAAATCTAAAATTTCAAAACAAAAATGAGAAGTTTAACCTATTTGTCAGTTTATGCTGTAGATAAGGAAACAAACAGCACTGTAAATATTTAAGGATCAATTTTTCTCATGTAAAGCAACACAGATTAAAAACAGTTGATTATTCATATTTTTCCCTTGTTTACAGTAGGGATTGGTAACAGAGCATTAAAACAGTAACAAAAAAAGCACTGAGAAATATTTTCATGCATTTTAATATTACACCTGTATATTGAATAGCATATCCTTGTATGCTTGTTGTATTGCTTCCAAACAGAGACCCTAAAGCACTCAGATGAGTTATATAATATAGAGCAATAATGATGCCTCAGTGAAGAGTGTCTTAGATTTTAATAAAAAGAAAAGGAGTACTTGTGGCACCTTAGAGACTAACGAATTTATTTGAGCATGAGCTTTCGTGAGCTACAGCTCACTTCATCAGATGCATACCGTGGAAACTGCAGCAGACTTTATATATACACAGAGAATATGAAACAATACCTCCTCCCACCCCACTGTCCTACTGGTAATAGCTTATCTAAAAGCCATTTCCAGCACAAATCCAGGTTTTCTCACCCTCCACCCCCCCACACAAATTCACTCTCCTGCTGGTGATAGCCCATCCAAAGTGACAACTCTTTACACAATGTGCATGATAATGAAGTTAGGCCATTTCCTGCACAAATCCAGGTTCTCTCACTCCCTCACCCCCCTCCAAAAACCCACCCCCATACACACACAAACTCACTCTCCTGCTGGTAATAGCTCATCCAAACTGGCCACTCTCCAAGTTTAAATCCAAGTTAAACCAGAACATCGGGGGGGGGGGGGGTAGGAAAAAACAAGAGGAAATAGGCTACCTTGCATAATGACTTAGCCACTCCCAGTCTCTATTTAAGCCTAAATTAATAGTATCCAATTTGCAAATGAATTCCAATTCAGCAGTTTCTCGCTGGAGTCTGGATTTGAAGTTTTTTTGTTTTAAGATAGCGACCTTCATGTCTGTGATTGCGTGACCAGAGAGATTGAAGTGTTCTCCGACTGGTATGCAAGGTAGCCTATTTCCTCTTGTTTTTTCCTACCCCCCCCCCCGATGTTCTGGTTTAACTTGGATTTAAACTTGGAGAGTGGCCAGTTTGGATGAGCTATTACCAGCAGGAGAGTGAGTTTGTGTGTGTATGGGGGTGGGTTTTTGGAGGGGGGTGAGGGAGTGAGAGAACCTGGATTTGTGCAGGAAATGGCCTAACTTCATTATCATGCACATTGTGTAAAGAGTTGTCACTTTAGATGGGTTATCACCAGCAGGAGAGTGAATTTGTGTGGGGGGGTGGAGGGTGAGAAAACCTGGATTTGTGCTGGAAATGGCTTTTAGATAAGCTATTACCAGCAGGACAGTGGGGTGGGAGGAGGTATTGTTTCATATTCTCTGTGTATATATAAAGTCTGCTGCAGTTTCCACGGTATGCATCTGATGAAGTGAGCTGTAGCTCACGAAAGCTCATGCTCAAATAAATTCGTTAGTCTCTAAGGTGCCACAAGTACTCCTTTTCTTTTTGCGAATACAGACTAACACGGCTGTTACTCTGAAACCTTAGATTTTAATGTGCTAATAGCAAGGGTTAAGGGACATTACAAAGACACTTTGTTCTCTCCATAGTTACGGTTGACTCTAACCCTCTATTGGAAGCCCATTCATCCCCTGTCTTCACCAAAAAAAAAAAAAAAAAAAAAACCTAAAATTCACCTGGAAGGTGTGACCTTAGACTAAGCCAGAACTTTTCAGGAATGACTGGGGCAAACTGGAGAAAGTTTTTGGGAGAGACCAGAGTTTTAAAAGTGGTGATTTCTTTTATTAAATCAGTTCCACAGCCAAAGGGTATTCTGCATGCATGAATCTCGCTACTCCTGTCCCAGTTCCTGCTGAGATTGCCCATCATCTCCCCATCCCCTGATGACTCCACAGAAGGCAGGGATCTCTGTGGCCAAAGGGAGTCCCTGGTACTGGAACTCTGTCAGAACAGCAGTAGTAGGTCAAAGGGTCATCAGGGCAGAGAGCTGCTATGAAGCCATGAAGTATCTATGTGACTGTCCTTGCACCTATCCTAGGATCCATGTGGTCATTCTGAGGCCTGTTTTATAATGAGATCAAACTCTGCCTCTGGGTGGAACAACACTGATGAAACTCCAGGGTGCGGAGCCTCACAATTATTTTCTCCCCTAAGCTTTATCCTGCTCTTCTTGTTGTGTGAGGGGGTAGATCCAGCCCTTGATTTGGCTCTCTAACTCCAAACTGGTGTGCTTTTGGTGAGGACTAGCATTCAGATTCCTGGGATGGGATTTGCTGAAGAAATTTTTAGCTGTTCAAGCAATTTCCCCATACATAACAGCTCCAAATGTGAAGTCCACGTGGCCCTGCCAGAGTCAGCCACAACTGATAAACCGACAGGCAGGACATGGAGAGGCATGAAAGACAACCTGGGTGGGAAAGTGGGAGGAAGAGAGAACTATTTGGGAGGGGCTGGGGCGCAGGCTAGGGCAAGCAGAGGAAAGCAACATGGAGAGGCTCATTTTGGGAAGAAAGGAGGCTGATGAAGCAGTATAGAGACCACGCCTAAAATAAGTTTACTTAAATCCAGCCAAGGTCCATAGTTTTCTCAATGAGGTCTTTGTAGTGAGAGGTGGGCTATCAGTCAGGGTGGGTATAGAAAGTTGTGTCTGGGGACTGAGGGAGGAAGCCATGTAAAAAGAAAAAATACAGTAAAGTCCATCCCTGAGCAATATGGAAACTGCAAGGACGTTAGTAAACATCTTAAAATGTAAGGAAATGCCCAGGCATAAAATGTGACAATTACTTAAGACAATGTTGTATTTTTCTCTATAATTAGAAATTTGGAAATTAAAAATGGTTACACTTAAAGAAAAAAAAATAGTCTGATAATGCATAGCTAATGTCACCCATCTAACCTTGGCTGTACCCCACCCCATCACCCACAGGAAAAACACACACACACACACACCAGGGATAATCTTATCCTTAAATGATGCGCTGCTTCTTTACATTGGTGACTCTGAAAATTGTGAAGTGAGCTGCCTTACTATCTAGATAGAATTAATTCTATGTCACTCTAGTATTTAACTGAAGGTACATCTATCTGTATGTCACTACAGCCATCTGTTCCCAACACCTTTAATGCCATGCACTGGTGTGAGAAAAACATGGGGTTTTACATGTTTTTGCCATTTCAGTACAATGGGTGAGGATAATTGCCCCCAAAGTATCTGGGCATTCTGTTGTAAAAAGTATTCTCATCCTTTGACATTCATCATAGACACTTCGCTACCAAATCTGTAATCAAATCTTTTTAGTGCCAAACCAGAAATTATGTAGTTTATACACAAGTGTGTAAGGTAAAAGTGATCATACTTCATAGACATGGTACAAAACCAAAGTAATGTATTCCAGATCAACTTCTCTCTACAGGTAAACTAAGCAAATAAAGGGAATTTGGTAGATGTAAAAAAGTCTGCAGCCACAGGCTGTGAACTTTTTCAAGTCCTTCTCTCAACCTTTTCCATCAAGTGTCCATCATCAGTCCCCCATCTGTAAAATGGGGATACTACTGCACTCTTTTCTATTTAGATGGTAAAATATTTGGGGAATGGGCCGTCTCTTACTAGGCGATTGTACAGAGTCCTGCACAATGGAGATGACAATATCTCAGTTAGGGCATCCAGAAACTACTGTAATACAAATAAAGAATTATAACATGTTAACATATATAATAATTATATAGTTAACCTGCTGCAAAATCCTACCTCAGCACCTCATTGTGGAGCAGCAATGACCCTGGCTGTCTGACAGCTATGGTAGCAGGACTTATGCCCTGGTAGGTCTAGCCATGCTACAAAGGTGTTGGACTATCCAATCCAGTGAGGGGGATTGCTCTCTCAGAGGAAAGAGTGCTCTTCCTTCTCCTTAGAGGTTGAGGGCTAGCTAAGCCTGAGGAGGTAAGCATGCCCACCTAGCCAGTGGGATGGCTTGAAGTTAACAGCTAAAACACTAGTAAATGGGTCTTAGTTCCCTGCGTGTCATCGAACGGTTCTATGGTGGCAAAGCAGAAGTTGAGCAATGAGAGGTTGCTAAAAATGTTAGGTGCTAGGCCAACATGGAAAAGGACAACCCTTGCTGTGTGTGTTTTTACAATGGTAGGTTGCTGGCGAAGGAGGACACTTTAAACCATCTGATGGAGGACAAGAAAAGGATAAGATGTGATATCCTCGGTGTCTGCAAAACCTGAGGAAAGAAGGAGTTGGAAGTCAACTGGAAGGATGGAAGCTCTGTGAGGCTTGGAAAGGGAGATGGCGCTAGAAATGTTGCGGGAATCAGATTTATCGTCAGTAAGAATTGGTCTTCAGAAGTCATATCATGCCAGCTAATATCATGTATTGGTGTGCTGCATCTTCAGATGGAGTCAAAAGCTACCCTCAAGGTCATCCAGGCCTACACTCCCACAAGTGCGAGTGAGGACAAAGAAGTGGAAGAGTTCTATCGAGAGCTCGAAAGAGCCCTCGTGCAAAAGTCCACTTATACTGTCACGATGGGAGTTTTCAACGCCAAGGTCAGGCAAGGGAAAGCTAGCAAAAAGTTCATAGGGAGATACAGCAGCAGCAAAAGGAATGAAAGAGGAGAAAGACTGGTAGCGATAGCAGAAAAGAAAGAACTGTATGTGGCAAACACCTTGTACAAAAAGACAACCACAAGAAGGTGGACGTGATCGCGCCAAACATGAAGAGCAAAAATGAAATTGACTATATTTTAGTCAATAAAAGGCGCATCATTCAAGACTTCTGTGGTGCAGCCTTTTAACACTGGCAATGACCATCGCCTGCTTAGACCGAAGTTGATTTTCACTGAAGTGGTGGAAAAGGCGGCACTCCAGATGGCAAACAGGAAACAGCGGCCGAAGACATTCGATGAAGCAAAGCTAAAGAAAGCGATTTCTGGGTTTGACTGGAGCCAGATGGAAAAGTGTGATGAGGACTATAGTATCTTTGCTGACAAGCTGAGATGTTGCATAAAAGCAGCTTTAATTGAAAAGCTGAAGGCGGCAAAGGGAAGAATCTCGAATAAAACGAAAAGCTTGTTGGAGAAGCGGAGAAACATGAAAAGGAGCTTGCATAACAACCTTGAGTACTCCATTCTGTGCAAGCTTATACAGTGAAAACTGAAGGACGACTCTGAGAACTTCCGGAAAAAAAAAGCTCCTCAAAACAGCCAAATCACGCAAGAGCCTCAGGACATGCAAGCGGGAATTGACACAGTATAGATTGAGAGTAATAGCATTGAAGAACAAGGATGGAGAGACAGTAATCGACAGAGCAGGGATGGAGGAGGTCTGCAAGGACTTCTATACAGAAGTGTTCAAATCAAGAATCAATGTCCCTCTCCCAACGCTCCAAGATTCAGAAGAACACGTCCCCCAAATAATCAGCAAAGTCCAAAGCGCACTACACCAGATGAAGAGAAAAGCTCCAGGCAAAGATGGAATAACGTCAGAAATTATTTCTGCAGGAGACAAAAAAAAAAAAAACCACTTTGGAAGGCCCTCGCTTTAAGATTTAGTCAATATCTTGCTGCACAAGAAGGGCGATCGAGAAAATCTTAAGAACTACCCTATACGCCTGCTCTCTCATATCTACAAGCTCTTTACAAAGGTGATAACGAACTGACTCTTGCAGAGTCTGGACAAACAGCCGAGAGAGCAGGTAGGATTTCAAAGAAATTTCAGCACGATCGACCATATATTTACCCTTAGCCAGCTCCTAGAAAGAGCGAGGGAATACAAACTCCAGCTGTGCATTGCTTTCGTCGACTATGAAAAGGCCTTTGATAGCATCGAGTTTAACGCAATGTTAAAGGTGCTCGCAGAGCAGGGCATTAACACGCAGTACATCAGTTTGTTGAAAGAAGCAAATACTGGATGTACAACAGACATTACTCTCCTCAAAACTTCCCTCCACATCCCAATTGAGAAAGGCGTAAAGCAAGGAGGTACGATTTCACTGAAACTATTCACCGCCTACCTCGAAATGGTTATGAACAAGAGCATTTGGAGGAGTGGTGTCAACATAAATGGAGAACAATTATCCCATCTCAGATTCGCAGACGACATCGTACTAATTGTCAAAAGTACCAACCAACTGCAGAGCATGCTACGAAGACTCGACAAGAAAACGCAAAGCCTGAAAATGAACTCGGCCTGAAAATGAACTGCTACAAAACAAAATACATGCAGTCAGATGTCTTATGAAAAGCCTGAATAATGGTAACAGGAGAAGAAATCGAAGAAGTGGAACAGTACATATATTTGCACCAAGACCTGAGTGGAGAACTCTTGAAAAAGATTTGGGCAGGATGGTGTGTGTTTAATTCCATCAAGGACGTCCTCAAAGGAAAAACTGACAGGACCACATGTACAAATATCTTCAATTGAACAGTGCTGCCAGCCATGTTGTACAACAGTGAAACATGGGCACTGACAGAAGAACAGCGGCTGTCGGTAGCTGAAAGGGCAATGGAACAAGCTATGTTGGGAATTTCCCTTCTGGATCACATCCCAAATGATATGATCAGAGAACGCAGCAGTGTGAAAGATATTGTCGTGGAAAGACGAAGTAACAAAATGCAACGGGCGGGCCACACAGCACGGCTCATGGACAATAGGTGGACTGCAATCATTGCTGAGTGGTACCCGCGAGAACAGAACAGACCACCTGGTCAGCCTCCAAGAAGATGGGAAGATAACATTGTTAAACGTTTTGGACAAACGTGGAGAAGAAAAGCAAGAGTGCGAGAAGAATGGCAGACGTGTTGTGATCGGCGCAGTCTTAACAGCTGAAGACCGATTGATCCAGGTGATATAGTTAACATATATAATAATGTTATAAAAATGTTTCCCTCTTACTCATAAATTGCATCATGTGCATAAGAGAAAAGGTCAGAAGGGAACTAGACAGAGTTAAGGTTGGATAGTAGATCTCAATTGTTCATTTCTATAGTTTATAATATTTGCATTCAGTGTAATTTTAACTTTGATGTTTCAAGCTCTCTAGTTTTTTGTGGGAATTGGGGAAAAATATTGTATTTTTAGTGGATTTTTTCCCTTATGAACTTGATTGATATTTACAAGCTTACCTCTAGCTAAGTAGAGTTCTTTGCCTGAGAGTATTCTAAAGCACGTAGGGTTAAACAACACAAGCTCTGTTTCTTTTTTCTGATTTACAAAGATGGCTTTGCGTACAGGTGACTTGAATACCAAAATTAGGACAAGTTAAGAGAAGATGAACTTTGTTCATCATTGTTGAAAAACTTGCAACTCCCTTGTGCTCAAAAACTAAATATACAACAATGATACTGTATAATAGGCTTTTTGCCACAACTTGGTGTTATTTTAACATTTGTTTTATACCTGGAATGAAAGTAGCTGGGGATAACACTTTTACAAAGGCAAGAGAACTCGTTTTCCTATTGCCCAATTCAAAAGTAATTTAAAGAATCAGTTTATCATGACTGGTAACTATGAACTGTGAAATTGAGTACATTCAATCATGTAAACAATGGCTGAAGTAAAAAGGGATATTAGAGACAATGGGACATATAGATTAAATTGATTATATGTAATTATATATATAGTAATTTAAAAAATGAAGTGGTATTATAACCAGTGTCAGTCATCTAAATCTAGAGAAAATAAATGCCTGCAGAGATAGACTTCTAAACTTGAATTTCTGAAATACTGTTTTTCTATAAATATAGAAATGTGGGGGGTCTGTGTTTCTTCCTTCCTTGAGGTGCACAGGTACACATAGGTACTGGGGTCCTGCTGCACTCCCTGGCTTGAAATGATTTCCATTATATGCAGGGTTTACAGTTTGTTACAATGTCTCTCAGCACTCCCACTATAAAAATTGTTCCAGCACCCCTGCAGGTACAGACACTCAGATACTATGGTGACAACTATGGTATAATTAGCTGCTTAGTTAATGCAAAAGAAAGTAAAATAGGTTGTCTAAGCCCCATAAGCCATAGAGCAGAATTCTCTGTATGAGTCAACACTATTGCCAATCCCCAGCAATCAAAAATCATCAGAAAGGTCCCCCAAAATCATGGCATTGCTTAAAAAAAACAGAAATGGGTTCTTCTGCACCTTCTGGTTTCTGAGCCTGTAGATTGTCCTGGCTTTATGTTTTCAAGCTTTTCTTTGAAAGCAAGAGAAATAGAAATTAACTTTTCTTTCAGTGAAAGCTGTGATTCTCATTTGATTCTATCAGCTGAAGCTTCAGTTAAAACAAAATATTGTAAGACTGCAATAAAAATCAAGAGAGTTGGCAGCTCTGCGTCAAGTCTGTGTTCTCTGAGCCAGGAAGGGTGGTTGGTATGACAAGGACAGGAAGGGATGGAGCCTGGGAGTAACAGAGCCACTCAAATATTGAGAATCTGCCCATTAGTTAATCCTACTCTGAACTTTGACCACATGCCTGCAGGCCATTACTTTCAGGAGTATTAATGTTACCTCTATGCCTTCAGGCCTCTGGGCAAGAAGGGTAAAGTGCAGGTGCTGACAATTTGCTCCACACTGAAAGAATCTTCACCAACCCCTTTATGACAGCTGAAAGGCCCAAACATATCACCAGAGAGAGACACAAAGGGAACATAGATGGGACTGGATCCATTCTTGTATGTTTATTAGAGAAAAGAAAGCCTTTTTTTAATTCAGATGCTGAAGTTTACACTAATTGAACAAAACAAAAAGAACCTCTCAAACAGCATCCCAGAGGTAGCTTTCTTAATTCATACTACCTATACAATGTCAATTATTATGATCAATATTATGCCTTCCCTGTGGCTAGTGATAAGAGCAGTGGAAAGGTTCTGAATCTTAAAACATGCAAGAATAGAGCACTACAAGCTTCATAAAGAATAAAAGTGAGAAGTTCATGAGTTTTTTTCTGCTAAATACAAGAAGCTTCAAATGCTATTTGGAGCCATGCTTCTCTCAGAAGGCTCACTCATATACACAGCGCAAAGGAAGTTGGGCTCTAACTCTGGTTATAACTTCTTCTAAACTTACCTTAAACTTATCCAAGAGTTAGCAGATAAAGGACAGCAATGACTATGTTTCAGCTGTAACACAAGAAAAAATTAGCAAAATATTGAATAATAGCATTTATATTAGAGAATATTGAATAATAATAATAGTAATAACAGCATTATATAAGAGAAACATTTTCATAAGCATGAATTGATTAAGCATCATTGCACACTGAGAAACAGGTAATTATTATACCTATTTTGCAGATGGATAAACTGTGGATACCTTTGGCCAAAGTCACACAATAAATCCCTGGCAAAACTGGGAATAGAACCCCCAAGTATGGATTTTCCCCACTCAAATATGTTGGTTTTCCCCTCTTGAGCAAATAGAAAATAAAATATGGCTATACCCACCATTAAGCATTCATTGTGTGCACATAATCAGTGCTGTTATCAACCAGAAAAGCCTGTTAAACTAGAAAATGAATACTGAAAGGTTTGCTAATTACACACTCCTTCCTCTTACTTGATGTTGAAAGAATGAAGTGGAAGATGATGATTCTGATATTGCAGTAGTAATTGTATCTTTCATGATGCCAGGGTAATCAAAATTTGGGAGTGTACATGAATAATCCAGGTGCTTGTGCTGTGTTGTGGATTGTAATTGGAAATATCATTGGATGATAGGTGTTTCATGAGTTGTCTTTTTTTCCTGTCACATAGTTAATGTTGTGTGACTGATAATTGAGCTGTTAAGTATTGTAGGGCAGGCTAATTTAGAACTAGGGACCTGATCCCACAAGCTTCACTGTGATACCAATCCTGATATAAATATTAAATCATAGTAACAGAAACCTGGCTAATGTACAGACAAAAGGTATTTCTCCTCCCCCACACCCCACATCCCAATGTCATCTCTTTCCGCCTCTCAGCAGAACTTTATATAGGAAATAATGTACTTTGTTTTCATATTACAAAGACTTGTTATTTTTTAAAGAATAGCATGATGTTTTTGTTATGAAGTGTTACTTATGAATAAAGCAGTATTTTCATCACAGCTGTCACAAGAGTCAGATTCTGAGATTTTGTGTTGTTTTATATATAGCCATGACTTTTGACACTGAGATTTTTGTAAGTAAGTATAAGTAGATGGATGTGATGGTAACAGTCAAAATCAATATCACTGAGAGCCTTGAGAGCTGCTGAGATTAGATCAGGTGTCCATGGAGGGTTAAGAGAGGCAAATACCCTCATAAATGAAGGCTAGTGGTTTGTCGAGCATTCAAAGTAGAGTCCAGATTGTAAGTGTGCTCCCTGCAGCAGCTATGTGGTTGAAGTAGGATTATAGTTTAAAATGGTTTAAAACCACTAGCTGAATCCTATTAAATGCATTTATACAGGTTATTGTAAAATAACCTGGATTCAAATAAGTGACTTCTTTCATCTTTCCTTTGCCCCCTGCCTAGACCAGGCCTCCTCATAGGATTTACCATAGCTCTAACCCTAAATAACCAAAACTGAATTACAATTGTCACAATTAATGAAAAACATGCATTTGATCATGTACTCTCCTTGCCCTTTTATTGTGCATATTAAACAAGACACAAGAACTGCCCCAACTATAGCACCAGGAGGTTCCCCTAGCATAAGAACATTGGAATTATCAGACCAATGGTCCATCTTCCTCATTCTGACTCTGGCAGGGGCCAATACCCCAGCTGCTCCAGAAAAAAGATGCAAGAAACCCTGCAGAAGTCTGCCCTTGGAGAAAGTTTCTTCCTCAGACGAAGATTCTGCTGCATGGTGCAGGGCAGGATCTCATTGGGTATCACATAGCCTGTGAGACACAGAGTTCCGCTCTACACAAGACATTGTGAGGGCTGGAGCAGGGTTTGGGCAGACCAGAAAAGGGGGTAGGGAAAGGGCCAGAAGATTCTCTGCTATGCAGATTGTCACATAAGTAACCTTGTGGTCACATTAGGGACTACAGAGGCTCCTTCAGCCACTAGCCAAAGAAGTCTTTGTGGAGCAGCTTGGTAATCACTTTGTGGGAATTTGGGGATAGATGCCTCCCTTCTCTTTCCTGCTATCTGACCAGCACCTACTAACTGGCAGAGGATTTGGGTTTATTCTATAATTTACAAATTTCAATAATTCCCAATTAGTCTTCCTATTATTAGTGCAAATTAGTGAGTTTCAAATGTATTTTCAGAATAAAAATACTGTCACAGACCCACCCATTTAAACACTAATTTTAAGCTACCTCATCATGTGTTTCATGTTAAGCATGCAAAAGATCCCATTGAAGTGAACAGAACTATTTACATACTTAATGCTGGCACTTGCTTAAGTCCCTTCCTGAATCAAGGCCTTGGTCAACAAGATCCAATAGTTAGAAGGTGCAGATATTTAATAGTGAGTGTAATTAACCATTGGAAAAACTTTCAAAGGGTTATCGTATATTCTCCATTACTGGCCATTTTTAAATCAAGATTGAAAGTTTTTCCTAGTTCAGACAAGAAGTAATTCAGGGAAATCCTATATAATTCAGGTGGTCAGACTAGATCATCACAGTCGTCACTCTGGGCCTTATAATCTATGAATCTTTGAATCTGTCACAGGGACAGCCAAGATTGTACCCTTTTTGTACTGTCTTACCAGCTTATCTTGGAAAGAGACAAGATTATGATAGGCACTAGAGTTCATAGTGCATACATTCTTTTGCCGACTCATTTGCTAATAGCATCAGCTAGATCCATCCATAAAACATTATTTCTCTTAAGAGTCAAATGCTCCTGATAGAAGGCCTTAAATATGATATAGCTGAAGGCTCTTAAATTATGTAAATTATTATATAGCTACGAATGTACAAGGCAATGTCATGTCAGTGAGAACATTAGATGAAGCAGGTATGGGTTCCTAAAATATCTGCCAAGGACGGTTTAATTAAAAAGTTGGATATTATATATAGCTAACTAGGGTGACCAGACAGCAAGTGTGAAAAATCAGGAAAGGTGTGGGGGGTAATAGGCATCTATATAAGACAAAGCCCCAAATATCAGGACTGTCCCTATAAAAATCAGGACATCTGGTCACCCTATAGTCAACATTCTTAGAGGATCAAAAACTTCGTAATGGAGATACCCTGCAGCTGAGAGGCTGGCCCAGTTATAGCATGTGATAATCAGCTCTCCCTTCTTCAGCAAACTCACATGTGAAGCTCTAAGTGGAGGAGGAAAACTATGAGGTTCTTCCATATTCTTCTGTGGGAGAAGTTGCCGTCCCTTGAGCCCCAAGGCAGTGGCAGCACTCTGATGACCATCTTCTCTTCATTTCTCCCTTGAAAAGTGGCATTTACCCACATGCATCTAGGCCATTAGGGGCTTTCCACACACACACTCTGGGGCAGGTTGAAGAAATTGGTGATCCAATTTTTGAGTTATGGATGCTTAAAAAAGGCCTTTTTTGACATTGTACCAAGAGTTTGTTTCACCCCTGTGAAGAGCAGTCTTCTTCTTAGCATATGCGCAACGTGCCTCAGGCAGCACATGACCAGGATTAATCACTGAATTTGGTCCGCTGGTTGGATCATTAGCTTCCCCAGCTCAGGCAGAGTACTGATGGGAAATGCAATGTGAAAACTGATTCATGCCTCCTTGTAACAGCATATAATTTCCAAACTAAACAGATTTTGGCTTCTAGTGCATTGCTTGCTCAAACCCTACATATACTTATCCCAATGAACAATGGCAGATACAGAACATCAGCCAGCGGGTACACTGAGAGTTCATTCTTTCTAGTTCTAACTAGTAGCAAAAGGGAATCAAAGAAAAATCATCAACTTTTGAGAACAATCTCAAAGACCTTAAGAACTAAAAAGGGAGCAGAAACTAGTGATGAGCTGGGGGGCAATTTCCATCCAGGCTGTATCCTCTGGCTGTTCCCCCAGAAGATGGTGACTATAAAATGCACCCAAGATTCTTTTAGGAGACCTGTTGGGGGAGTCTGTTTGGAAATTACTTAATTGATGTATCCCCTCAGCACTCAGGCTGTGTTGCCTTTGCCACCCATTTTTTGGGCTATGTTGTCTGGCTTGACCCCTCCCCTTTCCTCAATAGTCCCATCGCAAGCATCATGTGATGTTGCCAGTCGCCTGACAAATAGTCTCTAGCCAAACAGTTTTTGCGAAAGGCATCAGAGATGTTTCAGACACTTTATAAATTCAATTTCTTACAACCGGCATTATTATACCCAAGGTCAGCCTGTCAATCCCTGCGAGTAGGAGGGGAATTGAAATATATAGAGATTTTTCTGAGTGGTCCAGAATTTTAGACTTAAACAGCAGAAGTGCAAGGGATGAAAAACTGAACTGGATGCAATTTAAAATATGACTTCTTGGACATAGTCTCATTTCTTTAGAGGAGTTAAAGGATGACAATATGTGTTGCAGATTACACAACCAGATTATTTTACCTATATAGGCCCAAATTCTAGGTAGGTAGGTAGATAGATAGATATAATGGGAGTGGCTAAGGTGTTGAGGAATATGGTTAGACTTAAGTGTTGTTTTGTTCTATTTTGTTTTGAAAGTGTGTAAATACTGGGCCAAATTCATGCCTTGTGAAATGCCACTGATAAATATGGTGCCTATTGAATGCACCATAATTACAATGTATAGCTTTGATTTTCTCAATAGATGTATTTATATATTTGGTTCCCAAGAGGGCATAGCTTATCAGACTTCAGTAGCATCACTGTAATATTATTTATGCCCAGGGCTGTTGTTACAGCATGGTACGTCCACTAAAAGTCACAGGATTGCAATGGTGGGATGCTCAAACGTCATGGAAGCAAAGACAAAGGAAAGTGTCATGAGACCTGTTTTGCAGTTCAAATAAAGCCAGATTGTACCTGGCCCCTGTGCAGGAGCCCAGGGGAGGAAAAGTCGTAGTCTTGTCCTTTCGGCAGGAGCTAGACACACGCTAGAAGTTGCTCATATACTAGTGTTCTGATGGCAATATAGGGATAGATACAGAAATAGAGCAATAGCAATCTCTGTGCTCCCCAACAAGTACTGCTCCCTTCTGGTGCCTGGAAGGTAGGGCACAAGTAACCCCTGCCCCCACAAGGCGTGAGGAAGAGATGGGGTCACAGCTAACACCCCTCCTCCTCTGGCTAGTAGAGCTGGCAGGACATACAGGGAGGGGAATATGCTGCATGCTCTGAAGCAGTGTAACAGAATGCACCCTTTCTGCGAGGAGCTCCTGGATAGCCTGGGCCTCTTTAAAGCACAGTCCCTCTCAGAGATCCAACTGGGCACTGCAGCTCTCACCACTTCTCAGATGAGTCACTAGCTAAAAGCCACAGCTGAGCCTTATATGTTTTGTTCTATATTTTAGTGCCAATAACTAGAACTGTGTTTGTGCTCCTGTAGCAAAGCGATGACTCACCAGTGCGGCATTTCCAGCTGGTGGTCTCAGGAATTAGCTCTTCCAGCCCAGAGTGCCCTCTGCAGGCCAGTGTCTCACCTGCCGCTGGCCCCTGTGTCCCTCCCAGACCTCAATGCCCCTCTCCCCACCCAGGGGAACCACCAACCCTCTATCCCCACCTTGCCTCACCATCTAGCCCCCACTCACTGGAGCAGACTGCAGTCTGTAAACCACTCATCATCAGCAAGGGGGTAGGACCAGCTACCTCTGCCTATTCCCAGCCTACCCCTCTGCAGCCCCAGTACCTTTCTGGGCCTTTACCAAGGCCTGTAGCCTGGGAGTTTACCAAGCTGGAGCTCCCCAGCTCCCTTTGCATTCACTCTACTCTCTACTCCCAGGTAGCCAAGTCCTTCTCTCTCAGAAGCTAGAGAGAGTCTCCCAGCTCCTGGCTCACTGGCCTTTTATAGGGCCAGCTGTGGCCTGATTGGGGCATGGCCCCAGCTGTGGCTGTTTCCCCAATCAGCCTAGCCTTTTCTCCAGCCCCAGCGCACTCCAAGGGCTGGGTTTAATCCTTTCAGGGCTGAATCAGGGTGACCACCCCGCTACAGCTTATGATAACAGTGGACAGGACAAATTAGTTGTTGCAAATTAGTTGTTGCAGTTGTTGGAGACCTGGTAGACCTCAGCCCATCTTCTTCTGAGGTTTTTTTTTTTTTTTTTCAACTTTGTGGAAGGAAGACATCTCCTGACCCATGGATAAATTAAACCTCCAGGTGAGAGATTACTGGCCAGGTCATTTGTGTGCCCACAGTGTTGCTGTGTTCCTAATTACAATTAGTTTCCCCTACAGCTCAAGGTTTAATTTTGCAGCTCACAAAGCTTCAGGGAAAACAGGTTTAACTGTTCAGCATCAGATACACCACCTACTTAAAAATCCCAGATGTCAAAGCCATTAAAGTGACACTGTCAATTTAAAACTCACATGTCTGTCTGAAAATCTTATCACTGTAATAATAAGTCATTTCTAAAGTTGTATAACTGAAAGAGATTAGAGAAAAAAGTCTCTGTTTGAAAGCATTTTTTGTACAGCCTATTTTACTGTTTCTCCTGTTAATTCAGTTACGACCTAATCCAGCAATGAAATCTGCTCACCAATTCTCACTCCAGCCCAGAATCCACATTGACTTCAGTGGAGCTCTGCATGGCCCCAGAAGCAACTCGTACAGATATCACGGCAGAGATGGGGCCTTGGTTAGTTGTTTCCCATATATTTTGTGGGGGTTTCCTAAACAGGGGAAAGAAGAATTTAGTTCCCGCTGATTCAGTTCCCCCTGGAGACAAATGGGTTTGTGAAAGCACAAAAAATTAACAGTGAGAGACTCTGGGCAAATGAAGTCCTTCAAACTTTTAACTCCTTTTCCACAAGTGACTAGGTTTCAAATTGATGTCCCTTTAATATTTAAAAAATGAATGCAAAATAGAAACTCATTGACTCCTGTTGCATTAATAAACATTTTTATGTCATAAAATGAAAAAGGGGTTTTTTAAAGAGAGACAAAGAGAAAACATTAGTAGACAAAGAGAACACTTCACATTTGCACCCACGCTATAATATTATATACACCTCTTATGGGTTGAATTTTTGACTCAGTGTCCTTATTTTACCCTTTGGCCAATGTTATGTTTTCTCCTACTTCTGCTGTAATTCTTCTTCTTCTGAGGAATATCAGGTATTTTGAGAATGGCTTTATAATGTTAGGGAGACAAATTCTGTAGCCTTTAAACAACATTTAAAAGAGCCATTGAAAGGGTGTTGTGATAGCACAAAAGATGACTGATTATATGCACATTATTGAAGGAAAGGGGATTTGGGGAGCTGGAAGGTGGATAGGAGGAGAGGGTGACTGGGTGATGGAGCAAGGAGATGGGGAGTGGATAGATGCAGAGGGAGTTGGAGGGGCTGAATAGGCACAAAAGGTGGAGGGTGTATAAGTGCAGAGGGGCACCATTCATTCTATGCATTGAATGAAGCAGTATTCAATATAGTATAGTATCCTATCAGGTAATTAGAGATTGTATTATAATGTAGAAGCAAAAGGGGGTCAAATTCAAGTGGCAAGAGCGACCTTTATTCTTGCTGGTTTCAGAGTCGCAACCATGTTAGTCTGTATCCGCAAAAAGAAAAGGAGTACTTGTGGCACCTTAGAGACTAACAAATTTATTTGAGCATAAGCTTTCGTGAGCTACAGCTCACTTCATTGGATGCATTCAGTGGAAAATACCGTGGGGAGATTTATATACACATAGAACATGAAACAATAGGTGTTTGTTTCATTTGTTAGTCTCTAAGGTGCCACAAGTCCTCCTTTTCTTTTTCCATACACACTGTAATGAGAGTGATCAGGTAAGGTGAGCTACTACCAGCAGAAGAGCGGGGGCTGGGGAGGGGAGAGAGGAAATCTTTTGTAGTGATAATCAAGGTGGGCCATTTCCAGCAGTTGACAAGAACGTCTGAGGAACAGTAAGGGGGGAAATAAACTTGGGGAAATAGTTTCACTTTGTGTAATGACACATCCACTCCCAGTCTTTATTCAAGCCTAAGTTAATAGTATCCAGTTTGCAAATTAATTCCAACTCAGCAGTCTCTCCTTGGAGTCTGTTTTTGAAGTTTTTTTTGTTGAAGAACTGCCACCTTTAGGTCTGTAATCGAGCCAAAAGAATACCCAAACAGCCAGAAGAATACCCAGAAGTTGCCTACTACAGGACAGGCCCAACAAAGGAAATAACAGAACACCACTAGCTATCACCTTCAGCCCCCAACTAAAACCTCTCCAACACTTCATCAAGGATCTACAACCTATCCTGAACCTATCCTACAACCTATCCAGTCCTTGCTTACAGACAGCCCCCCAGTCTAAAGCAAATACTCACCAGCAACCACACACCACACAACAGAACCACTAACCCAGGAACCTATCCTTGCAACAAAGCCCGTTGCCAACTGTGCCCACATATCTATTCAGGGGACACCATCACAGGGCCTAATAACATCAGCCACACTATCAGAGGCTCGTTCACCTGCACATCTACCAATGTGATATATGCCATCATGTGCCAGCAATGCCCCTCTGCCATGTACATTGGCCAAACTGGACAGTCTCTACGTAAAAGAATAAATGGACACAAATCAGACGTCAAGAATTATAACATTCAAAAACCAATCGGAGAACACTTCAATCTCTTTGAAAAAAGAAAAGGAGGACTTGTGGCACCTTAGAGACTAACAAATTTATTTGAGCATAAGCTTTTGTGAGCTACAGCTCACTACCCACCTAAAAGTGGCAGTGTGTATGGTAACACCCGTTGTTTCATGTTCTCTGTGTGTATAAATCTCCCCACTGTATTTTCCACTGAATGCATCCGATGAAGTGAGCTGTAGCCCAGGAAAGCTTATGCTCAAATAAAATTGTTAGTCTCTAAGGTGCCACAAGTCCTCCTTTTCTTTATTCTTGCATTTCCCAACTTTTGAATTGCCTTAACATTATTTTAATGTATGGGGTTTTTTATGTGAATCAGCACCTACCTTCATTTTCTTTCAACCAATAGTGCATAGCTTAGATAGGGAGAAGTAAATGGAGCTGTAGAGTTTTAAGCAATATGAGATCAAGTGAAGTGCCTGTTCTGTGACTGCAAGGGCATATACAATTTTGGTGAGCTTTGCACTAGATGGGGAGATTTCTGACATCCTGGGTTTGTTTGTTTTTTTTTTTCCTTCTTTTTGCCAAGAGGTCTTTAAAGTAACATCATTGAGACTGTCAAGTTTCTCTGACAGAATAACTTGAAAGCAGAACTGTGAGAACCATAGGATACTTGAGTTCACCTCAGGCTTGGTGAGTAGTACAAAAGGCTTCTTAGTCTGCAGGGCTTCCAAGCATATCACAAAGAAAAGCAAAGAAAGTCCTTTTGCAGCAGCTTGAGAAGCCACAAGAGCTTCTCCATCAGCACATTCAAAGGCTTATATCCAGGTGATGCAGATTGCCCCACACTAAAGAGCACTGAAGCCAATGGGAATTTGCTATTGACTTGAAAGGCTGGAGGATTGGCTCCTAATACATTTTGTTAGATGTTCTGTGAATTATCTTGTCCAATCTACTTTTTACATATAATCAGAGCATGTGTTGGGTTTTTTTTAAGAAGTCACACAATTGCAGCCACGTGTAGGAAGGTGTAAACTACAGTCAGAAGCCTGTTGGAGGTGTTCTTGATTTGGCATGGGAGACGGGAGACACTATAAAATAGTAAAGAAGTAGCATTGGATAATTGTTCTTCCTTTCTCAATACTGACAGAACATTTTCATTATCACTGGATATTTATAAGTATTGTAAAATATAAAAATGAAGGGGTTTTTTTTGTTAAACAAGAAATCAGTCATCTAATGGTGCATATAGTTGACAGATGGAGATGGTTGGCACTTATATGTATTTAAATTGTGAACATCTACCCCGCTGTTCCATCCCTACTTTGTCACTTGTCTTATTTAGTCTGATTCTTGACAATACTTACACATGTGAGTAAATTTACACATGAGAGTAGTCCCATTGATCTTAAATTAAAAATTCCTTGTCTTCATATATCAGTATAGACATTCACACTATGGGGCCCCAATTCTGACTGGGGCCCCTGGATAGTATTGTAATATTAATTATTATTATGATTATTTATGTAATATTCTTATAAGACATAATTTTTAACAGGTAATCTCAGAATACAGTTTGCAGTGTTGTTGCAGCCAGGTTGGATGCAGGATATTAGGGAGACCAGGTGGATGAGGCAATATCTTATACTAGATCAACTTATGTTGGTGAAAGAGACAAGCTTTCGAGCTTAGATTGAGCTCTTCTTCTTCCTTTCCCAGACCTGAAGAAAAACTCTGTGTAAATGTAACACACATGCCTAATAGGGAGATATCTCTTTAAGAGGTCTATTGGACCATGGGTGGGTAGGCGTGAGTTGTGTCTGGGTTCTTGTTGCTAGGCACGTGCACAATTAGCACTCCACATCCACAAGTTTCTGGAATTGGGAGCAGTGGTTTTGGGTATGCTCAATAGGTTCCCTATAGCTGGACTTGGATGCCTTGAGGGCAAGCAGTCAGGGACGCTGCTTTCCAAAAGGCCAAGTGCCCTTTGTGGGCTGGGAGAAGCTGAGCCTAGGAGTAGAAAGCAGGCTGTTTTCCCTACTTCTGAAGCATTTTGTAGCAGGGTTTTTTCTTAAAAAAATCTATATACTTAACTGAGTGGTTGGTTAACCGGTTAAGTGACTGGCTAACAGTGATAGCAGCAGAGGAAGAGTCTGCATGTTTTTCACCTGAGGATTCCTACAAGCAAGTGGAGGGAAAATGTTGCTTTTGTCTCCACAGATTGTATAGATTTGGTGATCAAAGACTCTAACTGAGGCTTGGGCGAACTCAACCTTACCTTTTGGGAACTCTGAGTTTCCTCTCACTATGTTTTTGTGGGGACTGACCTGTTTAGATTTAATTAGTTTTCTTTATTTATATTTAGATTATCTTCACAGTTATATGTACGTGGATTGTAAAGTAGGTATGTTGTAAAAATTAAGTTATTATTATTTTATTATTATTATTTGTTTCTTTATCATATGGTTTTATAAAGTTGGTACTTAATTAAGTTCATTTATTTTGTTCTTTTCAGGACTTGAATGTGGGGAGATTGACCCTGTGCAATCCTTGCTGAAAATCCTTAGAGACTGAATTCTGGGTCTCCTGCTGCTTTTCTATGGGAGTGGGGTTTTGGGGGCACTGGAGAAGGGCAATAAAGTGAACTGTAGCTCACCCAAAGGTTATATAAGATCAAAAGTCTGTCTTTTTCACCAACAGAAGTTGGTCTAATAAAATATATTACCTCACCAACCTTGTCTCTCTAATGTAAGAATATAATTAATAAGGGAAAATAAATGTTTGATTTCTAAATGAGATGATGTTTGGTTTATCCTGTGGCAAAAGTGATAAAAAGCTATTATTAGTAAGAGAAATTTTGTACTAAATGTGATTTATTCTTCTGTAAATTAACAGTTGCCTTAGTGACTGACTTAAAGTCCTTTGAAGTCCCATGGACTTCAGTGAGCCTTGGATCAGACCCTTACAGTGCTAATCTCCACTGGAAAACATATTTGACCAAAGAGGAATTGCTTAAATAAGCTGGGCCAAATTCTATCCTTGGGAACATTCAGGCAACGATAATGAAATCAAACGGAAGATACAGTGCAATAGAGGGTAGCATTTGGCCCTTTGTCTCTGAAAGGAATGACCTACAATATAACAGATCAGCAATGGTAAAGTTAAAGTGTAGTTATGGTCAGAAAAGTGACAGTAAAAGTAGAACTTTCTTGCTTAACAGATCAGATCCTTATGGGTATTTGGATTCAGATCAACTTGTTACAGTCACTTGTAAATGGAGTGCATCTGACTTGGAATCTTTGAGGGACATGAAACATGGAATTTCACAATGGCATTTTTACAGAGGAACTTTATTGGGAATCAGTAATGAAGACGTTAAAGGAGACGATGGGGACATTAATGAAGCATTTATTATCGAAGTAGGTTACATTTTGTGATGCAGAGGGGCTTAATTCACAGTGTCAGGATTGACCCAGCAATGAGTCTTTCACCTGCACAACTCCCAAGAACAGATGGCCAAACCGAAGAAATAGAGAGTATTCTCAGAGCACAGCATTTTGAACTGTTACAAATTAAACAGCAGAGAGAAACATTTCCTGAGCTACATTAGTAATAAGGAACACTTAACATGGTCCAAAGAGATCTTAGAGAAATTGTGCTGCTTTTGTTGTTCCATTTTTGTTCAAACCCTAGTTGCAGGAATTGTATATTTGTTAATTTCAAAATAAGCCTAATTTACTTTAATTATCTGCCTCTTGTGCTTTATTATTTTACTTCTTTTATCGATGTAAAAACTAAACCAGCTCCAAAGGTTTTCTTAGGAGCAATTGGAATGTACTGTAATTTTCCAGCTAGTCAAAACAATGGGTTGAATTACTAATTGATTGCTAATTGTTGACATGCTTGCTGAATTACATTCAGAATTTATTGAAAATAAGGTTTGCATCTTTCTCCTCTTTCACCTCAGTGTTCAAGGATAGGCATGATAGGAAGTCATGTCTACTTCCTTAGGGCTTAATCCTGAGCTATTGACATCAGTAGAAAGAATCTTATTTGATAAGGCCCTGTTGAGCTTATTGACATTAAATGTTGATGGGGGAAGAACAGCTTCTTTTTTTGCTTGCATCGTGTTCCATAATATAGTAAAAAGTATGTCCAAAATGTTAACAAAACAAAATACTCCTGTGCCTGTTGTCTTCATGTTGTTTCTCACAAAAGAAATAATGAGTGTCCACAACACTCAGTCCTAAAGTCCTACGATGAGACTTCAAACAACACACATCTGTCAGCTTTATAAAGCCAAAAAGGAATTTCAAGAAAATGAACTGTAACAAGAATGTGGGGTTTGGCTGCGGGGTTTGCGGTGGGTGGGTTGTGGGGTGGAGATGGGTTTTTGTTTGTGGATTTGTTGATGTTTTGATTTTTGTTTTGGCAGGGGTGTTGCTATGACATTTTTTGTTTGCTTTTGATTTTTTGCTTCTAAGAAAGAAAGCCAGAAAATAAAAACATGTACTGAGTGTTTCATTCAAAGACTTTACGAAAGGACATGGTGAGAGGGAGAGAGGATCACGTAAGAGTGTCTGAAGGTTCTAAGACAGAAATTTCAACAACAAAAAGCCCAGCAAACAGTACAGCCCAATATTGCCTAAACTTCCATTAAATTGTCTTCAAGTTGCCTCATTACCCATACGATCAGATCTACCCTGTTGTGCTTTGAAATCAGTTGAAGCGGCACCCTTACTGCTTTCTCTTACTCTGCAAGATGTGGAAAATTCTTGGAATCTTGTAATCAGATGCAGAGAGTTAGAAGTTCAATTCATAGTCTGAATTACCCACACAAGAAGAAAAGGGTAAGGCTCTGAAATCTGTGCTTTACTCAGTATCCATAGGACCCTCTGAGATAGGAAATGGGGGGGAAAAACAAACCTAAAAGGCAATTTCACTAAGGATGTCACAATTAATGTGTACTACTTTACTCTTGTTTGCTTGAGAGCATGTTTGGGGAGAAGTGTTTATTGTGTTTTTATGTATGTTAGTACGTGTGCTCAAATTTATCAGCTGGACAAATTTTTGAAATCCCCTAATTACTCTAATTTATTAGCATGTATCTGTTGAGCCATTATCTATAAAACTATCTGAGAGAGATTAGCTGATTTGTTACATGGAAGTGAAAATATATTATGTTATTTGCAAACACATTAGAATGGTACTTGTTTCAATTACTTGGAATATTGAAATAATGTGTGAATAACAATAGATTATTATTGTAACAAAAGTACCAGATAAAAAATGTAGAGCCAGAGGCTCTTGGATGCAGAAAGGTATGGAAAGGAGAATAGGAATGGAAAACTGGGCAGAAAGGGTTTAATTTAGAATTCATGGGGTGGATGTTGATGGAAACTGTGGGCCACACAGCTTCGTTCCCATTCAAGTCATCAGAAGGCTGTGTAGTTGTGAACCAGTGTAATTTCTGTGTGGGGAGATGGCAGGAAATACCAGCACAATCGTGAGCAGAATGTAACAATGCTCATTGCATCCTTATTCCATCCCCCTGAGAGGGATGGAGCTATGGCATAGTAATGTCAAGGAAACCATATTACCAAGGGGAATGGAGAACTGGTCACAATGCATTGAAAAAATATTTTGGTCAAGAATAGCCTTTTTCAGAATAAAACATTTTCATGAAAGATTTTTGTTATTTCAAAATGTTAGTTTTTTTACAAAATCCAAAAATAGAAAAAATTGGGGATGGGAATGTTATTTTTATTTTCTTTGGGAGGTTTTACTGAGTTAAATTTCAGTATCTTTGGGGTCCATTGTATTAAATGCAAGTTTATGTATTCTTGCAGGCCAGGATTGTTTGTAACTCTCAGGGGAGTGGAGATGTGGTGGGAAGCCTGGGAGTTCAGAATGTGTGCCAGACAAAAATGGACTTTTGGAATAATAAGTGTGAAGTGAATTTCCTGGGCATTACCTAGGGAGAGGTTAATGGACATTTCCTCCCCCCTCTATGCAAAAACCCAGCTTTCTGAAGCTACACTTGAACAGTGGGTCATTGTCCGCTGATTACCTGTTCCTGGAGACTAGAGACTAAAGGCCCAAGCTGTATAAACAACTGTCAAGCCATTTTTGTGGTTCTGAATCTAAGACAGTTATGAACCTATAAACATGGGAAAACGGGGGTTTTGGAGGACTGACACCTATCAGAGCTTGAGGCTGGAGTTGGGGGTGATCTCTGGTAAGCTCTTTAGCATATGTGTAACTTCTTTTATTGTATTTAATGTTTTCTCTGTAATTCTATCACTTTAAGAATAAATGTGCTTGCTTAAAGGGAAGTGGTAACTTATAACCACTGGCAATATCCTCCAGAGAGAAAGCAAAACACAGATACTGGCCTTTTAGGCAATCTGTCTTGCTGGGGATATCACAGTGTCGGCAAGGAATTGTGCAGTCTTAAAGGTTTCCAGCTCCCAGCCATCTCTTGGGTTGATACCTACAAATCACTCTCTCCTGAATGGGAGTTCTTTAAGTGGCCACCCCTGGTGGAACATGGGGAGGGAAGAACAAGTACAGTTACTCTGAAACTGTGATACATATCGTGGCAGCATGTGTGGGATCTATGAGTCTAAATTGCTGTAATGCCAATAGAAGAAAGCAAGTACTGTAAAGGGTAAAGCATAGAGAAATGTCTCATAGTCTTTTTTTGCGAAAGGAATAGCAAAAATAGAGATGGGAGAAATGAGTTATTAACAATTGGAGAAAGGTAAGCTAGTTGAGCTATGCAGAGAAGGGTAGTTCAACACTGAGGAGCCAACAAAGGGCAACTAGTTGACCTGCTGTATTCTGACAACCAGAAGAGAAATGATGGTCCAGTTTCACAGGGAACATCCAGCCCACTGGCAGAGAGCCCAGCAGGCAGGAGAAATGGGAGAAGCCTAAAGTGTGTTCCCTGGGTGAAGCACAGAGGGGGAATACAGGTACAATTACCCTAAAATTGTGACATTTGAAACCTGTGGAATGAAAATGGTTCTGAAATTACCATCTCTTGGGAACAGGGCTCGTGAAGAATGAGGTCTGGTGTCTTTGGACCCCAATCACTTCCATGCAGCGGCAAACTCCACCCCTTTAGGGAAAGAATGTGACAGTAACTGCACAATTTAAACTTTGCAGAGTTGTGGGAGCACTAATTCACGTCCCAAAGGATTTGCCACAGAAAAGGGCAATTTAACCCATACAACTCAACCAAGCAATGCAATTAATGCATTTCCTTGGGGAAAAAGATATGCCTATTTTTTTCTTCAGTTTTAAAAAAAAAATATTTATGGTATCAACAGCATGCAATTGCATTGTAAAAGAGACAGTTCTTATGGAAAGAAGATGACCACAGCTATTACTTATTTTTTACAAATTGCAATGATTTATATTAGGGCTGTTGATTAATCGCAGATAACTCATGTGATTGACTTTAATCACTATTTAAAAACAATTATCACAATTAATTGCAGTTTTAATCACACTGTTAAACAATAGAATACCAACTGAAATTTATTAAATATTTTTGGATGTTTTTCTACATTTTCAAATATATTGATTTAAATTACAATACAGAATACAAAGTGTACAGTGCTCACTTTATATTTTTATTACAAATATTTGCACTGTAAAAATGAGAAACAAAAGAAATAGTATCTTTTAATTCACCTCATACAAGTACTGTACTCTTTACCATGAAAGTGCAACTTACAAATGTGGATTTTTTGTTTGTTTGTTAGTTATACAACTGCACTCAAAAACAAAACAATATAAAACTTTAGAGCAGTGGTGGACCTTGAAGAGGATGGTCCCAGAGACAGGAATCTTCTGTGGCCTCTTTCATCTGATATGACCATGGGAGCATTTGGGGAAGGAGTCTACAAAGAGCTTCCCTTAGATGATCAATGTAGTTCTGATGCGATCTGAGGGGAACCTTCCCTCAACTTCTTTATCTTAGCTGCTCTCTCTGTCATTGCTTTAAGACTATCTCTGACGTGGCCCTTAATCAAACACTTGAGGTGGCTGGAGTTAGGGTCATCAACAGGCATAGGCTTCCTACAGTCTACACAAGATGTGAACCGAGGAACTTTGGCATAGGTCCTCCCCCCGGGTCCTGGGCACAGTCCGGAGACCTGCTGGAATGGAAAAAAATTAAAAGAAGGGCTAAATTAAAATAAATAAAACTATAAAAGAATTTTAAAAAAGAAAAAATTCCCAAGACTTTTGGGTACCACTAGGCAGATTGTGTAGTTATTCACAGGGAATGCCAGTGCTCTGACCACCAACTATTCTAGGAAGAAAGAACTAAAGAAAGGGTGTGGTGAAACTGTCCTTTATATCTACATTTGGAGCATGAGAAGCTCATCAGTGGGTGGGGCTGCCACTACACATATTAGGGAAAACTCTCTGGCATTGGTGCATGAGGCACACACATACCTAAAGTGCAATAGACATTTGCAAGCACTCAAAGGGGAAACTCTTTTTCGGTAGTCTACGTCCATAAATTCTTCTATACCAGCTAGTTGTTGAATAAACACCCATTCCTCCAAAGAATGACTGTTCTGCTACATGTTGCATGCAACATAAATTTAAGAGGGATTGTATCAGCTTAATATTGCACTGAATATTATTCATATGAATAAGAGTAATTTTCAAATACAAGCCTTACACATTCTTCTCATTGAATGGTTGATACAACTGGTTACCACCAATTGTATAAATTATTTGCAAGTGGTGCAGAACATCATCATTTTATAGATGCTGCTCCCATGGAAAAATCATGGAGCAGGTCCTCAAAGAATCAATCTTGAAGTACTTGCATGAGAGGAAAGTGATCAGGAACAGCCAGCATGGATTCACCAAGGGAAGGTCATGCCTGACTAATCTAATCGCCTTTTATCAGGAGATTACTGGTTCTGTGGATGAAGGGAAAGCAGTGGATGTATTGTTTCTTGACTTTAGCAAAGCTTTTGACACGGTCTCCCACAGTATTCTTGTCAGCAAGTTAAGGAAGTATGGGCTGGATGAATGCACTATAGGGTGGGTAGAAAGCTGGCTAGATTGTCGGGCTCAACGGGTAGTGATCAATGGCTCCATGTCTAGTTGGCAGCCGGTGTCAAGTGGAGTGCCCCAGGGGTCGGTCCTGGGGCCGGTTTTGTTCAATATCTTCATAAATGATCTGGAGGATGGTGTGGATTGCACTCTCAGCAAATTTGCGGACGATACTAAACTGGGAGGAGTGGTAGATACGCTGGAGGGGAGGGATAGGATACAGAAGGACCTAGACAAATTGGAGGATTGGGCCAAAAGAAATCTGATGAGGTTCAATAAGGATAAGTGCAGGGTCCTGCACTTAGGACGGAAGAATCCAATGCACCGCTACAGACTAGGGACCGAATGGCTAGGCAGCAGTTCTGCGGAAAAGGACCTAGGGGTGACAGTGGACGAGAAGCTGGATATGAGTCAGCAGTGTGCCCTTGTTGCCAAGAAGGCCAATGGCATTTTGGGATGTATACGTAGGGGCATAGCGAGCAGATCGAGGGACGTGATCGTCCCCCTCTATTCGACATTGGTAAGGCCTCATCTGGAGTACTGTGTCCAGTTTTGGGCCCCACACTACAAGAAGGATGTGGATAAATTGGAGAGAGTCCAGCGAAGGGCAACAAAAATGATTAGGGGTCTGGAACACATGACTTATGAGGAGAGGCTGAGGGAGCTGGGATTGTTTAGCCTGCAGAAGAGAAGAATGAGGGGGGATTTGATAGCTGCTTTCAACTACCTGAAAGGGGGTTCCAAAGAGGATGGCTCTAGACTGTTCTCAATGGTAGCAGATGACAGAACGAGGAGTAATGGCCTCAAGTTGCAGTGGGGGAGGTTTAGATTGGATATTAGGAAAAACTTTTTCACTAAGAGGGTGGTGAAACACTGGAATGCGTTGCCTAGGGAGGTGGTGGAATCTCCTTCCTTAGAAGTTTTTAAGGTCAGGCTTGACAAAGCCCTGGCTGGGATGATTTAACTGGGAATTGGTCCTGCTTCGAGCAGGGGGTTGGACTAGATGACCTTCAGGGGTCCCTTCCAACCCTGATATTCTATGATTCTATGATTCTATGATTCATGGTCCTGAATGAAATGCATATCACTAACCTAATAAGTACAAATGCTTAATGATGTATTTTTTTTTATGCCTTGCTAAATGTTAATGTCCGACTTGTGAAATGTTAAGGTAGTAAATAGCTTCTTTGAGTTTATATGCACTAAATTTCACTTTGTAGCCCTGAGCATTTAAGGTAACAGTCACAGAGTATTAGTCAAAGGGAGTGTTCTATAATCTCATTGACTTTTAATTTGTTATTGTTAAAAATAATAATTAAGAGTTGATCTCAGTAGAACTGAGGAATAGACCATTGTCACAGGATAATGGTCTTCTGCTGATTGGTGAATGTTGAGAAATTTACTGAAAATAAATGTTATGAAATTTGGGTGAAATGTATGCTACAATATCCTAATGTTCTTTTACAGTGACTTTGTCAGCTATTTTGAATGACTAATATAGGACTTATCATGGCCTGGGGAATGTTACTACACTTGTTTGATAGTCATTGATATAAAAATTAGTTGGAAAAGATTTTTCACAAATGCAGTTTATTTTAAAGGTTACCACACAAGTATGACTATGTTGGTTTCCAATGTTTCCTGTATTTTAAATTTTATCTGTATCTAAGTATCATCCGTGAGCAGGATTTATTCTGGCTGAAAATGTCAGCATGATGATATAGTAGTTGTTTTAAGAGTGCCAGCCAGAGGTCAGGGCCTATTTCATGAGTGGGTGGTTGAAGTTCTGTGGCCTGCAATATGCAGGAGGTCAGAGTAGATTATCATGATGGTCCTTTCTGACCTTAAAGTCTATGAGTCTGAGTTTCTGGAGAATGTTGACGTATGGTTCTGCAGCTGGACTACAAGTGAATGTAAAGTGCTGAATTCAGTACTGATGTAAGTGGGTGAAAATTTATTGATGTTAAGGCAGCTGCACCTGCAAACACTAGGGATAAATTTGACCCAAATTATCTACTATGAACATGTGAATATACTTAGATACCTAGTGTGGCTGAGCAAATATTATGCTAAATCCAACCAACTTTGGAGTAAGCAGAAATGCAGTTATTCTACATATCCCCTCCATGCCTTCTGGCACTGTAAAGTTATCTAAGTGTTAAGGACCAGATTCTGATATCCTTACTCCTGTTGGGGAGTATCTTACTCTGCAAATAGTCCGGATGAACTCATGTGGTACTCTTTTGTGGAATAAAGAGCCCCTTGTCATGATAAAGGTATGCAAATCTGGTCTTCAGTGACTATTTATGCAAAACACTTTCATCTCTTAGAATATATATATATATATTCATTTGTTGGCAATTGTTAATAACATTTTGGTATCTTGTATAAATTTAATTCATTTAAGTAAAAATGAGTAGTTTTGTCTGCACCTTTTTAATCATGTAATGTTAAATATTTTCATCAGCTCTTCATAAAGGGCAAGCTACTGTGGTGATTTACATGCTATTCTATTGACTTCAGTTAATTTAAACATACTGTACATCAGCATATATTTAGCCCTAGGGATCTCCAAGTGGTATAATTAAGAATGGAGAAAAATCTGCTCTCAGTTTAAACCCCATAAAGGTCAATACAAAACTGAGAACTAGGTTTGGCCCATGACCTCTTATTTGAACTGCATACCTCAGAACTGTATTCTGACCTCCATTTACACCCATAATGCAGTCTTTTATTCCAGATCCACACCACTTCCATGCTGAGCATAGTATAAGTCAGGTTTTGACCCAAAGGGGGCATTAACACACCGCAGTGCATTGCCGAATCAGAGCCCAACATCCTAGCATTGGTTTAAATGAAGGTGGTTCAGGTAAAAAAAAACAAATCTTGCTTTCAGATGAATTAACTGTTATGCAGCAGCCTTCCCAGAAGTTGGAACATTAAGATGAGGAATAGACACACATATATCTGCTAATTTAAAGGTCTCAGTGCAAATACTAGTATTCAAGAACATATGGGACACTAGCTGGAGGATAATTGTAAGATGAACAGTACCAGAGAGGCTTGTAATTCACAGCACTGAATGACCCTATGTTTGTTGCAGAACTATTTCCTTCAAGTGATAGTTCCTCCTGGAAAATCCACCATATCATATCTGTAGGTATTTGCAGCCTAGAGTTTGACACATTTTACTCTCTCTTGGTGATTAATTGGTGGTCTCCCAAAGCATTCAGGATCATTGTTAACCAAGCTCTTTGTGCTAGCTTCTACATTTTGGCAGGAATAAGAAAAGACACTAATCTAGGTTGTTCTTGAGCCATATAAAAAAAATAGCACATAGATAGATTCACAGCCTTGGAAAACTATATGGGAGCTTCCAGGGCTTTCCTCAGCAAATGTCAGTGCTATTTCTTTGTGCTGTAAATTCTTTTTCAAACATTAGACAACATTTTCTGCAACAGTACTATACATGCAGGTTATTATATAATACATCCAGGAGATGTAATCTAATTGCCTTCTATGACAAGATAACTGGCTCTGTGGATGAGGGGAAAGCGGTGGACGTGTTGTTCCTTGACTTTAGCAAAGCTTTTGACACGGTCTCCCACAGTATTCTTGCCAACAAGTTAAAGAAGTGTGGGCTGGATGAATGGACTATAAGGTGGATAGAAAGTTGGCTAGATTGTCGGGCTCAACAGGTAGTGATCAATGGCTCCATGTCTAGTTGGCGGCCGGTATCAAGTGGAGTGCCCCAAGGGTCAGTCCTTGAGCCGGTTTTGTTCAATATCTTCATAAATGATCTGGAGGATGGTGTGGATTGCACCCTCAGCAAGTTTGCAGATGACACTAAACTGGGAGGCGAGGTAGATATGCTGAAGGGTAGGGATAGGATACAGAGAGACCTAGACAAATTGGAGGATTGGGCCAAAAGAAATCTGATGAGGTTCAACAAGGACAAGTGCAGAGTCCTGCACTTAGGACGGAAGAATCCCATGCACCGCTACAGACTAGGGACCGAATGGCTTGGCAGCAGTTCTGCAGAAAAGGACCTATTTGTTACAGTGGACAAGAAGCTGGATATGAGTCAACAGTGTGCCCTTGTTGCCAAGAAGGCTAATGGCATTTTGGGATGTATACGTAGGGGCATTGCCAGCAGATCGAGGGATGTGATCGTTCCCCTCTATTTGACATTGGTGAGGCCTCATCCGGAGTACTGTGTCCAGTTTTGGGCCCCACACTACAAGAAGGATGTGGAAAAATTGGAAAGAGTCCAGCGGAGGGCAACAAAAATGATTAGGGGACTGGAACACATGACTTATGAGGAGAGGCTGAGGGAACTGGGATTATTTAGTCTGCGGAAGAGAAGAGTGAGGGGGGATTTGATAGCTGTTTTCAACTACCTGAAGGGGGTTCCAAAGAGGATGGATCTAGACTGTTCTCAGTGGTAGCAGATGACAGAATAAGGAGTAATAGACTCAAGTTGCAGTGGGGGAGGTTTAGGTTGGATATTAGGAAAATCTTTTTCACCAGGAGGATGGTGAAACACTGGAATGTGTTACCTAGGGAGGTGGTGGAATCTCTTTCCTTAGATATTTTTAAGGTCAGGCTTGACAAAGACCTGGCTGGGATGATTAAGTTGGGGATTGGTCCTGCTTTGAGCTGGGGGTTGGACTAGATGACCTCCTGAGGTCCCTTCCAACCCTGATATTCTATGATTCTATGAGACCTAACTAATACTGTCACTCAATAGCTTCAATATGCCAATAATATGGGAGCTATATTCCAAAGTAAACTACCATGGCCAGATAGCTTGATTCCTGACTGTGTCCAAGGTGCAAGAAGTCAGTGAAATATATCTTACAACAATAAGTTACTGTTAAAGTACAGGATGTACACTGGCTTCCATATAAGATATGTAGTGTATGGCTGTCTTTTTTTGTTTTTGTTTCTTGCATATGCAAGACATGTACAGCTACATCTCCACATCCAAAATAATGTGGAAAGCCCTTTTAACTCGTGGAATAGGTAAAGGTACCTTTCACAAGCAGTAAGCTCAAAAACTCCATGTAATGTGTCATAGATTCTGTAATTGGACACATGGGACTGTACCTTTTCCATAATAGTAATAAGACATAGTAAGCATTTGGAGCATCATACTCTATGATGCATATGAAACAGCAACTCAGAGATCTAACATCAAGCTTGAAATGACAACTGAATTCTAGTCTCAGGGATGCAGAATCCTGGACTTCTCATCCTGAGGTGAGGGCAAGCAATTTTTATAAGTCACCCAAAAGCTCAGTACTTCACATTATCTCTGGCTTTGTAAACACTAGCCTTGAGCCATTGTTTCAGTGTGTGCAAAAGATAAATATTTATACAAGCAAGATCTTACTGTAGCCATAGTTTCAAGCATTTGACAAATGAAACAAATCAGTTCTACTAATAGTAGTCAACACTACAAATCTCAGGCTTCCCACAGTACTTCTTGACAAGTGGATCTACAACAGTTATATATTACATCTACATTAGTTTGTAATTTTCACTGCAATGAATAGCAAAACACTTACTTATATTTAACATCTTCTTTTGAAGTGTTTCCATTTAGGATGTAATTCACTATGCAAATAATTTTGAAATTGTACTGGATTTGAATAATTCTGTTTATATTTTCCCATTTTTTTTTAATTATTGAAAACCAAATTATCAGACCATTTAAAAATCATGAATATATAAGAGATGGGAAATTGTAACAACATACATCGAAATATGCTACCTGCTTCATGAGCAATTAGCTCTATATGAAACAGAAAATAGGTAAATAAAAGCTGCTGTTGCTCCTCATGTTAAATGGGAGGAGATTTTGACTCTGGAATCTACTTCTCCCTCCCGTCTTGTTGTGAAACAACTCAAACCTGTTTACCAGCAACTCATGCTGCAAAGTCCTTTTGTTTTCTCAGTATTTAAATTAATGCTAATTCAAAATGCAAGTGCAGCTCAGTGCAGCTTTCTTACACCTGTGCTCAAGTCACTTATGGAGGAGGAGGAGAATATGTCTCTCCACAAGCAAAAATTTTTCTCATTTTCTGATACTTCATGTCATTGTCAGTTCAAGTACTCACACTCAGATAAATTGATTTTAATAATTTCTATGGGTTACAGCAGTAAGTGGCTAATATAGAGAGAGATAGAGATATTTCTGTATGAAATGTTTCACTCTCAAGTAACAGGAGAAAATATGCATTGGGAATTTCCTTACCCTGTTTAGATTTGTCAGAAGGAAGGTATTGATGCCAGAATTGTATTCCAGCAATGTCTCAGTCCATCCTTAGTCAGTCTGGAACAAAGCTAGTTGTGCTTAATGGAAATTTAAATTGTTGGTTACTCTGAGAAAAAAAATACTGTCAAGTAATGGATTGACTGTTCAATTTAACACCATTGCTTCACTTCAAGAATCAAGTTTTTAATACTAACCTAGCACAAAATTTGTCCTTGGATAAACATGCAGGGCTTCAATGGAAGTCAATGAGGGCTATGTATATGTAACTGAGGACTGCATTTGACTCATAAATCACAACATTCATAGACACTCTTTCCTACACACACACAATAAAAGGGCAACTTGGATTTTAGCCAAATATCTAATCCGAACAAGCAATAAATGAGCAACCTGATCACTTTTCAGTGTGACATTAGGTAATCAAAAGAGAAACAAAAATGATGTAATTTCAAGGGATAACTTTTTGCATGCCACGAGTTCTGTTTATTATTTAATAGCTTTTGTAAAGCATCACTTCAGTTCTGTTTCCAAAAAGCAATAAAGCAGAAGTTGTTTTTACAAAGCAGACGGAAAATTGGTTCACTAACTGTTGGTCATTTCCCAAGTATAATTCAGTATTTCTAAACCGTTGAATATACTGTATAATAATGGTTTGTTTTGTATTTTAAGTAAGCCTCCCAATGAATGGATTGTGAAAGAACTTTGGTTATGAACTACATGTTGATTTTTATTGTTTCTGATTCAACTATCAATTGCAGTGTTCTGCTTGTTTATTTTTGAAAAGTCACACTTTTTTCCTACTTTAATTTTTTTTTGTTTCTTTTTGTTTACCCCTAACAAACTACTGTGTTTTGAAAATAAAGATCTAAATGTAATAGTATATTGAAAGCAATTCACTGCGATACTTCTCATTTCAAGATTTTCAAATTCTTTGAAGGGAATGAAATTTGCATTTTCTTATTAATACTATGAGAAGTTGGACATTACAGTTATTGAAAACACAAGCCAATTTGGTCTGCCCTTCACACAAAATACTCTTGTGTTAGGAGATTTGGCAGCTCTCTGTTAAAAGATTGATAGGGCTGGATACTGAATTCTCCATAACTGAAAGGTTACCAACAGAGACGATATATATTAGAGCTGAGAGAATCTGATGCTACCTGAAGGTAAAAATGTATTGGATATATGTGTGTGTATGTGTTTATTTCTAAAAAAAAAAACCCTCAAATAAACAGAATATTTATTTAGCCAATGTACTTGTACTCAATGTACAAAAGAGCTTAGAAGTGTCAACTCAAAGGAACTGCTATTAGAGAGTTGTGGAAATAGAATATTAATAAAAAAAATCAAAACTACAAGCAGAAACAAACAAAATCTGTTCAGGGAAAATGGATTTTATGCAACACATGGTAAATTTTTGTAGCCAAGGTCACATAATTTTCTAGAAAATCATTCTGATGCCAGAAAAATAATCTTCTGCTGTCTTCTGAAGAATGAACATACTGAAGAATTAAAGACAAAACTGACACTACTTCTGTTGTGAAGAGATCAGATGTTTTATTTGGCAAATATTGATAGACAAAAAAGCACTTTTACATGAAATCCTTTCCCATCCCATTATATCTAAGATATTTTTTCTTGATTTAGGAGTAACATTCACCTATCTCTATTAATGGAAATTATTTTTTTAAAGTGCAAAAATAAGCATTTTTTTATTATTATGGTTTCCAGTCGAGTAGAGTGGGACAAGCAGGAGATTATCTAGAACAAACTGTGAAAGTATTCTATTCCTAAATCATCTTCTCTTCTTTCTATTATTATGAATACTTCCAGGGTAAACTTGGAGTTTTGAAGTATTGAATGTGAGTGGATGAGGAAGAGTTTCTGTTGCTTAAATAATCTCAGAATAAATACTTCTTTTCCCTGTCCCATTCCCACCCCTCTCTCCTCTCTCTGAATACAAGCTTATACATTATGAATTCCTTTCTGCAGATACAATGGGGTAAAAGTAATGGTCTGATCCTTCTTCCAGTGATGTCAGTAAGACATGGAGCAGGGCTGGATTCTTGTGTCCATTACATAAATTTTTGTCCTTTATAAAACAGCATTTTTTAGCAATAGATTTGCATTTCTTGAAAGAAACGTGCCAGAATTCCTTCTTCTCCAGTGTCAGTCTCTACCCCAGGTAAGATTCAGGCATGACAGAGAATCTAGTGATTCATAGGTGAGTATGATTTATGTGCAGTTCCTTGGTCAGAATATAATCTGGGGTGATACATGAACATATGTTACAGTGCCCCATCTGTAATGAAGAGAATTGTTTTTATTAGATGAATACGTAGAATTACAAAGGAATAGAAGAAGAGATTAAACATAGCTCTCATTTACTTAATAGAGCTTTGTATTTAAGCTTAAAGAGAAGATGTATGTATCTTTAAGGCTATCTTGTGGTTTGGCTTATGTAACTAGCTCCACTGTCTGCCTTTGTAGGTTATACTTCACTTCAAGGACAGTGCTACAGTGTGAGTGACAAGAGTGGTCTGGTACTCAAGTAAGCAGAATAACTTGGTTTGTTGTTTTGTTTCTCTATTTCATATACTTGCTAGTTTTTTTTTTCCTCACAGTGACCCTGAAATTCACCTCATTAGCAATGAAATCTGTCTGCATAAATAAAGCTGCCTGATTTGGAAAAAAAAAATATTTTAGTTTCTCACAGATCAACAGACCAGGAGACCTTTACACATTGATGACCCAGTTCCTGAATACCAGCTCCTACACATGACACAGAGGACCAGATGGAAACTTTGTTGATGGTTAAAGAAGACAGACCAAAGAGTATATTGCCATATCGTTCTAATCAGTCTCCCAAGCTTCAGTCTCCCAATCCACCACCAGTGATGAACATTATATATCTCTATTTAATACAAAAGATTTCTATTAATTTTGTTTTGCTTTCTTACATATTCTCTATAGAGTTAATTTTTTCCCCATATGACAGCAATGGGTATATGGTCTATGCAATGGATAGAGGAATTATAGCAATGTTTTGGCAATATCTGCCAGGGGTGGCTGTATATTTTACTGGGTTTTATATGAAGTAATATGTAGAATTCCCATCCAGCTCCCTCCCAACCTATGACCTGGTCCCTCCACTCCATTTAATCACAACTTCCCCAGCCACCTTCTTCATGTTTGTGACCATCCTTTCTGAAGCAGCAGTGACACGCCTCCCTCCATCATGTTTAAGAAACTTCATTGTCTCAGGTGACTCCCCAGAGAAGCCAGGAGGTGAAACAGAATTGTAACTTGGGGCATGGAAGAGGGCAATCAGAGTATTCAGTCTCATTTTAGCTCATGGGGAGCAGTCACCTGGGGCCAGGCTATAGGGAATTGAGCATGGTGTACTGTCTGGGACTAGATGTCTGCTTTTGGTGCAGGAAGGCCCTATATGAGCACATAGATAACATACGCTTAGGCTACTACTGATACCTGACGGCAAGTAGTCCGTAATTAAGTATGACTATGCTCTGCATCCATTTTCTTGGCTTTTTAGAGAGAGAAAAGGTGGAGAGCTCTCATTCTTATTGTTGCCTCACCACATTCCTACATGACATTTCTTAACCAGGATCTCTTTTACTGATTGCCTCTTGACCTTTCTGTTTTCTCCTGAACTCTTAATAAATGGAGGTGTGATGCTGCTTCTCTTGTTAAAGTTCATGAAGTTTTGCCAGTGCCATCAACATCAGTGGGAGACAGAACAGGCCAACAATTAGAAATTTTTTGTTTTGCTATGGTAATATTGACATGTTTACATTTTCATTTTGGGTTTAGCTAAGCTTAATTAGACTCAAGTTTTTAAAAACAACGCAAGCTTACTGGTCAGGTGGATTTTCCAAGATTCTGGTAAAAGATGTAATTTTTTTTTTGTTTTTTTCATTTTGGGTTTCAATGACAAAGCGTACTATACAAAGTCTTTCTTCTATAAAATTCTGCATTCACTCATCTCTATATTAAAGTTCATCCACTCAGTGATAGAGATATTTTTCAATATCAATCAGAGCCATAAATCATAATAGGTAACTAAAAGTAGGATTCAAGATTTTGATTGACAGTGAATAGCCAAATAATACTTCCAGCTCAATAAATGTCAGAGAAGTTTTGATAAGCAAGATAAACTATAATAATCTCTAGAGAAGAACATGGTACAAGAAAAGTATTAAAAATACCTCAAAATGTAATTTAGGTGAAAGAAGTAAACTCAGCTATTTTAAATGTGATGATTCTGCAATTTCAGCTTAATATTCATAGATGAATTTTGAGACAGAAATTGTTAAGAGAAAACAGTTTTGTTAATACTCTAGATATAAAGAATTGACCTGAAATGAATGCAGGAAGGGTGGTGTGGGGAAAAGGTACATTTTACATTCCAAAAATTATTTTTTAGTTCATCTCAATAGAACTATTAGAAAAAAAAAAATCACCACCACATAGGCAAAGTCTAAACATACCCATGATAAATGCGGAGATAAAGGAAGAAGGAGGCACGCCTCGGGGCCCTAATTCACCCCGGGATATTCACTACTTCCCACCACCCAACACAGATGTAATGAGGTTAAGTGGTGTCCGTATAAAATAAGTAAGAACTACTAATTATTCCTCAAGGAAGGTTTTTAATGATTTTTGACTATAATAACAGCATAAACAAAACAAGAAAAGGAAAACCAAAGACCAGCACTAAATAAGAATTAATACAAAAGGCAGATTATATTGAAGACAAACGCAAGTATATGTAATATTGTGGACCATTTGCGAGTTTCTGAACAATGACTCTACATATGCTGGTCCTGGCAGGTCACAATAAAAGCCCTGAAGACAAGCATAAGTAAAGCTTTTATTCACCAATTTTATATTCCTGGTGACAAAATATTTCAAAGCAAACACAACTATACGTATAAGGAGCTAATGAACGACAGCACTACAGGCATCTGCTCGGACTACTTGAAAGACAAGCACAAATACATGCAAAGCTATTATGCATCAGCCACCTGCTATTGGTTTTATGCTGCAGTATCAATACAACTATGATCAATTTGGCTTGAGCAACTAGACTTCTGTACTCCATAGACTTACCCTGCATTCATCCGAAAATACGTTACCCTTGAGTCGGCCACTTTCTGCATTGGCCAGGTACAGACAGTCAAGAAATGCATGTCTCTTCAGTTCAGGGGGTGTGGTCAGGTTTCCCTTATGACTGAAAACACATACACAGTCCTGTGCCTTCGTCCTTTTTATCTGATCTGACTGCCATGTTTTAGAACAGACCAACCAATCAGGATGGGCCACATGGTTTATGTGGTTGCCCTAGTTGTATAATTGATGAGTATTTAATTTTTATATCTCATTGTTAGTTGTTCGTATAATTTAGGCCTGTTTATTTTCTGTAGCCAATTGGGTCTTGAATGTGGGTAATTTGGGTTTAATAAGTACATAGGAGTCAGCATAAAATATTATCTGGTTGCAGCACGTCCTGACCACAAGCTTAAGCTTTATTTTTGCAAGGCTTGCATTTTGCAGTATAATGTTTGAGGCCTAACATTTGCAATACTTCTATTCCGTTCAAGCTTGACAAGACAGTTGTTCAATTTATTCACAATAAAAACTCTAGTGAAAATGTTTAAAGATAATTTTCAAAAGCTGTACAGGTAAAAAGAAACAGTGCAAAACAATTGCAAAACTATATGAAAACACTCTTTTTCCTTGCACTTTCAGTTAGTACTGCTGACCATCATTATGGAGAGATAAATTTGCTGCAGTTGTTGACACCTATTTTATGTCATTAAATATTGGCAAAATTAGTTAAACTTTTGAAGCATAGTATTGTTTTGAGCACATTTTCTTTCTTTCTTTCTTTCTTTCACAAAAACGCAACACATGGCATTGATTTTTAATGCTTAGAAGGCACCATGTTATCTTTTCATTTATCAGGGCTATGCCCAATCTTGGATGCTTGTGAATTTTGCAGTCAATTCTTATATTTTCTGTCTCTAGAGATCTTGTCAGGGAATACAACAAATCAGCCGTCAATATTTGGATTTAGGCATAACTTGATTAATGAAGAGGATGGCTTTGTGCCTCCTAAAACTTGTCATGCAATACCACTGGTTTGCTACCTAAAACACCAGAATAATAAATCATCTTGTTTTTAAAGTGAGTCTACTACTTTGACTTTTAGACTGTCTCCCCAAGTAAACTAGTAAAGCCCAGATTTAAATAGTGGATTCACACTTTATTCCCAGTTAAACAACTGTTTTCTCCAGTAAGCCATAACAGATTGCAAATAGGGAGGACTGAAAATTTTCTGTGTGTATTTGGGGGCTGGGGCTGGGAGGGAAGGGTTGCTCGACTGACAGCCAATTTTGGAATACTGGCATAATAATTTGTAGAGCTGATTCTGCAGTGGAAGTACATTATTTATTTCCAGGTGGTGTACAGCATTTGTTTGCACTGTGCAAACAATGATATGATTTGTCTGTCAGGTCAAAGTCCAGTGAGTATAAAAATCTATAATGAAACAATATTAATTAGGCTTATAAGGACATGTTGGTATCTCTGTAAATTTAGAATGGCACCCCTATGCCTGGCTGTAGTTTAAGTGAGATTTTTTTTGTCAGTTTTTTCCCCTACAAAATGATATATAAAACAACCAACAGTGAAGGAAACTCACCTACTGCACCCAGTCAATGTTGCTAGAGGGGTGATATGATATAAATCAAAGATATCATTAGTTTCCTCTTAAAATTTCAAATGTATTTACATGTCCTGACAACTATGCTTGGAAGTTACATAGCACATTTCATGTTCAAAGTGCTCTATAAATATTAGGTCAGATTCTTGGCCCCACTCTTGCTGCTTTTTACTGTTTACAGTTCAACTGGAAACTTAGTGGATCTGGCCCCTGGGATTCCACAGCATAGGACTGCCTGATAGCTGGAATGGACCCTTGTGGCCATGGGTTTCTTTATGTGAAGCCAGGAACCAAACTGGCCTCAGGGTCAGACAACCACAAAAGTGGCTCAGAGCTATCTTTCTCTCATTGATTTTAAGTAGAGTTGTGAATGCTCAGTTCCTTGGACAACACCCAAAATTAGAAGCCACTTTAGAAAATGTGAGTTAAAATTCCTTTCCCAAGGCTATGCAAGGGAGTACTGCCAGGAATAGAACTCAGGTATTTCTAGCACTCAGTCCTTCACTCAGACAACTAGAAGTGCCATTATATCATCACTTTATCTACTCAGAGTTATTTTACTCTGAATTCACAGGATATATGCAAACTAGTAATGGATGAATCTGGACTAGATGTGGGTTGGGGTCTGCTGCTAATTACAATGCATTGGAAATTTCCTGTACCCTGGGAGGGAGAGTCCTACATAGAGGGTCCTTGTTCAATTGCATGCAGAAGTGCCTGGTGATTTTCTTTTCCTCACGTTACGGCTATGTCTACACTGGCACGCATACTCAGGTATTGAACCATGTACATGCTCATGCACGCTCCCCATATCCACGCCAAGTATCTCCATTTTGCTGTGCCTGACAAGGCTATAATACTGTTTACACTTGTATATACCATGTCCACACTGTGACTGTTCTTATGTGATGTTAGCGGTGTCCCAGGGTTCTGTGCAGACAAAGACACTTTAGGAACCACTTTGCTGTGTGTTGTTGGTATTGTTCCCCCCTGCTTCACACATTTGCTGATGGCAGTTCCTGATTGCATTGCCCCCTCACTGGTGACAGTTTTGTTCCCTGTAGCTGAAGGACATTAGCTGTTCATTCCTGTGACATTGCACACATTATAGACAATTATAACAGGGCACCTCCACTGGATTATCATCTGAGGGTTGGGTTTGTGCTGTGGAGAGTGGTGGTTGAGTTCTAATGCAGTCATTGAATAACACTTTTGTATTCACAATTTACAAATCTCTGTTACTGGGAGCACTCAATCTCTCTGAATGACCTCATCAACATTTGTTTTAGGGGGGTCAAGGGTGTATGGAGCCATTCTTTTTGTTAACCATTCACTGTCACCAATGCTAACTGCACTTAGCAGCTGTTATTGAGCGCTAATCCCTACTAAGGTTGAAACTAGTCAAGGTTGAGGGTAAGGAGGGCAGGGAAGTGGCAGGTGCTGTCTTTGCCTGTATTGTTACTGGAATTGTGTTTCAGTTTTCTGCATGTGAACTAAGCCATAAAGACATTTATCTCCCTATTTTCTGTCTTTTAGATTTCTGCTGCATTGAAAACTAGTAGCACTTTTGGTAAGCATGTAATATAACTGTACTTTCCCCATCTCTCCTATACGTGCTTGGAACTTCAGATATTTCTGAACATGGGGATGTGGATGTGTAAGGATGCTTGGCTGTCCCTCCTTATCAATCTCTGAGGGAGGCCATGCCTCCTTGCAGTCGCACCCTTGTCCTGGCACTCGCTCAGAGGGGAATTAGCTGTATGTAACACTCAGGCTGCCCGAGCTGGGCTGAGCAGCAATTGTGCCCGGTCCTCAGGCAAGGTAGGGTGGCAAACACTAAGGAGGCATTGTCCTACAGTCCAGGCAGAACAGCAAAGTGTCAGGTATCCTGGCTGCTGCAGACAGCTGAAAAATGCAGGCCTCTTGGCCTAGAGTGGGGAGGCTGCCACCCAAATGTGGTGGTGGCAGGGGGACCCGGGCCTATGCTGCTCCACCAGGTCCCAGTCCAGGGCCCTAGCAGTGGTGAAGTGTTCTGCCACTGGGTCAGCGGGGATCTGCCAAAACACACTGACCTAGGATCTGGACAATAGGGGAGGGATAGCTCAGTGGTTTGAGCATTGGCCTGCTAAACCCAATGTTGTGAGTTCAATCCTTGAGGGGGCCATTTAGGGATCTGGGGCAAAAATTGGTGATTGGTCTTGCTTTGAGCAGGGGGTTGGACTAGATGATCTCCTGAGGTCCTTTCCAACCCTGATATTCTATGATTCGAACACCCAACCAGACAGTCGTCAAGTTTCCCTAGGCTACTTCCTATGTCCTTTTGTGTGGTACATCCATTTTTGGGTGTCCTTTGTCTCCCCAGGGCGGTGGGCGAGTGGTAGCCCAAGCAGCTACTCGGCGCCTCAGTCGACCAGCAGCTCTGGCAGCTCCTCAGCATAGTGGGGTCCTTTTCAGACTCCAGCGGGAAGCATCTGTCTCCCTTGGCAGTTCCAGCCCAACTAAGCTGCAGGGCCCGCCTTTTATACTTCTGCTTCCTGTTTCACCACTCAGCTTCCAACAGGGAGTGTGTGGCCTTCCTGGCTCTGCAAACCAAGGGGCAGGTTGTGGTCCCTCCTTTTCAGTCTTTGAGGGAGGCCTCACCTCCTCACTACAGTATAGGTATGAGACAGACAGAAAAATCATGGCACCAGATCGGGGTGGCCAACCCGTGGCTCCGGAGCCACATGCGGCTCCTTGTATAAGCACTGACTCCGGGGCTGGAGCTACGGGCGCCAACTTTCCAATGTGCTGGGGGGTGCTCACTGCTCAACCCCTGGCTCTGCCACAGGCCCTGCCCTGACTTCACCCCTTCCCGCCCCCTCCCCTGAGCCTGCCATGTCCTCCTTCCTCCCCACCACAACCTCCTGCATGCCACAAAACAACTGATTGGGAGGTGAGAGGAGGAACGGGGAGGCGCTGATCGACGGGGCTGCCATTGGGCAGGAGGTGCTGGGAAAGGAGGGGTGGGGGAGCTGATGTGGGGGCTGCTGACGTATTACTGTGGCTCTTTGGCAATGTACATTGGTAATTTCTGGCTCCATCTTAGGCTCAGGTTGGTCACCCCTGCACCAGATAGTTACATCATTGAATTTCATGTGCTGTAAATCATGTGGCCCAATCCTGAACCTGAAAACATCTTCCATTCATCATATTTAGGAAGGAGGGTCCACCCACAAGTCCAGGAAACTATAACAGTTACTGAAAGTACTATATAGAGCATGTAATGAACATATATTTTAAAAGAAATGTCAACCAAAAACCTTTAAAGCATTAAGGGAATGAATCCATGAACACTGGAGAAATATTAAATACTCTGCTCCCATCTCCTTGCCCTCCCCATGATCTGGGAGGAACAATGGAGGAAAATCTCTCTTGGAAAAAACTGGGGACATCTCCTGCATGGGGTTTGGGCAAATGGAAGAATTCAGGAACTCCCATAGGTTCATTATTCACCTCCAGGACACTCAGGTGGGTCCCTCTGTGAGGGGTTCTGGAGTGCCTGGTCCCAGGAGTCATGTCCTCTTCCTAGTTATATGAGAAGGAGTTCTAGAAAGAGAGTCCTCCAGCTCAGCAGCATCCCGGACAGCAGAAGGCAGACCCTGAGCTCATTCAATCACCAGTTCTATGAACCTTTCCATTAAGGCAAGGGTCAGTAACCTTCGCCACGTGGCCCATCAGGGTAATCCTCTGGCAGGCCACAAGACATTTTGTTTATTTTGACTGTCTGCAGGCTCAGCCCCCCCGCAGCTCCCAGTGGCCGTGGTTTGCCGTTTCCTGTAGCTCCCATTGGCCGGGAACGGCGAACTGCAGTCACTGGGAGCTGCGGGAGTCCGTGCCTGCAGATGGTCAACATAAACAAAATGTCTCACAGCCCGCCAGAGGATTACCCTGATGGGCCGAGGGCCGAAGGTTGCTGACCCCTGCATTACAGAATACTCTTGTTCCCTATGGCATGCTCCATGTACCAGTTCATTAAAATCTCTTCCTGTTAAAAAGCCCAATCCTCCCATTCCCTGGGGAATTCAAACTGGTCCTACTTTCTCCTGTCCATCCCTATAAGCAGCTCTTCCAGGATCCTTCTCCATCTTCCTCTGCTGTGTCTGGGGTGCTGCTCCTGCCCTCCTGGAAGAATGGTTTCCCTCTAAGGAGCCACAGGTCCTGCCAGTTCATTTTTTTCATTTGTAAGAAGCTGAGAAATTTCCCCATGTAACCTAATTTTGGTATAGAAGGCCACAATTTTGATACTTTTCTGCATTTGAGGAATGTGACTTTGGATTATCCTTGGTTCTCAGACAATTTTTGCAGCCCATGAGGCAGGAGCACAGACTATTAATGGTAAGAAAAATATACTGAAGTCTTAAATAAATTAAAATGTTCATATTGTTTTGAGGGGAGTGGGTGGCAGTTTCTTCCAGAGTTATGTTACCAGTTTGCAATTTCTTCTTTTAATGGCTGGCCTACATTTGGATAACATAGCAGTTTTCAAGATACCAGAATGGAAGAGAGAGCTGGCTTTCCAATGCTGTGGAGGAGATCTGCAAATCTATGCCTGAGAGACGTTTCTGCTAATTGATCAACCCTTTACATGTTGCTGAATTGGATTGGTTTGGAGAGCTAAGAAGGTGGACCAAGCACATTTGCATTGCTGTTGAACCTCAAGAACCAGCCAGAGTTTCTGCTACATCAGAAACTTGCTGAAACAGGCTTAAAAGACTGGGATGCAATTCAACTGGAAATTGACTATATTGCATTGACTATAGTGACTAGTTTCCGTGCAAAGGGAGATGTGAACTACTAAAACCGGCCACTCCTTTCCCCGCCCTGGCATCACCAGAAAATTCTGCCCCTGTGCCTGATTCACAACAGTGACATAGACAGGAAAGAAAGAGTCATAGATTCCAAGGCCAGGATGAACCATTATGATCATCTAGCCTGCTCTCCTATATAACACAGGAGGTAATTCCTTGAGCATAGCTAGAGGCACACTACAGACTTATTCGGTTTCTTGGTGTTTCTGATCAGCACCACAAGCCCCTCGTCTCTCCACTGCAAAGTGATACCACACTGTGTTTCTCTAACTGCCAAACCAGATCCTTTCCCCACCCATTCCCCACTGTATGTAAAGCATGGCTTTGTATGAGAAGCAGCCAGACACCAGGGACAGGAACAAGTTTTGTAAACTTCCAAGGGAGAAAGAAATGCTAGACTAACTTTTCTTAGACAACCTGCACCCTCCCTTTCCCTGGTCCACACTGCCCTGGAACTGTTGCTACCTGATGGCTGGCCGAGAAATAAATAGACACAGGACAGAATGATTTTTCATTAATAATCTGTTTTAAGACATAGCTTTAGCCAAATGCATAATAGTGATTCATTAGAAATCACTAAAATCATTGATTTATAGCTGTGCCTGGCTTAGGAATCATTTCAGGGTGGAACAGTGTGGAGGCTGAATGGAAGGGGGAAAGTTGGAGGAGTTTGGTAAGAGGATGGGGCTTGACAATGCTGTGGATTCAGCACTGCAGTTCAAACTCACAGAGACCTAGCAATTCATAGGATATTATTCAGTGAGAAAAACTCAGTTCAAAGTACTTCAAATGCCCTGGATCTTAAAATCAGGAATGTGGCACCAGAGGAAGAGGGGACATTGGTGGCGAAGCTGGGGGTCCACCATAAATAACCAGCCTGAGATTCTGGTTCCTGCTGCAGTTCAAGGTCCTTGCTGGGTTTGCCAGGGGGCTTCCTCAATTGTCTCCTCGAGGTAGAGATGCAAAATCACATGTTCCTTGTCCTCTGTCTTCCAGGGCATCCTCTGCAGTGCTTACTGCCTCCTCACCCTGGTACTCATTGGCAACCCATTGGACAACGAAGCCAGTGGGGTTGAGCAGGAGGTCATGAGACACTTCAGGCTCCGCATAGAAGGGGTATATACCATGTGCCCTTCCAGAGCTACTGTTGGAGTTCTTTTGGGCTCCTGTACAGGAGCCTCAAGTACTTAATACATTCTTGGAACTGGGCTGGGGTCCATTGAATACCCACCTGCTCCAGCCTCTGTGAAATATCCCATAAAAAGTAATAGAGGATGGTGTACTCTGACACACATTGATCAGCACCTGGGTATGGTCAGTGGGACAGGCCACTGCTCTTGGAGCAGAATTATCAGGGATCATGGCTGCGGCAGTTAATCTCCTGGCAACCCAACAAGTGGTTGGGGAAGGCTACCTGATTGACTACACCACTTGATTACTCAAGAATGGCAGCTGGCTGCTTTTAGCCCAGCAACAGCAGCATCTCTCTGGCTGCTTGATGCATTCACACCTGCAGCTATGATACTGCCTGTGTCTGGAGCTCCTTGACATGATCCTGCCTCGTTCTAGTCCTTTTCCTGCATTGTTTCCCAGCCTTGCTTCTGCTCAGTCCTTGCTATCTCAGCTTGCTCCTGGTCCCAGCCTCCTAACACTCACCCTGGTTTTTAACTCTGGCTCTAGCCCCTGATGTGGTTACTGGTTTCTGATCCTGGCTCTGACCCTCAGGTTGGCTATTAGTTCCTGACTCCAGCTGTGACCTTTGGCATAGCTACTTGTTCCTGATTTCAGCTCTGAGCATAGTTTCACTGTTAGTTCCTGGTCCACACTCTGACTCCTCGTGTAGCTATTGACTGCTGTCTCCAGCCCTGACCCTTGGTTTGGATCTGCTTTCTGACTCCTGCTTTGACCTCTAGGCACAACTCCTGTGTAGACCACTATGCATCTCTGCCCATGACCCAGTGTCTAACAAGGATCCACGTTCACCTGTATAGATCTAAAGAGCGCAGTGGAAAGCTGTTCTGAAGTGCAGAAATGCTACTACTGGTGACAAAAGGAGAAACTAGAACCTCTGTAAGGTAAGGGTCTGGAAGAAAAGGGTTCAGTGCATTATGGGATTGTGGAAAGAGGACTACTGAAACTTGAGACATGGTACACACCCCTTTCCCCCATCCACACTTCAAATTGGCACGGGTATAGGGCTATGTCACAGACTGAGTTGTGTACTTACCTACACCCACCCCTCCGGCATACTATTTTATTCACCCTCTATTCACCTCAAAACATGTGCTTCTAAGGTTTAGGAGTGGACAATAGGGGTAAGTCAATGTGTAAGAGGCACATTGGGTAAGACACACAGCATTTCTCAGCACAGAATTAGTCTTCTCCATTTTAACCTCCCTGCAGGACCGTCATCTGGCCCGGCTCCTCTCAGGACAGCTCCAATCAGATCTGGCTTCTTATTTCTGGAAAATGCTTCTCCCAGGCCTCTGGTTTGGTTGGTCTCATCTAGGACACGTTGGCCTGATTCTGCTCCTTGCAGAATAATTACACTCTGGTCCAGCTTCCCCTTTCTGCAAGAGCTGCCTAGCAATGTATTAGGAAAGCAGTCAACATTAGTCCTCATTATGAAGAGTCCTTCCTGTGATAGATATGGCAATTCCCTGCAATATCCTGGATAAACCTTATTAAATTAAGTTAAACATTTCTGAATTAAATGTAAGTATTTTAGGAGTTAATTGTATTAAAATGCATATTTTTATTTGTTATCATGAATCTCTAGGGCAGCAAATCTGACTAATGTAAACCCTGGGAAGTGTTATGAACTTCAGAGGTCTATTTGAAACAATGAGGTGTGTGCAAAACCCAGCCTCTTGAAGCTAGTCCTTGAAAAGTAACCTATTGACTATGAATGATCTAGTCCCAGATCAAAGAGTTAGATTGCATAAAGGAAGAACTAGATTTTTCATGGGTGTGCTTGTTCTGAACCAAGGTGATTATGGACTAGTAACCACAGAAAACCCTCTTGGTGGGGTTTGAAGGATTGATGACCATTGGCCAGAGCTCTGACAACCAGCCAGAGTTGGGATGATCTCTGCTAAGCTTATTAGAATGTGTGTAGGTTCTTCGATTGTTTTTAATATGTTTCCCTGTAATGCTTTCACCTTAAAGATAAATGTACTTGCTTAGAAAAAGCTGGTTGGAACTTATACCTATAGGCAATTACACTGTTTATAACCTCTGAGGAGAAGGCAAAACAGGCCAGCTAAGACAGTATGATTGATTGGGGAATTTAGTGCAGGCAGGGAGCTGTGCAACCTGGAAAAAAACCCACTTAGGAGGGAGCAAGGCAGAGGTCTCTGCCCAAGAGAGGTTATGGCCATGGAGCTGGAAGCATGAGATGGGTGTCCCTGCCAGACCCTGGAGCGGGATACAGGTGCAGTTGCCCTGAACTGTGACACTACCTATGCAGTAATTTCATGAGGACCATTACCCAAATCCTGCTGAAGATCACAGGAGACTTTACATGGATTTCACCGAGTGTTGGATCAGGCTCCCAATGCCTTAATTAAAAAGAATATAATATACTTATATATATAAAATGTTGCTCAGTGGAATATTTCCTAGCAAATAATTGCTAAAGAACTAAAACCTATTTCTATTACTTTTCCCTCCTCCTCACTGTGGATACCGAGCTGGCTGTAATACTTGCTTGTTGTCATAAGCTTGGTATTTTTGGATGCCCAGATAACTGTAATTACATACTCTTTCTTCAACATTATGAAAAGCAGTTTCTGAATCAGAACTGAGGTCTACAGACGTACCCTCCATGGTCAGGAGAGGAAAATGAGGTGTGAGCAATGCAGAGGGTATGATTGGCATAAACATAATCATCTGGTTGTTTAAAACCCACCTGTAGGCTCATGAAAGCAGAAACAATTTTTATCATAGCTGTCTGTGAGACTAAACATGAGCAACACTAACAGATAGAGGGGAAATGATCACAAAAGGCTTCTGGGGAAAAATAGAAGGGCTAGTTGTGATAACAATAAAAAGAACAAAACACCCCCTATTTTGCCAGCTGAAGCATTGAAGTAATAGAATAAGGTATCTCTTTTGTGCCAATATCCTGATTGCATTTTGCTTTCCAAGCCTCATAAATGATAATTTGGATTTTAAGTTTTCTAATGCATGATAAACTTGTAGGGATTAGCTTCATGTGCTCATGTAATTAGTACCAAAAAACCCACCAGCAACAAAATGAGCCAGTCAGAATATCAGACTTGCTGAACCATGGTATGTATGGCTTAGGGGGGAAAAGTGAAGCTGAACCAAGGACAATGTGAGAGTTTCAAGGAGCAGAGAAGGCCAACTGGGGCTAAGGAGCAGCTTAGTGGTCCACCAGGGGTGGGCAAGGGACATACTAGTGCTTCCATAGCTTCTTCCTTTATTAGCAGGAGTACTGTAAGTAAGATACAAGAAGTTATTCTTCTGCTCTACTCCACGCTAATTAGGCCTCAACTTGAGTATTGTGTCCACTTCTGGGCACCACATTTCAGGGAAGATGTGGACAAATTGGGGAAAGTTCATAGAAGAGCAACAAAAGTGATTAAAGGTCTAGAAAACATGACCTATGAGGGAAGATTGAAAAAATTGGGTTTGTTTAGTTTGGAAAAGAGAAGATTGAGAGGGGACATGATAACAAGTTTTCAAGTACATAAAAGGTTGTTACAAGGAGGAAGGAGAAAAATTGTTCTTTTTAATCTCTGAGGATAGGACAAGAAGCACTGGGCTTAAATTGCAGCAAGGGTGATTTAGGTTGAACATTAGGAAAAACTTCCTAACTGTCAAGGTAGTTAAGCACTGGAATAAATTGCCTACAGCGGTTGTAAAATCTCCATCATTGGAGATCTCTAAGAGCAGATTAGAAAACACCTGTCACAGATGGTCTAGATAATATTTAGTCCTGCCATGAGTGCAGGGGATTGGACTAGAAGACCTCCTGAGATCCCTTCCAGTCCTATGATTCTATGATTCCACTACTGGATCTACTTTTATTCACTGCATTAAGATTCCCTGACAGTATCCCCAATAAGTCCATTGGGCAGAAAAGGCAGGGGCGAATTAGTTAGTACCTCATAACTTGTGTCAGTGGTTTATGTAGAGTTAACTGTTCTAGAAAACTAGAAGTCACTAACAATTGTTTCCACAAAGGGTGGATTAGAAATTGCTGAGAATTCTCCAATTGCATCACAATGTAGCATGGAAATTAACTAGAAAATTCAATCCCTTTCTTGAATGGTAGAAATTTGACAAAGATAATATAGGGTTTGACTCCAATAAATTAAGTATAAAACTACAGACAGATAACTAAGGAGTCACTAGCACATCTCCATAATCTGCTAGTGCATAATGGGTGGCAGGCTGTTTATTGTCAAGAAGGCTGCCAAGACAGCAAAATACTTATGAGGCCCAGTTAGTCATGGGTCTTAGTAACAGCTGAAACCCTGGTGGTTTAAATTTGAACTCTAACCCAACATTGTGACATATTTTTTTCTCATAATACTCCAAAGACTTTGTTTAATAATCATCATAATTCCAAAAAATTATACAATGCGTGGTGAATCTCAATTTACATATCAGTTATTTTTTTTAAGCACAGAGAAAAGTGTAATTATCTGGCACTGAAGCTAATGAATATGAAAATGAAAGGTTTTCACATAGGTGGCAACTACAGAAGCAATATTTATACAATAGCTTCATTGTACCTGTGCTCATTTAATAGAATTGTGCGGCTGTTGCTGTTTGAGCTCCATAGAAAGCTTTAGCACACTGAGCACAACTGATGTACTTCGGTTTCTTGTCAGTTCGCTTAAAAAGAGAGGAGCGAGATTGGCCCAAACTACAAAATTCAAATCTGAGTTGGATGTAATTTCAATACTTCCACCTTCCCACCCATCTTCATAGCTCTGAGGTATGTGGATGTGGGTGCTGGTTCAGCTTATTGGACAACTAGGCCCTACACAATGGGGATATCTGCATTCAAAGTAATGGTTCAAGACCTATAAAAAAAAATCTGTGGACACTAGCCAGTGTTTTGCTGGGGTGGGTTCACTAACTTTTGTCATAAAAAAAATCTGATGCTGTGACAAATTGCTCCCAAAAGTACATGATGGGAATATAACCAGGGAAAAGCTAAATATCAAAAGTTAAGCATGTCATGTAGTGTCACAAAAGTGTGACAACGTTTCAAGAAGACACCAAGAACATAACCAATTTGATTCCCCTGTCCCTTTACCCTCATCCACCCCAACTGATGCGACTCATTCCATCACTACTATCCTGGCCTATCAATACTACAAAATTGCGGTTATTTTTTGTTTGTTTTGCAAATGAATTCATGAGTTTTCTTCCTTTTATACTATAAGCCATTAGCACATCTTGGAAAAAAAAAAAAACCCAACCAACTAGCAAACAATGCTTGTGGAAGGTGTTAGGGTGCCTGAAAGCATTAGGGACTGAAAACCTAATTTTACTCGAGAGACCAGTTACATCATGACCAGTGGCAGTACAAGCTCCTCTCAAATCTCCCTTACCAATATCTCTCAACACAGGTATTGTGGGATCAACTCTAGCGGGGAGAAGATAATTAAAGTCCATTTCCATCCAGTTTTTGCCCTCTCAGTTGAGATTGTCAACAAGAACGGCAATTAGTGTCACTGGTTTATGTGGTGTAGGCACATGTCAACTAGAATGGAATGAGATGATCAGACAGTTTGGTGGAACAATCATCACATGGTAATAATACTGTCTGTCCGTAATAACGCCAGCCATGTTCAAATAGTGATGCAGAGGGGATTTCTTCACATGAAGAGCTAACTATGAATTTTCACTGTACATTACACATAGATAAATTAAAACAGAAAAAAAAACAAAAATGACATCTCCATGAAAAGTCTCTATAAGATATTTCTCTTGAATCCCCACACAATCCCTGTTGCCTAGGGGTATGTCTACCCTGCAATTAGATGCTTGTGGCTGGCCCTTGCCAGGTGACTCAGGCTTCTGTGGCTCAGGCTAAAGGGCTGTTTAATTGTGGTATAGATGCTCCGGCTGCCATCCGGGCTCTAGGACCCTGGGGTAGGGAGGGTCCCAGAGCTCGGGCTCCAGCCTGAGCCTGAATATTTAAACCACAGTTAAACAGCCTCCTAGCCCAAGCACCGCAAGCCTAAGTCAGCTGATATGGGCCAGCCACACATGTCTAATTGCAGCGTAGAAATACCTTAGTAGTCAAGCAGGCAGACTTCTTGCATTTAAAGGTATAGTATACATAAAACAGAATCATAGCAACAGGTAACACAGGAAATGCTTTCTTCCATACTGCTCTTTAGATGTGGAATGACCTCCATGCACTGATCGGTAAGGTATACAACCTATGCTTTTTTAAATTACTTCTCAAGTCTCACCTCTGTTGTCACACCTTCAAGAAACCTGCTAACAAATGATGGTTAGGTTTGGGAAAAGAGAGATGTAAAAGAATGTATATTTGTACATTAAAATGTGTTTAAGCCTTGTGGTCTGAAGCTCTACAGAATAAGGACCTGTTCCCATCTGTTGGTGAATAGGACAGAGGACAGCTACTGAGAGAGCTTTGTTTCTCTTCACTTTCTTCCCAGAATTCCTCCAGCAACACTTTGGAAGTCACTATAACTATACTCAAACTCAGAATTGGTTGGGTAGTGAAACTGAACTGAAAAAGGTGGAAAGTGCACTTGCTTTGTGGCAAGGAACACATCCCTGGTGGCAAGGATCCTATATGCTACTGGCTTCCCCAGGGAAGGTTTTCCTCCTATTGGCAAGATGCTTTGTGTGTTCCTTATTTTCTTCTACTGTAATTCCTTCAGGGCAGGAAGTGAGTCCATGCTTGTGTCTGTACAGATTTAGTATGATAGAATCATGATCCGGAATGGAGTCTTTGGGTGCTACCACAATACAGGTATCAGTTATGATGGGGACAGTGACGATGATGATAATGCCTAGGTACCACGGTAGCAAGTAAAGCCCCATTATATTAGACAATGTGCAAACTACTGCTACTATTACTAATACAAGAGGCAGAAACTAACACCATTTGACCATTAATTCCCAGTCACTGAACCTGATTGGGTATGTTTATTTTGGAAGTTCCTTTAACTTTATTATTTGTAAGAATGTTTGATACTATACTTTAGCTGCACCTTGGACTCCATTAGGAAGCCAGGTTGTGTGCCTTTCATCTACCATCCAGCCAGGTGTTTCTGCGCTGGAGGCATAGAATGTTTAAAGTTTTAAGAGAGCTTTGAAATCCCTAGTTGTCTTGAGGCTCTCTTGCTTTCTACCTTGCTGTTCTTTGAAGAACCATTTAATTTGTTCTTTATTTGTGTGTTTTGCTATGTTGGACCCAGAACAATAAAGGGTTGCTTCTGGACTGACCTATTTTTAATCAGACTTTAGAGGACTGTGAGTAGGATTTTGATTGTGGAATATATCATTCCGCTATCTGCGAAACATATTTTGGCACTTCCTGTTTGAAGATGCCATAAAATTAGCTTCCTTGTGAAAAGTATCACATATGATCTTTTAGTCATCCTCGACTAAAGAAATTGTTGCAGATGATATACTGGAGGGTTGAGCAAGTTGTTTATAAATAAACACATTCCTCAAATGACTTTGACCCGTTTTTAGGAAAGAATGTACCAAACAATATATTGTGACAATTGGTTGATTATTCCTGATTGCTTCCTTTTTCCTTTGAAAGGTTGCTTTCATGTGCATATTAATGTGTGAATTCTGTGTGCTTTGCAACACAAATGATACCAAAAACTACAAAGCCCTTTACTGAACTAACTGACCCAAAATTTCTAACAAAAACATGAAAACCTATGCTTTCTTACTTTTTACTCTAAATTGGGGGAAAGTATAGCTGCAGTTTCTGATACATTAAAAAGACATATCAGTAGCCATACATAAAAAATAAATTCATCACAATAAACACCCAAGCACCCACATTGTAGTAAAATATTTATTAGTTTTTTGTCTTTTAATTTTTATGTTTTCTTACTTTATATGTTATCCATATGTTGATATTTAGGCTAATTTTTACACTTAGGCGGTGAGCTTCTTTGGTTATGTAGGAGAGAAGACTAGCTGATCATTACGAGCATTTGTGGTCTTAAAATCTATGAATCTGTGAATGACTCTGAATCATGCAGTTATGCACATGAGCAACATTACTCAGGATAATCCCATTGACTGTAACTGTTTGTAGGATAAGGGCTAGAGATTGCGAATTCCTTTTGGAACACAACAAAATACACATCAATACCCATCATCTCCAAAACCCAACCAATTCAACAATCCATTCATCCTCATTTGATTATAATATTATTTTTCTAGCATATGTAATAAAGCCTAGAGTTCATGATGGGTGAACATGAACATCAGAACAACACAGTCTTATATAAAGTCAATCAGAAAAGCATGCAAAATATGTTATCTACATTAAGACAGCTTCTGTGACTCTCCTAAAATATTAAAATCTAACCAAATTGATTCACAGTGTTCCTGAAGAAAGATGGGTAAATTTTAATCATAAAATGCTCATATTGGGCCATCCTGTATTATCTTTCCATATCCTTTTCAACTTTTCCACCACAACTTCCTGAAAACCTTTCAAAATCCAGTGGGATCTGGTCCATCTATAGGAAAAGTATATCATCCAAAATTATTTGGCATTCTTCATAAACACTGAGAAGATATTTTATGTTCCAAAAATTTCAGTTTTACGGTATCAAATCCTCAGGTTCTTCATCAGTTTTTACTCATGCTATATGCAGGCAAACTCCAATTCAAACCACCAATCACTGGGGCAATGAAGGCCATAGTTACACTCCTCTGCCTCTGATCCAGTCCTAAAATTATCAGGTCCAATCTCTGCTTTCTTTTTTAAATATATACTTGAGCAGGTAAACTGATCACTATGGTTAAAAGTTCGCCACCAGTTTTACCATCAGTTACAGCCTTTGGAGTGTATGAATCAATGACCGCAGGTCCCTTGACATTTTAGGAGGACCACAGATCAGTTTGCAATTGTCTCCCAGGCTGCCACTGATAACACTAGGGTTCCACAAGGTCCTTCTCAGCCACAGGAAGAAACAGCTCAATAGCATATGAGGTAGTATGATGTAGGGAAGTCGGCACAAGACTGAGAAAAAGGGACTCCTGCTTCCTGATTCCCAACTCTGACACATAACTCCCTTTGTGGCCTTACTCAAGTTATTTCACTTCACCTACTAGTACTTAAATTTGTCCTTCTGTGAAATAGGAATAATACTTAACCCACATGAATGAAGATAAGGTAATTAAGGGCCAGATTGTAAACCCCTTACCCACAATGTAGAGGGCCAGAAGGAAGTCAATAAGGTGACTTGTAAGTAACCACTCACCAACAGGATTAATGAGTTATTATTCTGGCCCTAACTAATGTTTGTAGAGTGCTAGGTAAGTGTTAGAATCCATCAGAATGCCCACATAACTATCCTATTCCTGGAGTGCCCTCCAGTTTATTCAAACACTTGTTGCTTGAAAGATACTGCAAACTACAAAAACCCCAGCACAAGTTTCTAAGATCAATGTAGCTAGAGTCTGGGAGAACCTACATTCACCCGATAAATACTTCTGGGACCTAATCCTGCAAATTTATCCTACCAGATGTAATGCTACTGATTGAATTCAGTCATTCGAACGAGTGTTTGCAAGACCATGCCCTTTATGTAAAATGAGTCAGTTGAATTTGAGTGTGTATCCCAAGAACCCTCTTATTAAACATCCCCCAAATCTTACAGCTTTGTATATAATGGTGAGGTCAGGGTGGACAGTCATCACTTATCTTTGGTGTAAAGAAACAGCAAAAAAAAATTTTACCCACTAATCCAAAAATGCTCTGCTCAACCAGCCAGCTCTTCACTTTATTTCAAAGTGAGTTTGCCTAGATCTTAGGAGTTAGCCTGTAAAGTTAAGTATGTGAAAACTCTTATATTTGACCAATTACTGGGCTGCCTGGTGCTATCCATTTTTAAGCAGAACACTCCAAGAGTGTGAATAAAGCTTCTAATATAGATGAATTGTGGGAGCCAAATCAGAAGATATATGATTCTTTTAATTTTCATAAAAGGCACATCTTTTCCTTTGCCATTTTCACATTTTTTATCCTGATCAGAAATAAAGTAAAAAATAATAATCATTGTCTTTCCAGATTGCAATTAGGTTGCAACTCTTAATGGTAGATGGCAGAATTCTTACTTTCTGATCCCACAATATGACTTATAAAATTATTAATTAAGATTTGACGTTACTAGGCTGGGGAACAAAAGCTAAATTTGAAATATTTCAGCATTCAAAGCAATGAAAACATCCTCTAACATTTCAGAAGTAAGCTTCAAACCATTTTCCAATTAATCAATACAGTTTTGCTCATTATTCTTAAAGTATTCTGGCCATTCAGCCAGAATTAAATGTTCTTTAAATAGTCTGGACTTTTGTTGCTTTTTCATGGCAGCTGTCAAGGTTCCTTCCCCACTCTGAACTCTAGGGCACAGATGTGGGGACCTGCATGAAAACCTCTTAAGCTTACTTCTACCAGCTTAGGTTAAAACTTCCCCAAGGTACAAACTATTTTACCCTTGGACTTCCACTGCCACCACCAAACTTTATCTGGGTTCCTGAGAAAACGTTGTTTGGAACGTCTTTCCCCCAAAATCCTCCCAACCCTTGCACCCCACTTCCTGGGGAAGGTTTGGTAAAAATCCTCACCAATTTGCATAGGTGACCACAGACCCAAACCCTTGGATCTTAGAACAATGAAAAAGCATTCAGTTTCCTTTCAAGAAGACTTTTAATAGAAGTAAAAAAGAATCACCTCTGTAAAATCAGGATGGTAAATACCTTACAGGGTAATTAGATTCAAAACATAGAGAATCCCTCTAGGCAAAACCTTAAGTTACAAAAAAGACACACAGACAGGAATATTCATTCTATTCAGCACAGCTATTTTCTCAGCCATTTAAAGAAATCATAATCTAACACATACCTAGCTAGATTACTTACTAAATTCTAAGACTCCATTCCTGTTCTGTCCCCAGCAAAAGCATCAGACAGACAGACACAGACCCTTTGTTTTTCTCCCTCCTCCCAGCTTTTGAAAGCATCTTGTCTCCTCATTGGTCATTTTGGTCAGGTGCCAGCAAGGTTACCTTTAGCTTCTTAACCCTTTACAGGTGAAAGGATTTCTCCTTTGGCCAGGAGGGATTTTAAAGGTGATTACCCTTCCCTTTATATTTATGACAGCAGCTAATCTCATTTCCAAATCTTATAATTCTGAAGTATATATAGTATATTTTTCAGGGACATGTGAATGAGTTCTCTTGGTTTTAATTATATCCAATAAATGACTTAGGTCCTGATCAGACAAAGACTTATGCATGTGCACGTTTTAACTCAATAACAATTATATTAAGTAAGGAATCCATGAGCCAGTATATTAGGGAAAGCATGCCTACACATTTTTGCACGGCTGGGACCTTAGACACAAACTTGGTGTCTTTTTGTGTATTTCACATGGATGAAGAGGAAACATGCCTATACAATATGGCATTGCACCAAAAAAGGGAAGACACTGATATTTGCCAATGACCATCCTTGTTCCCAATAATAAATGACACAGGGATGTGAACAGGGAGTAGATGTGGGTTTTGTGCTATAGATAAAGGAAAGCAATTCAGAATTCAAAGCCTTTAACGTTTCTTCTTGAACAAACATATGGTCACATTTTTGTGAAAATGTCACTACAGTACATAGATTTTTACAAGTGAAAACAGGCCAATAATATCCAGTCACATTGAGTCAGTTTCCAATCAAAACCAAGCTAATGTCGATGAAAAAATGGAGGAACATGAGCCCTTTTTCTGAGTGAAGCTTGCTTTTTCACCAACAGAATGTGAAACTGCCTTTTTGTAAGCTTTTAATGTGGAAATGACCATTTGACTGAAATTGTGACTGAAGAAAAATGTGGAGGGGTGAAATTATTAATATTATTCTACAGTATATTATTTGTATTAATAGCACCATAAGGAGCCTAATCATGAATGAAACAGTTTCCACATTAAATAATTTATAATGATCTTAAAACGAAACAAAACAAAAACCTATGAAAAATGAGTGAGAAGTTCCACAAATCAAAAATTGTTTATTTCACTCAGCTCTAGTTAATATAACTCTGGGGAGATGGCCTTGATTTGGTTGCGATTAAAAGTGAAATTCTAAGTCTCTTCTAAGTCCCCATTTATGCATAGCACAAATTCAATACCCAAACTGCAATTTTCTGCTTAAGTGAGGCTCAGGACTGGAGTATCAGTTCTGAGCTGAAAGAATAAAATTGCACCGTTCCCACCTCAAGCTGGTGTAGTTAGTTCCACAGCTTTATGAGCGCTAAAAAAATTATTCAGACATTTTTAAAAGAATAGAATAAAACAAAAAGACACAGGAAATCAAATCTCTCCAAGAGGTAGATGTGGAGTCTAGAGCTCGGTGAATAATTTATTTTTGAGTTGAGCCAGCACAATGAGAAATCAGGGAAAATGTTTGGCTCAGTTTCGAAAATGTTTGAAATTTGTCAGAAAATTGTAAAACCCCATTTCAGGATAGAAAACTCTGTGTTGTATGTCCATGTCCCCTTTTGTAACCTGTGGTCCACTGGTTAAGGCACTCTCCTGGGACATGAGACCCTCCTGAAACTGTTCTACTCTGTATAAATATTTAAATATTCACTGGGCCACAGAGAGGCACTAGCCTGGGAGGTAGCTGTAGATTCAAATCCCTCCCCTGACTTAGACAAACCTTTTACATATTTATGAGCATAACACCTACTATCTCCACTTTTCAGAGAGGGAACTGAGGCACAGAGAGACTAGGGGTGGGCTTCACAAAGATAATTAGGCCCCTCGCTCCCGTTGAAATCAAGTGACTTTCCCTGGTCACACAACTGACATTCCTTTCCTGGCTCCTGAATACTGCTAATGCCCTGATCCTGCTAGCACTTATGCAGATGTTTAACTTTACCTTGATGTCAGTAGCATTTCTTGGATGCTTCACATTAAACATGAGCGTAAGTATTTGCAGGGTCATGGCCTAAATAGTACTTTTTTTTATCTACAGAATACAGCAATCTGCTGAAATCTGCAGTCACAAAACCAGACATCATAGTAATTAAAATCTTACAATAACACGTAGAAACCTATAATTCTGGTAAATTACTGGATTAAATAAACAGTCTTCTGTAACATACATATCTTATACAATCTAAGAAAAATGTCATTTGCACTCTTTTGGAGTCAACAGGATTTCATGGAAACAGCTTGTGAATCAATACAATTTTATTATTATTTCTGGCACATCAATCAGGTAAAGCAGAGTTTTAAAGCAGGTCATTCCCTCACGTGCAGAAATACATTTTATTATTCCAATACTTATTTTGATCTTGAGTTTATTTGCTTTATTTTAAAAAAAATATCACTGACAGAGATGTGTTGATTCAGAGATGCTGCTAGGCTACTTCTCTTAGGCTTATCAAAGGAAGTCATGCTGGAAAGGTATGCTTTTTTTTTTTTTTTAAGAAAGGAAAGAAAAATCAGAAGTCGGCTGCAGTGCTAACCTATTTTTCCTTAAAACCCTATTTGAAAATTGTCCCCAGATTTTTAACAAAGGCGAGGATGAAGCTTCAACTAGTTTGTATAACATTTTCAATGAAAAGTTAGAAACAAAAGAATTGAAAGTTTATATTTATAAATATGTATAAATTAACAAATGGTAGCCTTTATCCTGCAAATGCATGTGCAATGCAAAGTACAGAACGCATGGTTGGCTAATGTGAGTGGAAGCTACTCATGGCCATAGAGATTGTTAAACATTACAGCCTTGATTGAAAGCCCTCTGAAGTCAATGGGACTCTTTTCACTGATTTCAAAGGGCTATAGATCAGGCTCAATGTGTAGGTCTTTGTGAATTCTGATTATGGGGCCTTAGAATTTTCAGAAGAATTCAGCTCTTGCTATAGACTTGTGCTCCAGAACCTCAGATTTCATTTTTGAAAAATTGTTTCCAGCCACTCTGGTTCTACAAACTAGCTTACAAATGAACACCCATGAAGAAGTAGTGTCTACATGAGCTTGGAGACAGCCTGAAACATGACTACCCCATTCATCGTAAATGGTCAATAACTCTGAAACTTAAAGATGGTGGTCTGCAGCAGATTGGAAAATGAAAATGTGTAATTCAAAATCAATATAAAAACAAATAACACAGTGACTACTGCACTGTATTGCTCATTTTTTATAGGTGGGCAATTAAAATCTTCCATTTCAAAATCTTTCCTGAAACTACACTTCCCTCTTTGGCCAGATTCCTGTTACTTAATTGGCCAACAAGCTGCAATTTCACTAATGAAAAATTCCATTGTCCCCATCACTAATTTATTTACCCTACAGCTTTGTGGGAAATTATAATTGTTTAGTATTTGTGTGGTGGCTTTGGGTGGGGGGAAGGAGAAGGTGAAAAAGAGCAGAAGTTAGGAGGCAAACAGAGTGTCTGTTGGTGGGAAGAAAAATCCATTTATTTATGTTTAGCGCCCCATAAGGGATGTACTATCTCTTTAAGAATGCTTTTGTGTGTTTGCTAGGACAGGAAATGAAATATCCTCTTGGAGATGGCAAGCCTGACTGCTGTTTGTGAGAAGAATGAAGCAAGGAGTTACTGTGATGTGGAGAAAACCCCAGAGAATGCTTCTTAAGTCCCGCTGAGAGGAGAAACAGGAGAACAGATTGTGTGCCAGCTGCCTTCCCCAAAGTGGAGCAAAGGAAAAGACTCTTACAGAATATTGGTGAGTGAAAAGGGCCTGAAATCCTTAATCTGGCCCTCTGCAGTGCAGTGTGATAATAATGGTGATTTTTTACATTGAGTGCCCCCCATTATTTCAGTAACTGCTGCTGCAAGGGGAATGTCTCACTTGTGTTCCCCACCAGTAAGTGATGCCAAATCTCATATTTGCTGGTTTTCTTGCTGAAAATCTCAGCTTTAAAAAAAAGTAAACTTCTAGTCCTCAAGTTTGAAAATAAAAGCTTGTGATTCACTATGACCCCCAGATCTGTTTCTCTAGTAATCCTTCCTAGGCAGTCATTTCCCATTTTATACATGTGCAACTGATTGGTCCTTCCTAAGTGGAGTACTTTGCATTTGTCCTTATTGAATTTCATCTTATATACTTCAGACCATTTCTCCAGTTTGTCCACATCATTTTGAATTTTAATCCTAACCTCCAAATGACTTGCAACCCCTCCCAGCTTGAGAGTGGTCTCTTAAATCATCACCCTAGAAGCTCACACCTGCCAGTTTAACCTATATGCTATGCAGTAGAATAATTATGTTTGGTAATGTTTAGATGCCATATACACTCATCCATACTATTTTCCCTCTTACCCTTGGAGAAAGAATGGTCCAAGGAAAGTCCTTGTGTGTCAAGAAGCTAGGATGCAGATTTCTCCTGTGGAATGTGGTTGAGTTGAAAAGCCTGAATCAGAAGTTGCTATATATAAGCAGAGTTGGGCTGGGATAGAACTTGAATAGGAGACATTCAAAGAACCTCTACTACTGGTATGGCAAAGAGTGGTGTTGGTTTTCTATTAAGTGGAATATTTCTTGCTGAGTCACAATTGGACCATTGCCCAGCAAGAATGTAGGAGTGCTGTGCTGTTGAGGATGCATTTTGGTTGAGATTTAGAGACATGAGTGTTTTTGTGATCATTAAATATCACAAGCCAATTTTTGTAAGAGTTGGGATTGACCTTTGTGTCCAGCACAAATTTAAATTTGCAAAATACTGTTCTACATCCAAGTTCCCCCTCTACCTTACAACATGACTTAAACTATATTCTTCCCTCCATGAACTACACTATTATCTAGCTTTCGTGTGTGTTGATAAATTTACTGCTATATTCACTCTAGAGGTGACTGCATTTCAGAGGTGGATGAAGTTATCTTTGTTTAGGTTGTTGAGCTTGTTAAGTATTTTGCATGACCCTTGCGATGACTGTAGAAATTTAACATATATTGATATTATGGCCTCTTGAGCCTTTTCTTCAGTCTTCCTCTGGGGACAGATGCTGGCAGACTTCTGTTATGAGCTAGTGTGGATGCTATTCTGTGTATTATTATAATGACCTCTTTCTCTCGCATAGTGTCAAACACATACAATAACAGTCAATGGAAAAAAAATCTGTAGAGCTTTACATTCATCTAACTACTGGATCTAAAAGAAATTGCAATATGGTAAATATTCTTTTGTTTATTAAAATGAAGAGGAGTGTAGTAGTGCAAAAGAAAAAGATTACTGATCTGCTAGTTTTTTGGTGCTTTTTTTTAAAGGACATGAATTAAAATGAAGTATGTACAAGCCTCTTCAGTATAACTAACACTGCTCCTTACATTCATTCCAGGAGATTTATGCATTTTCACAGCCACTGCTACACCTGCCACTCTTATAATATGGTGATGGCAGACGCTTAGCCAGCAGTTTCTGCTGGGTCCTGGCCCTGCTGGGGCTGGCAGATGGAAGAGCATTCTAGGGGAAGACTGGAATCTAGTCCCTGCTACTGTGTTCTTCTTACACGATCATGAATAAAGGATGATATAAATGTAATAGTGGCACTATTCTCAGGACACTGCCTGAGCAACCATACACCTCATTACGCTGCATGAAAGAATTGTTCTCCAATCAGAAGCTGCAAGTACTGATGTGTTATTTCTTTGGCTGATAGAACCTTTTGTGCACTTATACACACTATGGCACATTAAATTGCAATCACTAGAAGCTCTTGTGTCCCTGAATAGTGGCATCTCTTTAAAACAAGGTATTGTGATTCCATGGTGAGATCCAATAGCTACAGTGTGAACTTTATTAATCATGGCTGCACTATAGAAGTATTCACCCAGCATTCAATAACCACCTACGGTCCTGCCCTGTGTATTCACTGGGGGCAAGGGGAGAATTGCATCCCTAGATCTGAATCCAAAGGAGACAGTCTACATGTGGGTGTGTTCCCCTCCACCCCACCCAGCTGTGCGAGTAGGGGCCTCAGCCAGCCCCTGGGCACATTCCCTGGACCCTGCAGTAATCACTTCTCTGATCCCAGAATGCACTTAAAAGGATAAATTAGGGACTGGGTAGCTTGGGGAAGGAATGGATGGCCTGGAGACAGAGTCCAAGGAAACACACATCCCCCAGCTGGCTCCACAGAGATGCTCAAGACAGACTTAGGGCTATATTACCTTCTTGTGGAGCCTCCTTTCTTGTAGTGATCCCACTGTAAGCAGGGTGAGTCACGGGGGCAGTTGCCACCAGGAACAGAGGGAACAGGGTGTTAGGAGCCAGAGCCACTGTAGAGGTACAGGAACTCCACGTGGGTGATCTTAGCTTCCCATTGATCTCCTGGAATCTGCAAGGTTTAAGGGGCAGGATGTGTGGCCTATTCCATGCGGGACAAATCCTGCCCTTAATGAAATAATGCATGAGGAACTCTGTGAAGGGATCTCTCCAGAGATTTCCTCCCTCTTTGACCCCCCAGCAGCTGATGCTGTGGGAGGGGATGAGACAGTCTCTAGAATGGATTGTATTCTGTAGCTATTTTAAAGCCCTGGTCTGGTATCTGGAGCCATTGTTTCTGATAGCTCATTGTCTCCCTCTGGTCATCTGGCCCAGCATCTTCTCTGTCCCATCAGATAATCTCCTCATTGTCAGTGTGAGAGCTTTCCTTTCTGAGAGTTCCTGTCATATGGAGCAACCACTCTACAACTCTGTGGCTTCATCGTTTCTCCATTTCTTCCAAGTGACAGGTGAAAACGAATTTTGCTCCATTGCCTATATCCTTAAATTATAGCAGAGGCAGAGAGTCATTTTCTCAGTAATTGTATTATTTCTTTCTACAAAAACTTTGAAAGACTCTGTGAAAGATGATATACAAAATAAAGCTGAATTGTAAAAAAGGATTTCCTTTGAATGTAAACTAAAAAAAGTTCATTCTGTTTAAGGGAAAAATAGTATAGTGAGCCTGATTCTAATCTCATTTATACCGGTATGAATCAATAATAGTTCTCTTGAAGTCACTAGTTATACTAATGAAAATGAGGCCAGAATTGGGCCCCTTTTAGTTTTTGTAAATAGGCTGTTTGACTGACACCTAAAACCTGTTCAGTACAGGACAATACCTTGTGCAACTTTTTATACAGTGTACAGAGCTCCTCAATAGTTTTGCTAACTACCTTGATAACAGAGGAAGTTACAACGTCTCCTGGAACATAAGGACATATGGTTGCATCTAATTTCATCTTGGACCACACAATTCAATTGCCATATTGCAACAGACCGGTGTTTGATCATGTCTGACAGTATCCATTCTCAGGCACTTCAGATTGAGGTGCAAAGACAGCTCACAATGGACAACTACACAGTGACCTGCCCCTGCCCCCAAAAATGTCATCCTAACCCTAAACAGTTAGTAATTGGTTTATGCTCTGAACCATGAATATCTTTATAAAGTTGTATCCGTCTGTATGACTGTGGATATAAATGACTAATACTTTCCAGAATTCCACTAAGATCTTGCTTTCCAAGACATCTAAAGGAAATGAGTTCCACAAGTTAATTATGGGAAGGTATGGTTCCTTTTAACCAGTTTTTAAAATGTGATGCCCTTCAGTTTCATTAAAAATCCCTCTACTTTACAAGGGAATTTAAAGAATCCCCCAATTAACCTTCTCTATACCACACATTGTTTTCCGTACCACTACTCTTTCCATACATGTCCCCTCTGTTCATCTCCCTGCAGACTAAACAGACTTCTTTTCAATTTCTCTATATAAGAAAACTCTCCATAGCTTTCATTTCTTTTTATCATTTGTGTTTTCTGCTTCTGTTTTCTACATTCCTTCTATATCTACTATAGCCCTTGAGATAGGATGATGAGAAATGAACAGAGTGTTTAAATATCAATAGTATAAGACATTTAGTATATTTTCTCTGCCAATCTACATACATCCTAATATTTTGCAAAAAGAAAAGGAGTACTTGTGGCACCTTAGAGACTAACCAATTTATTTGAGCATAAGCTTTCGTGAGCTACAGCTCACTTCATCGGATGCATACTGTGGAAAGTGTAGAAGGTCTTTTTATACACACAAAGCATGAAAAAATACCTCCCCCCACCCCACTCTCCTGCTGGTAATAGCTTATCTAAAGTGATCACTCTCCTTACAATGTGTATGATAATCAAGCTGGGCAATTTCCAGCACAAATCCAGGTTTTCTCATCCCCCCCACCCCCCACACAAACCCACTCTCCTGCTGGTAATAGCTTATGGTCACGCGATTAGAGACATGAAAGTTGCGATATTACAACAAAAAAAACTTCAAATCCAGACTCCAGCGAGAAACTGTTGAATTGGAATTCATTTGCAAATTGGATACAATTAACTTAGATTTGAATAGAGACTGGGAGTGGCTAAGTCATTACGCAAGGTAACCTATTTCCCCTTGTTTTTTCCTACCCCCAGATGTTCTTGTTAAACCCTGGATTTGTGCTGGAAATGGCCCACCTTGATTATCATACACATTGTAAGGAGAGTGATCACTTTAGATAAGCTATTACCAGCAGGAGAGTGGGGTGTGGGGAGGTATTTTTTCATGCTTTGTGTGTATAAAAAGATCTTCTACACTTTCCACAGTATGCATCCGATGAAGTGAGCTGTAGCTCACGAAAGCTTATGCTCAAATAAATTGGTTAGTCTCTAAGGTGCCACAAGTACTCCTTTTCTTTTTGCAAATATAGACTAACACGGCTGTTACTCTGAAACCTAATATTTTGTTTGCTTTTTGTTCCGCGATTATGGCTAGACTAGAGGCACCTACTATAAACACCAGAAATTTTGGGAGAAGAGATTAAAATAGATGTGTCTATTTTAACCAGAATCCCTAATGCTGTTGACAGGTGCACTGTGGTTGAAAAATGCAGTCACAGAAGCTCTTCTTGCTCTGTTGTAACGATAATATCATCTAAGTAGATAAGCAACCTGACTCCTGGAGACCTCAGAAGCAAAGCTACTGGTCTCATAATCATTGTGAAAGCTCCTGGAGCAATCTAGAGGCAAAACTACATTACTCTCTTTTGGTACAATACTGCTTTCCAGGAGAACCTTAGGAAATCTGGTAATTTGGATGGATGGGAGTGCTGATACAAGCTTTGATCAAATCTCTCTTGGCCAGAAAATGCACACTGTAAACAGTAATTTTTAACTGCTTGAGACAGTCTGCAAGACAGATACTACGAAGAACCCTATGAGCAAAGAGTAAATTTCAGGTCAGTTTCTTGGGACAGGTATTTTCTGGAAGATCTATGAGAGAGCTTGGGAAATGGGGAGTGAAGGGGAATGGAAAGGAGGAGGAGGAGGATAGCTTAGGAGGACTCGGAATAAAGATAGTCCATTTTATGGTGCTAGCCTGGAACTTGAGAGCACTGAGTTGAATTCCTTGGTCTGCCTTAGGCAAGTCACTTAGGCTGTCTGTGTTCATCTACGAAATGGGATAATAGCACTTGCCTACAACCCAGGACTTTTGTGAGAATAACTACATTAAAGGCTGTGAGCCTCCAGATACTATGGTGGTGGGGAGCTATAATATACCGATATTATAAGAACCTTACATAGACCGAATGCTCTGGGGATGGTTGGGATCCATAATCCATTGGGCCCGGGGCAAGTGCCACATTGCAATGTTTTTCTGTTAATTTCTGACTCTGTCAAATTACATAACTGTCTTTATGTAAACACTGACCTTTGAGGCGACGGCCTTGCTGACAGCAAATGTAACTCTTTTCCGCTGAGGCTTCCAAATAACTTTCACTGTCCTTATGAAATAACTGGGTAGTCATTAGAAATCTGGAGGGGGTTTAACCTTTCAATGGGGGTGACAGCCCGGGTACATTTGGATAAACCAATATTGCCAACTCTCGCAATGTTATTGCAACTCTAGCAATTTTGGGTGTTGGGTTGCTGGGGTATTTCTTGCCTGTCTTGTGAAAACATGAAGAAAGGCTGCCAACTCCCAAATGTTCTCTCACTCAAAATGGCCACCATTTCCTGATGTTATAATGGGGCTGAAGCCCGCAAGATGGCCATCATTCCCATTGTTTTCAATTAGGCTAAAGCCAGGCCCACGGACAAATTGGCTGCCACTCTGTGGTTCAGGGGGCTTGTTGGAATTTATTAACAATATTTGAAAATTATTAATTTGGGAAACCACCAAACACTAATTTAGCCATATATCCCTTAATTAAATCCAAAGACCAAATAGTACTTATACAATTGATCTAAACTTGTCTAAAAAGTCTAAATAATAAGCAATTTACTACGTTCAAACAATAATAAAACATTTAATAAGCATTTGATCAAGATACTTACAAACAGGCTAAACCTAGAGGTGCTTAGAGCTATATCGGTTGTTCCAGTACCCTTTAAGAGATTACATTTTTACACTCTTTAACAAACAAGCGATGTCATTGCCAGGTACTGACTTCAGCTAAAAATCAATTTGAGACAGTTCACCCTTTATTTCAAGTCTTAATCAAGATAAGATTTACAATTTCCTTTCTTCCCAAAGCCTTTCCTCCCCTCCTTCTTGCTGTCCAACAGTTCTTCCATTGCACTTGGAACATCCAGGATAATTCTGAGCCAATAAAACTGGACAATTGGAATGCATACCGAGCACCTTTACAGATTATTCTGGGACATCTACCTCAAAAAAGGAACAATCCTGGGAAAACCTGGACAAGTAGCCGCCCTACTTGCTCTGCTCTGGTTTCACATAGGCATGAACACTGGTGTGTGGGTTGGGAAGGGCCATGTTGGCTCATTTTAAGACAGATTTGTCTTATTCAAAGCCATCAGCTGTCCAGTTTTATTGGCTCAGGATCAACCTGGATGTTCTAGCTTTTTGCACCTCACAGATAATGGCAGCCTTAAGAGAGACGGTTCTGGGGTAGTAGAAGGCAGGGCAGGGGAAACTCAGGGAAGTGCTGCATCTGGGATCATGGCAGAGGAGAATAGCAGATAGCATGGCATAATGAATTGAATGTATAATTGCCTGTTTCTACAATAAGTGGAGGAAAAAATACAAGACACTGGACATTTATTAATATATAATCACTCCTAGTTTGTGAATCACATTTAGGAAGACACACACATGCTTTTAAAATCATAATTGTGTACAAGTTATATGTGTGTATAATATGTCTAATCAGTGTTATGATATTATTAAAATCTCTTGGACAAATTTCTGTAATGAAATCCAATGCTTACCTTTCAAATCCTGTGGATTTTATGGTAGATCAATGATATTTACTTGATGTAAATTTGATATAACTTCAAATGCCCAGTACAGTTTTAAAACAATTGTATTAGGTTTGCCAGGAGGACAGTCTTGATTTAGAGGAGTCTGCTCTTATCACTACAAGGGAAGAAGGGAAGAAAAAAAAAAAGCAAAATGTACTGAAATTTCTCACACAGGACACAGCAAAAAGAGAGAGGATTATAAATTTAAAAACACTGTCTAATCACTCAGCGTCTGAAAAGATGCAAGAAAACATACAGTCTTCATAGAGATAATTTTAAAAGCAAGGGACTAAAAGTATAATTCTGGAAATTATTGCATATTCTCTTAAGATCCTAGTTGTCTTGAGAGACACGCAGAACTCCCACTAATGGTAAATGGAGCTGTGCACATGCATCAATTCGAGAACAGACTTTCAAAAAGAAAATTGTGTATGGGAAGCGAATTATTTTTTATTTCACCCAACATTGTCACTTCTAATTCCATAAAACTACAGCTGGACTCTTTCAGTTGCATAGTTACCAAATATTTGGTTTCAACACCTATGACTTTTTTTAAAAAGTCAACTCGGCTTATGCAGACCTAGTGTTTGGTTGTGGGGTTTTTTACTTAATTTATTTCTCATTTTTACATAATTCTATAGACAGAATTTCTCAGATAGGGCCCAGTCCTGAACTTCAGACTAACAAATTTTCCATTAACCAGTGGGTGATTTTTATAAGGACCAAGATCTTGCATTAGTCACACTTGAAATACCTGAGTAAAATCCAAGGCTAAGGGGCCGATATTATCCACCTTTCCAAGTTCTGCTGATGGTGAGGAGAAGACATGTGCCACCAGAGTGAGGTACCTGCAGCTGCCTAGCAGGCGCCCTTCTTTTTGCCCTTGTACCAGGTTTCAGCTACACAAGTTAAGGTGAGTTCTAGCAGGACTGGGGTGGAAGGAGCAGTCATGTGGCATGCTCCCCTGGGATATCTTCTAGCTGGTAACTCTGTGGGTGTTTGTGCTGCTCCAGGCACTGTAAACTCCCACCCTGTGCTTCACTTTATGCCAGCAAAAGCAGAAGCTACTGGAAAAGTGCTTCCTGAAGGAAACATGCTGCTGCTGGGAGCAGAGTTTAGAGGAATTGGTTGCACAATCAATGGCACTTGGATCATATGATGTGTAGTGGGTTCCTTGGCACATGTGTGATTCAAAGTTCTTCCCTCCCTTGACTGAGAGGACAGATGGTCCAGTAGTTAGGACATTAGCCCAGGACTGGGAAGACCTGACTTCAGTTCCTTGGTCTGCCACAAACTTCTTGTGTGACCTTGGCCGAGTCACTTAGCCTCTCTGCTTCAGTTCCCCATCTGCAAACAGGTATAACACTTGCCTCCCTTTCAAGGGTGTTAAGGATATATTAAAGTTTGTGAGGTGCTCAGATACTAGGGGGCATACAAGTACCTTTGTGCAGAACTGTCCTTCTGTCTCAAAACTCTCTCTTGTAATGCTGCAGAAACTCTGCCATTCTCATATTGTAACAGAATTCTTTGGGGACTTTTACTCCTGCTGTAGGATTCTTCTGGAATAAAGGAGAATATGGCCATTAGAAGGAAAAGAATGTGATTGATAGATATTATGTTAAGGTGAATGTTTTGTTTAAGAATGGGTGGGTAGTGGGATGAGACAGTTTAATGGCAAGTCTACATATTTAATTTAGCATGGTATTTGTCACAAATTCAGGATCCTGTAGAACAGAATAAATCAGATGAAATAAGCAGCTCTTGGCGCAGGATAGAGCCTTTAGTTTGTAAACTTCATAGGCTTTTATTTAGTTTATTCTTGTTATTAGGGAGGTAAAATAGCAGAAATAAAACTGAAGACTTTTTAGATTTTTAAATTTGAAATCTTAAACCCCAGTCACGGAGGCAAATCCAATAAATGAAAAACAGGGCTGCAGTTCCAGAGAGCAGTGGTGGAAAATAATTAGAGCTCTGGCGAATAAGATCTTTTTTTCTTTTTCCCCATATAGATGCTTTTCCCAATATACTCACTATTTCATCATCCTCTTCATCAGGAGCAAGTTTTGCATCCAAGAATTTACTGGCCCCATTAAATTAAAATAACAATATAGGGCCAAATTTTGGCATGGACTATGCATACCAGTGCGATTGTGAGGTGAAAACCTAACTTTGCTGTCTACAATAAAGCTCACAGAAAAACTTCTCTGAAAATTTCCACAGCAGGAGCTGTGGAGGTGTGTTCTTGAGCATGTCTTTAAAAGTCAGAGAGTGTTGCCTGGCATTCATGCATATATGTCCCTTGGCTCTGAGACCTGGTGAGAGGGATGGGTCTCAGATCCGAAGCTCTAGCCCAAGCAGGAACATCTACACTGCTAGTTTTAGTGCTGTAGTGTGAGCCCAAGTCTGTAGATCTAGGTTCTGAGACTCACTGCTGAGGTGTTTGTTTCTGCAGTGCAGACATAAACTTAGTGACCTGCACAAAGTACCTAGCAAGTTCTTGACACAGCCACATTAAGAACTCAGGAGTTCCTGGCTTGTAGCCTCTTGTTTGGTCTACTAGACCATGATGCCTCTCTAAAAAACTTTAGATACTTATGTGAGCCAAACTTTCGAATTTCTTATCCAAAGTTTATAGCAAACTTAGCTATGCCTCTTTGGCCTGTACACCAAACCAAATCCAAACAGGTTTGAAGCAGCATGAAAGTAGAATTCCGTCCAGGTGACACAAGGAAATGCAGAGGCATGCAAGAATATTTTCAAAACAAACATTGTTCAAACTTCTTTGAACTGTAGCAAAGCTTCTGTATGAGTTAGGTGAAGGTTAGGATCAGTTCATATTTTTCTGGACCATTGTTATCTGTACCTGGTTTTTTTGTTTGTTTGTTAGTTTTTGTGTTTGGTTTGGAAAAGGACCAAAATAAAAAACAATCTAAATATGTTATTGCAGCTTAATTATCAATGTATACTGTTTTCATTATGGTGCACATTTTTGCCTCCTAATTTGAGTGCCCCAGTTCACATTCCTATGTGCCTATCTTTCTGAGCAGCAGATCCAAATACAAATCCCATCTCTATGTCCTAGTTTTTTCTTCAGCAATTCAGAAACTAAGTGGCTTTAACTGCCATGAGATTGGATGAGAAAGAATGAGTGAGAGAGAGAGAACCATGTAACATTGAACTACCTGTTTATTTCATTGTAAGGTACTCTCATACCTTATGATGAGCATTTATGAATAACTCCCTCTTAATAAATTTCTCCAGCCTCATTTTGGCAAAAAACAAACAAACAAAAAACCCAAAAAACAGGCTCTCGTAATCACAAAGTCAAAAGATATATTTTTTCTTTTTTCCTTTTTGCCAGAATCCCATATTTCTGTGTTTGCTAGGAAAAGCGATTGCTGGCCCTGCTATCCAATATTTTTTCTCCACCTTCACCTAATACCTGTCTAATTCCCAATACACTTAACTGTTTACTTTAGATATTGTTCTCCATGATCTCTAGTTTTCTAGGAAGCAGGGGCAGGATTTATTCTCTCTGTGACACCACATTCCAGACTTTAGAGTCTGAATTTAATATTTCTGATTGATTGTTTTCTTATTAGTTGCTATATTTTTCCTCCATAGTCAAGTTTACTTTAAAGATCAAGAATGATCAGAGAGAAAACATTCTTCCTGGTTTTCTGATTTGCCTTTGCACTGCTGTCAAGATAGTTTACAGCCAGCTGACTAATTCTGGGTCCAATAGCCACAGGTCCCCTGATTTTCAGAGCAATTGTTGACTGATTTGTGGCATTTGGAGACTCACTAGATCTTCTACCCCCAGTGCTAGGGGTGCTGCTAGCTCCCTGCTAGCAGCTGGCTTGCTTATGCCTCCTCCTCTTAAGGGGGAAGAGTGTTACTTGCTCATGTACAGGGTGCTTGGGGGCGGGCAGATGGAAGGTTGCAGCAGTCTGAATGGCATCCTTCCATATCGTAATGGCAGCAGTCCTGCAGCTGAAGGGAGAATGCAATACACATCACAGAGGAAGGCTGAGGCTAAGAATCTAAAAGCTAGTTTTTGCAAAATATTCAGTACCTGTTTGTATGGGTGGTGGCCTGCCCTCTGTGATGAAATTGTTCAAGAAAGTCATTCTTCCTTCAGTGCCAAGGTAGATGCAGCAGATGATGCATAACTTGATGATGCATCACTCATACTGGGACTGTAGCATACACAGCATTGCATGCCACAGTCACAGAAGTGCTTTTCCACACACTTTAGGTGAAATATACTAAGATTATGCTGGACTCGAAGTAGAAATGCTATTGTCAGAATTGCGCCCCATTGCAGGCAAAGCAGAGTTACGTATCAAAAAAGAGACATAGAAGTAATTTTAATTATGCAGGATGAAATGCAATAGTAAATTTAAAGACTGTAGGTTTTGGGTTTTTTTTTTTTTTTGTAATGTTAAGCTGGATGTGAAAAGGATCCATAAATAAATGATAAATCACTGATTGCTTTGAAAGTTTACTTGAAATGTCTGTAGTGTGCTGCTGACAGTGAATGTCCTGAATTGGCCTAAGAAATGCAACTTAATGCAAAAGCAAACAGGAATATAACAATATTATGGCATCTATATTTATCTGATAGCAGTAGAGTTTGATGTGTGTTTTCCAAAATACTAAAATTATTTTATGAAAGTAAAGCAGATTATATAATCGATTTTAAAAGTTTTGGTTTGCACAGTATTAAATAGACAACCGTATTAAATAGATGGGAATGAATAACCATATAGGATCAGTCAGTAAATACTGTCTGTATCTCAGGAAGCACACAAAAAAAAGATTGAGTGGAGTCTTTTATTCACTTTGATTTCCACATGTCGAACTATGGTAATTTATGTCGGAGAGAGCTGTAAGTTTTTAGCTAGTCCTTACCATGTGTATCTTTCCTCCTGATTCTACAGTATATTGTATATACCCTCTCTGTGACCACAGAAGGAATCTTCTTTGGAAGAGACCTGAACTAACAACACTGTGTGCCAAAGAGTGGGCTTGTTGGCCTGATTTCAAAATTATACCTACTCCTCCTGATTTGTATTTTCTACCATTTCAACAAGGGATCCATTGTCCTTAATCAGTTATTTTCTTCTGGCTATTGTCATACCATCTGCGAATCTCTCCTCTGGGGATTCTTGCTCTGGAGCTGGCATTTCCAGGCTCCTGGCAGGTGCACAAATCCTATCTCTACAGACAGGGAAGGTAAGCCTTATCTACTACAATTCAGGCCAGTTCAGTTTATTAAACAACAGAATACTATGTTACAATACCATTTGTGGACCAGTTATACATTATAGAATGTGCTAAAAATAAAATGAGTTAATGTGATGGGAGCCTAATAATTGAAGGTGGGTTTGCATTACATTGTAAGTACAGCTTTCCAAGCTGCTTTTAGAGTTACGGTCTGCCGGTCCCCATGGGAGATCCAAGGATGTCTGAAAAGCCCTTGGAGTAGGAGCAGTGTAATTCCAGATGACATTTGGATTTATGCTCCTTCCGCATGGTGCCGAAGGTAGTCAGGGCAAGTGGAAAGAGTTTTGCATAGAAACCAAAAGCAACTTCATGGTAACATCCCATCACTGTATCACCGCTACCCCTTTAAAGGCCATGCAGCCATGGAGGTCAGCCATTCTCCAGGAAAAGCAAACTATGTGGAAGGAGAGTACTGCCTCAAGAGATGAATTTTCTGTGTTTTTGATCTGCTGCTTTGTTCTTTCTGGGAAATGGACTGGTAATGGAGTGGAGCAGCCAGAGTGCATAAAAAAATGGCTTGGTACCATAGACTCTGGCCAGTCCATATGCCGCCTCGAATGCCAACAACAATGGTAGCACTTCTAGTCTCTGGTGTGTTGCCACTGGTTGGCCCCATTACTGCTTACATGCATGTTCATGCTCCATCAATTGCTTGCAAAAGCCATAAAAGGGGGATTTACTGCTGTCTTCAGCAGAAGTAATTAAGATGCTTTTTACATCTGATATCATTCTGAGAGCAGAACGTGTACATAGAGTGGCTGTTTCCTGGATCCTCTCCCGTTTCCTCCAGCACAATAATCCACCTACCTTTCTACGCACATGGGCTCATCTCTGTGCTGCATATACCCCATAATCAGAAGCAATCAAAACTTGGGATGGATGGGAAGCCAGCAGAAATGTGTCAGGCAACAGATATGATGCTGCTCCTGCATAGCACCTAAGGGTAGGCAGAGTGCAGAAGTAATGCTGACAGACCCAGTCATCAGCAGGTGAGATCGAACGGGGGACCTCCGGCGCTTAGTTCATGAGCCTCTACCACATGAGCTAAAAGCCAAGTGGCTGTTAGCTAAGGCTGTAGAGCAGACTCATTTGATTGCTCTCTTTACGTGGTCTCAGTGCCACTAGATGGCACAGAACACCACACCCAGAAAGTGTGTGGGTTCCACAGATGCACCAAAATCTACAAGGACGGGTTCTGCTGGACTTTGATCTCCAGCCAGAACAGCTGCCTGAGCTCTCTCGGTGTTCCATTCGTTCACTTGCACAGCCATCCAGAGGAGACAATGCAATAGCACTGTGGCCCAACAAAAGGAAGGTTACTATCAGGATTAGTGCTCCCCTTTTGCAGCATGACATGATTGAAGGTGAGTGTGTGGCCCTTTCTGAAATGGGAATAAGGGAAGCAGGTCCTGGTAGATGGGGAGCATGGTGCAGGATGCCATTGCTGACATTCTGCAGCCCTGGGAAAAAGGCCAGTTTGTTTCATGCATCTGATTTAGGCCCCGTGGCTTCCAGGATTTTGTTAAATAGATTTCATTTTCTATACATCTTGCCACTAAGCACTCTAGCCATATCCTGCAGTCACTGTGTGCACCTTCCTCACATTGCAGACAATGGGAACTCAGTGAGTGAAATGTTACTGCAGGATCCAGCCCTGCAATATGTAAAGGCTGAATAATGCCATTTGATTTATAAAGGAAGGAAGTCTCTGAATTATTCATGATTAGGTAAGAGAAATCAGCCTGTTTGATTTCCATCTTTAGCCTATCTTACATATACAGCAAGGAAGCACAGATCATGTTAGTATTTTCAAATTGGAAGCTCAGGCTTTTATATGAAAACTAGTAATCTACCATACTGTTTTCTTTTTGTTTCTTTGTTTTTACAGAATTTTAATCCCTCATGTTGCTCAGACATTCCATAGCCTTGTAGGGTTTTTTTTAACTTTATAAGGGGATTTGGAACAGGGGAGTATGCCTAATAGTAGTTTTAGGGGGGGCTGTATCCCCAAACATCCAAAGAAAGAAAAAAAGGAATGAAGATTCTTTATGAAATCTTGTTGAAGCCCTGTTTGAAGAAAGATTATAGAAAACATCTCTATACTGTGGGGATTTTGGGATTGTTTGTTTGCAACTCTCTTTCACCTACCACCATTAATCATAAGGATCTTCTGAAGAAAACAAATATACCTGGCCTTCAGACCAAACTTATTCCGAGGAAAGGAAAATTTGGATGGCAGTGGAAGCCAGAAAGGGAGTTAAAAACAAACAGCTCCACTGCAATACTCTGACACTGACAGAGAGATGGAAAGCTGGTAATGTGAGATTCCTATTTTTAAATAGTGATTTGTTTAATCATTTCTTTTCCCTTGCGCTGAGACTAAAAAGTGTTGCCCTCTTACATCATTTTGTGGGCAGACAAGAAGAAAAAAGTTGTACACGCCCTCTAGACTGCATAGAGTACAGGCAGCAAATTGGACAAAGAATCAAAATATTCAATAAAAGTTTGGAGTGAGTTGGACACGACATCTAAGTGACCAGAGGTCATCCCATGTTCCACGGTGAAACCTGCCATCACATCAAATACTCTATTAAAAATGTGTGTATCCCTTTCCTATCTCTATTTTGCTGCTTTGACGGTAACAGTTGGGGAGATTATCTGCCTGGCATCAAACAGATATATTATTTCTAAAGGATCATATGTGACCCATATGGGTGGGTTCTCCGTGTTCCTCTGATGGTCTGAGATATGGGGGGATTACCTTGACGTCTCCCCTCATCCTCTTAATATTCTTTAATAGGTTCTTGGGGCCCCGACTGCTGCTTTTTTTTTAATGGCTGATTTGTTTATTGTTGACCTCTACCATGGAGTGTCTTTGTCTATCTCCTAAATATGAGTAGATGTTGACTTGCGAAATCATCTCTCCTTAGTGACATCAGATACACACTTGACAGCATGGGAATGGCTCAACAACAAACTGTGAGTTGCGCTCCTTCGAAATTCTTTACCATCATCAGTGAAAGACCCTGTTGCTGTATTAAGACACATTGGCATTGCTTTAGTTGACACTTATTTACAATACAAGAGCTTGATTTGAAATGCATTTAAATAGTTAGTTAGAATTAGTGATTCTGTTATAGCAAGGAGTTATCTGGGGCAGGGTAGAGGTATATTATGGGGATCAAATTCTTTGCTTGCATAACTCCATTTATTTCATGGGAGTTATGTCAGCAAAGAACTTGGCCCAGTATTTAAAGCGAACACACTACAGATCTATTGAGTGGAATTTTGCTGTTGACTTCAATGGGGCCAGGATTTCACTCATGGTATCTAGGTGGCTGGTTTGAAGTTCCCCTAACTTTCAATCACCTCTTTAGCTACAACTACATTAATCTCTGCTACTTTGAAGTTGTGGCTCATAAAAATACTCGTGAAAAGCAAATAGTTTTGCCTTTGGGATACACCATATTATAACAGGTATCAGTTGGTTTCTAGATCTCTTCTAGACAGGATGCCAGAAATCACTTTGAGGTCTTTACTTCCCCATTTCAAATTATTCCAGCTGCTTGCACTGCTAAAGCACTATCTTCAATAGATTGCCCCCCACCCCCGAAATAAAGTATAAACCTTTCTATAAAAGTTGGCTTAATATTTTTGTTTGCTAAGTGGTTTTGCTTCCTTCCTTGGTTATGATTTCATGGAGGCATTTTTGCTCACATGAGAAAACAAATGAATAAATTCCCCAGTGCCTGCTTCCCTGCTCTGCAAGCACATATCCCCCTGGGATGCAAGGTTCATGACAAGCTAACTGGGGAATGTTTGCAGTAGCCCCTTGCTCCAGTTTTGGGATATCTGCAGTTGCCTAAAAAAAAAAATTAACAGGTTTCCAGAACTGAGGGCCATAAGACGCTTGTGGGTCAACAACTACTGCCATTATTCTCCCATCTGTTTTTCTATTGTGAGATGAAAAGAGGAATATGTTTCACCTGTACCAGTTTGCACCATAGGTTGGCAAATGTGCCAGCACATCTCCTTTTTTTATTCTTTCTATTTCTCTGTCCTGTTTTTCTTTTCCTACTTCTTGTTTCACACTTTATTTATTTATTTATTTATTTATTTATTTGTGTCCCTTCCTTACCTCCCTGTTCAGAGAAAAGCTACAAGCTGCTTGGAATGCATGGGAAATGAAGCTGTGGCTGATGGGTTGTGTGAACATGCAGCCCTATACATATGAGGTGCTTTATGGCTGGCTGCATTAGAGGGGCTTTCACAGGAGCAAAGGAGGATGGGCAATTTTTCACTGAGCTGCCTACTCTCTGGCCTGCCATTCCAGAGTGCGTTTACAGTGTGGCGCTGGATAGATTGTTGAGTTTTCCATGCCACTGCTGCTCCCCACTTCTGCCCTAAACTAGGCCAGTGCCTCCTTAGAGGCTAGTTTTCCCAGGTTTGGAAATATGGTACTAAACTGAGCTTGAAAAGGTAAGTGTGTAAAATCATAGATAGATAGATACAATACTTAACAGCATGCCTCTATTTGTATGGTGAAGAGCAAACATTGTTTCTAAGGAAATGGGACTGGTGGGAAGGAGACTTTCCCCTACCCTATTGAGTATCACCTGCCAGTTCCACTCAAGCAATAATGTATTTTGTGTGCAGAGTGGCTGACTAGAAAGCTGGTGGTGATAGGAAGCAGCAACTCTGTGTGCGTGCCTGTGTGTGTGTGTGTGTGTGTGTGTGTGTGTGGTTATGGTTACATCAGGTTTGTTGTTTTGAGAAAAATGTCCCCACTATGTCACTTAGAGAGACAAGGTGGATGAGGTAATATCTTTTACAGGACCAAATTCTGTTGGTGAGAGGGATAAGCTTTTGAACTTACAAAGAGCTCTACTATGTCCCTGAAAGTTATAAAATCCATATGTGGTATCTATCTCTAGGAGCTACAGGCTACTTTTTAAGATGTTAGACTATTAACCATTCTGCCATCTAACAACAAAATATCCATACAAGAAAATGCTTATCAATTTAAATGACCCAGGTAAGCCAGAGACATTTTGGAGTTAACTTGCTCTTTCCTCCCTAAGATTTAACCCCCATCCCCTGAAATTCTGCAAAATAAGATATGCTAATGTAAATATTGAATGGCATTATAGTAATCAAAGCCAATGTAAATATTCTTTGCAAGTCTTCTCGCTTATTTTTAATTGTGATTCACAACCATAGTTCTCCTGTGGTTGAAAAGGATTTCATTTGTGTAACTTGTTAAAGTAATCATTTGAGAAGTATCCTATAGGGGGCACTCAGGTACCACAAACAGCTGTTACTATTTCCAGACAGTCAGATTATGTTCAGATGGAATGGGACAGACCCTGGGGCACATTTTCACATTACCTTTTATACAGAGAACAAAAGTGAGTAAAATATAAACTAAAACACTCTCTTTGTCATAGCCCTACTATTCCCCAATGAAAGACAAAGCCATATTAAAAAGTGCATTTAAATGACATTCAGAACCTGATTATGCTAGAAGCATAAAAGCATGATAGTGTAGACAACTGAGCTTGTCTGCATTTTAAAATTCTAAACAAGATATCTAATACGTTATGTTTCAGTCGTGGATACAATTATTATTCTCCTGCTGAGTGTTAGGACTGTTTTGAATGTTAAAAGCGAGGAGGCATGTGCCTTGTTCTTGGTTTTAAGTGAAATGACTATCTATTCAAATTTCCTTTTACATAAACTTGCCAGTAAAGAAAAGAGTTTGCCCACTATGTAGCTGTGACTGGTTGCCACAACAATAATTTGGACTGACATCGTATAGCTTTTATCTGATGGTAAAAACCTTGTACCAAATGTTTCTTTATGTGAACTGTTTTATGGTTAATAAGATTTAGTCCAAAACCAGAATGAATATCCTGCTGTGGCACCTGGCTGTCATCACACAGTGACTTATTTTGAAGCAGAGGGAAAAAAGATTCCCTTAATCTTTGAAATGCTGTGGTACAAATTTGTAAGTTTGTGTTCTGTGTCAAGGTAACATAAAAATGAATTCAACAGTTTCCCACAGGATAACTTTCTAAACGGAATTAAACAAGTTAAATACTACTAATATACTCTGAATGTAAAAGGAAGTTTGAATTCTAAACTATAGAGTATCACACATATTGAATGCTGATGCTTCTGGCCTATAAGTAACCAAATTACTGTGAGTTGAAGGTTCCAATACACTGCATCCCACCAAGGCTAAAGCCCTAGGTATAATAAAGTGCAGTTTATTTAGAGTAAAGTGTGTGCATGAAGGAAAGAGTTAAATGATCTAGTTCAGTAAGTCAAGCACATACACCTGATGTTCATAAAGTGTGGGAGATTTTAGTGGCTTCTAATGCTGATGAGTTAAGCAGTATAGAGGTATGTTTGAAGGGGAGGGTTACCTCTGGGGGGAAAAGTACATTGCACTAAGAAAGCTGAAACTTTGGAGAAAGAGATTCTACAAACACCAGGTATTCTTTGTAAATGTAAGTAATGTATAATACTTATAATGGGCTCATTAATAATAATTATGGCTTTCTATACAAAGCTTCAGAGTTGCCCCAAATATGTCAGCTTTTTTTCAAAAACTACATTTTGTACTATTATTTTAAAATCCATTTTAATTTAAATCTACTTTTTAATCCCAGTTTAAGAGGGTGTTTTTAAAAAAGTCTGCCTTATTTTGACCCCATAAGCAGACCTATATAAGGCACTTGCATATTCAACAAGTAAATAGAAATTAATTACTATTATTAAGTAAATAGAAATTAAAAATACTGCATGTGGAAACATGCTCAAATATCTGTGTTTAAATATAATTTCTAATTTTAAAGTCCATTATCTACAAAATATGAAATATGGCTCCAGGATGGGAGTGTGTTAGTGGTCAGTGAAATATTTTCCTTTTTCCTATGGTTAGCATAAGTATGTCTGTTTGCAAATATTCCTAAATATTCTCGTGGATTTTGGCATGATGCCTTAAAATCTCCCGGCTGGTCAGCAATGGGGTAGGTTTAGGAGCTTCATATGACGCGGTTGCAGGTACTGCACTCATAAAAGTGACATAGCGTAGAAGGGAATTAGAAAGGACTTTGTATTCTGTAAAAGAGGCAGTTCTTGAGTTCTACCACTGTACATATTCTTTGACACTTGTGGATATTTTAGTTTCCTGATTAAAACTATAATTATGTTTATTTGATTTAAATTTAAAAATGAAAAAGAGAAAGTCTCTTCACATTCAGGGAAGAGACTCTGAGGCTTCTCATTTTCCGCAACTTGGGCAGGCATAATTGTTTGGTATATCATCACTCTCCTTGTGATTTGTTGCATGATGTGAAATACATGATTGATGTGTGCCATAATGGGATCCCTTTACAGTACCTAATACGTGGAATTACTTTTCTCTGATTTAATGCTGTCACAAAGTGAGACTCTGAAAAAATAACTTGCTTTAAAAGACTTAACTTCTAGCTACCATATTTTGGGGGAGTGGAATGGGGCCATCATATATAAAATTTTGAGAATTGACAGTGGGTCCAGTTGTGGAATTGGACAATGAGGCTTATTCCCCTGAAGGCAATGGTAAAACTCCTTTTGACTTTTGAGAGCAGGATTTGGCCTAAGGACTCTAGCCTCTTTCCTAGTTCTGTACTAAAGATTTTGCAGGTAGAAAATGTATATGAAGCTACAAGCATTCTCTTTGCAAGCATTTACATGGGGAAATTGATATTTTTCATGAATTGTTTAACTTGATCCAGGGCAAAAACAACACTGTGTCAACCAGCAAAAATTATTTGATTAAAAAAATGATGAATTGAGCCTTCAGTAAATTCCCTGTGGAACTGAGAGTGTGTCCCATGTGAATATTAGAATCTACGAATATTCATCATTGTTCATAAAGTAAACAGATTTTTGGAATGAAATGAGTTTCTGCTTGTGGATACTAATTCTAACCACAATCCTGTGAACAGTTAAGGCTCTATTCAGCACGGTGCTGAAAATTCTGTTTTTTTTTTTTCCAGCAAAGTATTTAAGCATGACAATTTCAAAGAAGCTGCATTCTTTTCCCCAGTGTTGTGAAATATTCCTGCCCAGCATTTTATATATATATTTCTTTGAAATTGTCATGCTTATATATATATACACACACACCCATGTTGAATTTATAAAATAAAGATACTATATTGATTATTTGACATGATTTTAATTTCTCTTCCTGGCTTTATATTGGGCCAACTTCAGTGGAGTAGTTATTTCTGCTTTACACTAGCACAAGATTAAAAGCAGGCTCACTGTATGTAACAGAAAATATTTTTATATTGATGATAAACTAACTTGAAAATACAGTCCTTCTTGAAAGAGATGCTTCCTTTTTAAAGTTGTCCTCTGAATGCAGTAAAATAGTGAAGATTCCTGTTTTCTTTACTTTCAAGAGTTTGTTTGGAAATATTTTCAAAAAGAAACAACCATTTCAATCTATATGAAGAGCTTCTATTGTTTTTTATTTTATTTTATTTTATTTTATTTTGAAAATCTATAACCAGCTAACTGTAGCAGTTATCCATTATGTGAGATATTGGACCAGATCCTCAACTGGTTAGTGTAGCTATATATTCTTCATTGGAGCAATGCTAATTGAGAATATGGCCCAGTATTGTGTGTATCATTTAAAAACAAGGATTAGCAAAGTGATGTCTTGTGTGAAAAGTGCTGAAATGTAAAAAGGAATATTTCAAAATCCCTATATTCACCAAGCTTCAGACTTCATGTACTCTTAAAGGTATTCATGACATATTCCAGTTTTTGAAGCAAATCACCACAATTGTTTCCATTTTCCATGTATCTTTTTTTAATACTTTACAGTTCATGTATTAAAGCAATGCCAAACTGTCTTGAATGCCAGACAGTGATTTCCATCCATGCCACTTGGTATGCAGATATACACATTACAGTTCAGTCATGAAGAACTTTTTCAGCAGCTGTGGAAGATGCACATTTAGGAAGAGACAATGATTAAAAAAAATATCTAGTGCATTAGAAACTGGAAATTCCTTAAGAGATGTTTTCTCCAAAAGGGGTCGCTTATCTCATAATGCAAACTGTTGAATCTAGATAAATAATCTAATATTTTATAACTTTGGTCTCTTTTTCTCCTTATCCTGTGTCAGCTTCTGCCTGGCAACTTTTCTGTATCTGGGAGGACAGGGCAGGGCACCCGGCAGCCTCCAGAATTGCTGCCAATATCATTCCCTAGCAACCTGCTTTTTCAGGCCAACTCTTCTCTCTGAGAAGCTGCATACATCACCTCTGTGACACAGTCCAGAAACCCTGGTATGTACAACCACAAGTTTTCTTGTTAACTTATGACCTGAGGTGGGTAGCAGGTGAATTATTAATGCCAGTAGTAATAGGCCACCTATTCAAATATTATAGCAAGCACCCAAAAATGAAATATAAAAGTTTAAACAAACATTAAAAACAAATACCTGTTTTTTCACTAATGCAAAGAAGATATTTCCATAACTGCTAATGTTAGAATTAGCTCTGGCTGATGATTAATATTCTTGTGTTGTTTTATACTAGCAAGTAAAAATGATTGGTTCTACTTTGTCTAATTTATCTCAATAAGATATTTCATAATATTCTATAGCTTGATGAATTAATTTATTTAACTTGTCAGTATTAATAACCCCGATTAGTATGAAGAAGGTATAATACAATGAAGGAACAAACAGATCTTGAACAGCATTTTTAGCTTTGATTTCTCTGTTCACCATTAGTTCATTCTAATTCCCCATTTAATTATAATGTTTATTACAGTGAAAGAATATTTCCAGACACCCATAAAATCTTTCCCCAAACCCTTTTGGCTGAATGCTCTCTAGCACTTCCTGTTTATGTCACTCACATGGAAAAGACTGAAACCTTCAAAAAGTAGGACACACTTTCCTGACACTTGAACTATTTCTACAATAGCTATTATGTCCATTGCTGTTGATAGAGAACCACGCAGAAGTCCTTACATGTGTAAGGATACATGTGTAAAAGGTGAACTTTAAAAAGGACGGCTGTGAGGGGGGAGGGAGGAAATCTAATAAGTGTATCTAATTCTTTTTCTTATGAAAGCTTCTTTGAGAATAAGCCAGTGAAGTAAAAATGTATTAATAGGTGGTCATTTACATGTACTTTGAAAGACAAAGTAACTTAAACACCATCTTGATACTTGAACTTTGCATTATATCTCAGGCATACTTTGTTACTCATTCCTTCCAATATTTTCAGGTTTATTCTGTTCTGTATATTATACTTTTTATACCAAAACAATCCATGTAGAGGAGGTTTTAGGTGCTGATTTACTGAGGTGGACAGATGGTATTAAAGTTAACATTATTCATATATATTTGTACTTTTGATCTATATTGTTAGAGTAGTTTAATTTCATCACATAGATGTGACTTCATAGTGAATAATGTTTAATGGAAATGAAATTGAGGGGGAAAATGATTTATTAAAGGTCAACTTTTATTTGTGCAATGGCCTATATTTTAAAACCAGGCTTCCATAATAATTACCATCTCTTTATAGCACTATTTTAAACCAAGGTTCATTTATGGGTGGCTATTTGACAAATGATTACTTACAGGTAATTGCATTTTTATTTATAATTCTGAGTGCACACATTTTTATTTATAATTCTGGGTATATTGACACCTTATTTCCTGGAAATACAGAACACATTGACTTTTATTTCAAAAAAGTGAACGCCTTTTTATTTTAATAAGTTTAGATGCATATGTGATTTGCAATATTGAAAGTAAGATCAATTAATTCCTCAAAGACTCTCATAAATGTTAATGTTTAAAATGGATAGTAAATTGCGCTTTATCATTAAAGCAAATTATTCAAGTAGACTACTGAAAAGCTTTGTTCGATAAGTACGGGGTAAAGCTAAAAAGGAACAAATTAGTAATAAAGCTTCACATGGTTGGAAATACGTTTTTAGTGGAAATGATTTTGTAAGAATGATTAACTTGTAAAGGGACAGTATGCCAATTAACAGATAATGTTTGAGGCAAAATTATGACTGCCTTTAACACTATGCACTTGAGACCTGTGCACAGGATGCATTTTATAAATCAGAATAAAATGGATTGCTAATAGATATTGAATCAAAAATATTCAATTATTATGCTAAATTTGTGAGGGGAGAAGAATTCAGTTAAAATACAAGAAAAGATTGTATACTATCAAAAGTAAGAATTATAGCTTTGCCAAGTGTGCTGAGAAAAAGTTCTGTGTTACATGTCATACATGCATTTCTTTATGACATGCAGCCCGGTCTTGCAGTCCTTCCATGTGGAGAAAGCCGTTGTCTTCAGTGGGAGTTCCCATGCCTGGCATACGGCGTCTTCCAGTCATACCTTTTATGAAATAGAAAGAAAAACATTCAGATTCAAGACATGTTAAAAATGTAATAAGATACAAGCAGTACTATAATAACTATGTAAGAGCCATACAAGTTGAGTATTGTGATTTACAAGAGACAAGTGACACTCTTGAAATGGTGGAATGCTGTTTCAATATGTAAGTTCCCATTTTGTCTGGGAAGTGGGGGAAGAGCTGAATTCATAGGACCATAGAAGTTCAAGGTGGAAAGGATATATTTCATCATTTAATTCACCCACAAGTTGTCAGTATGGGATTGTTCCCTACACTGGGCCAAGTCCTGTGCTCAGTTAAATTTGAGAATGGGCGACGGGGATGGATCACTTGATGATTACCTGTTCTGTTCATTCCCTCTGGAACACCTGGCATTGGCCACAGTCGGAAGACAGGTTTCAGAGTGGTAGCCGTGTTAGTCTGTATCAGCAAAAAAAAATGAGGAGTACTTATGGCACCTTAGAGACTAACACATTTATTTGGGCATAAGCTTTCATGGGTAAAACGCACTTCATCAGATTGAACTTTTAGGTCTGAAATTGAGAACACTTCAACATCCCTGGTCACTCAATTTCAGACCTAAAAGTTGCAATCCTCTGACCAAAAAAAAACCCTTCAAAAACAGATTCCAACGAGAAACTGCAGAATTGGAATTAATTTGCAAACTGGCCATTAAATTAGGCTTGAATAAAGACTGGGAGTGGATGGGTCATTACACAAATAAAAACTATTTCCCCATGCTAATTCTCCAGCCCCCCAACACTGTTACTCACACTTTTTTGTCAACTGTTTGAAATGGGCCATCCTGATTATCACTACAAAAGGTTTTTGTTTTTTTTTCTCCTGCTGATAATAGCCCACCTTAATTGGTCTCATTACAGTTGGTATTGCAAAACACCCATTTTTTCATGCTCTCTGTGTGTGTATATATATCTTCCTACTGTATTTTCCACTGCATGCATCAGATGAAGTGGGTTTTATCCCACAAAAGCTTATGCCCAAATAAATTTGTTAATCTCTAAGGTGCCACAAGTACTTCTCGTTTTTTTCAGTCGGAAGACAGGATACTGGGTTAGATGGACCTTTGGTCTGACCCAGTATGGCCGTTCTTATGTTCTGTTAAACAGCTGTAAATTGTGAGTGATGTTTGTGTAAATCCTGAGTAATTGCACTAACACAGAATTGGGCCCAGTAGAATGTTCTTCCATCTGGTGTGTAATCCAATATTAAATTACTCGAATGGTAGGGTTTTAGTATTCCCTGGTGAATTTTTGCCCTGATCCTGTTCTCCTAAATCAGTGGAAACAGGATTTGGTCCTTCATTTTTTAAACAGCTATCTCAAGGACTCCTAACTGATCCACATCATTTTACTATATATGATTCAAATACTCCATAATTCTCCCAACTTGTCTTTTTATTCTTTTTTGCATTAGACTTCTCCACCACCACCTGCCCCCTCAAGTTTTCTGGGTGTTCAGTTTCATATAAAATGTATTTTAGACTCTGTGCCAGGGAATATAAATATAAAGTTAAAAGGACTAAGGCTTTGCCCTTGAAATGTAAAGGTCTTAGCTGACAACTTCAGCTTCTTGCTACATTCTGAGAAAACAGATCTCTAAAAGTCTATATAATTGTCTTAGCTCCTGCAGTTTGTTAAACGTGTTTTAAGTTTTATAAAAAGGTAACCTAAACTGGTTTTGGCTTCCGATAGGTTCAAGTTAATGCTGGTGTTTTTTTTTTTTTGTTTTGTTTTGGGCAAATAAAATTATTAACATGACTACACAAAGCAGAAAAAAAATCCAAAATTATTTTTAAATGTGGACATCTATTAGGTCAGCTGTTGTAAAGAGGCACCAATAGCTAACCAAAGAATGCAAATCCCTCTTTGGATGCCAACTCTTATTTCCCACATATAATGGTAAAGAGTTTTCTAATGGTACCGTCATTTCTTTGGCTAATAGGTAATGCCTTGTTTGTTTGTTTGCTTGCTTGCTTGTTTGCTGAATCACTTAGTGTGATACACAAGTCCTCCTGAGGTTTGTGTTTGTATAGTTTAAAAAAAAACCCCCTCTTTTTAATTCATTTTTGCTATTTTCTCTAGCTGAGGCAACCATTTTCCTCTTGAACAGAACTGAGTTACTTCGCTCCCTGTTCATCCTCTACTAGATGCAAAACTAAAATGTGCTACTTCTAGAAGAGGAAGCTATGAATGATCTGAGGCTATGAATGATCTGAGACCCGGCTTGCCATTAGGGGAAAAGCAGAAAGGCTTAGCTGTTGGATACAATGCAAAAGCCTCCCCTTTCTAAATGTCCAGATCCCAGCAGAATATTGAGAGCTACTTCCCTTTCAGGGAGACAGAAATAATTGTGATTTGTAGTGTTTTCCATTTGCAGGGGTATTTTCCTGTTGTGTTAAATGCCTCTTATTAAGTAATAGAGGTGATTTATGTGGACACCAAAACGGTCTGTGGTAGATTCTGTGATTAATCAGTGAATTCCCATCCTCTGGCATCTCTCACTGCCCCTCTTGCGTGATGTAAGATCAGACGTACTCTGCATTGAAAAGTCAAGGCACACAAGCTGCTCTCACACACATACACCTCGCAATCCTGCTGAAAGCAGGGAGAAGGCGGGCAGGCTGGGCTCATTTAGCAGACGAATTCCCATTGACATTTGTAAATTACGCAGCTCGATTGCAGACTTGCTGCTGCTGATTTACTGAGTGCGCAGCCAAGCAACCCCGGCAGAGGAGGACGCTTCAATCCGGCCACAACAATGTCTGAGTTTCTTTTTGCCTTAGTAGCGATCTCAGGATTATTTCCTGTTGCTAAAGTGCTGGCAGCGGGAGCCGATCGAGGTAAGGAGAACACTTTATTTTCCTCTGAGATGATTTGGGGAAGTGTCTAAAACTTCCTCCGGCAGCTCAGCTCAGCTGCATGGGACATTTGTCTCTGCCAATGCTTCTCGGGCTGTTCGTACAAAAGCAAAAAAAAATAAGATCAGGTAGAGAGACATGCAGCACGGAAAGTATCTTCCTGCGTGCACAGCGGACTGTGATTTGACTTAGCTGCCTTGTGACAGACTCTGCAGATGTTAGTATCCGATTTCACCCTCGTAGATGCTCTCTGCCTGCGCTGCTTGTTGCAAGGCATTGCAAACCTTGGCGGTCGCTTCTTGTTAACGGTCACGCTATCTGCGAGCCTACCTTTCAGTCCTCAGCTTGTATTTCGGTAACTTCCTTGCCTGCTGCGAAGCAGCCTCGCGCAAGCTGTGCTTGTCTCGGGGCTGATTTCCTGTATACAGACCGAGCCTTCTCGGGAAGGCACCTAGCGAGCTGCTGTGGCTAGGCACAGGACAATAGGTCACAATCTCCTCTCCCTACTTTCTATTGAAGCTTTGCAGCCCAGGCACTTGTATTAGCTTGAGATACAAAACAGCGATACACTTTCAAGCGCAACTTCTCCCTCTTATGGTCTCCTCGGTAGGGTATGGCGTTAATGAGCTAACGAAAACATTCAGAAGCAAGAATAAACCAGCGTTAGGTGAGCTTTCTAGCCAGAACTTGGGGTTTCTTTTTTAGAGCCTCTCTGAAGTTTTGTAACCCCTCCCGGGCAAACACAGAACAAAATGCACCCAGACCAGTAACTCAACCCGATCGATGTTCACATGGGCGTAATTAAATGTATCCTTATGCCTTATGGAAACTTGGCTATTAGGATCATCTTATTTTGACTGATAATGCTCAGGCTTTTGGTCTAATTAGAAACAGATAAATAAACCTTATACCAATGTCAGACAGGAGGGGATGGGGAGAGAATGGATCACTGAATGATCTAATGACAGTGTTTATATGAAGGCAATTATGTATTGACTTTAAATTATTGCTTCATTATAACAAAAACCCAAACAACCAGGCATGAATTGAGATGCTTCTATCCTGTATAATACTTAGAGAATGAAGTATGTACTCTGTTAGAGATATATACCCACACAGAAACACACTGTATGGTAACACTAGCAGAGGGTTTTCTGTGAGTAGTTTTATAAGGCTAATCAGTGGTGAATTTTTGCAACTGCTGATTAGTTCTACCTTTCAAAGAAGCTTCTAAAACTATTTCCAGAAGTCCTTTTATTCAATTCCATTACGTTACCATCCATAAGATTTTTGAACTTTATTTAAATGGTGTGAAGTTCATGAGGGGCTAAATAAAACTGCACAGCTAAGTAATAAAGAATACAGAACCTTTTAGCCAAGGCACTAAAATTAAGATCTTGAAAGATTTCAGAGTAGCAGCCGTGTTAGTCTGTATTCACAAAAAGAAAAGGAGTACTTGTGGCACCTTCGAGACTAACAAATTTATTTGAGCATAAGCTTTCGTGAGCTACAGCTCACTTCATCGGATGCATTGAAAGAGTAACTGTTTTCCTGTCTTAGGAAATCTTAGATGAAAGACGACAGAATCCCTTGGGGTGGAATTAAGTTGAACTGTTCTTTATTCTGACAGTATTTGATGCTATTAATAGACTGACTTTGCTATATGATGCTTGAATTAAATATTTTTAAAAGTAGGATTTAGGTCATCTTTGTATTTATTAAGCACAAGAGTGTTATCATGTTGATTTGACTAAAAGTTGTTTTGGTAGATCAAAATTTATTAAATAGTAAAACCCATTAGATCAGATTGCTTTCTAGCTCCTTAGCCTCTAAACTACATAACTAATGAAATGAGACAGCATTAAATATTGTCATATTCAATTTGCTAGGAATGAATTAGATTTTATTATAAATGTAACTATATGATGTATTGAATTAGCATTATGAAACTTGGAGTGTTCTATATCATACACATTGGCTACTGACTTGTTTACTGACTGTTTAAAACTCATTTGAACAAGTACAAATGGCTTTAGATAGCAGAAATTTGTGCCTGAAATAGACTATAATTCAACTACCAAAGCTGTTAAGTCAATGGAAATTGACTGGCTATCAGAAAATCTAATGGATGGTTCACACCACAAGCTGGAAAAGCAACCCCCTTGACTGGATAGCAAAGAGACAAGTATCACCGTGGGATCACAAACTTGCATATTAAAACATGCCATCATAAGATGCCAGGCTGTAGCGCAAGATACAGGCTGACATTCAATATAATGCTACCTATATAGCCTAACACTAAAGGTTCTAGGAGACTCTGTTCGGTTTATGAATGGTACAAATGGTTTTTCTATGATTCAGTATTGTATATGGAGAATTTTGATCACACTAATGCCAGTTCGTTGGAAGAACTTCAAGAACTTTCCAAGATTTGTGCAAAATAGTCTGAGTACATTTCAAGAGCAGTAGCCTGAATACATCCGTGATCTTGTGAATAAAAACCTTAGCTATTAACCATTTTGTGAAACTGTACTAGAATCTAACCTTGTGTACCCTGCTCACTGTTGGAGGTTAGCAGATGACAATTGATTCATGAACAGAAGATTCTGATTTTAATTTTTGCTTTAATGTTTGTTTTTGTTTATATAAATGGACTGTTGGCTTAAGTTATAATCAATCCAGTTTTAAAAAGGCAACATCATTCTAAAACATGCCATCCAAAAGAGTGGGATAAACCAGATTCACTTAGAATCAAGTAAGTCATCATATCATCATGACATGTCTTATCAAAGCATAGCGTGGTGCAAATTAAGACTTAAAAGACGTAGTGTTTAAAAATGTCAAATGTTCTCAACATAAGTGCTTCAGAATGTACCACCCATGAAAATGGTATTACATTTTCATGTCAGGTAATGTTTGGGACATATTGCAAAAAGCACTGACTATACAGGTATTGGTTTTCTGTATTAAATGTTTAAAGTTTGTCAAACATGGTGGGTTGCAGTTTATCCAAACTCTCAAATTTGGAATGCAGTAGTCACAGTGTTGACTGAAAGGGAACTAGAAAAATATCCTGGATTTTATCAGATCTATTCTGCCGCCAAAATGAGGTCACTACTGCTCTATTTTATATAATAAATAATAAACGGTTAGAGATGAGAGAGAAGTTAGGGGAAAAGAAAGGAAAGGAAAAGAGGGGGGGGACAATAGAAAGGAATGGAAAAGCATTGGGAGGAAAAAGAAAACAAGCTCTCCGGTGAAGAGGTTCATTTATTAATTTGGAAATGTCATTAGCTTTGGCTTAGTTTTCAATTGTAACATTTTAAAGGAAGTTCATGGAACTCCTCATTCTTGAGGTTCTCCTACCATAAAGCTAGATCTACTACAATAAATGCTGGAAAAATGCCTGATAACAGGTGACATGTCTGAGTACAGTACATACATTACCTGCTCTATCATAGATAGACAGAAGAGTTTCAGAACAAGTGGGTAGCTCCAGGAATTATGTTAAGAGTATCAGAATGGTCAGATGGTTCTGTAGTTTCAGAAGGCAATACTTAATGATTTCATCAATGAACTTTCTTGAAGGATGGTGAAAGGGACATGTGGTCGTCATCATCATGTCCTCCCCATAAATGTTTGTCATCTTAATGCCTCCCCTCACCCAACTGCAGAATTTTCACCTAGTCTGATGTGCCTAACTTTTTCTTTTCTGCTCACAGTGAGACATGAAAGCAGAATTTTTACAGAATCAGACTGATTTCCGAATGAGATGTTGGTTTACTTAAAACTCATGAATTACCACATAACTGAATCCATTGCACACAATTACTTCCCCCATCCCATTTTTAGTTTAAAAAGTATGTATTCCCCTTGGTGTTTTTTTAAAGCTATTCTGGATCCCAGGGAGGAGATCCAAGGATGGATTATCATGGAAACTACTCCTTTCTAGACTCATAAACCTCACCAGAAATCTCGAGTCCACGTACAAGGGAATTTACTGTTTGTTTGTTTTTTCCTAATGTCTCTTGGCCACCTTTAAAGTTTGGCAATACACTTAAATGTACGTGAACATGTAAAATTGCCAGGTTTAAGAGTCAGATGAATTCTGCTCTGAAACTATCTGCAAATAGTCATAATGAATGTGTTTTTTAAGCTTGACTCCAATCTCATTATTAACACGTTGCTGTTTTTAAGTAGAACATGCAAAAACAGTTGTACTCTGCTCCTGCCAAATGGAGCTGCTCCTTGTCAATCAAGTGTGAAGTATTCTCAGTGGTCTTAAGACAAGCAAATTCAAATAAAGCTGTTTCAGTGCTTTAATATAGAGACGCCTCTTCTCATACTTAAATTTCTGTATCTCTGTTAATTGAGAGAGAGCAGTATTGTGCCCACAAAGGCAATGTTTACAAGGTCATGGTGACATTTTTCCAGTTGTTTACTATGAAAAACAGTTTTACAGAAAGCTTGGTGTGCTCCTAAGAAATGTATTTATCATTGGAGAAGTAAAGGTATCTAGAAGGAAGAAAACAGAAGGGCATTTAGGACAACAGTTAAAAAAAAAAAAAAAAAAAAAAAAAAAAGAAATGCCTTAATGATGCAGTTGCAAACGAAAATGAGTGAAAGATTTCCATAAGAATGTTTTTATTCACTAGTGCAATTGGCGGTAGGTAAAATGCATGTCTGCTCCCAGTTGAGTACGCAATTACATGTGCAAAATACTGCTATTTTCAAAACAATCAGGGAAGTGTGTGTGCAGTCTTGTTCATAGGCTAATTAACATGCATATCATTCCTAGCCATGTCCTTATTTGCGCTAAGCAAATAGATTTTAATAGATTTTTTTCCTTTAATTAAAACAATGTCAAAAAAGAAATTATAAAAGGCAAAAGTCTTAACATCAAAATACAGTAGAGAAATTTTGTTTTCCTCCAAACTCCTTCTTAATTCCTTAGAGGTTTATTCCTGCTCCAGATTAAGATACTGATCCTGCTAAAATTTACATAAATACTTAACTTTACTCACAGGAGTAGACCTCCTGGAGATATTGGGACTATTAGCATGTGTACTAGCCTTAACAGAATAAGGGTTAAAATGCATCCTCTTCTCTTAATTTATTTTCAATGTATATTGAAAACCTATAGGGTTTCTTGGCATTTCCACATGCAAACTGAGCAGCAGCTACATGGTATTTTTGGGCTGTGATTATATAATTTTTATTTGGGATGCTACGAATGAAAGTTATAATATGTGTAAGTGTTAATACTTTTAGACAGTAGTAAGTTACATTTGTCTAAAATGTTACTGTACATACATTGCTCTGTTATCTTTTTCACTTAAATTGTGTGATTTCAGATGTTATTCTGTATTATCACTTTCCCAAAGGAAATAGAAAATAAGGTTTTCAGAATGAAATCTCTCCTTACTTTTTTTTGTAATTAACATCTAATTATGTTGAAAAATCCAGTTCCATTTTTAAATGATTGTACACACCCCAGCTGTCATTCAGTGTAACTATGCAATTGTTTATTTGCTCTTAAGCGCCATCTATTGAAAAAGATATTAAAGCATGTGTATGTGCAGTTGTATTCCAGTTAAGGATTTAGTTGTCAACAATACAGATGAAAGCTACTTTGTACTTTTTGGTATCCTATTTCTAAAATGCAAAACTTTTTTTGTTTTTAATATATTTAGCAAAGTTAGATAACCAGAGGTCTAATTCTGAGTTCTTTTAAACCAGTCAATGGAATTACATGGGTACTTGACTTCAGTGGATGTACTCTTGGTTTACATTGGTGGAAGACCCTAATCCTGCATTGGGATTTGCTAGGAATGACAACTATAAATGGATGCAGCTATCCGTGCTAGTAGGTTTTGATACAGGATTGTGCACCAATGAATGCAATTCCAATTAAAGTCAATGGGAGTCTTTTAAATTTAATGGGAATTGCACAGGGCACTTAGTGATGCAAAGAAAATTATAAAAAGAAAAGGAGTACTTGTGGCACCTTAGAGACTAACCAATTTATTTGAGCATGCTCAAATAAATTGGTTAGTCTCTAAGGTGCCACAGGTACTCCTTTTCTTTTTGCGAATACAGACTAACACGGCTGTTACTCTGAAAGAAAATGATAATAAGCCATAAAATTTGCAGCCAGTGGTCTGTTGTTCACTATATTATCTGTGTGATTTTTAGATTGAAAGATGCTCACAGCAGGAAGTTTGTCTTCCTAGATACTTCCTAAAACACCAGGCACTCCTAGTGCACTTTTAAATTACATAATATAAAACATAATTACCTATATGTAAATACAAAGACTAATTCCAATTATATTTATTTTGTTTGTGACCTCTGTTGTGCTGAAGTGATTCTGTCAATTGATCCTCTGACCTTAGTAGAAAAGTGCATCTTTGAGATAGCAGGATTTAAACAGTAACCAATATTTGGTTTTGTAGTCATTAGACCTATCCAATTAATAGAAAGAGAGTTGCTTCTTTTGAATTATTGGATAATGGTAGTCTTTGAGAAAGGTACTTTGAGTTGTCATTGATATTTGGTTATACTATAGTAGAACTCTTTTTGTGGGGGCAGGAAAAATGGATCTTATTACAACAAAAGGTCCAGCTACTGAATATAATACCTTATAATGTATTCTTATTATCAGTTGAATGTCCCTAAATAACGTTTCACACACTGCTTCATCTTGAATGACTTGGCCTTCCAGCAGAACTGCATACTGTTGAAATACAGCAGAAATGCTTTAGAAATAAGAGCATACATATTTCTTCTTCTGGTAAGATCAAGGTCTGGTGAACTATGTCTTGTTTTTATTCTTATATCAATAGGATATCGCTTCATAACTTTTGTATATGGCACCAAATTGAATGACTTACCATTTTAGTATAACAGGACAGGTGCTATTGAAATAAAGCTTAACTTTAGAAATAAGAATATGTATAATTCCTTGAGGATTCCACCACCACTGAGTTTTTATGTAATGGCAATTCATAAGCTCTTCACTCTTCTTGAAATGAACAAAGAAAACTTACAGAATGAGACGCTATAGCTTTGTTCCTTCAGATATTCTTGTGGGATATTTAGGGGTCTGTGTAGGGGTGTGTGTGTGTGTGTGTGTGTATATATATATATATGTATACATACATTTATATAAAATTTTGGGGTGGGGAGAGGGAAGGGGAATATGCAAGAGCGAAATGTGGATATTATCCTCCGCAAATGCAGTGCTTTTCTCATGAGGCTTTCTTTCAGAAAGGGAGAATATACTGTTGACTTAAAAAAAACAAACCCAAAACACCAAAACAGACTGGAAGTAGAACAAAGTGCACTTAAAAAAATCCTCATGCACTTGTGCATATAATATACTTATAAATTAACATTATTCACTTACATTTTCCAAACTAGGACATTTGAAAACCTGTCTTTAAAGAATACAGTGACGATATTAGAGAGATGTTGGTACCTCTCCGAACATGACATACTCTTTTTTTTTTTTTGGGACCACTTTTGCCCACACATTTACGTAGCCATTACACATGGACAAACATAGTTTTGAGGAGTAATTTTAAAGCTTTGGAAGTACCAAACTACTAACATGTCATCCTTTCTTGAAAATACTCTTTTGAATGAATGTCATCAGATTGTCCAAGTTGTGAAAGTACTTACCATTAAGTTTTACAGCAATGTGTGTCTACCATGAAGTATCCCAAACCATTTCACAGAACGTGAGTCAGATTTTCAAAGAATACCTCATTTGTGCATACAAATATTGTGATTGTAGGGGAAAAGAATGGCTTTGTGAGCACATGGCTAGTTAGACACACAACTGGGTGTGCAAATGCCCAATTTATATGACCAATGTTGGTATTTGTGTAAAAAATAAATGTGAATTATGGAATATTTACTTGACATTTTATGGGAAATCTTGAAATTACAACTTAACTATGACACCTTTTGTTCATTACATCATCCAAAAGACAGCAGATACAGTAGAAAAGTCACCCTGGTATTCAGGCAATGGGTCAGTACTATCTCAGAAATAGGGCTGGTTTAAAAACAATCCACTTTTCTCACAATTTAACATAGCAATTTTTGTTTTTTATCAAAATAATTGGAATTTTTCATCTTTCTTAAAACCATTTTCTTGGAAAATGAAAAATTATGGTTTTGATAGTGCTTTGATTAAAACATAGACTGATAACTTAGTCATAAATATGAAAAATTGAGTGTCAATATTGTTGATGTTCAGAAAAATCATTTCTGAAAAATGGTTAAAGGACATCCAAAGGAAGGCGAATTAATTACATTTAGAATGTGAAATGTAAGGGCAGGATGGCTTTTACATTAATGTTCAGTAAATGTACCTCACTTTCTGCTTTCATTATGGATTAACTGAAAAGAATGAGGATGGGGCTTGGAGGAGGGAGACTCCTCACAGCTTGAACTATGCACATATTTTTGAACCCCTTGCTTTAGTGGCCTGATCCAAACCCCCTGAATACAATGGAAAGGCTTCCGTTGACTTCAGTGGACTTTGAATCAGGTCTAAAATGCAGTCCTGGTCTGAAAAATGACTGTGTAAATAAATACGGTACCTTCCCATACAACAGATTAAACTCTCTGTGGATATTTGCAACCAAAACTGCTTTGCTTAAAAAAATGATAAAATGCAAGTTTACTAATGGCACTTCTGCAGAACTAACAGGTCTGTGGGAGAGTAGACCAGATTATTTTCTGGGATTGTTTCACGCAGAAACAAGATGTAGTTACCAACTTTTATTTTCAATAGAAAATAGTTACAAACTATTAGTAAAATAGTTACAAACTTCTATTTTCAACATATTTATGAATCCCATTCATTTCAAATGTAGTCCTCCCATCGCATCTGTCCAAACCTATAATTATTTTTCTTCAGATTTTCCAGTGGTCAGAATATGAAGACTGTGGGGTAGTATAAATGTAACTAGGGGCAGTGTTTGTCTTGCAGAATCTCTCGTGCCGATGATGGACAATACAGAAAGAATTTAGCTTGACTCTCAGATTCCAGGTTGAGTTTGTAGAACTGGTAGTTAATTTAAAAAAAAAAAAAGTCTTTCACTTGCAAACTCAGCAAGTGTGATCTGGAAGGCATTGCAATTCAGTAAATTAGAATCCCACAGTGTGACATGTATTGTATCAATTTTCAGAGTAGAGTACCTTTTAAAGTACCTTTTGGCTGTGAACATCTCTAGGTTTTATCACTGTAGGTACAGGCACTGACAAGGTTTGAGCTCACCTGAAAACAAGCTTAATGAGAATGTAGTGTATCAGGCTGTGTGGTAGTGACTTTGACCTATTAGAAAAAAAAGGAACTATGAGGGGTCAGGGACACAATCAAATAAACTACAATAGCTATTCGACTGAGCAATATGTGTGCAGAGTGGAAGCCTAATTATTTATTTTTGTAATAAAAAGGTGAGAATTACTTGTGCATCGCTATATTTGAACTTAGAGATGGAAAGGTGATTGTGGGCAGGCAGATGAAAATGATGTGGGAGGGAGAGGTGAAAAATCAAACTCTGGATTGAATTCTGTTTATGGTCAATATTTTAAACCAAATAGTTTACTCCTGCATTTAGATCACAGTAAGAATAGTAAATGAACAAATGTGATGTTATATTTAAAATCATGGAACTTTACAATGTACAAGGGATACAGAAGAAGTCAAAACCACAAAAATGAAAACTAAGTCACTCTGCCATGCTTGCCAGTTTTCATATCAATATGTCCTCATGCTTTTATTCAAACAATGAAAGGCTAAATCTGAGAGAGAGAGGGTATTCGACAGACCCAAGGTTTCCGAGGTCATAATACAAACTGAAATAGCTGAACAGTCCAGCACTGCTGTATGCCATTTCTGTCAAAATGTATGACAGAGGGGTGTGGGTGTGTGTGGGTGTGGGGATGTGTGTGAATATATATATATAAAACCTTGGTATATAGAGAGCAGTATAAAAGATACCATTAAGTAGGGCAAAGCTATTAACACTTTTTTTTTTTTGAGGAGACAAAATCTCATGCCCTGACCTAAATGGCCCATTATTACACTTCTTCAAACTGGAGCAAGTTATTCAGGTCAGAGTGCATGGACAGCCTTACCTGAATTGCCTGCTTCTCCTGCACTTGCTCAGATGTAGTGAACTACATCCATTACATTTTTTTGGTCTGGTTTTGGAAGAGCTGTGACTTAACCTCCCTGTTCATAATGCTACCCACCTACTTTCTAGATTATACTGCTCTTGAGAATTGGTGTTCGCTAATCTGCTACTTCTCCATTTTTATATAGAGTTGTTACCCTCATATCCAGTAATGCTACAGGAGAGTTTTGCTTAAATCTGTTTAATTTCCTTTTTTATTTCTTACCCACATGTTAAATAGTTGGTATACTCAAAATTTCCAGCTTTTACAATTTACGTTGCCCTGTGAATATTTTCTTTTCCTTGTAGAAATTCTTCTTGTCACTGTTTTAATTTTGACTGCTCTTGGGGCAGTAAGAAGTGAGCGCCAAACAGATGGTAGTCACCAAGCTGAGTGAAATTCAGAATTAGTGTGCAAATACAGAACGTGAATCTCAATATTCAGTGCACCTTCTACGGCAAGTAAATTCCACCTGGAGACACTTTTCATAAAGAATTGTTACCATTTTGATAGTTGCTGGACATTCCAGGAGCCATTTACAGGCTGCTGATTTTCAGTGGAATAACTGCTTTATGCTTCCCTTTACTTAATATACATATTTTGTTTTTTCATATTCTATTGTAATACTTCAAAAGATTAGACTGTATCAACTGATGTAAATTAGCATAGTCATTGTCTTCAGTAGAAATATACTGATTTACACCAGCTGAGAATCTGCCTCATCATCTCATAATAGTGTCATTGTAGTGTTGTAATAAAGTGTAATATATTTACAAGGGTTATCACTGTTGCATTTTTATATTAATTCCCGCAGAAGACAAGCAGTGAGATTTTTTTTTTTTATAATTCAAGAATATTAAATATGTGATCATCAATTTGAGGAGCATAGAAAATTCATAATAAAACCCCTTTAGATAACATAAGTGCTTAATAGGTAATTAATGTAATCTTGATTCTGTATAATCTTGATTTTATTCCTGTGTCAAATTTGTAAATTACCTTGGGTTCTTGGTTTTAGGTATTTAAAAAAGAATAATAATGAGTCAAACATGTTGAGGAAAAAAACAGAGATAGCTGTATGAGAATAAGCTTTATTCATGTGAATCATGGGAATTGTCAGACCGTAACAGATCAATGGTCAGTCTAGTCCAGAAGTAGCCAAGCTTTCTGGAGATGGCATATTGTCTCCACAGTGCACTAATAGTATAGGGCTATTCCATGGGGAAACCTTTTTTTTTTTTTAAGCCCCTCTAGCTATTTCTTTGAAGCATGAGTATTGGACCTCCATGTTCTTAAGTATGCTAGTCTTATTGCTATGAACTTCACTGGCTAATTATACATTATGTAAACATCATTTCCTTTTATTAGCTTTAAATATTGCCTTTTAAGTTCATTGGGTTGTCTCCTTGTTTCATATAAAATGGCAAAATGGTCACATCCAATCGGAGAGCTACTGAATATTTATGTAGCATAGAAGGCATGTTAAAAGTACACATTTGCCACAGTTTTTCTACTCTCCACATTGGTACAGTGCAATGGTAATTGTGGCTGCTCAGCACTCCTCAAAATTTGATCCAAAAGGCAGAACACACACTCTGACATCCTGATCTTGTCATGAGCTACTGCATTGTTGCAAGGGTCCACTCATGCAGAGCTTATTGCAGGATAAAGACCTCTGACGGTATAGTCTCACCCTGAATACTGCATTCATTTGTGACTGCAATACTACAGACACAAATGGCATAGAGAATGCAAATAAGGAGAGAGAAGAAAAAGGTAATGTAGGGAAAGATTAAAGTTATAGGCTTATTTTGTTTGTGAAGGAGCACAAGAGCAGATATGAAAGGAACAGGGTAGTCTCCATTTATAAAAAAATGGCAGCTTTTACCAATTTACCACACACTGATATCTGAACTGACCACACTTTTCCCCTCCTATGTAGACTAGCAGATATGTGGCATCATTTGGCAATTATTAGTATTGCTTCTTGCAAGCAGTGGTGAAAAGTTTATTTTGGTCAAGTTCTGTGGCCTGTGTTATGTAGTAGGTCAGACTAGATGATCACAATGGTCACCTCTGGTCTTAGAATCTATGAAATTAAGTCTATGGCTCTCTTGTCTGGAAATACTTTATGACCTCCTTGGATGAGTTGCTCTGGAAATGAATAGGATAATAAATGAATTCATGAGGGATCCATTGCTAATGAGAGTCTCAGTGGTACTGTCCTGAGTGTCATGTTAGTATGATGGGTATAAATCATGTCCTTACAGGGTCCACAGAAATTTTCGATACGCATCTGACTTCTTCTAGAGTAATCATAAAGAATAATGTTTTCTGGTTGACAAACAATTTTGAAGGTTTATAGCTGCTGTTCCCTCCAGAGACTCCCACCTTTTTGTGGAAAAAATATTCCTATGTCAGTGATAGTGCAGTAATGTTTTAATAATACCAAGAAAAGTTTTCCAAAACTTACATTACTAAAATCACACAGGAGGACAATTTGCTTTCTTGTCAGCATTCCCCTATTAACAGCTTACTGTCAGAAAAGTGAAGAGAATAAAATCCAGGGTTATGCTTTGTCTCTCTTAAATCAGTATAATTTATTCCACTTAGCTTTTGAGAAATACAAAGAATGTGCAGTTTGCATATAGTATTTGCTTTTGGGGCTTGGGGAAGAATGTATGTGCACTCTTTGCAGTGGAAACGGTTGCTCTTTAGCAAAACTAGTTACATCATAAAAGGTTCATCTTTTATGAATGTATATTTTTTTCAGAACAAAGGTTTGTGTTGTAATCTAATCCCTGGCATTAATTTTGTGTAGTTGGAGGGATATAATTTGTGATATCCTGAGCTTTCCAAGTTCTCTGGATCCAAAAAGTGATGGGTCTTCTAAAAATTGTCCCAAGAAAACTGAGGGTAAAAAATAGCAAACTGTGAATTCTAAATGTTGCTGTGGCTTGGTGTTGTCACTGCCAGAAGCAGAGTGCAAAGGTTCTTTGTTTAATAATGCTGATATTTTAGTTTTCTTGATGTCTAATTTGAACGTTGGTAATACTTTGCAGAAATGTAAAGGAAAAAAACGGATCTGGTTTTGTTGTTTTTAGTTGTGAAAGTGTGCCATGACTCACATGTTCACAGAGCCTGGTGAACAGCAGAAACATCAAAGTGATGTACTTTGAAAGCAATGAGTGTGATTACAAATTACAACTCTTATTAGCCAGTAACAACATGCATGCATGTATTTTTTTTTCTCAAGTAGCACTTAAAAAATGTACCTGCTGTAAGACCACCAGAGTTCAGATAATTCACAATATCAAGCCTTCTGTCTCATTTTAACATATCCTGCTCTGAAATCTGTCTGGTATCTTATTGCAGACCTCCCTCTTTCTAGCGGAACCATCTATATCTCTTACTTAAAATCTATATTTTTAAAATTTTAGTAAAATTCATTAATGGGTTGGTCAGATGGTAGATACTATGTGAGATCTGGATTCAACTTTTGATGTGGGTTAGCTCAGTTTTCTAGTTTGGAGTGGTGATTCTGCAGAAGGAATGCTCAGAGGCCTCAATCTGAGCATGTGCTTACAGATGAGCACATGAGTAACCCCATTGTCTTCAATGCAACTACTCACATGCTTAACTTTTAAGCACGTGCTTAACTTCTTCACTGCATCAGGGCCTCAACCCCTTAGAAAGGATTATGCTGTAGAGTTTGCACATGAAACCATTGGTGAGGAAGAAATATTAAGAGTCAGTTATCAGGAAACAATCTGTCATGTTAAGGGGTCTGGTTTATATTGGTTTTGCTTCCCATTGAAAATATTGTTAAATTGTGGTAAACTTCATATTGTAACAGCTACCCTTCATTTGAGATAAATTTAAGAAACAAAAGGGGGCCTCAAAACAAACTACCAGCATGTCATCATCACCCAAATCACAGCACATGTGAATCTGCTCAGGAATTAAAACTTTATGGGAAATGGAGAATTTCACTGGGTGTTGTTTAGTGGATGTACATGTGTCTGTGTGTGACAGAAACAGAAAACACACCAGAGGAGCCAGAGAGAAGACCGCTCTAGACATAATCTGAGTTACTGAGTGTAGGATCTTGAGAAAAGTCTAGAGAGAGTGCTTCTGAGCTGATGGCTGCCTGAAAGGATTTAAGGGATTGACAATGTGAGCAAAGAAACAAGCTCTAATTGTGCATTTCCTCCTGTGTTCAGGGAAACAGGACCTCTTACATTTTTTGATGCAATCCCTTTGTTTACAAAGAAACTTCCATCCTTTCATCCATTTCCCCATCAGGAAAAAAAAAAAACGGGCCTCAAACTTTGATAAGCCACTTGTAGTACCGATTTTGACCCTATTTTTTTGTTTTGTTTTTGGGTGGCAGCAGTTTGAAGGGAAAAAATAGCATACATCCATCCTTGTTACAAACCAGAGTGTATGGTGTATAGACAAAATGGGACATATTATGAATTATAAATGATGCGATTATGAAGTCACCTGCTAAGTCTTCGCGTTGGCTCAAATACCGCAGTATCAGATGGAAAAGAGGCTAAGATAAGGAAAGTCTAAATTATATTCTTGGAGATCTTTGAAGTCCTATGAGGTGAGAGTAGGCAGAAAATACTGGAGGTGACGTATTGGCTGTGTGACTGGAGTGAAGATGAGGGATTTAGTTTTGTGGAAGGTTGGGCCGTGTTCTAGTGGGAGAGGGCTGTACAAATATCTATTATTTCACATTGGTGGGGGGAGAGAGAGGGGCAATCTCTTGGCTACAGGCAAACTGGAGCAGCCAGAAGGGCAGTAAATTAGTGGCTCGAGGGGAGGGTGCTAAGGAGGCAAACGCAGTACAAACTCAAACTCAGTGTTCCACAACAAATTAAACCCATGTGGCAAAGAATGTGAAGAGAAGAATTATTTTTTCAGTTGCATATATATGAATGCTGCGAGTATGGGTGACAAGAAGTGGGATTGGAAATTTTCTGTGGTTGGAAGAAATGAGGCGTAACTGTCATTGCTGAAACCTGGTGGGATGAGTCATGTAACTGGAATGTTAAAATCTCTGGTTATAACCTTTTCAGGAAGAATAGTGTGGGTAAAGGGGGAGCGGGATGGGAAGGGGTTTGCTTTTAAAGACTCCTTACTTATTTTAGAGTTATCAATTAAACTCGAACTTCAGAATCTTGGCTGAAGATGGACCAATGTGTTAACAAAGGCCAGGAAGAGGTACTGGTGCGGGGCTGCTACAGACAACCAAATCTCACTTGAGAATAGGCTAAGTTATTCCATAAGCACCTACAGTAACTCCTCACTTAAAGTCATCCCGGTTAATGTTGTTTCGTTGCTGATCAATTAGGGAACATGCTCATTTAAAGTTGCACAATGCTCCCTTATAACATTGTTTGGCAGCCGCCTGCTTTGTCCACTCTTGCAGGAAGAGCAGCCCGTTGCAGCTAGCTGGTGGGGGCTTGGACCAGGGTGGACCGCAGCCCCCCTATCAGCTCCCCACTCCCTTAAGTTCCCTGTGCAGCAGCCGCCCAGCAGTCTACCAATTGCGGGAAGTTCAGCTGTCCTTCCCTCCGCACTGCCATGTGCTGCTCCTGCCCTCTGCCTTGGAGCTGCTTCCGGGAGCCTCCTGATTGCTGTGCAGGGGAGAGGAGAAGAGGGGGACTAATGTCAGGGTGTTCCCTCCCCCCACTCATGCCCCCTGCTCACCCCTTCTCCATATGGGGACAAGGCTCAGGATGCTGGCCTCAGCTGCTATCTCAACTTCTTGATCCTTTTAAAGGCAATGTACTTAGAATGGTGTCAGTGTACTTTGAGGGGCAGTGCATCTCTCTCTCTCTCTCTGTCTGTCTGCTATGCTGTCTCCCCTCCCTCCATTCATGCTGCTTGTAGAGTGTGACGCTACATTAACAACAATGTGTTAATCCTTAGGGGCTCAGCCGAATGCTAGTTCATCATTTAGCAGTAAGGCATTCCCTGGGAAATATCCCACCCTCTTCCACCACCACTTCAACCAAGCTTCACAATCATCATTGCTGTTGTCATAACCATAGGGATAGCCTAAAATTCCTCCTTACCTGTAATGGGTTAAGAAGCTCAAATAACCTGGTTGGCACCTGACCAAAGGAACCAATGGGGACAAAAGATACTTTCAAATTGGGGGAGGGAGGCATTGTTTTGTTTTTTTGTCTCTGTGGCCATTCTCTCTCAGGACTGAGAGGGACCAGACAGAAATCCATCTTCTCCAACTCATCCTAATCCAAGTCTCCAATATTGCAACCAGTGTAGGTAAACCAGACAAGGCGGATTAGTTTATATTTTGTTTTGCTTGTCAATTTTCCCTGTGCTAAGAGGAAGGTTTATTCCTGTTTTCTGTAACTTTAAGGTTTTCCCCAGAGGGGAATCTCTGTATTTTGAATCTGAATACCCTGTAAAGTATTTTCCATCCTGATTTTACAGAGATGATTTTTACCTTTCTTTTTGTCTTTTTCATAAAATCTTTCTTTTAAGAACCTGACTGATTTGTCCATTGTTCCAAGACCCAGGGGTTTGGGTCTCTGATCATTTTGTAACCAATTGGATAGGATATTATTCTCAAGCCTCCCCAGGAAAGGGTGTGTAAAGGCTTGGGGGGATTGCTGGGGGAAGAGGAACTACAAGTGGTCCTTTTCCCTCATTCTTTGTTAAATCACTTGGTGGTGGCAGCACACCTCAGTCCAAGGACAAATCGAGATTTGTGCCTTGGGGAAGTTTTTAACCTAAGCTGGTAGAAATAAGCTTAGGGCGTCTTTCATGTGGGTCCCCATGTCTGTACCCTAGAGTACAGAGTGGGGAGGGAACACTGACAGCTGTGTACAGTATTAAATTAAAACTTATACTGTGTGTGTGTGTGTGTGGGTGGATGTATGTATGTATGTGACAGAGTCAGGCCAGATGGCTACAGGAGAGTGATAGAAGGCAGATATATTAGCCCCAGGTTAAGTAGGTCCCTTTTCCTTGGGTAAGGTAACAGGGAAGGTTCCAGAACAATCAGGAACTTTCTGGAAACAATTGAGGCAGACAGGCTGATTAGAACACCTGCAGCCAATCAAGAAGCTGCCAGAATCAATTAAGACAAGCAGTCTAATCAGGGCATCTGGGTTTAAAAAGGAGCTCACTTCAGTTTGTGGTGTGCGTGCGAGGAGTTGGGAGCAAGAGATGCAAAAAGGTGAGAGTGAGAAGGCGTACTACTGGAAGACTGAGAAGTATAAGCATTATCAGTCATCAGGAGGAAGGTCTAGTGGAGAATAGAATAAAGAAGGTGTTGGGAGGAGGTCATGGGGAAGTAGCCCAGGGAGTTTTAGCTGTCACGCAGCTGTTACAGGAGCCACTGTAGACAACTGCAATCCACAGGGCCCTGGGCTGGAACCCGAAGTAGAGGGCAGGCCCAGGTTTCCCCCATTCCTCCATCCCTTCAACTCCCTACTTGATACTGGAGGAGTTGAACTGGACTGTGGGTTCCACCAGAGGGGAAGGTCTCCGGCCTGTTCCCTGATCCACTAGGTGGATCAGCAGAGACTGCGGGGATTGTTCTTTTTCCTTTCCCCATGCTGGCCAGTGATGAGGGTAACTGAGTGAATGGCAGATTTGAGCCACGAAAGTGGCCAAACTGAGGACTCCCATGAAACTCTAAGGTGAGAAAATCTGCCAATAAGTGCAGGACCAACCAAGGCAGAAGAGGAACTTTGTCACAATATATATACACATATAATATAGTTTTTTGTCTGGTGAAAAAAATTTCCCTGGAACCTAAACCCCCCCCCCCATTTACATTAATTCTTATGGGGAAATTGGATTCGCTTAACATTGTTTCGCTTAAAGTCACATTTTTCAGGAACATAACTACAAAGTTAAGTGAGGAGTTACTGTATCTGTAATGTGTGGAAAGAAAATGTTTGAAAGACCTATTCTGGAGGTGCCATTCAGCCAGTAGTAAAACCTCAAAAGAGTTTCTAAAGAATATAGATGAATTTTTCTAAAATGAAAGGTATTATACTTGACACAAGGTAACTACCTTTTGTACCTGATTATGATGGCCTAAGATGAATTAATCACTGGACTAGAACTCAATAATCATCTCCTGATTTACACTCGGTATGGGTAAAAAGAGGACAGTTTTTCTCAGTCACTCACTCACGCACTTTCAAGAGGGCTAATATCAGAAAGCTGAAGAAAATTGAGCAAAATCAATTGAGGAAAAATTTAGACATGGAAACTGGGAAATTTTTAAGAAGAGTTTATTAGAACAGCCATGGGAAAGTGAAGGCGACAATTAAAAACAGAAAAGAAATGTATAACAATGGAAAAAGTGGGAAATAGAAATTGATCTACATTTAAAAGTTGTGAAGTATAGAAAATTGGTAACGGAAGCTAAAGGTATTAGGGAAAAATCAATGGCTGGCATGGCTAAGGACAAAAAGCAGTTTGAACATATTAGGAAAAAAAGAAATCCTAGAACTGATATAGGCCCAATATGAAAAGGAGCTGGTAATTTTTTTTTTTAAGAATGATACAGAAAAGGCAGAAACATTCCATAAATATTCTGTATTTGGAAAGAAGCTGGGTGTGTGCTTGTACCATAGGAGAATGATGCAGTACTTTTCAGGCTGCCAGTAATCAAGAAGATAAACATTTTTAAATCCGAAGGCCCAGATAATTTGCACCCAGCAATGCTAAAAGAGTTGGCTGAGGAGATCTCTGGCCTGCTAATATTCATTTTTAATAACTCGTGGAATACACAGAAATTCCAGACAACTGGAGTGCGGATATTCTAAAAGAGCAAGCAGATGACCAAGGTAATTGTAGGTCAGTTAACCTGACCTCAATCCTTGGGCAAAATAATGGAAAAGCTGATATGGGAATCTATCAAATGCCATAAAAAAATTATCTTTCAAACAATGTGTTCTCTCCATTATATCAATCTTCAATATTTAAACCATATGCAGACTTCAGTGTTTTCCATATGTTGTGCTTTATTAGAGCTGCTGTCAATGCAGGTTGTTTCCGCAATACATTAGGGATGAGATATTTACATCTTGACATATGAAAAACCTTCAATTCACTTCTAAGTATTATATTGAAATCCTCAGCATATCAGTAGTAAGGATTCCTAATGTCAGCAAATGCTAACCTCCTGCTAATGCCTTTAAAGTGTTGGACACAGTTTAAGGAGATGAAGAGTTTTGGGCAAGTGGATCTCGGAAATAAAAATAACAAACTGGTTTACAGGAAAAAGTAGCATCTTATGAGAACAAGTTCCATTAAGAAGGAGAAAATAAGTTCTTTAAAGTTATTAAAAGCATATACACTGCTAGAAAAGGGGATGGATTGGGGGGAAGATGACCAGAGGCAGGGATGAAGGAGTAAGTGAGATATTTAAACACAGCAATAGAGGTCTCAAGTAACATCTGGAGGCACAGCTAGTGAAAGGAGTCTTCTCCACATATTTGTCAGATAATGGTGTCCAAGTTATGGGGACTTGTAGATAAGGAGAATAAGGAGGAAGAATGGTCTGGAGTTCCACAGGGTTCTGACTGGGATGCAGAATATTTTCATCATCATTAAACAACTTATTTGGGATCCAAATCCTGCTCTCCTTGGAGTCCTTAGGAGTTTTGCTGTTGATTTCAAGGAGAGCAGAATTGGGCCCCAAATCTTATTTTACATCAAGCAATGTCTGTAGCTCTGAATTACTGTAAGGGTAACATTTTCAAAAGCGCCTAACTGATTTGGTCTGCTAAGTCCCATTTTCAAAAGTGACATAGGCATTTAGGAGCCTAAATCTTATTGACAGTTAAAGGAATTTGGGTTTCTAAGTCACTTAGGCACTTTGGAAAATTCTCCTCTACTCTAAATCTGTTGAAAAAGTAACTTGTGAGGCAGGAAGTGTACCATATATGCTGCATAGGACATGAGATAAAATTTTAAAATACTTTTCGTCTGGTTCTTATTTTTTTATTGGGCACTATTGGAGATGCAGATCTTGGTTAAGCGGGGAGGGTGGGGATGGAAAGAAGCAAAAAACAGATGCCTCACACTGCTTAATATTTCCTGTTTGTTTGGCGGGCCTATGAGAGACAAAGTGTGTCAACTAAGGTACTTTTATCCAAGATTGCTGTCACAGTTCCTGCTATCAGGTGAATTGCATGGCACTGAACCTTCAAGCCTCAGCAGATGGCAACTGTAGTTGCTGCATATCAATGATAAAGGGTACAAAATGTCTATGAATGTACACTGGAGCTTTTACTTTAGAAGGAAAACAGTTATTTCAGTAACCTTTATTGTGGATTGAGAGAAACGACATTTAGTTACCTATTTCCTACATTAAATCTAAGGAAGTTTTTGGACTACTATGAACACTACAGCAAGTCAGGAAAATGTTGAGAGAACTATTTTCAGTTGGAAAATGCAATTTTGTTGAAATAGAAATACTTCGCAAAATCGTGTGAATTTGGCTAACATTTCAATTTGGGGAAAAATCTGAGAATTTCAAAATGTTCTGATTCAGACCAAAAAACTGAATTGAAACTAAGTCTGTGGTGATGGAGGTAGGTGCTTGGTTCAGCTACCAATCTATTTATTGCTGTTCTTGGCCTGCACTTAACATGGAGATGGAGATGATGAGAATCAGAAAGTCAATATTCTACTTTTCAGCTTTCCTCAGTGCCCACGTTCCATTGCTGTACGTGAGAAGTGGTAACATCACAGTTCTGCAGCTTTGTAGAAAGCCTGATATCACAGCGTCTCCACAGAAGGTCCAGAACACGGTGGCAGAGGTTGCTGTTCTACAAGCTTTCACATCTTTGGAATGTCCTCCTGCACTGTCTATGGCCCTTTACAAGTATTTTCACAGTTGCCAAACAGACAGGTTAATGCTGAGCTGGTTATATTCTAGAGTTGGAGACTGCTTGATGGAATGACCCAGGACTTAGTTTTGTCCAGATTGGTGAGGTTATCAATCTGAGCTGCTCGTTGCCCAACCAGATTTACATCCGTAATATAGTCAGCTAAACCATGTTCAGCATGCCATTTAAAATACAGGTTAGACATTTACTGACAAATGCAGATTTGTCATTTTGATAGTGAGTGGGACACCTGATAAAGTATCAGAATGGTAATTGTTATTTGCAAAAGGAAAAAAGTAATGTGCCATTTAACTATCTGGCTAATGTGTCTCTTTTGATTTCAAGATTTGTAAATTGCAATGGCTCCAAGTACACTTCTCTGTGCTGCGCCAACATCAAGCACATAAGCATGCTAAAATCCAGAAAGCATTATTCCAGCTATAAGAAGAAGATACAGTGACCTTCTGAAAGGGTGAAGACAGTTTGATTTAGTTAGTTCTCTCCTCTCCTTTACCAGTAACGGACAAATCATAAGACCTGTGAGTAATTACATATTCAGTAAACAAATATTGGAACATATAGAGAAATATTTGCTACTAGAAAAATACAGTCGATAACTTTGAGGGGCAATCCATAAATCTCTGCAAAGTTTTGCAGATCTGTCCTTTCTATGTACTAGATGAATTTCATCTTTCAGAACACTTTGCTTTAAACCTTCAAGTTACTTCCAGTGCTTATAATGACCTGTTTTCCCACTATTGTTTCTAGCTATAGGTAAAACCAGGTTTTGAGGCAGGTTCTTTGTATGTATTCATTGGGAATCTGTCACATTATGGAAAAATCTGCACTATTATGATGAATAGATTTGGATAATATGTCTGAGAAGAAAACTTTGGTGTGCAATTTTTAATCAAAATTTTCTCTGCTTTTTATCGGTGGTTCTCACATAACACATTTTGAAATTTAACTTTTTTCTCCTTAGTAACAATAATCAGCAAAATCTCATTACCAAACTGTGTGTTAGACATATGTACATAACCTATCTTTACAGGTGGCAGTGCTTAGATTTTTCTGTTACTCTTCCAGGTCATATTTGATGTTTTAAAGCAACATAGTAACCATTCATCCAAGTATAACGTAGAGAGTGCAAATTTAATCTTAATCTCTACATATCTGAATTCAAATTGTAATGAGTTCATGAAATAGCTTAAAATAAAATTATACTTCAACTACTTGTGAAGTTTTATGACAAAATACCCACAGTATAGAGCTCATCTTTTTAAGAGCTGATTTAAACATGCATTAACCAAAATTAATTTGGGTTTGGTTCTTTCAAATATTATCCAAATTTGACTGAGGCGTTAAGAAATGTGAGGATCAAAGTCAGGAGTTATTCTGTAACTCTCCTGTGTATCTTAAATATACTGGAAGAACTCTTAACAGAAGTTTGATTTTTTTTTTTTTGTCCGAGATGGTGATATTTAGATTTTATTTCTCACCAAAGTGAAGTATTGACACAAAATGAAAAGGTGGAAAAAACACCCTTTCTGCTATTTTTGTTCTAGTATGTAAAACTGTAGACCTAGTGATCAGGTGGGCATAGGACTTGCTACCTTAGTTTTTTAGTTTGGTAAGAGCCACGGAGGTGAAAAGTCTATTCCTTAAGGGAAAAATGGATTAAACCTTTCTGATGATGTGTAAGTAACAAATGGGTTCATTGTCAAGTGGCTATGTCCTTGTAAAATGGAGGCCAAGTTTGAAAGAGTTTAAAAGGGAACTAAAAGAAATCAATCTAAAACTATTAAATTAATTTTATTACAGTCTTTAATAGCCATTAGAACTGTTTCAGTCACTCTCGTCAGGATTCATCTGTAGTTCTAGAGTTGAAAGGTTAATGACTCATTTACTAAGCTATGCAGTTTTCTTTCATTTTTCATTTACAATTATCTCTCCTTGTTATAAAACGCAAAGCCACTTCCAAAATGTATTGTACTCATGCATCATTGCTGTCAATTAAAGTTATTAAATCATATATTCTAAAAAGAAATCCAAATATGCATTCATATATTTCAGTCACTGAATAGCCACTTCTTAGCATTATGAATATGACAAATCTGGTATCAGTGGCAGCTGGAGCCTAAAGTTAGCATTGCAACTGAACAGATGTTCATTCCTGAGGATTCAAATATTAGTTTGGAATGTTAGTTGTCCTGTGGTGGCCAGTAGAGGAGAGGCAAGAGCAGCTTGATAGACAATAACATGGAAGAAAGCATTGACCGGTCATGGGAGAAGTAGGTGAAAGGGTGGAAAAAAGGCTAGCTTCATTGGCAGAGTAGAGGGGCAGAAGGTCATGGGATAAGAATGGGTAAGTGGAGTGGGGTAAGTTGTGAAGGGCATTGAAGGTGAGGACAAGACGCTTGAGCTTGATTAGCCCCATTATAAATGACATCTTTCTAACACTCTGAATGCAAGTTAGCTCTTCCAAGAGGAATGTTTTAATGAGCTTGTTGCCATAGCAACGTTGCCTCAAATAACACACATGAAATATACAGATATCTTCCCAAAATATATTACTTACTACTATAAGCTGTTCTCCAAACTTCCCTGTTTGTTCCTTTCAGAACAAAATAAATTGTGGTTATACCAATTATTACCGATAGTGAAGGCTGAGACTTTTGGTATTCCACACAATGTATTTCACCCTTTTTTATTCCTCAGATATGTTAACAATAATTCTTTGTTTTGTACCAAGTTAAGAGTAACAATGTATCAGCTCTATGGTAAATGCAAAGGATATTCTTAGAACTAATAGCCATCAGACCTACAGAAAGGTTGGGAATATTCACTGTAAATGTGTTCACAATGAAAATGTATTTAGCTTGTGCTTCTTAAATCACATCAGAGGAGCTCTTCGCAGGTAGAAGTCCTTGGTCTTAACAAGATTTACCATATTACATAACCAGAGATCCATTGACTTTGCAGATAGGTAACTGGGTGCAACATCTTGCCGTTGTTTTGTCTTTTTGGAGTAGCTGGCCGCAGCCTATATGATTGTAATATTAATACTTTATACTGTGCTTTACAAACTTTAGCTGTATAAATCTCACACTGCCTCCAAGGTACGTTCAGTATTGTTATCCTCTATAGAGGGCAAAGCCAGGTATAGAATCCAATGGTCCCATAGGCTCTAAGCCTTTATGAACAGTCCAGGAGGACACTAGTCCTCAAAAGTCAAAAAAGTTAACGTTATAGTAACAGCCTGAATCAAAGGTTCATGCTGTTTACACTGACTACAGGGGGTTTTTTTTAGGCTATTACTCTGTATGGCTGGTGGGTATGTGATAACCAGTCACCTCGGTCAATAGTATTATATAGCTTGGATCATCTGTTAAACACCTGAGGTGAAATCTCATGTCTATAGTCAATATTTCCACTATTTCAGTGTTTTTTAAATTTCTTGTAAGCTTTGTTATTTTTTATTTATCTGTCACATTTGATTTTCCTTCATTCTACAGAGCTTTTTAAAGCAATTTTTTAAATTTGTTAGGGTACAAGATGGACCCTTCCAGAAATTAAAATCCATTATCTACAAAACTTGCACAGCATGGGCAGTAGCAACACATGCTACCACAATTTAGGGCTGAAAGGATGATTTGGGGTCTATACCTGTGCTGTCCTGAACCCTTTTGTGGAGTGCTGGAGAGTGCTAGTTGTGATGCAGAGAGACGAGGTGGGTGAGATGGTATCTTGGACCAATGTCTGTTTCTGAGAGAGACAAGCTTTCAAGCTTATACAGAGCTATTCTTCAGGTCATTTCTCCACTGGGAGCTGGACTGGATCAAGAACTGATTCCACACAAATCACTGGAATAAAAACAACTTTGATCACCACAGAACTCAGGGAAATTAGAATCAGTGGAAAGTGCAGAGGTGAAAAGCTCTATATTCCACTACTAGTTCCCCAATCCATCAAGTCTTCTTGTTCTACAAACAGATATTTTTGCTCATGTAATGAAAATTAGAAAAAATAAATTTGGTTTGTTAATGTGCTATGAAAAAATCAAGATATTTGAAAGCAAACTACTTTTATTATCTTATAAGATAAAATACATTTAATACTTAATAATAAAAACACTCTGACTATATGTTACTGCTTCACTGTATTTATTGTGCCATTTATTCCTCCTGAAAAATGATATTTTTAAAAATGCAAAATCACTGTTTCACACAGATTGAATCACAAGATGTCTACAGGATCATATGTTAAAGTTTTTGTGCAGTTTCTTGTAAAACTGTTTGTCTCAAGTATGATACTGTCCTAATTTCCAATCTAATGACTCTTAGGCGGAGAATGTAGTTTCTGAACAACTTTAACTAGTAAATGTATTAAAACAATCTGGGAACACTTGGAACTTTTCTGTATTTTCTAATTTGATTTGCTGGCCCTTATCATCACTTAACCCCTATTCTTAATCAGGATATATCAGATATCCAAAATGTAACACGCTGAAAATGTTAGGCTAGATATAAAGGCACATGAAACTTTTGATAGAGCTTTCTCAGTACAAGAACTGTAACAAGATGAGACTGAGTTAGTCGCACGGCAGACTGTAAATGGAAGAAATAGTACAAAAATCTGTTGTTACACAATTTACATTTTGAACATAGCATTATGGAACAGGAGGATACTATGTTTAAACACAGCTAAATTAAAACAGTATATAGGCAGTGCATATTTAAACGTTATAGAACCAGCACAAAATGAGCATAACACTTAATTTAATGTTAATTCTACAGCTTTACAAAATATTTTTCCTCATGTATTTTATTTGTTCAATGGTTATCTCCATGTATAATAATATCAAATTATTATGCTGTCTCAGTCCTAAATCGTATCACTTTTCACAGACCAGAAAATGGCTTGTACTTCACAAAAGATACGTTTATCTGTCTATATGGTGGATTTTAAATTGAACAGTTCCATACATAATTATCTTAATATTAGCTAATCAATCTTTAATTAAAATGTTAATTGCTAATCGAGAGAGTACATAAAATATAAAGCCTACAGTAAATTATTCCTTTTTTGCACCAGGAAGAAAACCACACATTTACATGACAGTGGGTTCTTCAGAATTGGAAATCAAGTGTCTTATGATAGCCAGCTAAAAATGTTACTGAACATGTAGGAGTTGCTAGCTCTCAAAGTGTAGGGAGCGGGAGTTAGTTTTGTTCCTGTTTAAAAATACTCCTTTTTTCAAAAGAGTTGGTAAATTATGTGCAATTGCAATGCAGCAACTCTGATTGGACCCATGGGAAACATCTTGTGGGTGATATCCTTGTCTGATTGTAGTCAATGGGAGTCAGCTGTAGACAGTGGGGCCAGGACTTCATCTCTGGTGTCTTGAGTGGGTAGTTCAGAATTCAGACCCAGTCAATCCTTGCTTTTTGGTTGAGCGTTCCTCTTCTAGTTTGAGTTGTAGGTGTGTGTACGTGTATAATTATAGTCATGTTGCAGGAATTGCGCTAAGATCATAGTCTCATTTCGGTAGGCCATAAACAGCCATCAAATGGGAATAGATTCAAACAAATGAACTAGATGCAAAATACTGTATCCCATTACTTATTCCTTGATTTATTCAATCTACTTATTACATTTAATGACATTGAATTAAACAGCTGTAGTTACATGTATACAGTTATAGCATATCGCATTTTTCAAGTAATAAAGGCATGTATGATTTCCATTTCAAAGTTCTACAAATGGATATGGCCAGCCAATCTCTTTTGGAAACTGTCCTGAGCTAAAGGATGGAATTAAACAAAAACTAAACACAATAAAATTGTGTGGCGATTTATACAAAGCATATTGGATAATTTTAAATAATGAATAATAGCAAACTCTCAGTTGCTGCATGCAGCCTATGACATTTGCCTTGCATCACTAAAATCACTTCTCCCAGTCTTAATGCCAACACAGGTGTTTTGCTTTTTTAACCTGTTTTATTTTTAACTGAGATGCTAAGGAGTACACAATTTAGGCATGTGTTCACACTACAGACTTTTTAGAGTAGTTACGCTAAGCTGCAAACTGTTCAAAACATACAACATTCAAAGCAATGTATTAAGTGAGAAAAATATATGTTTGCATATAAAGCACCATCTGCTGATTATCCCCCCCCACCCCCCAAATCTGTTGGGTTGCCAATCTGTTTAGTTTATGAAAAAAGTATTTTGGCTCTTATGAGTAGAAGGCAGGTGGTTGTTTGTCTGACTTCTTAAATACTAGCATTTTTTTAAAAGGAAAAATGCTATGTACCATCAAACAATAAAGATATAAAATCATGTAGAAGAGTTTTGAAAAATTACAGGCATAAATCCCAGTTCCACACAGTGCCTTTACAGTCAAAGGTCTGATTGGAGTCTATGAAAGTTTGCCTGAGTAAGGAATGATTGTATGAAAATATCCTTTTTGTTGTTTAAAACTGTAATATTTTCATCAAAGAACATCACCTTCTCACCTCACTTTTAATCTTGCGTCCCTTTCATTCCGTGTATTCCAGTGTTCTATCCCACTTGTTGTAAAAGTCACTTAATCTCCGTTTGAGACTGTACACGATTTGCCACAGCAGCATGGCTTCTCTTAACAAGTTCTTCCAAATGGATAAAGAGGAAGATGCCTTTGACATCTCTACAGTGCCAGGAGGATATATCCAGGCCTCAGTCAAGAGGTATAAAAGTGAGGTTATTTTAGGAATGATAGGATTTGTGTACATCACTTAGGTTCATACTGAATAAAATACGGCACTATATTTGAAACATTTATTAGATGATATTATACGTGAATTTTTTAAAGCACTGCTATTTACTTCCTCTGCCCAGGCAATCTACTAGGCTTAAGGAGATATAGTTGGTCTGCATGAGTATTCTAGTAGTTTCAGTGTGAGTGTTTCTTACATACAAGGGTGGATTAATGCTAAAATGGTCCTGAATCTACCATACATTCAAAGTTGGACAATCTACTTCTGAATTTCATCGCCTCCCTCACATTGTCTTCCTCTCATATAGCCCCCTGCATATCACCTTTCTAACCAGTCCAAATCCACACCCCACAGTTAGATATTCCTTCCCAGTCGCCTGGAGGAGCTTTCATCTTCTCACTCCTGAGTTCATGAACTAAGTAACTCTCTCTCTCTCTCTCCCCCGCAAAACAGCACATCTCGTAACAATTAGCAGTGCACAACACTATCACCTGCCACTCCTCCTTCGGCCTCCTCTAAAAGCAGTTCCCCTTCACTTTGATCTCAAGGAATCTATCTTCACTCAACCTGCTTAAGCAGGTTGAATACTCTGTGGAACAAATTGGCATGCACTTGAATTGTACGGTTTCCTTTTCTCAGCTGGAAACAGCGGCCTAAGAGTGATTTCTTTCCTTTTGTATCCCAGGCTGGAACCAGGGACTCTAAAGACAAATCTGCTATTACTGAAATTGTCTGCAAGAGAATGGTATGAGTGATAAGAGTCTAAATTAGCAAGAGTGTAGAAACTAAAATAGATGTAAAACTGATCTTTGCAAAATATCCCTGAAGTCATTATTGAGTGAATAATCTTATAAATGAGGGGTTATATAACTATCACACTCCCTAGAAAAATATATTTGCCCTCTTAGTTGCCTTCAAGAGGTGAATATATTTTGTTACCTGTAGTTGATTTAACCCTTGTGGAACTGAGACAGTTCCAAATGAGGAAACATGGCAAAAGGATTTGGGATCTGTCAGGGAAGAGGAATGTCTGTAGCAGTTGGGAGGCAGACTACATCAAGATACCTGTTTTAAAGATGTCTTGGTCTGCGTCCGTCCTGCCAGAAGGGATTACCAAGCCCTGAACCAGCCACAAATGCTGATTAACAAACTGGTGAAAGCAGGTGTTGGCAAGCAGGTGAATAGATTGGGTGGAAGCAGGAAGGCAAAAGATGCGCTGTAAGAGTGGTGATTGGAGAAAGGAAGAGAGGAAGATTGACGTGAAGTACTTTTTTATGGGAGAAGTTGAGAGAGTGTAGATCAGCCGAAAAGCTAGTGTAAATTTTGGGGCGAATGAGAGAGGTTCTGCATCTTTGGGGCACAATTGTGGGAGAAAAGAGAGATTTCATCTGCACTCTAAAGGCGCGGGAGTTCTATTTATTTATTTTAAAATAAGGATATTCGTAGTGGATCTGTAAAGTGCTCTTACATTTATCTTACAATAAAGGCCCCTGGAGCTTCAACCTTTTTGCTAAATTATCTTTAAAAAAAGCTTCAAGTGAAAGTTTAACAATCCCTCTCCTCCAGTAAAGATTGTTCAATAAAATAATAACTGTGCAACTCCTGGCCAGACTCCAGCATTCAGGCCTAAAAGGCTGTGGCTGCGAGGATCACTGTCTCCTTTTCCCCTGTCAGGCAGCCAGAGCTTTTGGGAGGGGCTGGGATCAGGAACACTTCATAGAGCACCCTCTTGCTCATGCTCATGCTCTGACATGAGCACTCTTCAGAGAAAGCTTTGTGAGGTTTGGGCACTTGCTCCTGGGCCAGTTGGCAATCAGGCAGGATGAACATACCTCTTCTACCCATACAAGCATCACTGTGGCCCTGAATTTGGTCTTTCATCTTCAGCTCTTTCTTAACATTTCTAAATGTACCTTTTAGGCCAAATCTCAGTTATCTTCTCTTAGGACAAGTCTACACCTTGGTGCTACATTGGCACAGCTGCGCCGCTGTATCACATCTAATGAAGACCTTCTATGCCAACGGGAGAATGCTCTCCCGTTGGCATAATTACACCACCTCCGCGAGAAGCATAACTGTGTCATCAGGAGAGCATCTCTCACTGACATAGCACCGGTGTTGACGGTGCGAAACTTGCGTTGCTCAGGGGCGGGGGCTTTTTCACACCCCTGAGTGACATAAGTTAGATCGACTTAACCAGAAGTGTAGACCTGCCCTTAGAATTTCAATATGAGGCATACATAAATCTAGTTTTTTGCTCCTAAGCCATAAGACTATTGATGCCGTTTTAGAAGTCAGTTTTGCAAAAGCAGCCCCTTAAAATACATCTGATAAAAATGTAAACAAACTCTTTATGTCAGTGACATACAGATGGCCTTCTTATTGCCTTCCCGAGATGAGGATCATTTCCAGTTTACTTCTAATACTCTTGCGAATTTAAAATGTCATGCTTAATAACCATCTGTTGATTTAATAAAAGATAATTCTCTTGGATAGCCCCGTTAAGCTGGGCAGTTTGTTTACATTGGGTTCCTGCCCAACAGCAAGTTATAACAAAGCCTAACAAATTATACAACAAATAAATCAAAGCATAGCCATGGGCCAAATTCTGCACTGATTTGCACACTGTACAACCACAGTCAGGCCATAATGCGGCTTATAGAGACAAATTATGTAATATGCCCACAAGTTGACCTTATCTTATGTAATAAACTACAGATTTCCTTGTTATAGATGTAGTGTTAAATTTTTTTGTTAAAGGATTTTCATACTGAAGCAAACTTGAAATGGAGTCTTTGTTTACTTAGGACCAGATTGTCCAAGAATTTAGGTGTGTGCACAGCAAATGCAATTGTGTTTCCTAACTTACACCTACAGATACTATGGCTGCATGTGCAAACTGTGTAGTTACCAACACAATTTTTTTGAGTAACAGGTGCAGGTAAAAGCAAACAGTCAGTATAACTTGAGGGGAAAATAATAATTTAATTGGATTGTTCATATTTATTTTTAGCTTGTAAGGTAATTGTGCTTCAGAAACAATGATTGGCTCCTGAGTTTGGCTGTCAATGTTTATTTGGAGCGCACACAGATCCAGTAAAGACATAACTGATCAAAAACCTTCTGCAGACAGAGGTGCCTATCAGGAAAAGAGCAGTTCAGCCGTGTAAAGGTGTGATAAAACAGCCATATTAGAAACAGCACCAGATATTAGTGCAAATTGTAGTATTAATTTGACTAACTTGGCCCCACACCTAGAGTTCATAAATGCACACATGGGAATCTCTGAATTAGTCAGCTCTAATTGCATCATTTAACGTGAACATTTTAAAGGTGTTGTATTTTTAATGTGAACATTTTATGCCTAAAAATGTATCTTCTAATTTGGATTTTTCTCAGTCCAATTACTTGGTTCTACTCCAAATTGTTTTTCTTTTTCTTTAGAAAATAGTAAATAATTTAATATGCTTGGATAAATGCAGCAATAACTTCCTGGGAGTTTTGCTGGAGTAATGAATGCAGAATCTTGCTCTATCATTGTGATGATGACAAAACATTAGCCAAGATTGTACTGAAACTACTGCTTTGGTAATTGTCACTGAAGATCTACTCAAGTGCATAAAGTAACATGCATGACTAAGGCTCTGATCTTGCAGTATGAAGTGTGTGGTGTGAACTTGGGGAACCCCACTGATTTCAGTAGGGCTTGGCATTTCACTGGGACATGGCACCAGTTCAGCAGTCTTCCCACACAACATGTTGCAGGATCAGGGCCTAAGTGTGTTCTGGTTCTGATACTAAGGGCTGGTCTTCACTACGGGGACGTTGACGCTGCTGCAATCGATGCAGCAAGGATAAATTTTTAGCAGGTCTAGTGAAGACCCGCTAAAATGATTGCAGAGTGCTCTGCTGTCGACTCCAGTACTCCAACTCTCTGAGAAGAGTAAGGGAAGTCAACTGGAGAGTGTCTCCCGTCAGTGCAGCACAGTGAAGACACCAGAATAAATTGAACTAAGCTACGTCGACTTCAGCTGTGTTATTCACGTAGCTGGAGTAGTGTAACTTAGGTCAATTTACCCCCATAGTGAAGACAAGCCCTAAATCAGCTACCAAATACACTATCAGAACTTTGAGGAAAAGATAGTGTCTTCTGACCTCTTTGTACAGATCCTAGCACAATGGGACATTAGTTCTGATTGGGGTATTGGGGCATTATTATAATGCTAAATAATAAAGCTCCTTGAGTGCCTGTCTGCTTACGCCTTTTAATTAGTTTAGCAGCCATGTTTAATAATGGTTTAAACACCATTGTGGTATGGTGGGTTCTAATCTAGCTTGTTCAGTCAGTGGCGTTCATCTTCAAACATTGGGTTAAATCCTGATCTCATTAAAGTCAATGGTAAAACTCCCTTTCACTTAAAGGCCTAGCAGGGTTGATTGATTTAAATCACCAATTTTTAATCATGATTTAAATAAGCAGACAGGAAACCTTGATTTGCATTTTTACTTTTCAGTTATTTTCCTGAAGAAAATTGCATTCTTATTGGTTGGTATAACCATTACAACTTTTTTTGAAATATTTTTTGTTTACCAGGAGGAAACACTATATTCATACACTCTTAAGCAATTGTGTAGCTCAGTGGTTCTCCACCAGGGGTATGTGTACTCCTGGGGGTACATAGAGGTCTTCCGGGGGTACAACAACTCATCTTGATATTTGCCTAGTTTTACAACAGTCTACATAAAAAGCACTAGCGTAGACACTACAAACTAAAATTTAATACAGACAATGACTTGTTTTACTGGTCTATATACTATACAGTGAAATGTAAGTACAGTATTTATATTCCAATTGATTTATTTTATAATTGGTAAAAATGAAATTGTAAGCAATTTTTTCAGTAATAATGTACTGTGACACTTGTATTTTTGTGTCTGATTTTGTGAGCAAATAGTTTTTAAGTGAGGTGTAACTTGGGAGTACACGAGAGATCAGATTACTGAAAGGAGTACAGTAGTCTGGAAAAGTTGAGAGCCACTGGTGTAGTTTAACATACGTTTAGTTATATTCTTAATGTTTACATTTTTTATGTAATGGTGACCAACACATGTTTACTAGATGGCAATTTTTTACTCATGATTTGTAAAATTGCACTTGGATGAAAACTGGAATTCAATTAAATGTACAAAAACATTGTCTCAAATTCACCATAGTGGATATCTAAGAGGGGCGGGGGAATAAATTAACAAAATATATTTAAAATTAAATGATGTGTTTAAAATATGTATTGACTTTAACTAGTGATTTGATGGATGGTTTCTGGTCATCATGGGCCAGATTTTCAAAGATATTTGTGCCTAAAAATGCATATAGATGCCTATTAGGATTTTCAAAAGTGTGTAAGCAAGCTATGCACCTAACTCCCATTCAAATCAAAGGGGATTAATTAGCAGCTAACTTGCTTAGGTACTTTTGAAAAATCCCAGTAGGGATGTACGTGATTCTGTAGGTGTCTAAATACCTTTGCAAATGTGGCCCCATGTCCTTCAAGTTTTTAGAATGAGTAGATCTCAGTGTCTCCCACCTGGTCTTTATTCATAGACTGGAAGAAGAAAAAATGCTTTCTGTTCTTTCAATTCCCAATCAGTTACTCGATTTTTGAATGAACTAGTCCAGATGAAGAAAACATTCTCTCTGCACCTGCAAACTACACTGGAATCAAAAGTAATTAAGGCAAAAGCTTTTCTGCATAGCTGAAACTGAAAGTACTTGTATTTGGAAAAATGTAAATACCATGATTGACTCCATTGTACAGACTGAAAATAATATGTAGTACATGACATTTTGACTTACTTATAAGCTTGAGTTGCTTTCAAAAGTTACATATATTTCCCCTTGGTGCTGTAGATAATTAAAAAAGCAGCATGCTTTAACTCACTAAAATTTGAGGCGGGCTCATTGATGCAGCAAATTATATTTTTATTTACATTATTATAATAGGTTGTATTAAGACCTGAACATATGTTGTCATAACTTCAAATTTACCTTTATACCAATTTTTAAAAGAAAAACATATTTAATTCAAATTTAAAAATCAAATGTAATTTTAAAAAAAATCATCCAACTTATGGGTCAGGATTTCACACATCATGTTTAAAACTAGGTGTCTATCAAGTTCACATAAAACATGCTTTCTCAATACAGCTAAACCCTGTCTGTTACCTGACCGAACTGTTGTGAACTAGAGCAGACTGATCGCTAGAAAATATAGTGGTAGTTGAAAGTTTACTGGATAAAAGAAAAGGAGTACTTGTGGCACCTTAGAGACTAACAAATTAATAAGATAAAATAAAAGTAGTGAGTTTGGATCACTGTTATTTGTGGGATTATATTATTTGTAATTAGTGTATTTCTGGCTGGCATTTGTATAAATATTCATAAATCGCTAAAGATTCAGAAATGTTACCACAGCTAATTTAATCAGTTCTAACTTGGTGTCAGCTTGGCCACAACCAAATTGAAATACTCCAACACACTTCTTAGTGGGCTCAAAATTTCATGAGCCAGGGGTTTGTGTCCTGTTAATGCAACTGAAATGTTCCTATTGGTAAAGGGGAAAACAAATTATTGTGTGCATGTGACACACAGAACCATTGCTAACAAGCTTCTAGAAGCAAACTCCCATTTTTCAAAAAAAAAAAAAAACATTGAAAAGCATATTTAATACTGTTACTTGTTGCTTTTTTCATAAAATAGTTACTTAGGCACTTTTTACTGAGTTTGAAATGAGGTAATGTAAACTATTTTTTGGATGATAAAACTGACACTGAAAAAAATAAAAACAAACCTGCATACATCAAACGCTGATTGGATTTGAACTCAGTACTTGATATTGCTGCCATCTGCTTTATCCGCTGCATTAAACAGACTGATTAGCAGCCATGGGATTTAGAGGTATTATGGCCACCAGAGGGAGGCCATATTATTCTAGGAATGCAAAAATGTCAGTGCAGGTAAAAGTTGATGTGACTCACAGATGACACAGTAAATTAACAAAATATTTTATGTTCATTTTAGCTATGGTTATCTCAATAGACAGAACACATACTAAAATGATGGACTCAATATATTTAATACTGAAGTGACAAGGTCACTTTAAAAACTAAAAAAATCCTTTAAATTGAAAACCATACATCAGTGCACGATAATACTCTCTCAAGAATGGTTTCGCTTTTCACCTTTGTTTCTTTGCTGACCTGTGTCCAGTCTCATCATTTCTTCTGTGTTACTGTCTAACTGTTTGGGCCAAATCATGGTTTTCTATGTGTTTTTTAAAAAAACAAAAATAAGAAAAAAACCCAAACCCACTTAGAGTAGTCAAAGTTTAAATGGACCCCAACTTCAAAAATAGTTAGAAGTAATTTTAGGAAGTGCACTCCCTCAGTCTGCCTACTAATTTTTGTGTTTTGGCAATCACAAACCTCCCCTGTTACTATGTAAGCGAGCTACAGAAACAGGGAAATTGACTGATTGTACAGAAATGTTTAGCGTAAGCAAACTACAAATATAGAAAGAAAATAATTTAGTTTATCTAATCTTTTTGTTTCATTCATCTAAGGTGTTAATAATAGGTAGGAAAATATTCAGCTATCTGGACATTTCAGTTGATAATGTCCCTTTTCCATAGAAATCTCACCATTTTTAAGTCCACGGAGTTTCTGTTGTATTTCCCTATCTGATGGGAAAGGTTTGGCAGTCTGAAGAATCAGAAGCATTGTCTCCTGCCATATATGTCCCAAAAATCGACATGGAAAATCCTTCAGATCTCAAGTATCCCCATGTAGTAATGTCTGGGTGTCTTATACTTGTGACAGTATGGTTTTCATAGAAGCTATGCTGCCAGGGTTCCATGCCCTGCCTTGTCCAAAACAAACCCTCAGAGGTTTGAAGATTCAGAGAAGGGAAACTATATGCATGGATCTTGAGGGTAACATTAATTCCAGTAGATGCTCCACTGTGGGTTTGTCACCTACAGTAACTGCCTACTACGTAAAAGGCCCCACAGAGTCCTGACTATGGAGAGTTCAAATGGAGGAATTTCCATGGGATTACAGAGAGATGTTTCTTTTAACATTTTTTAGCCATTTGAGCGGATTTCCTGCATCTTTTTAATCCACTTTCTGGCTAAAATCAGATGAGCTTACAACACATCTAGATAATCAATTAGGGCAGGGACCTTGTGTTCTTACATGTTTAGAAAGGGTTTTATAAAATAATTAAGACACCAAAACACAGAAAGAATGAAGTTGTCAATGCCTGATGGTTTCAGAAATGCTCCAGACTTTCTATTACGTACTGTATTCTGGAGATAGGAACACTAACAGTGTTGTTGTGATTTTAATAAACTGGTCTTTAAGTCACTACTGTGACTCTCAGTTGGTTTCAGTAAAAATGTATTTGTTTTAGGGGGAATGTATTGGTTTTAATAAAAACCTAGTCTCAGATGGAGTTTTATTGGTTTGAGTTAAAATACATTGATTTTGGCTGAAATATTTGGGCTTTGAGCTAGATGAATTTATTTTAGTAGTAATGCGTTGGAGCTGGTGGAATTCTTTTTGTTTCAAATGTCCCCATTTAAAAGAAAATGTAGTGTTTTAAAGAATTTATACAGGCATTAATCAGTCAGGCATCGGATCTTCAGAGCCTGCCATTCTTTCTAGAACATAAACTCCACTGTTATGGCCCTCAAAGGAGAGAATGTTTTAATCTTATTTTTGAATGAAGGTAATTGTAAATCTATTCTGTAAAATGTTTGTCTTATTAAAGTACTGTCTTAATTAAGTTAGAGATTTCACTCTTAATTCAAGGCTAACAAGGCTGCTTGACTAATGCCTACATACTTTCTTCAAGCGGTTCAGTTTAATTAAAGTGAGGGAGGTGAGACATTATGCTTTGTTCACAAATCTGAGAGCCAGAAACTCTCGGGTTCTAATTGCAAACCTGACACTGACTCCTCCTATGGCCTTGAGCAAATCACTTAGGCTACGTCTCCACTACAAACTAGGGGTGTGATTCCCATTCTCCTGTCCATTTAAATAGCAAAGAAGCCACAGGAGCAGCTGAGGCACTGTTTAGCTGTGCTGAGTGCTTGCCTGCCTGAAACCAGAGGGCACTTACTTGGCCTGGCGAAACTGTGAAGCTCCTACCACAGCTATACAGTGCACGCATATACACGCACGTGCTCTCTCGCGCTCTCTCTCTGTTTGTGCCAGCTAGCTTGATGAGAGCTTGTGTATGCGAGTAGGGGAATCGTACCCCGGGCTCCTAGTGTAGACTTAGTCTTGTCCTGACTGATGCAGATTCTCATCTCCCTCGTACCATCATAAATTTTCCATAATCCTTTAGAAGTCAATGGTATTACTCTAAAATTAGTATTTTTCCTTTTGAGTGTGCTTATCCATCTGTAAGATGGGAACATTTTCCTACCTCACAGGGTTGTGGTAAAATTAATTAGGTAATGTTTTAAAAGCACTCTGAAGATCAGAAGTGTGGCCTAAGTGCCAAATTCTGTCATTAATGGATGGAGTGAGTTTTACTGAATCCAATAAATTTCACTTGGAATTAGTACCCCATTGCATGAAAGAAAATACTACATTTGAAACAAAACCAGGGCCAAAATATTTAAACTCAAGCCAATGACCATTTAACTTTGCCAACAAATTATTCTTGCTAATGTACAGCCATTATGCAAATATCATCTGCACTTTGGTTATTACTGTCCTCAGAGCATCCAATATATATACCCACAACAGGTATGAGCCCAAATTCCCCTCCCCCTTCCACTCCACCCACCCAAGATGAAACATACTGGAAAGGATTTTGAGGGAGGAAATCTCTGGAAGTATTCCCACACTGAGATCTCCCCACTTCCTCCAGTCTGTGAAAGGCAGGCCTTGACATCCAGCCCCCAATTCCCAGGAAGATTGCAGAGCCCACCTCTCCCCATGAACCACTGGGTCTTCTGGAGTTCCTCACCTCTCGATCCCTGGAAGCATGGATCCAATAAACCTGCACTACCAGTTCCTCTCCCTAGTTATGGGTGTCCTGGAATGCATGGCTGGTGAGACCCACAGTAAAGACAATAAAGCCTAAGGCTGTATTGTCTTTTCTGGAGGGAGAAGAAAAGATGCATGTTCCCCTCACCTCTGTTCCCACCCACAGCTCAGTTTCTGGCCCACCCATTCCTTTACAATTTCCACCCTCTTTGCCCACGTGTGCTTGGGGGATGTCAAGGAGGTGGCTGATTTTACATGGTCTGGTACAGATGCAGGCCCTGGTCACCATAGCTTCTGAACTATTCCTAACCCAGTTGCTTCACTCAGCCCCAGGATAGTCAATTGTATCTCATTTTAAAATGAGTTACTCTGAGTAACATGAGTTCTTTCTGTGAACTCAGCAATGACTGTATCCTGGACTAATTGACTCAGCAGCCGCCAGCCTCAGTTCTTTTAGCCTAAGACCAAAAAATATCTTAGCCACTGTCTCATAAGCAGGAAGGCATCTGAAGTTATTCAATAGATACATATGTGTCTACAGGTGGCTTGTTATTAAAAAGTCAACATTTACCACCAATTGCTGTACTTAAAATAGGAAACAATCAGTATCTCAGACACTGCAGCATGACAACCATTGGTGAAGGTGTTCCCCCTCACTCCCCCAATAGTAACCACTGTGCTTTGTGAGTCTCAAAAATCCAAATTCTGAGCAGCCCACAAAATTCTATCGTAAATCCCTGAGTGTTCCAGAACTTGTGTAACATACAGATTGAGAGCTCGTAAATAGAGGAGTGTTGTCAAAATCTGGTGGCTAGCCCACAATGATATTTGGCCAAAAAAATATTGCTTGTGAAAGCAGATGCAATTTCAGTGAATTTGTTGGCCTTGCACCCTCTGATGTCATCAGTAAAAGTGAGTCATTGGCTGAGCTGCTTATGCTTGGCAATCTGGTCCTGTGTTCACAAATCTATTCCATTGTTCATAATTAGTATGTTTATGTTTTTTTGTGTTTGTTTTACTGTGGACAATAACATCTATACTGTGGAATGAATTTGCAGGATCTGATGCAATTAACTTCATATATCAAACAGATATAACAGTGTCGTAGGTATGAAATCTGATCCATGCTTTGACCAATGTCTGTTAAATATAAACCAAATCAATTTTCAACCCAAAATTTTAACAAATGTATGTACAGAATGTTGTTTGCAGGTAATTAACGTGCAAAACGTACTTTTTATAAAATGATGTGGTTCTGTGTATGCATCTGAGGTTCATAGGCTATATTCTCTCTTCACAGTTGTTTGTTCAACTCAGAGTAAACTCAGTGGGAGGTGTATATTAGTATCTAAGGATTCTGTTTTAGTTCTATATATTTTATTACTGCAAATCAGTATTTTATTTACAAAATACACAGTTCATCTGCATCTGAGTCCTATTAACTTTAATGCGAATTTTGCACAACTGATTAAAGCAAATGGACCTCTCTGTTAAAATTCAAACTAATATGGTTTATAAGCAAATTAATTACTTACACCCAAATAATTATCCTATACTAATACACTCCAGTTACAAACGTACATTATATATGTTAATCAGTTTGTCGTAAATGAATCAGTTTTATATACAGACTAATAAAATGGACATATCATAACATCTTATTCACAAAACAATGTAACAAGGAAACAGATTTCTGTGCAAGTATATTTTAATTTTAAAATGTGAAGTAGAGATTAAATCTATGTGCCTGTTATATGAATCCATATAACTTGTATGAATCAATGTGATATACAACCAGTCTTAAATTCTGACATGTTTGGTACATCATTATGAGTTATATTGTGTATGAAAAGTTTCTGGTTTTAAGATAGGTTGACAAACAGCTCAGATTTTAATGAAAAGTTTTACCTTAATTTTTAAAATGGTCATTTTAGCCGAGGGGAGATACTGTCCCTTTATAGCAGAGCATCTAACTTCCTTCCTAATTGAGGTTATTTGTTGGCTACAGCAGAATCATCCATTTTACTGTTATAGGGGGCAAAATTCTGAAATTCAGTATATGCAATACTTCTTTCTGTACAGGAGTGTTCATGTTTTTCTCCTATTTGCATCACTAGGAAACTGGTGTTTAAAAAAAAATAACATACTTCATTTTATGGAAAAGTATGATATTTACTAATGTAGTGAAAATGATTCCATGAATTTGTCTACCCATAAGATGAAAGTGCACACTCATACCCAACTACAAATTAAATGTTGAGCTGCCTCCTTGTCTTTATCTTCCCATGTACTCCTGAATGTTTTTGCCTATTCTGGTGAAACAAGTAGCTAGTCTAAAATGTTGTAACGCAAATGAATTGCACCAACTCTATACAGCATTCTGAATGTACAATGACATGAAAAGCGGCAAGTAAATTTTAGAAGTGCTGAATTATTAAAATTACAAAAACAAAAGAAACGGCCTACCTGAATACACTAAACAGTCTATATAAAAACGACAGGTATATAATAATTGATGGTTTGTTATCTTAATGTTTTGAATTAAAACTCCCTACAGAACCATATGAAACCCAGTAGTAATTCTAAAGTGTCCTTTTTATAAGGAAAAACTGTTAACTCGCAGCAGGAGCACTACCTGAAAGGGAGGTCAGCTCTTGGCTAAAATGTAAGGTAATATATCATCGAAGAGTAATTAATCAGACTGAGGAGGACACAAACATTAGATTCACAAGGGCAATCAAGAGCGTATATAGCAACATGAGAGACACCAGAGGAAACAGCTTGGTGTCTTGATCTCACTGAGACTTTGCTCTCTTCCTAGTGCTATTGATTGTGATTCTACAGTTAGGGTTGTAAGTGTACTTCCATTATAAGCCATGGATTTCAAAAGTTTTATAATGGGGCTCTAACTGTTTTCTTGGTGGGGAAATTTACTAAAATACTACAAGTTAGCCAAAAGAGCAAATTCTTTTATCAACCTCAAAACAAGGTTCTGGTCACTTTCTGAATTTTTTTTTACCAATGTACGTGTGTGTACCAATGTACGAGCATGCACATACTTGAATGTAGGAAATCTGCATTGATGTCCTTTATTGTCGACAGGTTTCAGAGAAGCAGCCGTGTTAGTCTGTATTCGCAAAAAGAAAAGGAGTACTTGTGGCACCTTAGAGACTAACCAATTTATTTGAGCATAAGCTTTCGTGAGCTACAGCTCACGTCATCGGATGCATTCAGTGGAAAATACAGTGGGGAGATTTATATCCACAGAGAAAATGAAATAATGGGTGTTACCATACACACTGTAAGGAGAGTGATCACTTAAGATGAGCTAATACCAGCAGGAGGGCGGGGGGAACCTTTTGTAGTGATAATCAAGGTGGGCCATTTCCAATTGGGTGGGCTCATCTTAAGTGATCACAGAATGCTACTTCTGCTGAAGTAAGTGGCCTGCTACACTGACATCATAACTCCACCTCCATGAGAGGCACAGTGCTTATGTTGGAGTAGTTAGGGTGACACAGTGTCCATGTAGATGTCCATGTAGATATCTACATGGAAACTGTGTCACCCTAACTACGGCAGACTAACATTGCTTACATCGACTGGTGGCTGTCATTCTTGCCAGTTTCTGGCTGTGAGCCCAGCACCCCACTCAATTAGCACAGAGCCTATCAGCTGTGAAATTTACATTCTTGTCAGTTTCACAGCTCCAGCTGTGAGCCTTGCTGGGCTGGCTGGAGGCAGCCATGAAACTGACAAGACTGTCAATTTCACTTCTGATAGACTCTGTGCAATGAAATTGAGTCTGCACCAGGCTCACAGCTGAGGCTGTCACCTTGGGGGCGGGTGGGGGGCTCCAGCTGTCCGTGCCTCACAATTTCCCACTTCAGTTGGTGCAAGTGCTCTGGTGAGGATGTGCACCACTGGCAGAAGGAGGGTAGTGTGGACACCAACAACGGACTGAATTACTGTGGTGGCTGTAGATCCACCTAAATTAAATCAACCTAATTTTGTTGTGTAGACAAGCCCTTAGGCTTGAATAATTAAGACCAGATATCCCTGCCTTCCACATTCTTGTTCAAATGTTTGTGGTGGTGTTGCTAAAACATTTAAATCACTTGTCCACAGGTGGCCTTTATCAGTCAAACAGAAACCATTTCCCTCTATTACTGTTAACTGAAGACGCACCCTTTCAATTCTAGACTTCATGTAAGATCAGTATCTTCAGTTCTTAGTTTGAAAAATACTCAGTAGGAAAAGTTGCCCTGTCACACTGATGGAGTGACTAAGGCCCTGGTCCTGCAAAGACTTACTTTTAAGCGCTTGAGTATCTCACTGAGTTCAATAGGGCTACTGATGTGCTTAATCCAGAGTAATGTAGTGCAGGCAGGGACCTCAAGAGACCATCTAGTCCAGCCAGAGGTGAAAGTAAGCCGGTACGCCCCAGTATGGCAAGAGCTGGTGTGCCGTACTGGGGCAGCCCAGCTTCCTCGAGGCAATTTAAAGGGCCTGGGGCTCCCAGCAGTGGCTGGAGCCCCAGGGCCTTTAAATTGCCTCTAGAGCCCCACTGCTGGAGCCCTGGGATAGTGACTGTAGGGCTCCAGCGGCTATTTAAAGGGCCTGGGGCTCCCCTGCTTCTACCACCCCAGCCCTTTAAATAGCCGCTGGAGCCCCGCCACCACTATTCCAGGGCTCTGGGGGCTATTTAAAGGGCTGGGGCAGTAGAAGCAGGGGAGCCCCGGGCCCTTTAAACAGCCCCCAGAGCTCTAGGGTAGGTGGGGGCTCCAGGGGCTATTTAAAGGGCCGGGTCTCCAGCTGCCTCTGCTGCTCTGGTCCTTTAAATAGCTGCTGGAGTCCTGCTACTTCCCCAGGGCTCCGGTGGCTATTTAAAGGGCTGGGGCAGTAGAAGAGGGTAGCCATGGGCCCTTTAAATAGCCCCTGGAGCCCCAGGCTGCTGCTGCTACCCTGGGGGGGGAGGGCACTTACGTTACAGGGTGGGCTGGGGCTGGCTCTGACCCACTCAACCCCGCCCCTTCCGCCCTAGGCCCCACCCCTTCAGGGGGCCAGAGCTGTCCCCAGCGTACCAGTAAGTCACTTGACTTACTTTCACCCCGGAGTCCAGCCCCCAGAGCTGAGGCAAGACCATGTATATCTAGACCATCCCTGATTGGTATTTGTCCAGTTTCTTCTTAGAAAACCTCCAGTGACGGGGATTCAGTAACCTCCTTTGGAAGGCTATTCCAGTACTTAATTATCCTTATACTTGGAAAGTTCTTACTAATATCTCACCTAAATCTCTCTTGCTGTAGATTAAGCCCATTACATCTTGACCTCCTTCAGTGAACATGGAGAACGATTGATCACCATCCTCTTTATAACAGCTCTTAATGTATTTGAAGACTGTTATCAGGTCCCCCTGGAGTCATCTTTTCTCAAAACTAAATATGCCTGGTAGTTTTTAACCCTTAGTTATAGGTCAGGTTTCCTAGATCTTTTCTCATTTTTTGTTGTTGCTCTCTTGGGGACTCTCTCCAAATTACCCACTTTTGTTATAGCATAACATCCAGAAATGGACTCAGTACTCCAGCTGAAGTCTCACCAGTGCCAAGTAGCATGGGGCAATTACCTCTCATGTTTTACATATGACACCTCTGTTTATACACCCCAGAGTGATATTAATCTTTTCTGCAACTGCATCACTTTGATGGTTCATATTTAATTTCTGATTACTGTGACCCCAGATCCTTTTCACCAGTCAACGTTAAACACATGGGTAACTCTTTGCAGGATTGAGGCCTGTCTCTGAGCACAAGAGAAATGATTTTTACTGTTCTCAAACTCCTACTCTTTGTCCGACTTGCAAAACTATCCAACAGTTTATCTCAAGAGAGACCCAGGATTGAAAGAGCAGGAAGTTGAAGTCAAGGTTGAAATATGTCAACAGAGCTTACAATTAGAGCTGGTTGGGAATTTCTCAGTGAAACACTTCTGAAAATGCCATTTCATCAAAAATGAAACTTTTTTGCACAAATGTGTGTTTTAACAAAATGTGGATCTGGAAGGTTTGACGTTCAGGATATCTTTTTGCACATCGCAGTGGCACGCCCTAACTGCTAGACTATTGGCTGTTCTGGGATGGGAGGGGCTCTTGATTTCTCATAAAACATTTTGAAAGGGCTTTTTTTTTTTTTGTTCTGCATCAAAATGAAAGCAAATTTTGAAACTTCAAAAATTTTCACAAAACAGAGTTATTGTTCTCCAGCCAGCCCTACGTCTAACATGCTGGCTAGGGTTTAGGTGTACCACTGACCACCTAGAGACACTGACCTACGGAGTCAAAAAAAAGAGAAATCTTTGGAGCCAAATGCACTAGGTGCACTTCTGTCCTTTCTGGTGCACGTGTATAGAATAGCTGAGAACTGTAATATATGAGACAGTGAGATACATTATGGTCTAGGTGTGGTTACTCTCCCACAATGTATGTGAATTAATTTACTGCAGCATCAGTTCCATTTACCTACAAAATAAACAGAGGTTTAAAACATGTTTTGTCCTAACAATAACAGAAAAATACAAAAATGATATTCAGCAATTAATTGTTCCACTTTGTTACTATTTATAAAATAATATTGAAAGTGAACAAGATTTAACCAATAGGGGCTACTGATATATGACACTCACTTCAGGGCCAGATTTTCAAGTGATCAGTACCTAGCAGTTCTCATTGAGAACAATGGCAGCTGCTGAATGTTTAGCACTTTCTAAAATGAATTAATTTTTACAGTGTGTACCATTAAATGTGTTCCTAAAATATGATTGCACAGTGAAAGAATCATAGTATAAATCTTACTTGTTTAAAACCTCTCTTTGTGATAGATTCTTATAGCTCTTTGGTCTACCAAGTAATTAATTTTAAAATCTTAGATAAATACATATTCTGTCTGCATGTAAATTACTCTGGAGAGCTATTATGTTGTGTAGACTGTCTAATGCATATTTTTAAGATTGTCTGTACACCTGTATTTATATAATAGACAATTCCACTCTTCCAGAATCATGATAGATTTTCATGATAACTACATTAGCATCCACTTCATCTCTCTGAGCCATCTCATGGGGTTTGGCTTTCTAATCCCCCCTCTGTTTTCCTAGGGATAGAATGGGGTTCTCCCTCCATTCACAGGCTTGACTGACTGCTCTTACCCTTAAGGAGATTGCCTCGTCACTAATTTGACATCACTTTTGTGTTCCAGAGATAAAAATTTCAAAACTAGGACTCTAAAGTTAGGCTCATGAATCCAAATTTCACCATCTAAATAAATAGCCTGATTCTCAGAAATGCTGATCATCCCACAGCTCCTTCTGAAGACAATGAATGCTTCTGGATGCTTGATACTTTCCAAAAGTAGGCTGTTTATTTAGGATCCTATTTTTGCAAATCATGTGCTAGGTTCCTTTTCTTTACCTGGACCACTAAAACTTTAGCCACTCCAGTTCTTAAAAGGCCCAGACATCAAGTATCCTGTGAGCTTATTGCTATCTCAGCTTGCCATTTTTCATCTGTTACCAAAACCAGACACTGGCACCATATATTGGTGGTTCTTATTGATCTTAGCCATGACTGCTCTTATTTTCTTTGTTTAGACATATCCACAATCTTCGTAGTGAACAACTGTTAGCTAATAGTTTCAGGTTTAGTAAATATGGAGAAGTGCTATGATCTAACAAAATATTATATATGAATGCCAGCGGTCTTGAACTAGTGATGGCGGAAGCTTAAGGTTCAGAGATTCATTTTGGCTGATTGCTGAATTGGGAGTTGAGGTGGGAAGGATATAGGGCAGTGGTTTTCAGCCTGTGGTGCGCGGACCCCTGGGAGTCTGCAGACTGCATCTAAGATTCCAAAGGAGTTTGCACCTCCATTTGAAACTTTTAGGGGTCTGCAAATGAAGAGGTTGAAAAATAACGAAAATAAGGGACTTCATATGAGGAGAGATTAAAGAGGTTAAGACTTTTCAGCTTGGAAAAGAGGACACTAAGGGGGGGTATGATAGAGGTATATAAAATCATGAGTGGTATGGAGAAAGTGAATAAGGAAAATTTATTTACTTGTTCCCATGATATAAGAACGAGGGGCCACCAAATGAAATTAATGGGCAGCAGATTTAAAACAAATAAAAGGAAGTTCTTCACACAGTGCAGTCAACCTGTGGAACTCCTTGCCTGAGGAGGTTGTGAAGGCTAGGACTATAACAGGGTTTAAAAGAGAACTCGATAAATTCACGGAGGTAAAATCCATTAATGGCTCTTAGCAAGGGTGGGTGAGGAATGGTGTCCTTAGCCTCCATTTGTCAGAGGGTGGAGATGGATGGCAGGAGAGAGATCACTTGATCATTACCTGTTAGGTTCACTCCCTCTGGAGCACCTGGCATTGGCCACTGTCGGTAGACAGGATGCTGGGCTGGATGGACCTTTGGTCTGATCCAGTATGGCCATACTTATGTTCTTATGTTCAGGCCCAGACCTGCATATCTCTTCACCAATAACAAATGTATTAAGTCTGCTACTCCCAACTGAACTTACATTCAATAGATATACAAATAATACATGTTATAATTTATTTTGCTTCCAAAAGTGTAGCAACCGCACCAACCTCAGCCATTTGCAAGTTGAAAAATTCTGACAGGTGAGCATTGAGCTATGATTAAATGACTGGAAAAGTGAATAAAAACTTAACACTTTACTGAAATAGTTTCCATGGGAACATAAATGTGACCCTCCCCTCATGTCTTATTCAGCCATTTCTTTGCATTGTTTATTCTGACCTTATATTTTTAAAAGTCCATTTGAAAAGTCAAGCATTTGAGAATTCTAGCAAGGGATTGTTATATTAATGGACCCTGAAATGCCTTAAACTCAAATGTTCAAGTTAATGGTTTCCAGTGGCACACACAGAATCTGAAATATAAGTCACTAAATGATGTTCATTTTCACTTTACCGGCAACAAAGTTTTACTCTGCTGTTTTATTACTCTGACTGGGCAATCTTGCTCCAGAATCTTTTGCAGTATTTGTCATGATGGCATTGGAATGCATCAAAAATAAATGCCAGTAACATTTAATAGCATCCTTTCTCTAATGTATACTGGAACATGAAAACATTTCACTGCACTGTACTGATTGTTGATAAATATAGAGAATGAAAGAGTCAGTTACTGCTCAGTAATTCCTGTGTGTAAATCTGCATTCGGGAATACTTACAAAACCAATGTACCTTATGTGACTTAGTCTAACCTAGTTATAGACTGAACAGTCGATAGTTTTTGTAACTAGAGATTGATAAAATGTGAGCAATAATCATTCTATAAAATAGTTTTCCGCTCTAAGTCATATGAGCTTGCGTAAAACCACTTGGATCCATATATAATTAAACAGTTTTCTGACACAACTTTAACTATGGATTCACTGCTGCTGCACCATAGTAAATTATATTTACCAGAAGCACCCAGCTACTTTAAAGTAGATCATACTGTAATTTCTTGTGAAACCTTGTTTGCCTTATTGCAGTTACACAGGGTATAAAATCCAAGCAAAATTTGGCCCTAACAAATTAATTCTCTCAAACAAAAGATGTGGACAGTCAAGTTGTATTATTCATTTTTTTACATATGGGAAAACTAAGACAGCCAGTGGCACTGGTATAAATCTGGAGTAACTTCTTTGACCTGAATTTTCACCAATACAATCACTAAAAAAAAAAAAAAAAAGCAGAATTTGGCATGTTTAGCTTCTTTTGGTGGTTGAGGACAGATTGCTGATGAAGACAGAGTGGCTTCTATGCTGTCCTTGATATGTATGCACATTCCTTTCGATTTCAGTGAGATCCAAATATGAAGCCTGAAGGGCAATGGCTAGTCCAGTATAACTAGCAAACCAAATACTGAATCCAAAACAAGGCCCTGTAGCCACACTGCCTATCTCCAAGATATATAGTATGATTAATTGTTAATCTGACAGCAGGCCCTATATTTATGGCTGCATTCTGTCTTTCATCTGGCACCACTGGGATTCTTTCAAAGATCAAAGGTAAATTATAATCTGATAACATTTAGCGGTCTCCCAAAGAGTGTGGATCTTAAAATATGCAAGCGTCAACATCTGTTAGAATATTAGCAATGGTATATCCTTTTCTTACTTAACTCATCAAAACATTATGTGTGAGGGGGAAAAGTAATATAAATTACTGATGCAAAAAGTGACTGAAGTTTCAACCCTCGGGGCATGGAAGATGTTATCATTGATGTGAAAATTATGTTGCATACCAACTTCCTAGCTGACATGACAAAATCTAGGTGGCATGCCACAGCCAAAATGCCAGCATGTGTCATATACTTTATTTCCCTGAGAGGTATGACATTCCAAGAAATGCTGCAACAAGCATTGTTCAGATACTGACTAATATTGGTCATATGTATATTGTGTTTTTAACGGTCATAAGAATATGAAATTAGCATGTTTTCATTACATATACATTCCCTTGTCATATATAGCTATGTCAGTGGTCTCCAACCTTTTTACGCACAAGATCACTTTTTGAATTTAAAATCAAGCCAGGATCTACCCTGCCCCTTCCCCGAGGCCCCGCCCCACGCACTCTATTCCCCCCTCCCTCCATGGCTCGCTCTCCCCCACCCTCACTCACTTTCACTGGGCTGGAGCAGGGGGTTGGGAGGCAGGAGGGGGTGCAGGGTATGGGCTAGGGCTGAGGGGTTCGAAGTGTGGTAAGGGGCTCTGGGCAGGGGGTTGGTGTGCAAGCTCTGGGAGTGAGTTTGGGTGGTGGGGTTATATGGTCTCTCTGCACCTAATCTCACAGAATCCACTGGACATTTCATGAATTTTACTTTTTATTTGTGTTATTTGTGGTTTACAAATCCAAAATCCTTCAGGGATTATCATAAATCAGTGTAATATTCTCAATGTGGGGTGTGCATTGGCTGAGCCTGGGACAGGAGTTGGGGTGCAGGAGTGAGGAATGCAAGCTCTGGGAGGGAGTTTGGGTGCAGAAGCAGGCTCCGGGATGGGGCAGGGGTTTGGGATGCGGGAGGGGGTGTGAGATGCAGGCTCTGGCTGGGAGGCGCTTACCCCAGCTAGCTCACAGCTGGCGGTGCAGTGGGGCTCAGGCAAGCCGCTGGAAGTAGAAGCGGCTGGCTGCCGACATGTCTCTGCAGCCCCTGATGGGGAGGAGGGCAGTGGGTCTTTGAACCAGCCAATGGGAGCTGTGGGGATGGTACTAGGGGCAGGGGCAGTACACAGAGCTGCCTCCCCCCACCAGGGGCCACAGAGATGTGCGAGCAGCCAGGCGTTTCCATTTCCAGCAACCTACCTGAACCCTGCTTAGTCTTGAAGTCAGATAGGTCTTTTGCCCCCACTGCTCCCCTTGGAAGGCTGTTCCAGAACTTCACTCCTCTGATGATTAGAAACCTCCATCTAATTTCAAGTCTAAACTTCCTGATGGCCAGTTTATGTCCATTTGTTCTTGTGTCCACATTGGTAATGAACTTAAATAATTCCTCTCCCTTCCTGGTATTTATTCCTTTTATATATTTATAGAGAGCAATCATATCTCCCCTCAGCCTTCTTTTGGTTAGGCTAAACAAGCCACGCTTTTGGAGTCTCCTTTCATGAGAGAGGTTTTCCATTCCTTGGATCATCCTAGTAGCTCTTCTCTGTACCTATTCCAGTTTGAATTCATCCTTCTTAAACATGGGAGACCAGAACTGCACACAGTATTCCAGATGAGGTCTCACCGGTGCCTTATATAAAGGTACTAACACCTCCTTATCTCTACTGGAAATACCTCGGCTTATGTATCTCAAGACCGCATCAGCTTTTTTCACAGCCATATCACACTGGCGGCTCATAGTCATCCTGTGATCAACCAATACTCCGAGGTCCTTCTTCTCCTCTGTTACTTCCAAGTGATGTGTCCCCAGTTTATAACCAAAATTCTTGTTTATTAATCCTTAAATGCATGACCTTGCACTTTTCACTATTAAATTTAATACTATTACTATTAGTCCAGTTTACAAGGTCATCCAGATATTCCTGTATGATATCCTGGTCCTTCTCTGTATTGGCAATATCTCCCAGCTTTGTGTCATCCGCAAACTTTATTAGCATATTCCCACTTTTTGTGCCAAGGTCAGTAATAAAAAGATTGGTCCCAAAACCGATCCCCAAGGAACTCCACTAGTAACCTCCTTCCAGCTTGACAGTTCACCTTTCAGTGTGACCCATTGTAGTCTCCCCTTTAACCAGTTCCTTATCCACCTTTCAATTTCATGTTGATCCCCATCTTTTCCAATTTAGCTAATAATTCCGTAGGTCAAATGGCTTACTGAAATCGAGGTAAATTATATCTACTGCATTGCCTTTGTCTAAAAATCTGTTACCTTCTCGAAGGAGATCAGGTTGGTTTGGCACGATCTACCTTTTGTAAAACCATGTTATATTTTGTCCCAATTACCATTGATCTCAAAGTCCTTAACTACTTTCTCCTTCAATTTTTTCCCCAAGGCCTTGCATACTACAGATGTCAAACTAACAGGCCTATAGTTACCCGGATCACTTTTTTTCCCTTTCTTAGAAATAGGAACCATGTTAGCAATTCTCCAGTCATACGGTACAACCCCTGAGTTTACAGATTCATTAAAAATTCTTGCTAATGGGCTTGCAATTTCGTGTGCCAGTTCCTTTAATATTCTTGGAAGAAGATTATCTGGGCCCCCCGATTTAGTCCCATTAAGCTGTTTGAGTTTGGCTTCTACCTCGGATGTGGTAATATCTACCTCCATATCCTCTTTCCCATTTGTCATCCTACCATTATCCCTAAGCTCCTCATTAGCCTCATTAAAGACTGAGGCAAAGTATTTGTTTAGATATTGGGCCATGTGTAGATTATCCTTAACCGCCACTCCATCCTCAGAGTTTAGCGGTCCCACTTCTTCTTTCTTTGTTTTCTTCTTATTTATATGGCTATAGAACCTTTTACTATTGGTTTTAATTACCTTTGCAAGGTCCAACTCTACATGGCTTTTGGCCTTTCTCACTTTATCTCTGTGTTCTGACCTCAATAAGGTAGCTTTCCTTGCTAATCCCTCCCATCTTCCACTCCTTGTAGGCTTTCTGCTTTTTCTTAATCACCTCTCTGAGATGGTCGCTAATCCAGCTTGGTCTACAACTCCTGCCTATGAATTTTTTCCCCTTTCTTGGGATGCAGGCTTCTGATAGTTTCTGCAACTTTGACTAGAAGTAATTCCAGGCCTCCTCTATCTTTAGAGCAACAAGTTCTTCAGTCCAATTCACTTCCCTAACTAATTTCCTTAATTTTTTAAAGTTAGCCCTTTTGAAATCAAAAACCCTCATCACAGATCTATTTTTGTTTATCCTTCCATTTAGTTTGAACTGAACTAGTTCATGATCGCTCGAACCAAGGTTGTCCTCTACAACCATTTCTTCTTTGAGGTCTTCACTACTCACCTAAACCAAATCTGAAATGGCATCCCCTTTTCTTGGTTCAGCAACTACTTGGTGAAGTCGATCGCAATCGATGGGTTGGTGACCACTGATCTATGTTGACAAAGTAACTGGGACCCTACAGTTGCAGCTGAAGATTGCATTAGTGAGCAATAAATTAACCACACGTGATAACTTGTTCCGAACCTAAATCTACACACAGATCTGAGAAAAATTATAGCGCAGTATTCAGCATAGGTAAATTCTACTACTATTTCAGAGTGGTCACTAATTTGCTTTTATGCATGCAAATTATAAAATGGATAGAACTGAGCCCTAATTTGTTTTCTTGTTCTTCAGTGCAACTGAACTGAACACATGGATTTAAATGAAGACTGTCATAAGGGTGATTGTTCATGTAAAGCACAGTATTATTCACTGCACCATATAATTGTTATTTAAATATTCAAGGAATATAATCTCTTCATAGGACTTTTAGGCACACACATACTTTAGTGGTATAATTAACTAATTCAGTTTTTTTAGAATCTGTGACCTGCCACCAGCAAAGGGGCACTTGCAGGGCCTTCTAGGCAAATGTAATACATTGTAGACTGTTGAATGTGGAATTCCTTATAGAGATGGATTTGTGAAATCCTGCGGGGAGCCAAGGAAATCTGTTTCAAATGCACTGTTTCCTACAGAGAGGGCTTTCACATAGACTCTCTGTAGAATCTCACAGCAAACTCTGAACTTTTAAGTGCTCACCAGTTTGTCTCATTGAGCCCATAGGAAATAATTGGAATGTGTTTGTAAAACACAATCTCTGTGCCAGCATTCACAGGAACGTGGCAGAAGATGGGGTTACATGAAGCAGCAGTGGTACTAATAATAGTAATAAAACAAGAAGTTTGATTATAGGGAGTGTGAGTGCTGTTTTCTACCTAGCATGAAGACAGCTAGCTGCCCCAAATACATGTACGTTACTTTAACATACAGATTATCTTGAATGAACACTACTTTAAATGTAGTTTGATTTTTAAAATAAATTAGGCAATGGAGCATCCCTTAAGGAGATGGCTCTGTAGCCTTCTCAGCATTTTTGTGCCTTTTGTTTGTTTTCCGTGGCAGTCAGTGAGTGAGATGTGAAAATATTTATTTCATTGATTGAAATGTTTCTTTTTCCTGTCAAATCAGACAACATGTGTATATCTGCATATAAAGATGCCAGATCATAAAAAAATGGATTTTTTTTTAAAGACTGGTTTCAGAGTAACAGCCGTGTTAGTCTGTATTCGCAAAAAGAAAAGGAGTACTTGTGGCACCTTAGAGATAACCAATTTATTTGAGCATAAGCTTTCGTGAGCTACAGCACATCTGATGAAGTGAGCTGTAGCTCACGAAAGCTTATGCTCAAATAAATTGGTTATCTCTAAGGTGCCACAAGTACTCCTTTTCTTTTTTTAAAGACCAAAGGTTATATTTTTATTAGAAAAAAACCTGTCTTTATGACCTGCACTTTTTTGCTTTTACGGTGATTCTATGAGACATGGGGCCTGCTGCTATGAAAACAAGTGCTTGGCTAAGTGCAATTTACAGAACCAATGAAGAACTAAACGCTTAATTGAAGCCTGCAGCAGCTAGAGGGCTCTATTCGTGTAAGATTAGATCCGGGCTGTTTTCACTGCTTAGCCCCCATGGAGTTGAGCCGCTTGAATGGATTCTAATACCAGTTGAAAAGCCAAGATGATTTTGATAGGGTTCCCATGAAGCCTGAACCTACTTTGAGATGCCCATGGGTTAATCAGGAGTAGCTCAACTCAAGTCAATGGAGTTGCATCAATATAAGAGACGGTGGGGATTCTGGCCCCAAAATCTTCAGAGTAGATTCACAATGTTTGTAAAACTCTCTAACCAGCAGAAATATAGAAGTTAGCACAGACTGATGACATAAAAATTAGCTTTTCTGGGCACCGATTGCCAAATGAACTCACATTTCAAAGGACAACAGAACATCCCTTTTTAACCTATTGCATTTAAAGAAAGTCTTCTTTCTTTTGTCTATTCATGCTGAACCTACAGGCAAAACCAGCCAGCAACAGAGAGTGAGTTGTACTCCATGAAAGGTTTCAGCAGTAATATCCCCCCCCTCCAGCCTTTGAGACTCAGATTTTTAAAGGTATTTGCAGAGCTCACCATCACAACACCTGACTGATTTAGGAGTCTAAATCTCATTTTCAAAAGGGATTTAGGCACTTAAGAACCAAAATTGCATGCATAGTTTATGGGATTTAGGCTCCTAGGTGCCTAAGTCACTTTTTAAAACAAGACTTTGGCATTTCAATGCTGAGCTCAGCAATGCCTAAATACCTTTAGAAATCTGGGATTGAGCACCCGAGAGACTCCCGTTGCGTCACCTAGGCTACAGCACATCCCCATTGTGTTCAAAACGGGTGTGTGCATTACAGATGTGTTCAACTGAACCCGATTTGAATCAGTATTAGAGTTGGGATAAAAGCCACGAGTCCCAGCCCTCTGATTTAACAACTGGATAGCATTTCCTGCCTACATCATGAGCAGCTGAAGTTAACATGGTGATATTTTATTGGTGGAATGGTGGCAAATAGAACTTAATCACTGCCTGACATTTGTGGCCTATAGCTAAATTCCAGCTCACTGGTGAGCCAGGACAATCTCATCCTAAAAGATACTCACAAGTGTAGTTTTTTTTTTTTTTTAAGTCATCCATGTCAGCTTGAATCTTGTCCTGAGATTATGCACAGATAGTTAAGTAGGAGTCCCGTTATCAAAATAGCATCGATTTAAGGCAAGTTTAGGCTACATTCTATCTGGTGGAGGAATGCAAACAGATAGAAAGGAAGGTCTTCGTAATGAAGTATCACCCATTTTGTCTTTCTAAACTTTATACTGAGAAAATACATGCCTGTTCTGCCCTATCAAATTTTTGCTTGCATAGGTTTGCAGGGTGTTGAAACCTGAAACGTTTAAAATGAATGGATCCCAGGATAATAAAAACATTCTGTAAACCTAAGAAGTGTTCTCATAATTTGTTTTAAGTAAAATAAATTAGTCTAATAGATTCAGATCACTAATCTGAAATGCATTTGTGTTCTCTCAAACACATCATAAAAATCTCTGTAAGAATTTAATTACTTAACAAATTGTTTTATGAAGCACTGTAAAAGAAAAAAGGTTGATTTACCTGGAAAATAGAGGCATATTTGCAGGTAGATGGATCATTTAAAACATAAATTTGGCTATGAGGAAATTGTCTTTGCTTTTTTTGCTGTATCAGTGTAGTCTAAGATCTAAAAAAAATGTTGCCCTAAACTAGGTTTCAAAATCCATATTTTTAGATACCAGAATAGATGGCCTGATTTTCAAAACTGCTGTTTACCCAATAATTCCAACTGACTTCAGGAGAAGATTTTTAGGGGTACAAAGAGGTGCTCAGTTTCCTTTTGTGATTCTTGAAAATATTCCACCACTTCAATAGAAGCAGCAGAGTGCTCAGATGATCAGGCTACTAACTTAGGCTAATATAGAATTTGGGATCTAATTGTAGGCAACCTGTGTGAGAATCATGGCTGAAATATATTTGTCCATGTGCATATGCCTAAAGGGAGATGTGGAATTCTGTGTATCTGTATCTAACTAGCTTGTGATTGACTCAGTTGGAGGGGCATTGTTTCATGATGTTTCAATGGGTGATTTATCACAATGGTGCTTGTTTATCACTACAAAAGGCTTTCTCTCCTCCCACCCCATTCTCCTGCTGGGAATAGCTTATGTAAAGTGATCACTCTCCTTACAATGTGTATGATAATCAAGGTGGGCTATTTCCAGCACAAATCCAGGTTTTCTCCCTCCCGCCCCCCCCTCAAACAAACCTACTCTCCTGTTGGTAATAGCTTATGTAAAGTGATCACTCTCCTTACAATGTGTATGATAATCAAGGTGGGCCATTAGGAGAGTGGGTTTGTTTGGGGGTGGGGGGTGGAGGGAGAAAACCTGGATTTGTGCTGGAAATGGCCCACGTTGATTATCATACACATTGTAAGGAGAGTGATCACTTTACATAAGCTGTTACCAGCAGGAGAGTGGGGTGGGGGGAGAGAGAACCTTTTGTAGTGATAAACACCCATTTTTTCATGATTTGTGTGTATAAAAACAAACATCTTCTGTATTTTCCACAGTATGCATCCAATGAAGTGAGCTGTAGCTCACGAAAGCTTATGCTCAAATAAATTGGTTAGTCTCTAAGGTGCCACAAGTACTCCTTTTCTTTTTTTGCGAATACAGACTAACAGGGCTGTTACTCTGAAACCTTTACTCTAAGGCAGGTTTTCAAATCCTTTAATCATTCTTGTAGCTCTTCTTTGAACCCTCTAAATTTTTTCAACACCCTTCTTCAATTGTGGACACAGTATACAGCAGCGGTTGCATCAGTGTGAAATACAAAAGTAAAATAACATCTCTGCTCCTACTCGAGATTCCCCTATTTATGCATCCCAGGCAACATTAGCCCTTTTGATCACAAAATTCCACTGGGAGCTCATGTTCAGCTGATTATCTGCCACTGCCCTCAAATATTTTTCAGTCATTGCTTCCCAGGATAGAGTCCCCCATTTTGTAAATATGGCCTACATTCTTTGTTCCTAGATATACTCGTTTACATTTAGCTATATTAAAATGCATATTGTTTGCTTGTGTCCGGTTTACCAAGCAATCCAGATTGATCTGTATTAATGATCTGTCCTCTTCATTATTTGCCTCTCCACAAAATTTATCAGTGATTACTTTGTTTTCTTCTAAGTTATTTGTAAAAATGTAAAATAGCATATGGCCGAGAACTGATCCTTGCAAGACCCCACTAAAACACACCTGCTCGATGATGATTCCCTGTTTACAGCTACATTTTGACACCTGTCAGCCAGCTTTTAATCTATTTAATGCCATGTTAAATTTTTTTATTGCTCTAGATTTTTAATCAAAATGTTCAGTACCAAGTCACATACCTTACAAAACACTATTTCTTTTATTAACCAAACTTGCAATCTCATTTAAAAAAAATATCAAGTTAGTTTGACAGGATTGATTTCTGTAAACCCATGTTGATTGGCATTAATTGCATTACCATCCTTAATTCTTTATTAATCAAGTCCCATATCAGCTGCTCCATTATCATGCCTGGGATTGATGTCAGGCTGACAGGCAAATAATTAGTGGGGTCATCCAGTTTATCCTTATAAATATTGGCACAACATTACCTTTCTTTCAGTCTTCTGAAACTTCCCCAGTGGTCCAAGACTTAGTGAAAAGCAACATAAGCAGTCCTGTGAGTTCCTCAGCCTGCTCTTTTAAGACTCTTGGATTCAAGTTCTCTGGACCCACTGATTTAAAAATGTTTTTAACTTTCATAGTTGCTGTTTATCATCCTCTTGAAATGATTGTGGAAAGGAAAGAGTGTTATCATCATATGATTAGACATCATCTGTTTTTTTTTTACCAAATGCAGAACAAAAATATGTATTTAATGCTTCTGTCACTGTGTACTATTATTGATATTTCTACCACTTCTGTCTAGTAATGGACCAGAACCATAAGAGTCATACTGAAGAATAAAATGAGATGACATGTTTCTAATCTGTGCTTATTGGACTTGAGTATAAGTACTGCCCTGACTTATTCAACACATAGGTACCTCCCATTTCTTATTCAACCCAATGTCCAGTAAAGGTCAACACAGGGACAAGGCATATGTTTTTTGGGACTAACCTAAATAAATGTAAAGAGACAGGCAAAATATGCTCCAAAATACCAAACAGCTTACTTGCTAGCATATTATATTCTTATCCTGATATTTTATTATCCTTATTATATATTCAGTGTTTCAGAAAGATTTTTCAAAATACTTTTAGCTCTTGTTCCTCTTTCTTCATAAGGTTGAGTTAAGTGCAATTGATATTTTGAAACCCAATGGACTACATTGGCCTAACCGAGTAGTGAAATCAAGCCCAATAGTCTTTGTCTACCCAAAGTTGTGATGCAGAGTGCTTAGCATCTAGCAAAATTTATCTTTATGCTACAATATCCTGTCACGTCTGGCTTTATAATGTTCATTTTGCATTGTTTTTGTTTTGAATGAAAGGTATTTCCTTTCAGAGTACACAGAGATGTTGAGCTGTTCCTAAGGTGTATACCCATATGAGTGGAAAGTAAAACTCACTGCCATTAACAGTGAAAGCAGCTTGCAATGAAGATAAAAATCACAAAACATTCTACCAGGATTCAAATTACTACAAAAAGAAACTACAATCTCCTTGAAAAAGGATCTCCGAAATCATAAGTCCAGTAAGAGAATATCCATTGGACAATGACAACGAACATTTACATTTATGTAAGGGACCTGTAACAGAATCGCAGAGTACTAAAGCTAAATGTATAAGTCAGGCCAGCTGCACTCTCCTGATGTTTAGACACCATTCTTCTTGGCTAGAAGGGAAGGTAATAGCAGGTGCATGCATTTAAGTCCTTTTCAAAAGCAATAATCCTTTGTAGTTATACAGTGTCTTTCACCTGAAGATCTCAAGGTGTTTTTCAAACATTAATTATGCATTACAACTATCCTTGGGCAATTACATACTCCTGTAAGGTAGGTATCATTAGGCATTTTACATGTGATTAAACTAATGTCCTGGGAAGTTGACTTTCTCAAGGTCACAAATCTTGTAAGTTGCAGACCCAGCCACAATAAGGAGGAATCTCAAGTAGAGCATTTTGACCCTTTTCACACTGAAACCTTAAACCAGTCTGATTCACCCAGTTTTGTATTTCAGTGTGAACCCAGACCTTTGCTGAGCATGCCACATATCTCAAAGGCAGGCGTGTGTATAAGCTCCTTTATCTCCCCCATAGGCCCTGGTTGTCCTTATTGTATATGAAAGGAGGCTAGCAATGGGCCTGGCTATCCCAACCTTTCCAGCTTCAACATGGCATATTCTAGTTTTGCTTCAGTTTTTACATTTGTACAAACCTGAAATTCCAAGGGAAACTCGGCACAAATCTGGATGAATCATGCAACCAAATCAGTGGGTCTGAAAAATGGCCCTAGTGTTGAATCCCAGGTACCTGCACTAATTATTAAACCACATAATACATCAAAGAAAGGAAGAGCAAAATAAATAAAAATGACCTTGGGTTTTTTCTCCCTTAAGTTTCTTTCTTTCTGGCTGTCTTTTTTTTTTTTTTTTTTAATGTGTGAATTTAATGAGAGACTGGCTAAAATCAGATTTATTGTAGGAAGGCAATATGTAAGTTTGCTGAGCATGCCACATATCTCAAAGGCAGGTGAGATCTTCCAAACACCTCACCTTTTGAATTTCACTTCTGGACTTGTTTGAGGCAAAGAAGGACAATCATGCTGACCAGTGCACTGATTTGTGATATGATTAATAGTCATGATATACAGCACTCAAAGCATTTTGCATCAAGGCATTGTCTAAATATTAAAAAATGAGCATGAGGAAATTTAGTAGTATCCCTATTTCATAGATGAAGTAACTGGAACACAGAAGTAAATGTGGCCAGATTTTCCAGAAATGCCAAGCACCTGCAATGCTCATTAAAGTCAATGGGAACTACAAGTACTCCGTGTCTCTGAAGTTCAGACTGAAGTGATGAGCCTAAAGCCACATAGTTCTGGCTCTGCCAGTTATTTACTATCACACGGGAGTTGCTAATTTCCAGACCTGTGCTCAATCTAGTATGCCACTCTGCCATAAAATAAAAAGGATCGAGACCAGGTTAAAGTTACTGTACTTGTTTCCTTTTAGCTGACAAAAGACAAAGGCTCTGGCCACAGGTATAGCAGCATTATGCTAAATTCAAATTTGTTTTAACAGGAGTTTTTCTGTCCGTATTCTTAAATTATTTCCCTGACCAAGTTGGACAGTGATTTTATTTTCCAAAGAGCTATGTTAAAGTTATAGATTTACAGAGGATTTATTTCACCCTAGGTTTCTAGAGCCGAACAAAGCAAAGTCAGCAACACTGTGGTAACTGGTTGGCAACTGGTCCATACTAACCTTCCTGTTGTTGGTCTCACAAGTGGTGCAACGCTGGGAAATTTTCAGAAATATTTCAGTGCAGGCAAGGCCTTAATGCTCAAGTCTGTACTGAAGGCAGAGTGGAGTCGCATTACTCTAGGGGGGACCTCTGGGAAGCATGAGGCCTCAGGTGTGCAGGAGGAACCTGAGGAGGATGCAGAATATTTTCCCTTCCATAGCCATTTGGCTGTGTGTGGTGTTGGCCCCAGGGGATGGTAGAAGGAGCAACAATTGTGTCTGGTGTCTCTATAGGAGGGTGCAAGGATAGAGCAAGATTTGTCCTGTCCTGTCCTTAGGGCTGTGCTGGGGTCAGGCACAATCTGGCTCACTGTCCTTTAAGAAGTACAAACCACACATAATGAGGACAGCCAAAGTGGGTTTTCTTCAGTGGAAATCTGTATTATATAGCTAGACCAGGAGAAGGAGTTTCCCATCGCCTGCTTAACATAAACTCTTTCCTACTCAATACTGCCTAACCACTGTGCAAGATGGCTCCTGGGAGAACACCTTCCATAAAGGCCAATATCTAAATTGACAGGCTCAATAGGGATGCAAAAACTCTTCAACAAGAAATATACTTGTGTTTCAAAGTACTTTCCAGAATGCTTGCCGCCTCCTCAATGCATGTGACATGCTGTGGTTTTGTGATGTATTAGAGTTCTTTTTGTTAGCTTTAACTTTTCCCTTCCTTTTATTTTATTACAGTGCCTTTAAAAAAAATTATGCTATCGTGCTTGTCACTGCCTGAGGTTTTTTTCAATATAAATATTATCTTTTTGGTGATTCCGAGAAATCTGAAAAAAAAGTATTGATTCCTTTGTCAAAAGGCTCTTCTGTATCTCATAAATATTCTTTTTGTCAAGATTTAATAATTCATTGTTCAAGCCAGTGCTTAAGTGGAATAGATTTATGTTAATACAAACTTTCTTTGGTATTAAGACGATCAATTTTTCAAGCAATAAAAAGGGACAAACAGCAAAACAAGCTGTGCTTAATTTGTAATATCAGGTCTCAGCCAGATAATTTCAAGGAAATGTCCATCAGCCACATACTAAAGCTCAAACAGAAACAGAGCTCTTTTTCAGTTAACTACTTTTTGGGCTGAATCCAATGTCCATCAAGGTCAACAGGTATTACATCAAGCCCTTTGCGAAGAGGCATCACACCCTTTTCATGGACAGTCTGTGAGGAATATTAAAATTAGAGAGTCAAAAATCCAGATACACTGATGATACTTTCCAGTTAAACAATGAGGGCCTGATTCAAAGCTCACTTGAGTCAAGAGGAGTTGTCTAGTTTGTAGTGGGCTGTATTCACATATTTGAACACCTCCTGGTGTCTGGGCATGGTGCTGCCATTCTCTTCAGCATCCAGCACCCCTTGCAGGTTGTTTGTGGCTCTGCCCTCTGGCTGGGTCACATAGTTCAAACCTCTTCCAGGGTACAACAACCTGAAATAGACAAAGTTCCTTGCTCTTCAGGGCCAAGTATAAATATAATGGTTTCTTGAACATCTGGGCTCTTAATTTCTTCTCCAGCGTTAAATCAGCTGGGTTCCACTTGAACTTCTGCCACCAATTGTATCTAGCAACAGGCTCTGGCCTGACCTGGTTCCTTTGGCTCTGGCCTAAGAAGCATCCCTCCTCACTCCACTGGCTCCAGCCAGGAACTGTCTTTCTAGTAGCAGGCAGTGGCTTTTTATTTTGCTCTGCTGGGTCTTGACTGGCAGTCATGGATTCCCAGCTCTTCTAGGTGCTGGAGGACCAAATCTCAATGGTTCTCAAAATGACTGCTTCCCGGATGCCTCTATAGGCAAAGCCAGAGATTTCATCAAAGAAATGTAGGACTGAAAGGGACTTTGATAGTCATCCAGTTTAGTCCCCTGCCCTTAAGAAGGACTAAGTTTTCCTGTGTTTGTCTACTTATTCTTAAAAACCTCCAATGATGAAGATTCCATAACCTCCCTAGGTAATTCGTTCCCATGCATAACTATCTGTACAGTTAGGAAATTTTTCCTAATGTCTAAACTAAATATTCCTTGCTGCAATTTAAGCTCATTAACTTCTTGGCCTAATAATCACTGCTTTTTTCCTGTCAGAAAGTTGTTTCCTGGGGCAGGGTTTAGCAGAGAAGTGGGGTCTCCAGCAAGGGGACACAAAAGCCTGGCACTCCCTGTATCACAGCATTGTTCTTCAATGAGCTTTGTATTAAATGGCCTTCATAGCATGACCAAGCTCCCATTAAAATCAGTAGGAAATTGTTGAAATTGAAATTTCCATTGACTTTAACTTGGAGTTGCTCCAGCCCTTAATAAGGAGGAATACCATCTCCCTCTCTCTCCTAACTGCATATAAGAATAATTAGATTTTAAAATACTTCATGTATTAATGAAATCACAGTGATGCCAGTCAGAGAAGGTGAAAAAGAGACATGATGCTTAATTTTACTAAGTGTGATAAAAGTCAATTTGGAGCCTAGGAGGTCAATAGGATTGAAACAATATTAATCTCTCTCAAATAGCACCAGTGTCTTGGAAAACAGTGAGACAGGAAGACAAACTGGACACCCAATGAAATCATGTGAAATACAATGCCATAATCATTATGAGTTATTTGTAGTATTTTCCTCATTCTGTGCACAAACAGTGATTAAATGCATGTTGAACCACAGAGAAACCTACAGCTTGTACAATGTTGCTCCTCTTTAGAAAGGAGGTGGAAACATAAACATGACTGGGAATGTTTCCTGTCTTAATTAATTAATTATTTTTTTTATTAGGTTGCCCTCTGGTTTTCACAGGGGCTTATCTCTGAATGTAAACTGTTTTTTTCCCAGCTTTCTTAAAACTAGAAATATTTTTTTAAATTAATCAAAATAGTGCTTAATTTCATGAACTAGACTAGAACTAACTCTTAATTATAAATGAGTGTAAACATGCCTCCAATGATCCTAAAAAAAGGAATTTTTAAACTTACAGAAGCTATCACTCTGTTTTTGATGACTTTTCTTTACAATACAGGTGAGCCATTTGGAAATGTCACAGAATGATGCCATAATTTTTAGACACGCTTAAAGTGCTTAGTTGGGAAAGTAAAACTGAAAATAGACATTTTATGTAACACAAGAATTCATTTCACATTTTAATTATTTAGTTAATAAATTCATAGATTCCAAGGTCAGAAGGGGCCATTGTGATCATCTCGTCTGACCTTTATTATAAGACAGGCCATAGAACTCTTCTAAAACAATTCCTTTTGAACTAGAGCATATCTTAAAAGAAATACAATCTCGATTTAAAAATTGCCAGTGATGGAGGATCCACTACGATCCTTGGTAAATTTGTTCCAATGGTTAACTACCCTCACTGTTAAAACTTTATGCCTTATTTCCAAGCTGAACTTATCTAACTTCAACATCCAGCCAGTTATACCATTATCTCCTAGATTGAAGAGACAATTATCGAATATTTTTGTTCCCATGTAGGTACTTGTAGCCTGTGGTCAAGTCACCCCTTAACATTCTCTTTATTAACCTAATACATTAAGCTCCCTGATTCTATCACTATAAGACTTTTAATCATTCTCACGGCTCTTTGCTGAACCCATTCCATTTTATCAACATCTTTCTTGAATTGTGGTCATAATATCCCATCAGTGGTCACACCAGTGTTAAATACAGAGGTAATATAATGATTTGACTCTCTTGTTGCCTGAAAAAATAAAACCCGCTATATTTCTGTGGTTCTTTCTCCAATAGAGTTTCAGGCTTCAAGGCAATACTCAGCGTTTTTGATTGCTCAGGCAAAAAGATTGTGTGTATTGCAGATTACTCATAATGAATGACATAGATATTGACATGTGATCCTAAAAATTCTGCTTGGTTGTGCCAGCTGAGACTCCAGAGTAACAAGCTTGAGATCACTGTGGGGTTTCTCTGAATTTATGCTGCTGAAAGCACAGTTTAGCCCATTGTGTGTATTTATAATATGTGATGTACAACTGTGTCATATATGTAATGGTAATATAAATGTAATTAAACTGCAGCTGTGACTACCTCCTCTGCACTCTGCCTACTAAATCCTCCCTTGGGACTTATTCCAATATTCAAAATCCCTTGGCCTATGCCGCTTCCCACAGCCCCCATTGGCCTGGAACAGCGAACTGAGGTCAGTGGGAGCTGCGATCAGCCGAACCTGCGGACGCTGCAGGTAAACAAACTGTCCTGGACCGCTAGTGGATTTCCCTGATGGGCCGTGTGCCAAAAGTTGCCAATCCCTGGCATAGAACAACTCATCATTTTTAGAGGTGTTTCAAATGTATTGATTTGAAGCTTTCTTTTGAGGTTATTGGCTTTACAGATATTCCTAATATAGTCTTTAGAAGCTTCCTAAAACACTTCAAAAATAGTTTTTCCTGTGGCATATATGGTTTATATAGTATAAAGGCTTTATTGACATTCATATGGGATGACCAGCATAATTCATTGCTTTGTCACTCAAGAGCACTGCTGCCATCCCAAACTCATGATCATTAAAAGTTTTAAAATGCACTGTTATGTGTTCCATATATATATAATGGTCCAGCTATGCAGCTGATGTAAATTTATGTAGCTCCATTGACTTGAATGGATCTACTGCTTTTTACACCAGCTCAGGATCTGATATAACATAATATTTTCTCTGTGTGTGTGAGAGAGAGAGAGAGAGAGAGAGAGAGGTTATAGAATTAGACCCTCTCCCAGATAGAAAAACTTTAAAAACCAAATTCTGCATTTGAATATTTGATACAACTGGATAACAAGCTTAGAAAAAAGTCTTTTAGTACCCTAAACTTGCACAACCTTTTGTTGAAAACAATGTTTGAGCCACTGAGTGGATCAGTGAAAATTGATGTTTCAATAGTAAGCGGCAATAAATAATTGTCTGAAGGGGGAAATAGATTTATCCAGAAAAAGTTGCATATTATACGTTCTATCACTAATCGGTAGGTCTTGGTGGTACTGCATGCACATATGCCTCCCCCCATATATCAATATGAAAAAGGTCATCTAAAACCTACAGAAACAATAATAAATAAGGTTTTAAACTAGATTTACATCATTTTCTGATAGCTATAAAACAAGAGGTCTAACATTATGCTAAGCAAAATATTTTTAGCTTTGCTCTTACTTTTCTTTCACTACTAAACCAGAAATGAATCTGAAATAGCTCCACAAAAGCTTCTAAAGGATAGGTTGCTATACAACATCTGTATAACTTCTGTTATACAAAAAGGTTAATTATGTGAGGATCGAAAAGTGTTTCTGCTTCAATTATAAAGGACTAGTGTATAGAAGGGGCTAACAGAGCCAGTTCATATGATCACGTTAATTATAAAATAAATGACAAAATGTGTTCATCTCTGCCATTAAAAAATAGAGGTATGAAAATGCATGAGAACTACCTACCATCCAGAAAATTTGGGATAAGTAATAGAGGAGGAGATCACACAAAATGTAATTCTTTTGTATGTATATGCTGCATGTGCTTATGTAAATTCATACAAATGTTTGAAAAAGTAAAAACTGTTCTTTCTGGCAAAGTTTATAAGGTGCCAAATACCATAGATTTCTAAAAAAAAAATCATACTGTAATACAAAGTTACTTCTTTTGTAGATCAAAATTTGCATCATATACAGTCATGCAACCCAATTAACTTTCATAGGGTTGCACAGATGTTAAGAAAAGCAAAATGTGGCTTTGTTTTATTTAGCTTTGGTCCTATAGTACAAATTTACAAATACAATTCATACTCTTTCCATCCCCCTCTCTTCCACAAGATGATTGAAAGAGGAAAAAATTGTATCCTATGTTTGTGCAGTATGCCTGTGATATGAAAGTACAGTACTTTTATTGTATTTACCAGGAATCATCCAGGATAATGTAACCCTTAAATTCATGGCTGCTTCTTTAAGAGTACTGTACTACAACAATGTTCAGAAAAGTGGTAGGTAAACCTCTGAAGGTTTTGGAGATTCGTGTTTTGTATGGATAATCATTTTTCTATTTGACAGGTTTCAGAGTAACAGCCGTGTTAGTCTGTATTCGCAAAAAGAAAAAGAGTACTTGTGGCACCTTGGTTAGTCTCTAAGGTGCCACAAGTACTCCTTTTCTTTTTTCTATTTGAATTCACCTGAGCTGTTGCAAACCTCTTTGGGCTAGAGAATAGCCAAGAAAATCTTGCAATAACAGGTTGTCTTGTGAGATTATCTCAACCACACGCCCTTGAGAACCACTACCATTAACAACAATAAATACACAGGGATCCTTGCCAAAACACCAAAAACTTCAAAATCATTGCAAATTTTTTCTTCTCCCCATCTTTGTTTTTATGTTTCCTTCCATCAGCTTACAGTTCAGACTGAGGATTGTGCTCCCATTTCTTGCAGTCCTTTGAGGCATATTTCTGTGGTTTTGTTCACTGCCTGAAAAATAATCCCTACATTACACAGGCTAAACCTGAGTATATTGGTGCTCAAATTCTTCCCTATGTTGGCGTTGTTTTGCATTGTACTGCATATCCAGCCATGGAAGGGTCTCTACAGTACAGGGGAATCCTCTAGTGACCTAGAATTGGTATAATGATGCTTATACCCTTTGTTCCTGTTCCTGGAGCCATTGGCAACTGGAGTAATTTAGAGTATCACTCAGACTCCTAATTATGTCAGGGGGACCAACCTGGCATAGCCCAGGATTAGAGAAACAAAAAGATTGAATGCCCATTCCAGTTGTAGTGTGTGCTCCTTGGCCACAGCTGAGTGTCTCGGCCCAGGTATTTAAATTTGAGTGACCAAACTTCTCATCTTATGTGGCCTTTAGTAGCAAAACTACAACTGATCCTCCCTACTGACATACTCCTTGAACCAGTCATGTTTAATGCTCCAGGACAGGTTTTTTCTGCAAGCTTCTCCTCTACCTCTTTAGAGATTTCTGTATTTAACTTTCTCCTTGGGGTTGCAAGCCATTGTGCCAGGTTTCAAAGGAAAAAGAGCTTCAGCCCTTATTCCATTCTGCTTTAGTGACTGAGGTTAGTTTAAAAGTTTCCTTCATCTGCTTACCATGTAACATGCTGTATGGAGTCATTCAATCGCAAGATCGCAGAAATGCCCCTCTAGATGGATAACACTTGCCTAGCCAGGTACTAGATTCTGCACTCATTCTGGGCCCGATCCAAAGCCCATTGAAGTCCAGGGAAGATACTATGGACCTCCATGGGCTTTGGATCAGATCGTCTGTGCACAAAACTCCCAGGACAATTAATATAAATGTTGTATATTGAACTAGATGAGATGACTCAATGAGTCACACTCCCTGTAGCAGATGAAATCCTCTATTGTGAGGCCTGAAGTGGACATTCTGAATGGAATAGCCCATCACTGTATGATATGGATGTGAGGGCACCTGAAAGGTTGACAATGACGTGAACTTGGATGGGAAGATTTCTCTGTACCCAGCAGTCCCTAATGAATTAATGTACCCAATGCAATATTCTAACTCAATGGGAATTTGAATATTAATTGTTAGTCAGTTAGAGACCTGTTATATACATCTGTATATTAAGTGCATTTATTGGTGAATACCTTATCTTTAAATTCATTAATTCTTGTTTACATCATATGAGTGTGAGGATTAGCTGATGCTTGCAAACTCTTTGGACGTCACAAAATGTTATATAAAAGCCAAATATTATTGCTTATATTTGTTCTACTCTGCGGTATGAGCTTGAACTGAGCACTCTTAGAACTGAAAAGAGATTCTTCAAGGAGAGTCTCACCTGGGGGAAAAAAAAGATATATGGAGCTAATATATGAGTTCCTATCAAATTCTGGACTATTATCCAGTCTGTCAGATCTGCAGACAATCTCAGCTTGAAAGAACACAGCTTGGCCAGTTGATGAAAAAATCAGAACTCCTCAATGCAATGACTGAACTACAACCTAATTATTCAACCCAAAATATTGGATATATTGTATTAATTCTCCAGAGCACAATTCATAAAATAATTAAAAAATATTCCAGAGTCTAAGGGCATGTGTACACTTACCTCTGGAGAAATCAATCCATTGGGGGTCAATTTATCAGGTCTAGTGAAGACGCGATAAATCGACCGCTGAGTGCTCTCCTGTCGAGTCTGGTACTCCACCAGAGCGAGAAGTGTAGGCAGAGTCGACGGGGGAGCGGCAGTAGTCAGTCTACTGCAGTGAAGACACCACAGTAAGTAGCTCTAAGTACGTCAACTTCAGCTATGCTATTTTCGTAGCTGAAGTTGCGTAACTTAGACCGACTTAGCTCGCCTCCCCCCCGCAGTGTAGATCAGGCCTTATACTCTGTTTTGAACGTTGCAAGTGAAATCAAAGACAAGAGCCATCCCCATAATGCAGGATTCGGCTTTGGAAATTAGTGAAAGCAGATGCCAGGAAATATTTGTGTAGTTTTGTACTTCATAAAGTTAATTAATATTTGAAGACATTTACAGTAAAAGGAACTATTAGAAATAAGAGACACGTGGAAAAGCTGGAGAAAACTCTTTTTGCTTTGCATTACTCATTTACTTTTAATTTCAACTATGTGAGTGTGTTTATGCAACCCTGCAGTATGAGTGTGCGCCACATCCATGTCTACATTAGAGATAGAGTTTTTAGTGCTGGTAGAGTACTGCTGAAATTCAGAATGGCTATAAGCACATGAGAATGAAAACTGACCAGTCAGTGCCAAAATGTCTCACTTTTATTTATTCACTCCATTTGAACATTGTATTATTATTAATGTATTTATTCATAGTGAATATGAATAGGGTAATATTCTTTTAAATAGTTTGAGCCCTTTGATGGCACTCAGTGTTTTATGTTTCAAAAGCCTCCCATACCGGTCTGAGCAGCTATATGTATGTAGCTAAGCCTTGCTTGTTTATGTAGTTGTAAACATGGCTATTTGGAACCCAGTTATGCTTGTGCGGTTTCTTTACATAGCTATTATTATGTAAAGAGCAAAGGACACAATCTTACTACTGTAAATCATGTCTGTAGCTATATGAACTTACAGTACATTACTATATGGCTGCTCTAACTTGTGCTGGGGGACCAAACTGGCCCTTTGTCAGCCTCAGGAGTTGTCCTTTCCAGTATGCTACACTTGAGTTATTTCACTGTAGCATAATATTCTTGTTAACAAAAGATAGCATAGGTTTAATAACTCTGCATTGTATCGTTAGAAGTTATAGCACTACCATAAATCTAAGGTTCTTACACTTGACATTTTTTATGCCATTCTTTATTATGAAACATACTGTTTGTAATGACACTTATCTCTCCTGTGTGCTTTTGTTCTAAGTAATGCTATCATTTTCGTAATCTTACAATAATATTGCCTCTTAACTAGAGTCATCTGCTGGTTTTATGCATAAACAAAATGCATGAATTTAAGGGTTAACCAAGACCTATATGTAATTCCTTTTTTTCTTTAACTTCATGAAGGCAAAAGCATATGGTCAATTATTTAATTATATGGAAAATCAATTAGTATGGCCCCTTTGGATTTCTTAACTTTTTCTCTTCAAGGATTCTCATCAACAGATGAATGTGTTGACGCCTCTGGTTTTAGGACTTGTGAATTCCCACACTTCTTGATAGGCTTCCATGGTGCAGGGTATGTTAAACTAATCAGTCAGAGCAGTATAAAATAGGGGATGTCAGAAATGGAGCTGAGACCGCTAGACCCTTAAGCACACCCTTAAATCCAGTATTAATCATCATCAGACACTTTACTTTTCAGGAGTTACACAGAAGGGCTTTTGATGGTGGAGAAGGAAACATTAACAACTGCTTTGTGCGTGGTACCTGATGGCTCAGGGTTGTGATGGTTCCAGCCTTTAGTACATGGATATTTGTCTTTTTATTAAATAGTGATATTATTTACACAATGAACAAAAGCCCTTTTAAGAAAATAAATTGCGGGTTTAACTTATTGCTCATGAAAGTGAAATAACACATGTGCAGACATCACAGTCAAAGTCTGTCAGGAAGCGAAGCTGCAGCGAATTTCAGTGAGGATTGGGGCGTTGGATCCATTGCCCACACCGCAGACTGCGGTGACTGCAGAGCGCTCTAAAGCGTTGCACTGTGATTGACCCTGCTGACCTGCTCTGAAAGGTACCTCGCTCATGTTGCAAACAGGACTGTGTTAACGCGCTGTAGGTATGTTTTAGAGCACATCAGCAGGGTCTCCATGGGGCAGTTAGAGCACAACACTTTAGAGCATGCTAGAATTTCCACCCCTTCAATCCAGGCACAGACTGCAGGCTTTCTCATGCTTCAGTGTAACTAGTATGGACTTCAGGGCCCAGGGAGGTTACCCCCACATTGCCCAGGTGCCACTGCTGCTTACACCAAATGCAGAAGGAGCACAAACAAAAAAAAAGAGTTTCTTTGCATACAGCTCAAAGCCTCGTGTGCCAGCATGAGACCCAGAACCCCCTTTCTAGTTTCTTTCAGGGTCACATACCCTCCGTGTCCAAGTGGTCTCTCCCAGTCTGATATGTTTCAGGGTTTTTTTTTTGTCTAACAGGTCTTTGTGCGCGTGCGTACACACACAGTTCCACCAGCCCTAGACCATGCATTTTTAAAACCCTTGAGCTAAGTGATTCAGTTTCTGTCCAGCATTTCCATGTGTCTGTGCCTTTCAATGTTACTACCGTTGTTATGATGGCTTCTTTAGATTTATTCTGAATGGAAGGTGGCAGCCGCTCCTGACCTATAACAAGGTTTAGCCCAATCCATAACAACCTGCTTAGAAGTATGTTAGACATAAGCACATTCTTAAAGTTAGACATGTGCTTAAATGCATTGTTAAAGTGGGGATTAAGACACCTGATAGGAAGTCTTGGTTGAAATCCTAGTTCTGCCACAAATGTCCTGTGTGATCTTGGTCACTTATGCTATCTGGGCCTCTCTTCCCCATCGGTAAAATGGGGAAATAATAATGCCTCCTTTCCTTCTATCCTTTTTCTTCTGTCTTGTCTGTTAAGATTGTAAGCTGTTTGTGTAGAGAACATCTTACAATATGTTTGTACAGTGTGTGTAACACAATGGGCTCTGATCTTCTGATCAGGCTTCTAGTCGCTACCCATTATAAATAATAACCATCTGTTTGTATGGACAAATGTGGGGTTTAATAGATGCACATACTTTTTAGTAGACATACTCGTTTCTCTTAGCTTTGAATATTTACCCCAAAAACGTATTTGGATATTTCTTTTTCTTTCCAAAAACATTTTTTAAAGAGGAAAAAATACTTTGTTCTGACATTCTCATGCCTAATTGGCACTGATATCCACCAAGCTAGCTTGCTAAGGTGTGCAACTGTTGACAGCAAGATGTGCCAATAACTGGAGAATCAGACAATGAAAACAACTGGGGGGAAAAGTGTGCTAATAAGAACATTGCTGTTGATGTGCAGGGGTGCTCTGGCACAAGGAGCACTGCTTAGTCTATTTTCAATAGAAATTTGACAATGTATTTTAAAATAGACTTTAATTTCAGATTTTTCATTATTTGTCTAACAAACCCCTCTTAATATCTATATTTCAAAACCCTCTGGAGTTCTGTAGTAATCCAAGATTCTCTCTTTTACCAACAACCTTTTGCAGCATCTCTAAGTCCAGTAAGAGTATAGCTTATTTGGAATTGCACTTGTTTCTCTTTTTTTGTCAGTGCAGGAACTGGGACAGAACATTTGTTTTATAATGGCAGCTGTCAAAACGGTGTGCTTTGTATTGCTTGTGAGACCGAGACGGAAACTGAAAACTGTGGATATTTTAACTTGATTGGAATTTTAAGACAAAAAATGAAGATTGATTTATTTAAATATTTGCATTCAGTTTTGAAACTGTAAAGGTTAAAAGGCAAAGGGATTTTTATTCATAGGAGAAAAAAAAAACATTAGTCATTTCACAGCCTATTTACCCATGCTTTGCAAATGAGGTGGGAAAGAGGAAGTAGTGCGTCCCTGCTGAACAGAGTTTGGTCAGTGAGTTGTGTTGATGAACTGAAACAGTGACATTCAGCAAACAGGTTTAAAGCTTTTGTGGCAGATATGAAATGGAAAGTAAATATTCCTAGTGGACTGTATAAGTTTATACCATCCGAGCCTCAGTCAATCATAAACCCTTAGAGATAGAACTGGCATAGGCCTCATGTTACACAGGCTCATTGACTTTTTATGTGTAATGTATTTCATCCTCAGCAGCAAGAATACAGGGTCGCAATAGGCCTTTACCTTCCATTTGTACACAATATCAAAGAAAGAAGTTTGTGATGAAGCAAGTAGGGACATTTATTCATTAATTGTAGAAGAGGAAATACTAGTTCTATTTTAAAGAGACACCATCCACTTGAAATCTAGAAAATTTTTTTAAAAATGATCTAAAAGTACTTCCAGGAACTACATCTATCGCTAAGTCCCCTGCCATTTTTTGTAGCTTTACAAATTTTATTATCTCCTCCATTGCTACTTAAAGATCAAAATACACAAAAGGAGGAGACTAAGGCCTGATTCTGCAGTTTGTTCCTCATGGGGGAACCCCCACATGAAGCTGAGAGAAGTCAATGGAGCAGGGTCAGGGCTCTGACTGGTAACGATAGCTGGCAGAATTGGAGCCTGAATAACAGACCTCATACTAGAAACAGTGAAACTGTCTTTTTACTAAATGCTGCCAAATGCACAAAGTAAACTTCAAAAAAAAAAAAAAGTAACCGTATACATAATTACTTAAAATATCCATCATGTCTATAAAGTCCAGTTATATGATTACCATTCCTGTCCATTTATACATAATGGGTTGGTAGTAGATGTCATTGGTGTAATCATCCAGGGCAAAACTCAAGAGGTGAGATGTCACACAAAAAACACATGATGATAGTTGTGATGGAGTTTGAATGGGTTAACTCATTCCACCTTTTGGCATGTCCGTCAAAGCTTTGAACCTTCTTTCTGTTGACTAGGCTGCATGGACTTGGCAGGTTAAAGAGCCCAGATGAGCCCAAGTAGTCTCAGTTGAGGAGTTTTGGAGTAGGGAGTTCTTTGGTTTAAAAAAAAAAAATGAAGCAGATGCTCTGGGCTGGACCAGAGTGTTGTGTGTTAAGCAGTCAGTTTGGTTGTGGGTCTTGTGTGAGTCCTTGGATTTAGACAAAGGCAAATCAATAGTTTCTTGGGATAGGGCAGAGGTGCCTGGTTTGAGTTTTCTGTATGTTGTTTGTTACCACCCTTGCCTCAGAAATTGGGCCCTGTGTTCATTTTATAAATAAACTAAGAAAATACCTGGCTTTGTGTTACTGATTTCTGCACCACATAGGAAACTGTCCCAGAAGGTCCTGAAAATCTGCTATCACTCAGGAAAGGGGCAATAGTTTCATTTAATGTAGATTCAATGGTTGGAGCAGAAGATAGGAAAATATTTTAGGTGGTGTGACTAAAAGTGGGGTAAGCCCTCTCCTTGCATCTCCTTTAATAAGAAGAAAAATGGAGCAAAGTAGAAATACGATTTCATTAATTTTCAGAGGCTCTAATTTATTATAATCAGATTAAAGTGGGAATATTAGATATACTGGTAGGTCATCAACACTAGCGATCGTATCTGAGCAATAACTGGCTAATAAAAATTCCTGTTAGGGGACAAGAATTCAAGATTTTCATAAATGGCAATGTCCTGAATAACTAACTGAGAACAGTGCAGGAAAAAGCATATGAAAACTTATGTAGGTATAATTCACATGTGCTTTCAAAAGAGTAATTCTTAGTCATCTTTCCCCACTCCTTCTCCCACAGAGTTACTTTCAAATGTGATAAAAATGGAAGAGATGCTTGAGCGTAATTGGAAAATGAGCTTGGAAAAGGTTGTGAACTACTTTAGGAGTAGTGTGGAGCTAATGCTTTTCTATTATCACTCACTCCACACACTGACACTTGACTTGTAAGAATTTTCAGGAACAAAATATATATATATATATCCAGGTGGCTTTTAGTAGCAAGGAAACTAAAGAGAAAAGCCTATGTTAATGTGTGCTTACAATATGTATGTAACCTTGAAAGGAACCCATCTTTCAGGAAACGGAAAAGTGTAGACATCTAATGGTAGAAACAAAATTATATTTACATTAACTCTTACCTTCCAGATGATTTTAGATAAGCCAAAACATATAGAATGGAGAAAAAAATCATTGCCTCTAGCAAGTGAGGATCCAAACCTGTTCCTTTCAGATTTTTTGGATGGTTAGAATACAGCTTTTAACTTTATATTAAAGTGATTATGAACTTGTGTGAATTGAATAACTGTCTGTAAAATAAAAATCCTCTAGCAAACAATGAATCTTCAGAGCCTAAATTACTTATGAAATTCTAAAGATTTAAATTAGGTAGGAATTCATATAAACTAAAAAAATCAACAGCAAAAAAAGTACAGGGTGTTCCCTTTCCCCGCCCCCCCCCAAGAGTTTTTAAAATTTCTCCTCTAAGTGAACTGTCTGTATATGCTTATTTCTTCCAGTTTGTTTCTTATCATGTTTTTAGTCAGACACCAACAGCTTTAGCAAACGACTCACACAATAGCTCATCTGACCGTGATGGACAAAGTAGCTCCTGTGACCATCAGATTGATGCAATCAACTGGATGGACACTCAGGGAATTGACCTGTATGTCTCCATAGGGGTGGCAAGGAGTGTAAAGAGATTGCTCTGTTGCTGAACACTTGAGAGCTTGAATGTAATACATTCATTATACGGTTGAACCATTTCTGTAGGCTATGTGCCCTAATCAGTCTAGGAACTTGGACCTATTCTGTTTACCAGAATATTTGTCAGGAGGCTTCTTTGGTTTTGTAATACCTAATTTTCCATACATAGATTTTTAAATTTAAATAAAAAGGTGGCTATACTGTATACATCCTCTCAATAATCATTATTGGGATGGTACTTGAACAGCTCCTCTTCCAGTCTGACACTGTTAGTAGCTAATGGGGATAATCCCTTAATTCAAATGGTAGGGGCTTCCTTTGGGAGCAGAAGGATCTTATCTTTCTGAATAGTGAGTTGTGTGCCCATGATGTGACACACAGTAAGAAAAGAGATATCCCTAGGTGGCCACTGATGTCTTGCAATATTATAGACATTTTTACTAAATGGTAAATAAAAAGATGTAAAAAAGCCACGCACCCTGCTATTACTCTAATAAAGAAATAGATTTTATTCAAAGTATGCTTCAGAATGGACTATAAATTGACATTTTAGTTAATGCAGACAACAACAGGAACATGGGAACATGAAAGTCCATTATTGGACTTTCATGGGGTTTTACAGCAGACTGATCTGTCTGCCAATTAAATTTTATGTTGTTTTAATCTGATCATCAGCACTACTGTCTTCCAAAGTCACTACATTTAGAAGACTGTCAGTCAAGGCTGCTTATTAGTATGCTGGGGTCATGGTATACTGTTTACTGTACTCAGTCAAGGCCAAAATGTTTGTCCATTTTCCTTGCTTACATATTGGAGATCATGCATGTGAGAATAACTGTTGACAGAGTGGCAAGGAATCTCACAAAGTGCATAAAGTATTTTAAATTACACTTAAAGCTGCATTTAGAATGTTAAAAATTTTCCATTTCTTGTGTCGCCATAATCAAAACTAATTGTGCTTTCAGTGGAATGGGAAGCAGCGACAGGATGTAGTCTAATTTTAAAAGATTTTTTTTCTCTACATAAGGGCTAGAAGTATGAAAACTAAGAATGTTTGAATTTTAAATGTATAGAGACTTTGTTACAATAATACATGAACATTATTAAATACTCATAAGAATCAGGGGAGAATGAAATGATTTTTCCCTGAAAGACCCAAGTATGGGATTCTGTGTTTCTCCTTTGAATATAATGTTGAAAGTAATTACGTTCTGAGTGTCGAAGAACCACTTAGTGCTGAACCGTATTAGAACTCGGGTCTCCTGACTTCCAAAACCTCCCTGTATCTTCTAGCCAATGCTAGATTCTTACTGCCAATACCTAAAATAGATCAGAACTATGGAACTCAGAGATTGACAACAAAATCTCAATAATGCCAAAAGCATCACTATAGAAATGCCATTTTGTTTAAGGTAGTCAGAATGGAACATTAGCTTTATTTGTCTGTGGCTTTAATGCATTTATATGCTCTGTGCTTTTTGCTAATATTTTGACCATTTAAGTGGAAAGAGTACTTAAGGTGCATACTTGACAACAGGCCAAATTTGCACTCTACTGCATCCTGGGTCCCCTGCTTCTCCTTGGCAATAGGAACTGAAGGGAAAACTTGGCTTTTAGTCACTAAAGGCACTGGTGCCCCCTTTACACCAATAGTTGTTTTCTCCACTTCTCTTTGAAAGCCTCACTTCAAGTAGAATCAAGCGAAGAAGATTCACCTCAGCCATTTGACTGTGAGCGTGCACACTCTCCTTCGCTCTCTTTCTCACACACACACACCTGCACCCTCCCACCCACCAACAGAAGCAGTTTCACTGCCTTTCCAGGGAAAGGGGAAAGTGTGAGAGAAGAATCAGGGAGATCGACGGGGAGGCAAGGGGACTCTAGAAGGAGACGCTCTTTGAGGACTAGAAAGGAGGAAGTGGGAAGGCAACTCTTGACATAGAACCATAATGTGGGAGGTAGAAATGCCCCAGGAAGATTCCAGAGGGGAAGTAGGTCATGTAGTTTTTCTTCTAAAGACCCCAGAAGTAGTAATGAGCTCTCCACATGCATCACAGGGGCCAGTAGTTCTATAGATGTTGTTGTTCTCCTAAGGCAAAAACAGCTGGCTGGAAGCCAGGGCCTGTTGGAAGGGAAGGGAGTTAGATGCTAGTTAGATAGATTGGTTGATTGATTGATTGATTGATCTGCTGCTTTGCGTAGGATCACAGGACTACACCCTTTTAGTTCCAAAACTGATTTTTAGGGTGTATCCGTGTTCGTTTGTATTTGTGCATATCTTCTGCACATACATAAGCTGCTGGTAGTATTCAGCAGGTTTGACTGCACCAGAAAATTGATTTCCAAAGTGTCAACTTTTGGTTGAGCAGAGTCTGTTAAAGTGAACTCGCAACTTTTTAGGGTGCTCCAACAGCTAGAGCACAGTACATTAGAGTGCTTTACAAGTCACACCCCTCTGGTGCGTTTTGTCGCACGGTATAGACAAGACTTAAAGTATGTTGTGTTTATTGTGGGTGTCAGCCTACTCATATTGATACATACACAAATCCAGAAACATTGGCAGCTGAAGTCTAATATTCATCTCCATGAGCAAATTAGTACCTGACAGTGTTGTAGCCCTGAGTTATAAGTGGCCATTTACAATGAGGAAAACAAGGATTGTATCTACTGTCAAGGTGCTACGTGAGACATTCAGTATAAAATCGTTACTGAGGTGCAAGTAGGCATGCCCAGGATTCAGTTTAAATTATTTGTTGTTAGTAAACATTTTTCACCTGGTGCACTGAAATCAATGTAGGAAAAATATCCATCTGTAAGAGTCAACAGGCAGCCTCTCCCGCACCTTGCACCTCTGCAGGTATCTGGTGTCACTGGCTGTGCAGCTATCCCTCTGCAGCCCGACTGTAATGGCCCCTCTCACTCACTGGCCTGGAGTGCAGAGGCCTGCCCCAGGCAGGAGCTGTTCAGCAGCAGGGTGGCCTGCTCTGTGGCCAGGGAGTCATGCTCCTCACAGCCCTGAGCAGGGGTTTCTGCTCTGCCCCACAAGGAACACAAACTTCCCCACACCTTGCATCTCCAGGGATCAAGTGTCTCTGGCCCTATGGCTGTGCTGGAAGCCCCCTGCAGCCCTGTTGTGAAACTATGAAAATGTATTAAAATTGATTAAAAATTGGAAAAGGTTAAAACATTAATATTGACGTTAGCAGTCAAATTTACAAAAAGAATTGATTTTGCCATGCCTAGATATAAGTTAAAGCCACCAAAGCAGGCATGTTTAAGTAGCAGCTCTCATTCCAGCTTTAACACACATACTGTCTGTCTCACTCTGAAATGTCCAACCTGTGTAATTCACTATATTTCATCTTAATCATAAATTCTAACAGTTGGTGTAGAAAACTATCAACATACTCGACTGTTAACACTATGTTTTTGTAATGTCCTGTAACTGTATTTATGTGTGTTGAGTTTATTTTTTTTGCTTCTGATTATGATTTTTACATTAAAAGTAATGAATGATAAGACGATCCAAAAATCCTGGCTCCAAATACTCCCAATTTTAGGGTAACTACAACTGATCAGGTATTCTCTGGTGGAACATTTCTTATATGGACACTGCTTATTTGCTGAAATCGAAACTTTTCACGAAGATGTTCCATTTCAATGAAGTTGCGATGGAGCTCAGGCAAGGTTCTAACCAAACCTTCCTGTTTTCCTGCCAGGCTCCTCAGTGGTTCCTGGATTTTTGGCAGCCCACTTCGCAGATTGATTGGGGAATCTGAGAGACTGGGAGTCCCATCTCCTAAGTTGTTCAACTCCCCATTTTCTCCCTAGCTCATTATTGCAGAGTGTGGCTCCCAGCACCCTGTTAGTCCACAAGAGGACATATTTAACAATAATTCTGGAGCTGCAAAAGTTTCTGCTTTGTCCTCATCCTTCAAATCTCTCCTTAAAACCCATGGTTGTTTGACAAGGTCTATAAGTAACTTTTTAAAAACAAAAAATTGCAAACCCTTCAAAATGCGTATTTGTAACTTACCCAGGGATTTGTTGTGACACTCTGTGTCCCCTGTCTTCTTTGCCTCCTAGTTTGTTTCCATGTCTCAACATATGTAGTGTCTTGGGTTCCTGCGATTGTTTGGCGGGCCCCTGTGCCCATGTGGACTCCCACTGAAATTGATACTGCTCCCTGAAGACACGGAGACCTGTCCCTGTGTACTCAATTGTGAGATTGGAGCCTTGGACTGTAAATATTTCAAAGCACAATGCATGTTTATTGTATTGTAAAAAATAATAATAAAGGGTTTAAAATTCATGATAGGGTCAGTTCAGAAAAACTAGAACACAAACTAAAAATACATTAAACTTACACGCATCCCAATTTTGTGTGCTATTCTCTGTAATCAATTTGTCTCTACCACTAATAAGTGCTCAGATACCTGAAGATGGGGATGAGTAATATACAGATGCCAGGAGTAAATGAGAATAGTTTGTATTACACATTCTATATGTTCCGTCACTGACACTTGCTTTATTCTTTGAAACAGCTGTAGTTCCCTGTTGTGAAGAAGTGCAAGTTATCTAAAATTGCTTTTAGAGGACATTAGCTACTCAACTTCCATAAAATAATCTCCAGCACCGTAGCTGTCTATCTGTGTGCCGTACACGGGTCAGATTCAGCAATGCTTTGGCTAAACATTAACAACAGTGGGATAGTGCAAATTCTCATGAACTCACAACCAACACATAGGAGTTCACAATCCACTGCAGCCATGGGAGTTTGCTTTCATGGGAACTTGTAACATATGCTATTTGTGAGTTTTCAATTTGCTATTTCTGTAAAAACCCAGATTGGTAGGGAAGATCACAGAATGCTGTGTGAAGTCTTAGTGGGAAGCTTCACAGAGCCACATGCTGTGCAGTTCACCCTGCAGTGTGGGGCTAAAGATTAACAGCAGCAAGGCTTCAGAAAAAGAGGCCCACACATTACTGAACATTCCAGCAACCACGGCAAAAGAACTAAAAGGCACTTCCAGCTGCTAAGAAGTGTTCTAGTCCCCCACGTAAAAATGTGATTAAGGACAACCCCTAGTAATAGCAGTTTGAGTGTGCACTGGTGAAAGTGATCCAAATAACATTTTGTATGGTTTTGCATGGGCAGAGAACTGGAGGTAGCACTGGTGGCAGAGGACAGAGCAATGACTGTAAGATACTATCTCATGAAAGCTCCAGGAAAAGAGGTCAGGGAGATCAAAACATGTTATACCAAACTCTGAACAAGGAAATAGAGAGATTTCAGGGTTCTGAGTAGAGCAGGGTGAAATTTTTGGATGAATAGTTTATTCACCCTCTCCTTCCCTGGCCCAATGATTATTGACTGGGCCAGAGAGAGAATGTGACTAAGAATGGCTCTATAACCCAGTGGTTAGGGCACGAACCTATACTGTGGGAGATACAAGTTTGTGTCCCCATTTCAATGACTGTTCAATCAAACAGCTTCAACAGGAGAGCTTGAGCGAGACCCCCTAGCACCAGAATAGACCTAGAGTCCAAAGATTAGGATGATCTCCTGTAAAATAGGAGACCCAAGTTCTAATAATTTTCCACATCAGGAAGTTGAACCTTTGTCTCACACATCCTTGGTGAGTGTTCTAATCACTGAGCTAAAAGGGCAGCACTGCTTCTTCTGGCCATTTTGTGAATCAAACCATTCAAAAATACCTGAAGCAAAACATTTCAGGTTGAATGATATGTTTTGTTTCATCAAACTGGAATGGATTTTTTCAATTCCTCAACATTTTAGATTTCAGCTTAGGTTGAACAAAATGGTTTTGTCTGTTTGTTACTTTTAATTTGTCTCTACCACTAATAAGTGCTCAGATACCTGAAAATGGGATGAGCAATAGTTTTAACTGCCAGCAAACCGAAAAATAAGTTATTCACCCAGCTCTAATTCTGATGGTAATGAGCCTCCATTATCAGCAGAGCTGGGCAAAAGGGCTTCAATAGAACCATCTTCCATCAGGAAATCCAGTTCTGTTGAAATCTAAATGTTTTGTAAAATCTATTTTGCCAAAATTTCTTTCTGAGAAAAAAATGTGGAAAAATATTCCAGCAGCATCAAAAAATCCTGTTTCTACAATTTTCAAACAAAACACTATTTTTATTTTTTTTTCTATTTTATTATGTATTATAAAATTCTAAAATGTCAATATTAAACAAAATATTAAAAAGTTGAAATAAAAGCAATGTTTTGATGGATCTGAAATGATTGGGTTTTTTTCAGAATTTTCTTTTGCAGAGAATTTCAAAATGTTGGGCTTTTCTGCCAACCTGGGGGGAAGAAAAATTGTAAAATCATAAAATCCTTCATAAAATGAAATTTCTGTCCTCTGCGCAGCTGTATTTATCAATTATTTGATACGATCAAATTATGCACTAAATGCTTGTTTTGATTGAAATTGGAATGTACTAACATTGAAAAAAAACAAAAAATATTAACAAGGCCATCATTAAAGATGATTTGCAAAATCGTGGAGCACTGTAGTTTGGTCTTCCTAGCAAACATGACTAAATAGTTACATTTAAAAGTACACATAAAATGTTCTGATAAGTAAATGTTAAAAATTTGTGGAGGACACCAACCACACACATTTTGGTGGCCAGGATTAGAATTCATAAATGACCTTGACAAATTATAGAATTTGGTCTGAAATCAATAAGATGAAATTCAATAAAGAGAAGTGCAAAGTACGACCGGAAGGAAAAGTCAAATGCCCATCTACAAAATGAAGAATTACTGGCTAGGCAGTAGTACTTACACTGTAACCCTCAGATCTTTTTCAGTATCATAAATTGAATATGAGTCAATAATGTGAAGCAGTTGCAAAGAAGGCAAATATTCTGGGATATATTCACCGGGGGTTTGTATGTAAGATGTGGGAGGTAATCGTTCTGCTCTATTTGGCACTGGTGAGGCATCAACTGGAGGACTGTGCCCAGCTTTGGGCACCATGCTTTAAGAAAGATGTGTGAAAATTGGAGAGTCCAGAGGAGAGCAACAAAGTTGATGAAAGGTTTAGAAAACCTGACCTAAAAAAGTTGGGCGTGTTTAGTTTTGATATTTGAGGGGGAGAGGACATGATAGTCTTCAAATATGTAAAATATTTTTTTATAAAAAAGATGGTGATCAATTGTTCTCATTGTCCACCAAGGGTAGGGCAAGAAGTAATTGTCTTAATCTGCAACGAGGGAGATTTAAGTTAGATATTAGGAAAAACTTTCTGACTATGAGGATACTTAAGCACTGAAATAGGTTACCAAGGGAGGTTGTGGAATTCCGAACATTGGAGGTTTTATAAGAATGGATTAAATAAACATCAGTCAGGGATGCTGAAGGTATACTTTGTCCTGTTTCAGTGCAGGGGAATGGACTAGATAACCTCTCAAGATCCCTTCCGGCCCTACATTTCTGTGATTCAGTGGCATGTCTACTCCAGGGAATTTAGTGCATAGTAAACAAGAGTGTGAATTTAAAGTACATTAACCACCATGTGGCTTTTTAAAGTCCAGTAAGGGTGTCCCCCAGGGTGTTAGTGTGGAGTAGTGAGTGCTGGCTTTTTTCTCCCATGTAGACAGACCCTGAGCTTTCTGAACACAGAGGGGAAATAACATTGGCAGTGGTGTATATCTTATACTTGGATTCATTATATTGTAATATCTAAACTATATATCTAAGCCAATGTTTCATAACCCTCCTAACTTTGCGAAGAAAATCAGTCATCAGCTTTGTAAGGCAATACAGGGTTTTAGCCCCTGTTGTACTTTCAACCCCAGCTGTCACAAGTTCAGAAAATAGTTTTCTGTTTTATGACCTCTGTCATGGGCATGTATGTGTGACTCCATGTATATCAAATGCCTAGAGATAGGGACTATATACCATGTAGTAAACACACACACTCTATATTGTAATAATAATGCACACACCGGCACATGCAAATTCACATAATCTACTTCATCTGAAGAAGGGTGACCTTTTGCAGTACAGAATGAATTACAAAATCTTTTCTAGCTGCTACAAGTGTATAGATCATATTCTTGTAGCCCCCATAAAAGTCGTAGTTGCTGTCAACTTGAGAAATCTTGGCTCAATACTCATGTTTCTCTCTTGCTGTCATGAGAGAAAAGCAATCCTTCTTATTAGAAGGACAGGATGTACCGCTAGAAAATATCTTGACAAATGACCTTTTCCTAGTTTTAACAGCTCTAGAATCCATATCCTTGGAAACAAATATGTGTTTACATTTGCCATTACATTGAATAGTAGAGCCGTCTATGTTTTGCTTAATCTTTTTTGGCTATTTCATTATATAAACTGCATCTTGACCAAACTGCTTGTATAACTTTCTTAAAAATACAGTAGCTTATATTGATGTTTTAATCTGTAGCCTGTAATTTGTATTTATCAATTCATGTTACCTGAGAAGACCCCTCTCTCTCTCTCTCTCTCTCTGTGTATGTATATATATATATCAGAGGGGTAGCTGTGTTAGTCTGGATCTGTAAAAGCGGCAAAGAGTCCTGTGGCACCTTATAGACTAACAGATGTCCTGGAGCATCAGCTTTCATGGGTGAATACCCACTACATGCATCTGACGAAGTGGCTATTTACCCATGAAAGCTGATGCTCCAATACATCTGTTAGTCTATAAGGTGCCACAGGACTTTTTGCCGGTTATATATTAACTCTACATTAACTAGGTACCAAATATCTAAATGACTTTGAGTTCTTCAGTATCACTTCTTATTCCTTGTTGCTTTAGAGAAAAAAGGAAGCTAAGCAAGTCCACACATTTTAAACAAAGAAGGACAAAATAGATTTTTCCACATGCATTATAATATTCCAGAGTATGACTGTTCTGTCTTGTTAGAGGTGACAATAAGAACCCATCCTTCATAACAACGTCAGTGGAGTCCTTTTTTCCTCAGCTGTCATGATATCATTATGCATTTGGCAGAGAGAAAAATGGTACAATTTGATGAAGCATGCATTTGTTCAGATGTAAAGCTCATATCTCAATATATGTGATCTTTAAGTTTAAAACAGGAATGAAAATATGAATCAGCTTTTATTAAAGTTTTGCGCAGCTGCCTGTACATGTTATACAAGAAGGGATTATGTTTCTGTGGTTTTCCTGCAGCCTGGAGGAGCGTGATGTTTCCATTTTCTAGCAATGCTCACTGTGTTTTTCATTTAATGGAAAGTTATTTTTAAGAAATAACCAGGTCCTTGTTTTTTTGACAAATACCATAACTAGTCATAGGCACCAAACACTTTAAAAAGTAAAGCAACAAGTTCCATTTAATGCTTTTCTCTTTTTGTATAGAGTGCCTCGCTATCTAGACCTGAAGAAAGCTATGCTCTATATGCCAAAATGTATGTCAGGTGAGCTGGTTTTGGCCCTAATGGGAACAGTATTGCATATCTGTGTGAGCAGCATTGCATTTAAATGTATAGTTTGCAGATGACACTATAATAAATGACTGGATCTTAAGTGTCTTTCACTAAATGCAACTAAGATAACTCAAGCTCCTTTCTGGAAATAATACGAGCCATTACTACAAATAAATTTCAGGGAAAGACACTATTACGGTTACAGACTTATCTTATTCTTGCAGTTAATTACTTCCCAGCACTCTGGGCCAAAGAGTATTCACATGACTGCTTAGCTTACTAGAATAACTTCCTATACACACAGCTGCCTTGAGAAGCTGAAAATATTCTGTGCAGAGTGCAAGTTGCACAGCTGGCTATCATTGGGAAGAAATGATGTAAAATCCAATAGCTTTCAAGTCTGCTTTAGGATGATTTTTTGAAATAGAGATGGCAAGATTGTGTGTTGAGTGAATTGTCACCAAGTACTTTGAAAAGATCATTTTGAGACTATCTGTACAGATGGAATGTGGATTGTTGCGGGGAAGAGAGAGTCATGTTTAGTGTATTTTGAGAGCCACATGAAAATGTATACGGAAGGGGGCCTCATGATATGAATATGGGAGGGAATCATACCTAATGCAAGAGAGAAGAAATATAAGATATGGAAGAGACAACTTCCTTAGAACAGATGAAGGGAATGGATGGGGAAAGGTTTGTGACTTATTCGTCACAATTCTGAGTCATAGGTCCTTGGCAAGAATTAGACTGATTAAAAAAATGGGTATTTGCCGCCTAAACTTCACTAAGTTCACATCATTTATTTACTCTGTTTTCGCAAAAAGAAAAGGAGTACTTGTGGCACCTTAGAGACCAACCAGTTTATCTGAGCGTAAGCTTTTGTGAGCTACAGCTCACTTCATTGGATGCTGTAGCTCACGAAAGCTTATGCTCAAATAAATTGGTTAGTCTCTAAGGTGCCACAAGTACTCCTTTTCTTTTTGCGAATACAGACTAACACGGCTGCTACTCTGTTACTCTGTTTTGTGATCCATTAACTCTCTTAACCATTTTTTAATCAGGAGAAAGGTCAGCAAATGGATCCACGAGATGACTGGGAAGTGAGTGTATGAGTGACTACTTATATTCTAGGCCTAATTCTGATCTCACTTATATTAGTTTTACACTAATTAAACTTAATTGATTTAAATGGAAATACTCTGATTTAAACAGTCACTAATGATACTTTTCTTCAGAGCTTCAACAAAAATGGTTGCACAGATGACATGTATACAGTGGTAATTCCCAGTATATGTTAACCTGGGCCACATGCTTACAATCTAACTGCACTTCCTGTTACCCTTTACAACCCTATTGGGGATGGGGGACTAAATCTGTAATTATACTTTTCTCTGTAAATTAGGCAGTATACGACCCCTTTAATTTCCACCGTCCAGGCACATACTAATGTTTGACAGTGGAGTAGTAGGACCATGATTCTAAAACATAGTACTATCACTGAATTTTATTATTTTCATGATAACAAATAATGCCATTAATAATACACATTTATGTAATTGCATTCCTAAGCAATAAGACCCTGAAAGAAATTCCATGTTCAATGTGTGTGTGTGAAAATCATTTTATGCAAATTTACATTTATATGAAGTGGAAATGCTGAATACTTTTAGCTGAAATAAAAGGTTTTAAAATACAATAATCATTTGTCACTAAGCTTAACAAGGACAAATATCATGCAATGAAATAAAAGGTCATCCGATGGAGAAAATGTAAAAATACAGTACATCCTGAAGCAAAAGACTGATTGAAGTTTTGTTTTGTTTTTTGTTTTTGAGGGGGAGCAGCAAGGGGAGCATTATTCCAATTTTGTTAAAGGTAAATGTGTCATGTGGTTTTTATAGTCAACCATTTTTCTTCCCAAACACCCATGCCTTAGTCTTCTTCCTTGTTTCCTGTCTTTTAACCGTGGTGTAAGAGATATTCAAGTTCCATGTCACCACATAAACTGGAGAAAGCCAGCCCTGATCCAGAAGAAGAATGGAAGTGATCCATTCTCGATCCACAGATAAGTGTTGCAGGTCTACACTAGAAATGTTTGCCGATATCGGAGTGTCGTTTAGGGGTGTGATTTTTTTGCAACATTTTTATAGCAGCAACAGCCCTAATGTACACACAGTTATATCAGCATAAGTGTTTTAGCCTGGTTCTCAATCAGGATCACGTACCCTTGGGGGTACACACAGGTCTTCTAGGGGATACATCAACTCATCTATATATTTGCATAGTTTTACAACATGCTACATAAAAAGCATTAGCGAAGTCAGTGCACACTAAAAATGTATACAGACAAAATGAGAAAGTAAGCAATTTTTCAGTAATAGTCTGCTGTGACACTTTTTGTATTTTTATTTCTGATTTTGTAATCAAGTAATTTTTAAGTGAGGTGAAATCTGGGGTACGTAAGACAAGTCAGGCTCCTGAAAGGGGTACAGTAGTCTGGAAAGGTTGAAAACCACTGGCTTATTTCACTCAGTGAACCAGTACAAGATAGGCTAGTAAGAGCACTTTATGCCAGTATAAGCTGCATCTATACTAGGAGAGTTTGCCAGTTTGTAGCTATACCCACAAACCTTTTCTAGTGTAGGCCTGACTCATGAGATCTTCATCCATTCCTGGTAGTTCTCTAGAAATCCTGACACACACATACACCTCAAACCACCTTTACCCAGCTGCTCACAAGAATATTGGAGTCACAGAGATCTCTGCTACTGTTTGACGTTGTTAATTAGCATGATGTCATAAACTTTACTGTTCAAAGATCTGTTTTGTATTGCATCTGATTCACTGTAAGTGATTCATGTAAGTGATTTTACCCGCTCAGATAACTCATGTGTATAAAGTTACTCGTGTGCAAATTAAATGTTTTCAGGATTGGGACCTTAGATGCTTAACTATTCCAGGAAGGAATTCTGTTTTCCGATGTGTTTGTACAGCATCTAGCATAATGGGGTCCTGATCTCCACTGGGGCTTCTTTGGTATTACCAAATTAAAACCACTAAATTAGAACAAGGTAGTATTCTTTTAGTTCGTCTCCCATAATAATGATTTCCGATGCCTAAATGTGCCAAGATTGTTCTTAGCCAAAGCACAGAAAAATCCCCCTCTTTTGTTCTAAGAGTTTTCCTTACAATGTGACCTGTCACACCTAGGTCTATAAAAGGTTCTAGGAAAGGCAGACGTGATTAAAGTCTAGCTGCAAATTGAAAAGACTTTTAAACAAGTGTGCTATTAAGAGTGCACTTAATCAGAGAAAGTGACAAACAACTTGTTAAAAGAAAAGGAGGACATGTGGCACCTTAGAGACTAACAAATTTATTTGAGCATAAGCTTTTGTGAGCTACAGCTCAGTTCATCGGATGCTGTAGCTCACAAAAGCTTATGCTCAGATAAATTTGTTAGTCTCTAAGGTGCCACAAGTACTCCTTTTCTTTTTGCGAATACAGACTAACACGGCTGCTACTCTAAAACAACTTGTTGTAAGACACATAAATACTAGTTGGAAACTAATTTCAATGATATAAAAGGCAATCGGCTCTTGCATATAAAGTAAATGGAAAGATTATGTCTGCACACATTATTACTCATGCAATATACTACATTCATTTAGAACAGCTACTGTCTTCTCTTGACCATAGCAGCCATATATGTCAACAATGCAGAACTTGGCCAGGAGCTGTTCAGAACAGGGAATAATTGTCTGAAAGCCACAATGTCATTTTCCATTTTTTCCTTTGGTCATATTTAATATTTTTAAACTGTAAACCTGCCTGGTTTCTTTAGTTCCTGACCTTCTCTATTGCCAAAGCTCTCACCTAAAAACTCTGCAAAGTTTCAATTTCTAAATGTCACAAAATATCAAGTGAGTACAGAAGACAAGAAGCAAGTCAATAAATGTTTGTATTCCTTGCTTGATGCTCTTTTGTATTTCATTTTATATGGGGGAAAAATTAGTCCCAAATTTAATCTCTCCTCCAAGTAAAATAGGGATAGAATATGGAGTCTGGGGTATCAGACAGTTGAAAGTATTGATTACAGTGCACCACAATTTACTAAATAAATAAAACTGAAAAGCCTTCATTTAGGAGAAAGCATGCTGTTTCCTATGGTGGAAAAAGGTTTAATTAAAAAGCTATCAACAGTCTGGGATTGTCAAAAGTACTTTGTCACCTGAAGCACATTCCTTGTAATTATCTTTTAGGCTTTAAGCTAGATCACCATTAACCTCAGAAGAAGAAGGGTTACTATGCTTTCTGGTGTGAGAAATTGTATCATCATGTAAATTAAACCCCGTTAGGCAGTCAAATTGGATTTGGGAAATGATTGAGTATTAAAGCTAGTCATGTATATTATCAAATGATACAAAGCATGAGATGTTAAGGGGGGAAATCAGAAAATATAATATTCTCTCCCATTTCTTTAAAAATTTAAAACTGTTTTTGGGTAAAATACAGGAATAGAAACACAGCTATTGGACAGAATAAAAGAGATAACACACATGTGTAATTTGGTTACATGCACTTTTTTCAGATAATACAAAATGAGTCAATCCTGAGTCAAGTGAAATAATATAATAGGACCATAACACTACAACTCCAGTGCTCAAGAGCTTCTGGCAAGTAATTATCAGCATGGATAAGCAGAATGCAGCTATCCAAATTTTCCACTGATAAATATACCAATATGGTATATTTAATGTGTAAAAGTCTCTCCATCCATGCAACTTCTAAATATGCTTCATGCTAAAGGTAATTACTAGTTAAAATAGAAGTTTTGACTGAATGATGAAAAATTAATAACTTTAAGACATCAAAGTAATTATCTAGGAGGGAAGAAGTATGCTGAAAAAAATATTTTCCTTCCTCTCAGTATAACACTGAAAACTGTGTGTGTTTCAAAGACAAGGAGAATGAGCTTCTTGCAAGCACTGCTTGCTTTTCAGATTTTAAATCAGATATGTTTACAAAGATGCAATCTTTTGATGACCAATTTGAAATGAATTGGTGGTCTGTCTGGTTCCCAGAAGACAAGGACTTATATTTAAAAATATATTATCACCACAACCGGAAGTCTCCTAATTGACAGTTACAGCGGAGAAGCTAAATATTTGAATAGGCATGATGACTGGATTCTTGTAGATGGCCCAGCTGGGGCAGGTTCAGACACATTGACCAAATTAAGGCCAATGCAAGTTACCTTATCCTAACCCATTCTGCACCATTCCTGAGAGTGAGGGGAGGACTTCTGTCTCCAGCTTTCTCAATCCTGCACCTTTCCAAAAGCACTGAGGTCCATATCCGCAAAGGTCTGAAATAAATGGAAGTTAGGAATCTAAAAAAACCTTTAAGGATCTGAGCCTAAATTAAAATAATAGAATATTAGGGTTGGAAGAGACCTCAGGAGGTCATCTAGCCCAATACCCTGCTCAAAGCAGGACCAGCACCAACTAAACCATCCCAGCCAAGGCTTTGTCAAGCTGGGCCTTAAAAACCTCTAAGGATGGAGACTTCACCACCTCCCTAGGTAACCCATTCCAGTGCTTCACCACCCTCCTAGTGAAATAGTGTTTCCTAAGATCCAACCTAGATCTCCCCCACTGAAACTTGAGACTATTGCTTCTTGTTCTGTCATCTGCCTTCACTGAGGAAAGCCTAGCTCCATCCTCTTTGGAACCCCCTGTCAGGAAGTTGAAGGCTGCTATCAAATCCCCCCTCACTCTTCTCTTCTGCAGACTAAATAACCCCAGTTCCCTCAGCTTCTTCTCGTAAGTCATGTGCCCCAACCCCCTAATCATTTTTGTTGCCCACCGGTGGACTCTTTCCAATTTGTCCACATCCCTTCTGTAGTGGGGGGGACCAGAACTGGATGCAATACTCCAGGTGTGGCCTCACTAGTGCCGAATAGAGGGGAATAATCACTTCCCTCGATCTGCTGGCAATGCTCCTACTAATGCAGCCCAATATGCCATTGGCCTTCTTGGCAGTGAGGGCACACTGCTGACTCATATCCAGCTTCTTGTCCACTGTAATCCCCAGGTCCTTTTCTGCAGAACTGCTGCTTAGCCAGTTGGTCCCCAGCCTGTAGTGGTGCATGGGATTCTTCCTAAGTGCAGGACTCTGCACTTGTCCTTGCTTAACCTCATCCAATTTCTTTTGGCCCAATCCTCCAATATGTCTCGGTCATTCTGGACCCTATCCCTACCCTCCAGCATATCTACCTCTCCCCCCAGTTTAGTGTCATCTGCAAACTTGCTGAGGGTGCAATTAATCTCATCATCCAGATCATTGATACAAATTCATAAAAAACATTTTAAAACACAGAACTATTGTATTTTGATTGTATCTCAGAACTTCCACTGGTGCTTTAAATTCAATTCCCCGTACAATAGCTGTTAAGTAGTTGTAAGGCTACCATTATACGCAAATAGAACATCACCACTTCAGCAAATATGGTTTACGTATGTTAAACAAGACTCCTGCTTGACATAACACCAAGACTTTTTACCATTTACAAGAAAATCTTTTTGTCGTTCATGAATGCATTGTGCACAATAGAGAACTCTGTCATTCTTCAGGTAATGTTGGTAAGAGTTTGTGTAATATCTTTTTCTCAGCAATTAGAGTGAAACGAGGAGCTTTGCAAATGAGAAGAAGTTGCATGTAGTTAATCTTTAGAAAGTACCCTTTTTGTAGTTAAATATAAAAATAATTTGCCAACACTTTCAGGAAGCTTTCTGAAAAGTTAAAAAAAATTGTTTTCAAAGAGAACTTTTAGTTTTTCTGCCAAATTACTGCATGTTGATAGTGGCCTGCAGTGACAGACTTTATGCTTTCAGCTTGTGGAAGGGGGATAATTGAAGTGGTGTGTGCAATAAATGAGAAGATGCATCAGTTCCATATAAACCTTTTAAAAGCCTCAAAATGCAAAGTAAGGCACACTGATGTGAATTGCATAAGGATACAATTAATTTGTACATGAAAGAAGATTTTTTTAGTATGCTATTAGCCTCTGTAACAGCTGAATATACAAAAAGCCAATCATTTATAACCTTGCCAGAAGTATGACAAACTGCTTGCTGCAAATTTTTTTTTAAAGCTAAACTGATGCATAATGTTTTTATAAAACGATTCTGTTAACCCTCATTTGCCACCATTGTACTTAGTTAGAAAAATGAATATTGACAATAACGTGTGCTGGGTTCATAATAATGTTGCAAGAAGCAAAGGTGACCTATCAGAGAGAGAGAGAAATAATTGCTATTCAATATGCACTTGAATTTTCAGTAATACAACATTTTTCCTTTGTTTCCCGAATGTGTCTATTCCTTTTTACCTGGTTGTCAATGGAAGTAACTGAAAAAGAAATAAAAAAGCTATTTCTCTCCCACCTCCCCCTATTTTTCTAACAAACTCAATTCTGCCATTCACCACAACCACTGATCTTTGCATTGAAACATTCAGTTTGTTCTCTCTTTAGTTAACCTATTCTACTCTGTATTATTCAGCTCATACAATGCATATGCATTTTGGTTTTGGGGTAGAAAAATATGTAGAAAACCTCAAAGAAATTTCCTTTTTTGTTGTTAAGTAGTAACATTTGTAGATACAGCTGGTCAAGGAAACTGCTCTTGAAGAACCCTGCTAACAATGGAAGTCAAATTACACTTCAGATATTAAAATGACAAAATTGTGACATTGGTAAATTATTTCCTGCAAAGTATAAAAAAGAATGAATCATGGCATTTCACTAACCTAATTTAATCAATAATTCTGTAATTCATATGCAATCATAGCTCACTTTTATTCATCATTACATGAGTGCAATAATTAGTCTGTCCTCTATGAAAGTATATGTGACAGCATTAAATAATATAGAGTAAGAGCACTTCTTATGAAACAACAGGAATCTAGCACTCTGTCGGTTCACATGGGTAGCTGTCAGTAATGTTAATAGGAGTTAAAAGCTCCTATGAGCTGAAGAAGCCCCATGAGGTTTAAAGGTATCCTGGAAACTACAAATTGTACCTACTAAAAATTGCAATCTGGTGAAGATTATTTTCTGGAATTTAATATTGGTATAAATTACTCAAACATGGCCATAAACTGTTCATGTTCAGTGCTATTTAATATTGATATGATATTTTCAAGTATATATATGAATGTTTATATTACAAGACACAAAGCTATGAATGAGCTGTGCAGGTCAATGCTCTTCTATCTTAGCCTGATTTCCTTGGTGTAAGCACTGGAAGCTCCAGCTGAAGTTGTGGGGGGAGTTGAGGGAGTACAGATGCTTCGTATGTCTGAAAAATCTGACCAGTATGTCCCTTAATATAAATCTCCATGATAAGTTTTTGCTATAGAGGCAGCTTTCAAGCTGTCAAGGGGAATATAAGTGAACAAACTGTATTCTTGATATTTTTTTGGTCATCATAAGATGCTTTTGACACATAAGGAAGAAAACATTGCACAACCACAGTGGCTTGTTTTCCATAAGAAATGAGGGGAGGAAAATCCGTGGTTTTCAAATGTAATAGGTAAATGAATTTTGGTTTAAATGTTGATTAGCCAGCTGGGTCTCCTTGATAGTCTTATGGCTGGACACCAACACGCACAAGCTTGGAGTAAAAGGGTCAACATGGCAATCATAAAACAAAAATCCATGCACCCCTCAAATGAAATTAGTCCCTGCTGTCATTCCATTGATAACGACAAGGATGATTTTGACTCATTGGTTGATATCCCAGCCCTTCTGAATTGCATGAGAATTTAGCTATTGACTTCAAACGGGTCAGGATTTTGCCTATTATCTTTAAAATGTGAGAGAGAAAATTTTATTCTTAATCCCTTTCTTTTCCTGTGTTTTATCTCTTCTTGTCCATGTCTCCCTCTCTTGCCATTTTGCCCACCCTCAAACTCTTACTGTTATAAAAGACTCAGTTTAGAGACCTGAAAGAACAGTCCCTAATGCTGAACGCGCGAGCAATGACGAGGGCTGTGATGAAAGTACTGTGGCTGCATTTCATGTGGAAGTGGCTGTTTCCCTTTGAAGCACAGATATAGTACTGTTACAGCCACCACTTCAAAGGAAAACCAGCCATTTATTTGGAAGTCTATTTGCCTATTGTACACCTAAAATTTAGCCTAATAGCCCTTGTATACCAATAATGTATCACGCATCCTGCTGTGGCTCATTTCCATATTACAAATAATAGAAAGTATAAAAATAATAAAAGTGACTTTACAGTTTACTTTTCCAAATTGGTTTATAATAGGATGCAACTCGGGGTGTCTTTACTCAAACAAACTTTCTGTAAGGATTACAAGATTGGACCCTACTTTTCTTTATTAAAAGCTTTGAGAAGTCTAGATTTTCACATGATAAATAAAAGCACTCTAGAATAGAAAATCTGATATTTACTTCATATTGTGTGATGCATGTACTTGTTTTTACAATTGTCCTGTATGTTCTAAAGGCATCTAGTCATGCCTCTCCACTTCCCAGAACAGGATTTATAACTAAACTTGTGACACTAAGATGTGTGGTTTGTCACGTCATTATACTTAGTTTTACCATCTTTCCCATTGCCCCTTTGATTATTTATTCTATCCATCTTTCTTTTCCTCTTCTAAGTTCTCTTGCCTCTCTTGGCCACCACCTATTTCTTCCTTAATTCTGTATTTCTCTCTCCTAGGCATCCCCATATCATCCCGGTTTCTGTCTTAGCCTGCTCTCCACTCAGTCCCTTCTGTCTACTGTGCCACTATTATGGTGTGGCATCTGTTCTTCAGCTTCGTGGGAACACTCTCTAAAGAACTGACATCTGTCATTCTCTTCCCTATTGCCAATGCTGTGGAAAGTGCTCTGGTGATGAGTCAACTGTTGCTATAAAGAACAGTGATAACAGCCAGCCACCTATAGAAGGAGTGTTGCCTATAGTACTGGCTGTTGGATTGGAGGTGGGGGGTGGGAAGGAAGGAGTGAGAGATCAGCACAGGAGGGTCTTTTCTAGAGAAAATCATTGAAGAGAAGCATAGATCCCAGGGTCCCATTTAGCTTTTCTTCTTCCCCATCCTACCTCCTTTGCTTCATTGTGACTCCCGTACTACAGGGAATTCTTGGAAATATACTCCCAGCATTAAGTGCTACTATCCAGCAGAGGGCTAAAGAATTGTCTGTTCCCCACAGTCAAAAACAAACAAACAAAAAATCATTAAATTCATGACTACATGAATTTTCATTGCAAGTTGAGAAGATCAAATCTAGCATTGACAGAAAATATATACTACTTAGACCTTCTTAGTTTGTTTATTTAAGACGAAAAGTCAGGCAGAGTACTCCTGTGATATAACTTTTATGACCAAATGTGGAATATCGTATATTCAGGAAATACAAAGGGTCACTTTCCCCTCCCCACAGTGTAATTCAGTTAGTTTCAGGTGGAGTTACCTCAAGGATGAACTTGGCCCAGGAAATTGATAATAATGTAAAACAGATGTTCTAGTATTTGAAAGCAATGGTCTATAGTAGCGGAAGGAACAATATTGTGCCCCAAAGGAACTATCAAGTGCATTAGATGTAAGAAAACTATGCATTTTTTTTTTTTACACAAACAGTGAATCAATACCAGTTGCCAGGTTCAAGTGTATTTAACGAAACAATATACCTGTATAGACCTTAACTTTTTAGACTAATCCTGTTGTTGAGATCATTTATTCGATAATTTGAAGGTGTTTTATATTGCAGTGTCTCTCAGTGTCTGAAAGTAGGCAGTTACCATCTGAGAATTTCTGTATTTCTGCTTCTCCATTTTTATCAGAACAATTATGGTTTTAGACAGTCAAAAAAAAAAGTGAGCAAATAGCATAGAGCTAATTTAAAATTATATATATAAAAAGATGGAAGATTTCGTCTTGGTCTGTGTGTTTTATATATGTTCTTATAGCTTTAAAATGGTTATACAGTAAGTAAAATGCATTATATGTGTGTATTTGTGGGCATATAAAGAAGTCTGTACAGTTCATTTTAAGTAGACTTTATGGATTTTGAAAATTAGTCACACAGTTTATCCATCTAGAATGTAGATGTTAGAGATTTATTAGAAATAATACAAGTATGATATGTACATTATGGTATTGAAAGTATTACCAAGCCACACCACTGGAATTATAACATAAGAATAAACATGACAGCTCCTCTTGTAAAAGTCTGAGGAGATTGTATTCTTATGTAAGCATTTGGTAATTTAATACTTGATATTGACCTGCATCAACATGATTCATATCTCCCACTCATCAGATAGACCTCCCTGAATCTTCCAAGTGCCATAAAATAAATGCTGAACCTTTCACGTAAAATTATGGGGAACTATGCATTGCTTGGGGTGCACTCCAAATGGGGAAAAACATCTGTGCTGTGAAATTATGCTTTCAATCCTAACTCCAAAACATCCTTAACCTCAGTGCACCAAGCAGAGGGGACTTTTTCTTCTGAAATATTTTCCTGCTGGGGCTGCCAGTGCTGCCATACTTACCATCCAATTATTGCTGCACTCCACCAACTAGCCAAGACGTAGCTTAATTCTCCCCCAAAAGGAATGCTCTTCCAAATAACACAGACATTTCACGTGTTTTTATAGGAATGAAGTAGTTCAAACCCTCTCCTTTCAAAAAGGATTTGTAAATTGAAAAACAATATATAACCTCTGGGTATGTCAATGCTACAGTGAAACACCCATGGATGGCCTGTGTCAGCTGACTCAGGCTCATTGGGCTTGGGCACACAGGGCTCTTTAATGATAGTGTAGATGGTTGGGCTTGGGGGCCCTGCGAGGCAGGAGGGTCCCAAAGCTCAGGCTCCAGCCAAACCTGAAAGTCTACCCTGAAATGAAACAGCCCCTTAGCCTGAGCCCCGCGAGCCAGAGGTAGCTAACACAGGCCAGCCACAGGTTTGAATTGCAGTGTAGACATACCCTAAGTAGCATGATGCTCTCTTTCCCTTGCTTTTAGTCATGTGATGGTAAGGGCATCCTGGGGGCAACACTGGATAGTTTAATTAGCTTAATTCTCTCACTGTTCTAGGATAATGTCATATCATAGTTTCTTTCTTCAATCAGGTTTTGGCTTTTAGTGAATTTGCTGCTTGTGAAAGGTTGTGCAGCCCACTTCCTTCTACTTGGCCAATGGGTGTCAAGGGCTAGCTATTTCTTTTACTTTATTTTATTTAGATTTAAAATAATAAAATACCTATCCAAGCCAGAGGTGCCCTAACATATATTAAATACAATTAGTTTAAGTCTCGGCAGCATTCAAATCAGTTCCACAGGACCTTGCCCAGGCAATCGCCTATCCCCTTCATAATCTAGGAAGCATATCCTCACCCCGTTTCTCCAGAGACTATCAAACATGTCTTTTGTAGCGTGTCTGGAAAATCACCAAATGTAGCTCATTTCAGAAGAGGTGGGAGTTCCCAAGTCTCTGAGCCCTTACAGACAGCACCCTGCCAGCTGTCCCTGGTTGATAATGAGGGAGATCCATCTCAAGAGCTCCTGCTGACAGCAGCGGGGCAATATGGCTTCAAGGAGAGAGGTGATCGCTCAAGTAGGCGGGTCCCACTTAGTGACAGGGATCACATTTGAAAGGGGTGAGAAGCTAACTTAATCTCTGCGCCCATCCAGTTCCTCTCTGCTGCAAGTTGCCACTGCCCAATGTGGTGGTGTGTATTGTGTGTTTTATACGTCTGTTCCTTAGGAAATAGACTGTAAGCATCAATCCATCTGACACAAGCTACTGAACAGTCTTCAGATGGTAATGACTTCTTTATCACTGCTTCCATGACTGGATTTAAGCTTCTGACCTAGAGCGGAAAAAGTCTTTCTCCTGTTCCCAATCCCTTGAGCTTTTGAGTCCCCAATCCCTCAGCCATTTTACTAATAAAATATACTTAAAGCTAGCTACACCAATGTAAATCAGGAATTACTGTCAATGCAGCTATTCTGGATTACAACGGTGAGAGCAGAATTTGACCCAACATGTCCTGGATCCTGAAAAATCCACCCACCTTTCACAAAGTGTCTGTCTGTCTTTTACAAGAACCTAATGTTACTCAAAGGAATTCATTCAGGATGGTTTTCACCTTTGTACTAGGGACACTTGTAGATATGCCTAACGCTGCATATTTCTGCCTTTATGGTTGTCAAACAAAAGATTAAGAAGAAAAATAACTGCAGGTTAAGGTCTTTTAAAGCTAAGTTTTGAGACAGAGTCCAGCCAAAAAGATTCTGTATTGACAGCTGGTGAAATGTTCCTAGGAATTACATCTGTCCATTAAAAATCTCTCTCAGATCTCTCCTGGGTCCTCATGGTTTTCAAGAGTGCATATTACTTTCATGAGAGATGTAACCTTAGACCAAGTTATGTAAAAATATATCACTTTTATCAAGTGAAGTAATCAGAGTATGGTACAAGAATATTAAACAGCTGCTTTTCAGCATTGGTATGCAGAAGAGTTTTTCTCTAAATGTCTTCAATTGTTATTTCATATTGTGACACCTGTAACTGTATATAGCTATCTAAATTTTAAAATCCTGACAGGCTCTCGATAGATTCCATGATATATCTAAATCCATCACAATGTTCTGGATAGATTTTAAATTGATGGTACTACACCAAGAACCGAAATAAAACCACTGACAGCGCTTATCCTTATAGACTAATAGCAGCAAGTGATTTTATGAATCATTAGTTCAGATACTATAGTCCTACCCATTTTGAAACCATTTGTAGATTAATGCTTTTGTCTGTGATATGATATTAATAGGTTTCTGAAAAGCATGTAGTTTCTAAATGTGTCTCACAGAACTGTTTTAGTGACAAAGTTTTAGTATTGCAATAACTGATTAATTGCACTGATTCAGTTAGCTGGCTCTTTCAAAAAGAAAATATCTCCTGACAGTTAGTATCCTGTGAGCAGATTTCACTTATCGGCACATAGATGGCTAGCTATTGAATAGTCATGCGTGGATGGTACTAGTGTGGGACTAAAACTACTGAGCTTTTATAAATTCAGAATACTTAGTTCAATAGCAATGCAGAAGAAAACATGACATAACAATTCCATGTTCACTGCTCTTTGAGGCTGTATTGCTTTTTAGGAAGAAACAAATACAAAAATCTCTAATGCACATGATTTGCAAGCTTGATTCTAAGGGAAGTTCCATATCTTAAACTCAGGGCAAGGGCTGACCTGGACTGAGCACGCAGTTTACATGGATGGGCTATGCCCTCGGGGGTGGGGAAGGGGCCTTAAGTACCCACAGAAAATCGTTCTTTCTCCCCAAGCCAGAATTGTAATGAAGCCAATGTGGTCACTGCTGTGGCCACTGCTTGCTGCACTGCCTTCGTAGCTTAGAAGGGAGATTTTATGGTGCACCCATTGTTGCAGGTTCACTATCATCTTCCTTGCACTTTGCACAGTTAATCCTGAACTGAAAAGCCCACTCTGCACAATGCTATAGAGAACCTTGCAGAACTTGACAGAACGAGGAGCAGTGGTCTCAAGTTGCAGTGGGGGAGGTTTACGTTGGATATTAGGAAAATCTTTTTCACTAGGAGGGTGGGGAAGCACTGGAATGCGTTACCTAGGGAGGTGGTGGAATCTCCTTCCTTTGAAGTTTTTAAGGTCAGGCTTGACGAAGCCCTGGCTGGGATGATTTAGTTGCGGATTGGTCCTGCTTTGAGCAGGGGGTTGGACTAGATGACCTCCTGAGGTCCCTTCCAACCCTGATATTCTATGATTCTAACTGTGATTGTGGTGAGGAAGATTTGCAACACCGTGTTCACCAGTTCCCCTCGTGCCCCTCCATCCCTCTGCAAAGGGGAATGGCACCATTTTGGCTGCTTTCAAGACCATGTGTACTTGCCACAGAAATAATGGGGAGAAGGAGGATTTGTCCCTCAATTTACAAATAAGAACATCCATTTACTTTAGCGGGCACTTCAGTGATTAGGGTCTTTACAAAAGATTGCATTATTAAGAACTGGGTATTAATTACATACTGTACCTGTCACGTTAAGTAGTTGTTTTCTTCTTAGTTCTATTCATTTTTTTCTATCCTCCTGTGGACTCCATGGGTAAACTTCAAAAGCAGTTTGCAGTGATTTAGCTACGCAGCTTCCACTAACATCAGCATGAGTCATGTGGCTAAATCTTAACATGCTGCTTTGAACATTTACCCCACTATTTTCTGCATATTCAGCTGTCAAAATGTGATGAAATGCAGCTCACACTCTGAGTAAGTTTTGTTACTGGCAGTGCTTACAATCCATAACAAAAATAGCTACATATTTCACATGAAAAAATAATATAGTGCTGTGGTTCTCAACCTGTTATTCATTTGCGTCCCCCTAAATAAGGTTGAATCGAGGTGCAGAAACCTTTTGAAACCTGAGACATAGTTTACGGACCCCCCCGGGGTCTGCAGACCATAGGTTGAAAACCATTGTTCTAACGTAGGACAGCCTCTCATGGATCCCTTAAACATAGTTTGCGGACCCCCAGGGGGGTCCACAGGTTGGGATAATGTATCCTCCTCTATAGAGATGGGATGTTAAGATTTGAGGTGCTTTTCCTTTCACGATAATAGTTACAAAAATGGGGTTAGCCTGACATTCAATAAAGGGGACCCTTAGCTCAGCAGGGGTTAAACTTTGCTGTGCCGCACAATTGTGGCATCAGAGATGGTGTGTTTCATGCTACATGTTTCCTTGATCTTCCCCAGCTTCCTGGAAGTAACTACTTCAGGCAGGATTTTGATGGGCTTTTCCTGCACATGGATTTGTAAGCGGCCAATAAGGTCAGGCTGAACGGGTGGCTGCCTTCCTATGGGTTCGTGTCAGTTTGGCAACCACCATAGCAACTGATCCACCGTTATGCCACCATGTCAAGGTTCCTTCCCCACTCTGAACTCTAGGGTACAGATGTGGGGACCTGCATGAAAAACCTCCTAAGCTTATCTTTACCAGCTTAGGTCAAAACTTCCCCAAGGTACAAAATATTCCACCCTTTGTCCTTGGATTGGCCGCTACCACCACCAAACAAATACTGGTTACTGGGGAAGAGCTGTTTGGACGCGTCTTTCCCCCCAAAATACTTCCCAAAGTCTTGCACCCCACTTCCTGGACAAGGTTTGGTAAAAAGCCTCACCAATTTGCCTAGGTGACTACAGACCCAGACCCTAGGATCTTAAGAACAATGAACAATCCTCCCAACACTTGCACCCCCTCTTTCCAGGGAAATGTTGGATAAAAAGCCTCACCAATTTGCATAGGTGACCACAGACCCAAACCCTTGGATCTGAGAACAATGAAAAAGCATTCAGTTTTCTTACAAGCAGACTTTTAATAAAAATAGAAGTAAATAGAAATAAAGAAATCCCCCCTGTAAAATCAGGATGGTAGATACCTTACAGGGTCATTAGATTCAAAACATAGAGAACCCCTCTAGGCAAAACCTTAAGTTACAAAAAGGATACACAGACAGAAATAGTTATTCTATTCAGCACAATTCTTTTTCTCAGCCATTTAAAGAAATCATAGTCTAACACATACCTAGCTAGATTACTTACTAAAAGTTCTAAGACTCCATTCTTGGTCTATCCCCGGCAGAAACAGCATATAGACAGACACACAGACCCTTTGTTTCTCTCCCTCCTCCCAGCTTTTGAAAGTATCTTGTCTCCTCATTGGTCATTTTGGTCAGGTGCCAGCAAGGTTATCTTTAGCTTCTTAACCCTTTACAGGTGAGAGTGGTTTTTCCTCTGGCCAGGAGGGATATCAAAGGGGTTTACCCTTCCCTTTATATTTATGACAGCCTGACATTCAATAAAGGGGACCCTTAGCTCAGCAGGGGTTAAACTTTGCTGTGCCGCACAATTGTGGCATCAGAGACAGTGTGTTTCATGCTACATGTTTCCTTGATCTTCCCCAGCTTCCTGGAAGTAACTACTTCAGGCAGGATTTTGATGGGCTTTTCCTGCACATGGATTTGTTAGCGGCCAAAAAGGTCAGGCTGAACGGGTGGCTGCCTTCCTATGGGTTCGTGTCAGTTTGGCAACCACCATAGCAACTGATCCAGCTGCATGCTCATTATCTAATAATTGCATGAAACAAAATGAAATAGTGATGTGATAATTCTAAGTAAATATAACCCACCCTCTTCCTTTGTAGGAATCCTCTTCATCTAATTAACTTGTTTTCACCTACTCCTTTGCACATAGACTGGCCCTTATTCGAAGGGCCAGATCTCAGCCTTGCCCGTTAATTAATGAACCTAATAACTAAAAGTAGAACCAGGATTTGCATATAACATTAAGAAATTTCAAAATTAATCTGAAAAGTGCATGTAAAATACTGCATTACATATCAGACTCCATTCACGCTGGTGTTAACATGTGTCTGTTTAAGGCATGGGAATAACTTGCCCCATTGGGATGTCATATCCTTAACATTGTGGCAGAAAATACACCTGTGTACCACCTATAATGAGGGAGCTGTTTGTTACTTAATTGACTTTCCTTATTTCATAGTTTAATTCATCAGGCTCAAAGGTCAATAATGATGCTGTGATGTGAGGTTCTGGAGCTCTAGAGGACTGAAACTTAAAAGGAATGGGCTCATTATAAGGATTAGTTATTAGACGCTGTTGTAATGCTGTTGCTGTTGCATTTAACTTCTATTTTTAATTTAATTTCCCCGTTAAATTGCATAGTAAATGATGGTGAATGTTAACGATCCTACATTCTCTTCCACATCCTGAATGAGAAACAGCCATATTTATATCTGATTTGTGTGAGTTATTTGTCATAGAGTGTCTGTGTTTTTCCAGAATTTCATTGGCTTTCACATCTGGGTTACAGTGCTAAAAATAATTGTAAAATTCTGGACATTTTCCTGACATATCTGTAAATAAAAGCTTGGCACATCTGCATTTTTCAATAGAGATATAGAGTATTAAACTATTAGCATACACTTATATTTGCCAACATTCACAAACTGCTATCCATACACTAACACTTAGATATATATCTGTTTTAAGATCATATTACCAGAAACATTATTCAATTACTGTATCATTGACCTCTAATACCGAAATAATTTGACATCAGTAGCTACAATATGTGCTGCAGAGGCTATAGGAGAGAGTTATCTCTATCGTTATATGTCTCAACTTTTTTTCATAAACCTGAGGAATAAAAAGAGAAGAAAAGAAATACAAAAAAAAAAAATCTTTAGACAATGACTGCATAAACTAGAAAAGACAGATGCATGTTATATCCACTGCTTGCATTTATATAGGCAAGTTCTTTTAGACCAATGTGACCTACATTCCTGCTGCTGGTGAGGAGAACAAGGAAAAGTCAATGTCATTCCCTCCTACTTCCTTTGTAGTGTTAAGCGCTGATGGGTAGATCCTTACCTGGTATAAATTAGCATAGCTCCATGAACTTAATTAGAGCTCCACCAATTTACATCCATTGAGGATCTGTCCCTGATTCATTCCAGAGGTTAGCAGAGGATGTTACACAGATGAGTCAGCTTTCTGTGTCCAGTTGCCTCAGTCTATTCCTGAACTCTGTGCTTCAACACATCAAGATATGCATCAATTCCTAAACCCTCCAAATCAGCAACAGAATTCCAGGAAGGTTTCTCTGTGATTATTGGTTTTCATATTATCCTGGGATTGATGGACTGCACTTAAATCCTCATTGTGGCAACAGCATATTTTGAAGTATATCAGAAAAGGATAAGATGATAAGCATACAGAGATGTTTTGAGTAATTTTTGTGCAATATGCTGGATCCACAAAGGTATATATCAGGTAGAAGTGAATATTCATACAATAATGGGAAGTATGAGATCAAAACATGTCTGATCCTTACTAAAAACAAATTGCTCTATTACTAAGAATAAATTAACTTCATAGGTGTTACTTCCAATGTTTTTCTTTTTGTAGTAAAATATTGTAGTGTGTTACAGGTAATCTTTGGTTACCTTATTTTCTCATGGACAAAATACAATACAGGAGATACAGGAAGCGCATAAAGAAACTTGTTCATAGGTTAAAAGGACATCTGGGGATCTTTAAAATGCCTTGAAGTGATTATATGATTTGTACTTGTGTAGTGCCTTCCAGCCAGGGATGTTAAAGTGCTCTATCAAAACTGATTATTTAAAGCTGATAACACTATCAGGTAGACCTCATGAATATGTAATCAGTATTGTATAGATTGGGAAAATGAGGTACAGAATGATTAAGCAACCTGTGTAAGGTTATATAATAAGTCTGTGGCAAAGCCAGGAATAGGACCTATATACAAACCTGCCAAATTTTGTTCAGTTCCATGTGCTTATTTAAATAGTCATAGCTAATTTCCATGTAACTGTAAGGTCCAACTTTAAAACTTTTGTGTGGATTTAATGCGTCTGCAGCCCTGGTGAATAAAGTGCTCTTTATCTACAGGGCAGCAGCAGGTCAAGCAAACTTCCTACAGACATTTCTGATCTGGGGGTGGCTTCCTTTTGGGGTAACAGCTAGTTCAAGAACTTCATGGACCATGGAGATTGGACTGTCTGCTGAGTCTGCCACTTAGTGCAAAGCATGGTGTTAAGTTTGTGATGTGGGAGCTGGAACTGGGACCCACGAGACTCATATATGGGCCACCAATCATCCATTAGGTAAGAACAACTTTTAATGCCTACAGAGCTGGGCTGCATTTATATTGGTGACCTGCAGGCAAACAGCTCTACAGCTCATTGGCAGTGTCCTGAGGGATCTAGTCCCCTAATTGGTGCTAGTGTTACACCTTCAAGAGTGCAGCTTGTTCTCTGCAATGATAATTTTATTAGGTCAAGTTCTGGCCATTTTGTAGATTAAGCAGGCAGCGCTTCGACTCTCTGCATCTTCACACACACAGCAACCTCTCCCACACGCTGCTCCCAATCTTTTTCAGACTTGCCCTATATTATGTGCCCTGCTGTATTCTCAAGGAGTAGTTTCTCATTGATGAAACTACAAACACAGAAAGTACAGCAATAAAATGAGAATAAAGCGCACGCAAGTGCACCTCTAAATACATTCTACAGTATAAACAGCAAATATTCATGTCCCTCACACTAACTTAAACATATTTCCCCCTGTATATATGTGAGCAGACAGGGTTAATTCCATTCACGTGCACAGCACAGAACTTTACTGTGGCAGCTAGAGAAGTAGTGTGTGGGGGAAGGCATGGTGTTACCCTCTGTGAGGATGATGCCACACAAGAAGTCACATAAACACTACCCTATACCGGAAACCTACTGACCACTATGCTTACCTACGTGCCTCCAGACCACACCACACAATCCATTGTCTACAGCCAAGCTCTACGATACAACTGCATTTGCTCCAACCCCTCAGACAGAGACAAACACCTACAAGATCTCTATCAAGCGTTCTTACAACTACAATACCCACCTGCTAAAGTGAAGAAACAGATTGACAGAGCCAGAAGAGTACCCAGAAGTCACCTACTATAGGACAGGCCCAACAAAGAAAATAACAGAACGCCACTAGCCGTCACCTTCAGCCCCCAACTAAAACCTCTCCAACGCACCATCAAGGATCTACAACCTATCCTGAAGGATGACCCATCACTCTGACAGATCTTGGGAGACAGGCCAGTCCTTGCTTACAGACAGCCCCCCAACCTGAAGCAAATACTCACCAGCAACCACATACCACACAACAGAACCACTAACCCAGGAACCTATCCTTGCAACAAAGCCCGTTGCCAACTGTGTCCACATATCTATTCAGGGGAGACCATCATAGGGCCTAAAACATCAGCCACACTATCAGAGGCTTGTTCACCTGCGGATCTACCAATGTGATATATGCCATCATGTGCCAGCAATGCCCCTCTGCCATGTACATTGGTCAAACTGGACAGTCTCTACGTAAAAGAATAAATGGACACAAATCAGACGTCAAGAATTATAACATTCAAAAACCAGTCGGAGAACACTTCAATCTCTTTGGTCACTCAATTACAGACCTAAAAGTGGCAATTCTTCAACAAAAAAAACTTCAGAAACAGACTCCAACGAGAGACTGCTGAATTGGAATTAATTTGCAAACTGGATACAATTAACTTAGGCTTGACTAAAGACTGGGAGTGGATGTGTCATTACACAAAGTAAAACTATTTCTCCATGCTTATTCCCCCCTCGCCCCCCACCGCACTGTTCCTCAGACATTCTTGTCAACTGCTGGAAATGGCCCAGCTTGATTATCACTACAAAAGGTTCCCCTCCCCTTCTTCTGCTGGTAATAGCTCACCTTACCTGATCACTCTTGTTACTGTTTGTATGGTAACACCCATTGTTTCATGTTCTCTGTGTATATAAAATCTCCCCCCTGTATTTTCTACTGCATGCATCTGATAAAGTGAGCTGTAGCTCACGAAAGCTTATGCTCAAATAAATTTGTTAGTCTCTAAGGTACCATAAGTACTCCTTTTCTTTATACAAGAAGTTGCAATTTATCCCTGGATTACACAAATATTTGTGAATGAGTATTAGAATGCTGGGTATGAGAATCTCTGCGTTCTGTTCCTATCAGACCAGAGTAACAGTAATATCTAGCAGCTCTTTTAGTGCTTTTCACCAGTGGGTATCAAAGCACTATCCAAAGAAGATAGGTATAATTACTACCACTTTACAGAAGGGGAATCAGAGGCACAGATGGAGGAAGTGATTTTTCCAAGGTCGTGCACTGGGCCAAAAGAGAATATGATCTAGTGAGTAGAGCTAGGATAACCTACAGGTACTGAGTCTGGGTTCTCTGAATCTAAAACTTTACCCTCAACCACCTGAATATCTGACAACAGATATCATCATAGAGGCAAAAGCAGGCTCATAAACTACTAGAGAGTGAAAATGAACCAAGTGTGCTTGGTTAGTGTTGGTTAGATAAGCTCATAATTTGCTCCATTTCTGCTGAAAGACATAATGGCAAAGTGGATAAGCGTTTGATCTATAAAAATGAAGACTTAGGTTCTGTTCTCAGCTCTGCAGTGATCTGGTCAACCTTTCAGTCATCTTAGCTATAAATTGGGGAATGATACTTATACTTCCCTAAGGGATGGTAATGAGTCCATGGTTAATAAGCGATGTAAAGATGAGAAAATCTTTAACAGCAAATAATAGAAGAGCATGAATTAGAACTCATGGGGTCTTCTAACTTAGTGCTCCTTCTGCTAGGATATAGTGTGGGGCAGACTCTTTGCAGAGAACCACTTGTACATAACAGAGCTGCAATATGGGTAAGACCCACACAAGTTTCTATAAAAAGAACGAGGAGTCCTTGTGGCACCTTAGAGACTAACACATTTATTTGAGCATAAGTTTCTGTGTCATCTTCTGACTCCCAGGCCTGTTCTTTAACCACTAGCCCATGCTTATTCTCACTGCTGCCATCTTGGCTGACACCAGGAATTGAATTGGGGATGTTCAAAACAAAAAGAATGAATTGCTACAGCTTGAGTTAAAAAGCCAGCCTTTGTAGCTAGAGACTGTAACAGACTTGCTGCCTTTGTGAATCAGGCACAGAGGGGGACACTTGACCAGTGGGTTATGCTTACACTTAATAGAAGATGCATCACTGTATCCATCATGCAAGGTCTGCCATGTGTTTGCAATTGTATGCAGTGAATAATGCAGGCAATAAAGAGAATATTACCATAATGGGTGGGTGAGAGAGAGAGAGAGAGAAATGAATCAGTGTATGAAATATAGCTTTCAGCAATAGAACAAACAGAAGATGATTTTACTTGCATGGTGAGTGAGATTTTTCCACAGATAAGCCATTGTTTTACCACAAATAAGCTATCAATTCTTAACATTTTGTATCTGACTGATTAATTTAAAATAATAACAATACTGTGCAAATGAAGACTAGGAGTAACCAAGCCCAAAAATTATGAGCTTTTGAGCAGACACCATTACCCTTGTGAAATGCACAATCATCCTGGTTGACACAGGCCATTTCGAATTCCTCTTTTATTTGTATGGCAGAGAGAGAGAGAAAGAAATGTGTAACAAAATCTCAGTTCCCAGTGGCATTGAAACTGACTGAGGGTCTTCAGTTGCTTCCAGTAGCCACATCTTATTGTTGCCAGCATAGAGTGCCCGAGGTAAGCAACAGCTGGGTTCGTTGTCCGGTGTGCGTCGCGCCAATGACCACAACGGGGTGGAGAAGCAGAGAGATTTATTTGGAGCTCCAAATAGGGCGCAGGGAGATTGAGCTGTCTCAAATCCTGCAGCAGTGCAGCAGATTCCAGTATACATTTTATACCTTTTTTTATTTTATTACACAAGTTTATGCAACCAATTACCTGTTGCCCTGTACAATACCGTAGCCAATCAGCTAAAGCAGCCAACTGTGTTTTTTCTTAGTAGCATTGCCCGAGCTTTGCCTTATTTGGTCCTATTTGTTACTGGTTTTTGCTAAACGTTTCTGCCTTATCTATCTGTTTCTCAGGCCGAAGCTGGCCTTGGCTGGCGAGCCATGTGGAAACCTGTCTGTTTGTGTGCTAGCTTCCTCAGAGTTATGCAGGATCACAGAGGGTTCAAGGACCAAAGGGGCCTTGGTTTATCCAGGCCTAGAGCAGGAGGGCTTCCTCAACACTCATGGTCTTCCACCCTCCCGAGTTACCTAGTGTAGTGCCCAGTGTCCCCAACATTATCTTGGTCCTCTCTATAGTGGCCTGATTCAAAGCCCATTGACATCAATAGAAAGATTCTCATGTACTCCAGTGTGCTTTAGATCGGTTCCTAAATGATCTGGGAAGCAACCTGTAGACTGCAGACCTCTTGCAATGATTTATCAGGAGAAGATAAATACATTTGCTCTTTGTGCTGTGAAATGCACCCCTTGAAACTGGCTTTGTTTCCAAATCCCTTGGAAGTGGTTGACAGAATGTAGGTTGCTACTGAGTTTGCTCAGTAACTGCACCATGCTATAGAAGACTGGGCCTATATTTATTTGCCCTAAAGCATAATTCATACAGTGCTGTTGTTATGACATTGACCTGAGCTGCTCATTTAAGAAGAGGAACTCATGTATAAGGTAAGGATGGGCAAACTGGATTTGGGAAAAGCAAGCAGTGCAGACCTCAGTGCAAATATTGAGCTGAAAGGAAACCCACTTTTTTGAAAAAACTTAGGCAGTGCATCTTCTATTACCAGGCCCAGGTACTGGTGGGGAGTTCTGCACTGAAGAAATTCTGTCTACTTTTATTGACATCTTATAAAATACTGTAATCTATACATCTAGACATCCAAAATGGGATTAGCTGCTGTTTTCAGATTTCATATTGTGGTTCTTTCCTAGGGCTAGAGGTAAACCATGCATTCTAGGACACCTCTTATCTGGGTAATACGCAAAACATTTGATATATGAATGCATTAGGAATTATCGCAGTTGATATAAATGCTAGGTTAGCAAACTATTAGCAAAGGTATGTAGGCAGTTTAGATTATGAGTTGGGTGATGGTAGAAAAGAATAGTTTTGGAAGGTTCATACAAGGAATGCATTCTTGAAACTGAATGCATGTAGAAGAGAGGAAAGTGGATATATGGTTGACTCCACAAAGGCCAGGAGACACTAAAGCTTGATGATTAGTCTTTTGCCCCAGCAGTTCTGTTTTCTGCTGCCTTGTTATTTACAGAGAACATTCCATGTTTGTAGGCTGCAGAATAAGAGAGTGAAGATTATACATGTAGATTAGCATATTTATCTTAATAAAAAGGAGAATTGTGGGTGTTTTCCCCCAAAACATACATGTAATCAGTGGTAAAAACCATATGAAATCAACTCTCCCTAAACGCTGGACAAACTCATAATTTGTAAGATTTATGACCAGATTATGGAGCAAACAGGGCACTCATCCAGAAGTGTAAGAATTCTGCAATTAAAAGGATGCATACATTTAAGTGCCAAAAACAAGTACAAAGCCCAGTGTCTGCAAGTGGCCTTTGGAAATGCTGTTTTGAAAGATCATATCGACTGACTGAGCTTTAAGCACAGTTACCCTGATTATACAAAATTGCAGTCTATTTTATTCTAAAATGTGCTGCTATTAAATGGATTTTTAGTCAGGAGTTATATGGGTATAGAAGAATGACAGCCAATTTATTAGAACAGTTAGATTTGCTTTTTTATGATTACTGCCAGTTTGTTCTTAATTACTGAAGAAAATATGCATTAAAGGCAAGCAATGGATTTTTTATTTTTTCCCCCTTAAAATATCACTGATACTCCACAGAATACAAAATGTTAAGGGCTGGAATATATCTGTAAGTATACAGCCTCATCGGGAAAGAAGAGGAGTTCATCAAATACAAACTACTTGCCTTCACTTTTAAGGCTTTTCATGACCTATATCCACCCTACGTATTATCTCTTATACACTGTTGAGCTGTCAATCACTGCCTCCACTCTGCCAGCATTGCCAGCCTTTATTGCCCACCAGTCAAATTTTCCCACAGGTATATTTGTACTTTCCCATGCTGCCCCATATTCATGGGATACTCTTCCATAACCATACATATTAAAATCCAAAAGGCCACTACATTATGCTCTTTCAACTTTCTCCTTAAAATTTACCTCTGTGCAGTGCCTACAGGACACTCAACAATGGCTAGCCAGCTGCTATGCTGTGACTGCTGCCTATTACACTGATCATCATTATCTCACTGTTACCTTGCGCTCCTTTCACCTCTTTGCTGGATCTGTCTGTTCTCTTTCTCATCTTATACTTTGCTTATAAGCTCTTCGGTACAGATACTGTCTGTCTGAGATGTGTGTGCAGAGCCCAACACATTATAGCCCTAAAACCAGATTGGTGCTTTTAAGAATTATTGCAGAACAAATCACTACTTCTGATTATGATGTGCACTTCCCCTGCAAGACTTCCTGGAGGGCACTGTGTTTGTCACAGTACAGCACCTTGACGAAATGCTAGGGAGCATGGAGCACAGGGGACGGTGCTACACCATTTAAAAGGGTGCAGTATGCACTCCCTCCACTGTTGACCCAGCTCCATTGGCTGGTGTAATGAGGGGGGATGTTTGCAAATGATTCTGATTATCCTCACTCTTCCATGCCTATTGAGGAGGTTAGCATTGCCTCAGGCAATATCCTTGACAGCCAGGACTGTGATTCTGGATAGCCCCTGTGCCTGGGTCCATGAAGGGAAGGCTTCCCTTTCCACACCTATAGATGGCTAATAAAAATCTAGTTCTAAACTTTTGATTAATAATTTGTGCAGTTTTAAGAGAATTACAGTATAATCCCAGTTATCCAAATTCCCTTTATCCTAAAATCCTAGTTATCTGCATCCATAGTGCGCCCCCTATGTTAGTTAATAGCACTTTCATTTACTTGAAAACCCAGTTATCCAAAACTATTGAATGCCACCCTTTTGGATAAATGGGAGAGTACTGTATATTTTAAAAGGTTAGTGAGGTTTTAAAATGACACCACTGTGCCAGACATTTTCTTTACATGCATTAGTGAGTTTCTGGCTCCTTTCACTCACGTTGACAGAGTTAAAGACAAATGCAAGTTATGACAAATAGAAACACTTTGAGAAAAGCCAGTGCTCCATGAAATGGAATCTTAACTTTAACAAAAAGTGACTTGCTAACAAATTAAGTTCCCAAATGTATCTTCAAATAATGTTGAAGGTTTGGTTTGAATCTGCATCTGCCTAGAAGCACAAAATCCAGGTTGTTCTCCTCTAAGTCAAAAAGAGAAAAAAGAAGTTCACAACTTTTGCCAGTTTAAGGCATAATAATTTAACATCACTGCTTGCCTACAATATTGACCAAATCATTTCCCTAACGCTGAATATCTGAATCTAGGTAGATTGTCATACAGGAGTCTTAATCCTGCCCTCCAAATACACTGCATACATCCTCATGTACCAGTAGGATAGAAAAGCTAATATATCGTTTAACAGATATGGTAGCTGATTCTTTAATGTGAGGTGTACCACACATTGGAGGGAAGTTCAAACCCTTAAAAACAGAGTGGGAGACTATGTGGCCACAAAAGAAGCATAGTACAGAAACTTGCAATGGTCTCCCTTTCTAGTAAGGATGCCAGTTAATGCTATTTGTGATCAGGGTTGGCAAAATGCACACTATGGAGTAAACTATGCTTCTCCTTTTGCACAGCAAAGGGTCCTGCCTACTATAGAACTGATGTATTTTCACTCTGCAGTGTGTGTGTCAGGATTTTGGAACTTCATGCAGAGGATCTGCACTCATAGCATGCTGCACAGCATAGCTCCACAGGGGATCACTATGCATCTTGCATACGTGGAAAGAGTGGAAGAGGTGGGACTGAAGTTGTTGGATGCACAGTTAATTAGGTCCGCACCAGCTGTTGCTGTCCATGGAGAAGAGGACTGCAACCTCAGGCTCCATTAGCATCTGAAGGCTGGCTCTGTATCTTGTGGGGGCAGCACAATTCACCCCACTTGATGGGAGCTCCCTGTCCCAAGCCTTGTTAAGCTTTGCATGAGATTTGTCCCTCTGTACAGAATAATGTGTAGAATTACACAGATTTCTTTAAAATCCATGTCCATGCTCTCCTGTAGATTTCCACGAAGTGCATATTTTTTCAGCTAGATTCTGTTCTTCAGAAAACAGTGGTTCATAATGGAAATGCTGAGAGACCCCCACACACAACATCTCTCAGTTATGAAAATAAAGCAGCAAGAAGAAATGTTTCCTCTTTTCTTCAAGGTTGTGCAGTGTGAGATATTTTTGGACAAAATTTAGGTAAAATGTCCAATGAATTAACACAAAGCCTCGGAATCAGGGATTTTTTAATCCTTCCTCAGCTTTACATCTCCCTAAAACAGCTCGGCAAGAAAAGCAGAAGGGGGGAAAAAAGCTTAAATCAGTGACTTACAGATTTTCCTCTAAGGTTAATTAATTGTCATTAATTGTGAAGTACTGTAGCAATGAATAATAGCTTTGTGCATGATAATGGGGGGGGCGGGGGAGACAACAACAAGAAGAACAAAATAAACCCACATGGAACAATCATGAGCTTCGAGCTTGCAGTTTTTTTCTCCTCTCCTGTCATAAGGATCAGTTTGCAAACCCAATTCAGACAATTTATAAATATAATTACAGTGGTGAATTAATTTAGCTGGATATGCAGAATGACAGAAAAAAACAAAATGTTTTCATTTGCAATATAGGCACTGGTAAAATTAGTGAAGGGTTAGTTTTACAAAATTCTGAACTCACGCATTTGGGAACGAGGGGCTTTTAGATAAATGATTCCAGTTTTGGCTCATCAGAGAGAAGCAAACAGCCAGAGGTCATAAAGCAGGTCAGCACCAGACCTAGAAATGGACCCCAGATCCACTAACTCACAGTCCACTGCACTATCCACTAGACCACTCTGCCTCTCTAATTATTGCCTTTCACAGCTGCTGTTGAACTGCTTTTCCAGCCTACCACTGCCAGCCCCTTCAATGTTACTGTGATAGTGCAGTTTGAAACAGCCAACGGCTGGCTGGGAAGCAGTATAGCTACATCAGTGTCCCATCTCACAACTGGTTCAACGCCAGGATCAATCAGCACTGGTCCTTATCATTCAGGCAGAGCTCACTGAGAAATGTGATACCGTCTCCCTAGCTCGTGTTGGCCTGAAACAAGGGTTTCACCATACACTGGAATCTCTTTCACCCACTCTCTTGTCTACCCAGCTAATAGGGTCAAATCTGTATGTACTGCAGAAATTCCTTTTAAGTTACTGTGTCACTGAGAAGGCAGCTCCTTATGTATGATGTAGTCAGAGTGCTCAAACATCACATTAATTGTATGGCTATAGTTTAGTATGCATAGACTATTGGCATACAACAGAAAACATTAAAGAAACAGACACTGTACGTAAGAAAACTACCTGGGTTCACTAGAATGACAAGATCCAGTTGCATATGGAAAAGGTATGTGATACAGCTAATAAAGTTTGTTATTAATGGAATTTTACTCTGATAATGGAGGCTATATCTCTGGTGCCATCTCAAGGTCTTATTTCAAAATTCATTGTACTGTTTAACATTTTCAAGGTTAAAAGAATCAGTATTATAGCCATATGGCTGGGGAATTGCATCATCCAGTAGTTTTCTTCTCCACTCCCAATAAATTTGATGCTGAAAGCAAAGCACCAGCAGCATGGCACATTGGACCGAGTGTGGGTCTGGGATCCATACGACAATATGAGAGCACGATAGAAATGTGCCATACATAAATCTTAGTTTCTCCATCTGTAAAACCGAAGAAATAACACCTATGCTACCCACTTCACAGAGGTGTTGTGAAGTTTAATTAGGCAATTAATATTATACTACACAATGGAGCCAGTTAGGCCACATGCTGTTTGAGAATAAGAGGATCTAAGGTCGTTGTTTGTATGTTTTTGACACATACCTTTACCAGTGTTGTAATTTTATGCAGTTACATTGCTGATGGTATGGAGGATGAAGTAGAGAACCCAGAACAGGCTCCTTCCCTAACCCCAGCGACCAGTTGATGTCCAAAGGGCTAAACCCATTCCCTGAGCACAGATAAGGAACAATTAGGTAATTAGTTACCTCTAGTGGTCAGAATATAGGAATGGCAGTAAGGAACCTTTATTCTAATTTCAGCTGTGGCATGGACTCTCTGTACATCCTGGGAAAGCACTTCACTGCTCTGGTTTTTAATCTTTTAAATGAATATAATAATACTTTGCTATCTCACAGGGATTTTGTGACAACTAATGTTTGCAGAGCATTTTGATGCAAAGCTTGCAAAGTGCTACTCATTATTAAGTTTAGATGAGGCGGATCTCTTACATGAAGGAACAAGTTCTTCAGGTATAGGAAAAGAGACAATGGTCTCTGTTAGTCATATTATTGTTTTTTTGACCCAGCAGCGATGTAGTTTTCAGTCCTTGTTTGATTCAACTAATCCCTTCTCCATTGTGGATAAATGGAGATCTCTGTTATGCATGATGAAATGGACAGATGTAAAAAGGAGGGATCCACATAAAATATTTTTGCTGTTTTAAACTATATTTTGCCCTGCCCCCAACAGGGAACCAGAATAGTATAAACAGAGTTACAAATGAGGAGGAGCAACACAGTTTTGCTGCCCAAAATTATCTGTTCAACAAAAAGCATAAAGCCACTGACATCACAAACACACACATTTGTTATTGTCAGTGTTGTACAGTGCTGTGCCAGTTAATTGGCTGCCAAGTATCACGCTACAAGGCTGCTTTCCTATGATGCCTGACCTGTTAGTACAATTTGTGAAGCATGTAGGAATCCTTCCGAAGAAAGGTGCTACATATATGAAAATTATAAACCATCAGCAGCGCTAGCAAGATCATCCCATTTTAAAAAAAAAAGATTGCATGTTTTTCAGACTAAAGCTTATTGCAGAGTAATACTAGGATAGAAACAGCTCTCCGGGTACATGTAGATATGGTTTAACCAATTGCATGGCTTCTCTGCAAGTCTCCGAAGAAAGGAGGGAGGGGGGAATTTTGTTTTATAAAAACCCATATCTGTCAAAATGTGTATCAATAACCTTGTTATGAAACAATTGAGATTGCCTAACCCGGTTTATGCTTCACACTTTCAGTACTTTGAGCTTTATGCACGTTATTTCAAGGTCACACATCACTGTCTCCCCTGTTGCCAATCAAATAAGCAACATCTCACACACACACTCTGCATAAAATTCTATTCAGTATCCAGTAGGGTGGGTCAAGCATTGCAGCTGTAGCTTCTTTTGCTTAAATGATATAGTGGGAAGAAAAATAAAACTTTGCGTGCTTCTAGTTTCTGATTTCTTTTATGGAATGTTGTGTTTTTCATGTATAGGACTTTGATTGTTTTCATGTAAAAGATGGAAGAATATATAGACATTTATAAATTGTCTTGTTCATTTTTCCTTCTTTAAACCTATAAACAACCTTCTCTAACACATCAGCCCTGATGAATATCGACGTGAATATAATTGCCCATTGCTATAATTCCAGTTGCATTATCTGATGAAACCAATAGCTTCATTCCTTAATAAAAATAGACTAATAAAATGTATTACATCCACATGCAACATGACCCATACATTGTATCAATAAATTGATAATTTAAATAATTATGTGTGCTTGAAAGAGTTGAGTGCACTTGAGCAAATACTTGTGATCAGAGTAGAGTTATTAGAGGTAATCTATATGCTCTTAAGGACATGCTTCAACAAGTTTCTGTCGATCAATAACAAAGACTCAGCAGGTTACAGAAGGTTAACAAGAATAGAACAAGAGTACGACCACTGGAATTATATACTTTTGGTTGATATGTGCAGGACACATAGGCATCCTCTGTTATGTTTAGCCCCTTGCAAGTGACATGGGAGGGGAATGGGGAAGGATAATGGTTGCGTTTGTTTTCATGTGTCCCCACTATGTTTTATGCTTCTTTCAGATTTCCCCTACTGTATTTGCTTCTTCTCCACCAATGATATTTTGCCATTTACTAATCAGGGCCTAATGTACAGCCTCTTACTCTTATGTAAACAATATTGTACATGGGAAACATGACAGCACACATCTCATATCTCAAGTTTTTACTTGTCTCTTCAAATACATCCGTCTTTATGAGAGTGCATTTTGGAGAGGCATAGTGTTCCAGGAACATCCAGGTATGGTGCCTGTCTAATGTCTGATATTGTCCGGATAATTCTCCCATATCTGCCAACTAATTCTTCTAGGATAGACATGATGACTTGTTGTTGATATATTGTATTTCAGTATGCACTTTGGAAATTTGAACACGTTAAAAGGTGACATTGCATACAGCAGAAGCTATTAAGAGTCAGCTTTTGCCAGAGTTGCCACAGATCTTCTAATAAAGGGGGAAATTGTGGTAGCTCAGCTCTCATTTCACTTTGTACTAATTGCTGGCAAATGCTGCCTGTTGGCAACCACTGTATGCTTGAAACTAAATGGATATTCTGGGCCAAATTTGCATTCTTACATAATAGCCACATAAAGTCTGCAATACACAGCGCAAGCAACTGTAGGGAAAATACAGCAGTGTGTCCCTTAATGACAAAGGCTAAGCCTGCTGCAGAAGCAGCATGCTCAGTCCCTGTGGAGGAAGGAATGTAATCCTTGGGTTGTCTGGAAAATGAGCATTGATAGGCTTCGGAGGAAGCTGAATGCAGCTCAGTGGCCTGATGGAGGGTCATCCTTTCTCAGGGAGCTGATTAAACCTGGATAACTGAGTGTTCCCAGAGGAGATCAGAGGGGCTGTCTTCTCTCAATCATCACCTCTCAATCAAATAAGTAGATATTTTTATTTGAAAGATGTGTAAGCTGCTGTAGTGACTGTGCACAATAGGCCTGATTTTCAATGTTGCCCTCCTTTACTTGTCAATCACTGACACCCACAGGTCTGGGTTTTGAGAATGCCTTTCCATCACTTGCACATGATGGTGTTAGATTCCATCAAGTGCTTGGGGGGGATGTTAGTGTTTGAACGTTCTGTGCATGCAAATTAGCACATGCAGAAAATGATACCAAGCTGACACCATTTTGGGGGAGGGAGTCCAAATGTTACTGTATTGTTTTACCATGCAAGATTTTCTCTTGAATATCTATGCCTTATGTGCACCTAACCCAGAGTTTAATTTGTAATGAAAGCGGTGCTGGCACAAATTAAACTCTGACCCAACCAGCCCAAAAAAATCACAATGTGTAAAGAGGACACAATTCAGAACACCGACTGACGTGTTATTTCATGGAATGTGTAACTGCATGAGCCATTTAAGAGGTGTCCAAACAGTACCCACTCTAATCAAATACAACAAAGTACAATGAACAGACCCTGTATTTAACTCAATAATAGAAGTTAATAATTGTACAAACCACTTGCATAACTCTTACTAATCACCCAGCTTAATTCTCACAAGACGCCAGTGATGAAGGTAGGATGAGGAGTATGTATTATCATTATCACATACTCAGACAATTTGCTGTTGGTAGTTACAGAAGACAGGCCAAGGATCAAAGGAGGTGAAAAATGACCTTCTCTCTCACACTTAGTAGTTGTCCTTTTTGAATCCTTCGAAGCACAGCGGCAGAGCAGTGTGCAGAAGCTTGCATTGTTGTTCTCCACACTGTAACTGTTCTATCTATAAACACACCATTTTAAAACTCTATATTCCCTTTTTAAAACAGATTTAAAATGATAAATGCCTGAACACTGAGTGAAGACCAGGTCAGTGGAGTTATAACTGGGCAATATTTGGCCCAGTGGGTTCTTGAATTTGTTTTATATAGGTTTGTTTATATAGGTAAGTTGCAATTAATAATCAAATTGTATGCATTCTTATAAGCACATGCATACATGCTAATCCTATATACTATCCTACACTATACTTATACGACACAGTAATTAAAAATAGCAGCTTTACTTTATAAATCCATTGGGATCCCTTTAAATTACAGTGGCTGCCTGTTGCTGCTCCTCATCTCTGATCAGTCAGTTTTGCTCCTCTCTAGTCATCTTTTTTATTCCTTCCCGCAGCAGGTCCTCATCATCTGTCCGGTCCCAATTGCTCTCTCTCTCTCTCGTTCTCCAAATCCAAATCTGGCAGCTGGCCTTTTATGCTGCACTCTGGATCTTTCCTCATGTACCTATGAGGGTGGAGGGATAGCTCAGTGGTTGGAGCATTGGTCTGCTAAACCCAGCGTTGTGAGTTCAATCCTTGAGGGAGCCTTTTGGGATCTGGGGAAAAATTGGGAATTGGTTCAGCAAGGGGTTGGACTAGATGATCTCTTGAGGTCCCTTCCAACCCTGGTATTCTATAATTCTACCTTTCTATTCTTAGAAGCAATTACGTCATTTGAACATGCTCAATACCACTACCCCAGAGCTATGATTGCAGTTCCCACCTTTAGAACAAGTTGTAACAGGTATGAGTGGTCTGACCTCTCTCGCACCCCGTACTGCACATGCTCAGTAGCTATTAACTTTGCACATGCTCACTGCTCTTGTTCTGATTTTGATAATTATGGCTCTGCTGACCCCTATTCACACACTTGGCCTTTTGCCAAGATGCCATCTTAGAAATTCTGGGCTTTCTGCCAACTAAAGATTGTCATCTCCCATCTTAGAGTGAAGTAGCTCCTGCTTGTTCAGAATAGAGATCATGCAGACAAAGTGAAGGCTGGAGAATTTCTCTAGAAACATTATATGCCCCCTATTCTGAGATAGTTACCAGATTCTCAGCATTCACAGCCAACAGTAGGCCAATGAATACTGCTGAAAACATCAGTACCTCCTGACTCTTACTCCGGTGCTTTACCTCCTGGAATATGCATCCTCTCAACCACATGCACGTATCAAATGTTCAGTACAGGAGAGTATATTATGGATCATCACAGCTGTCAAGGTTCCTCCCCCACTCTGAACTCTAGGGTACAGATGTGGGGACCTGCATGAAAAACCTCCTAAGCTTATCTTTACCAGCTTAGGTCAAAACTTCCCCAAGGTACAAAGTATTCCACCCGTGGTCCTTGGAATGGCCGCTACCACCACCAAACTAATACTGGTTACTGGGGAAGAGCTGTTTGGACGCGTCTTTCCCCCCAAAATACTTCCCAAAACCCTGCACCCCACTTCCTGGACAAGGTTTGGTAAAAAGCCTCACCAATTTGCCTAGGTGACTACAGACCCAGACCCTTGGATCTTAAGAACAATGAACAATCCTCCCAACACTTGCACCCCCCCTTTCCTGGGAAATGTTGGATAAAAAGCCTCACCAATTTGCATAGGTGACCACAGACCCAAACCCTTGGATCTGAGAACAATGAAAAAGCATTCAGTCTTTTACAAGAAGACTTTTAATAGAAAATAGAAGTAAATAGAAATGAAGAAATCCCCCCTGTAAAATCAGGATGGTAGATATCTTACAGGGTAATTAGATTAAAAAACATAGAGAACCCCTCTAGGCAAAACCTTAAGTTACAAAAAAGATACACAGACAGAAATAGTTATTCTATTCAGCACAATTCTTTTCTCAGCCATTTAAAGAAATCATAATCTAACACATACCTAGCTCGATTACTTACTAAAAGTTCTAAGACTCCATTCCTGGTCTATCCCTGGCCAAGCACAGCATACAGACAGACACAGACCCTTTGTTTCTCTCCCTCCTCCCAGCTTTTGAAAGTATCTTGTCCCCTCATTGGTCATTTTGGTCAGGTGCCAGCGAGGTTACCTTTAGCTTCTTAACCCTTTACAGGTGAGAGGAGCTTTCCCCTGGCCAGGAGGGATTTCAAAGGGGTTTACCCTTCCCTTTATATTTATGACACGCCCCCCAAATCTCAGCTAGGGTGAAACACTGGCTGGGATTTCTTCCTGGAGCTCTAGGAAAAACAGAGTTAATAAGACACATGCATCTCTAAATATACTACCAAGTACATAAAGACTAACAATATTTTCCACATCTCAAGGACGATTTTAACCAGTTGACTCTGGGAAACTTTCACGGGAGAGTGCATCAGCCACTTTGTTAGAAGCTCCTGAGATGTGTTGGATGTCGAAATCAAAATCTTGGAGAGCTAAACTCCACCGAAGAAGTTTTTTGTTAGTTTCTTTGACGGTGTGAAGCCACTTCAGTGCAGCATGGTCGGTTTGCAGGTGGAAACGCCGTCCCCAAACATATGGGCGTAGCTTTTCCAGAGCGTAGACAATGGCATAACATTCTTTTTCAGTGACTGACCAGTTGCTTTCCCTCTCAGACAGTTTTTTGCTGAGAAACACTACAGGGTGGAATTCTTGATCAGGTCCTTTCTGCATTAAAACTGCTCCCACACCACGCTCGGATGCATCTGTGGTTACTAGGAACGGTTTGTCAAAGTCTGGGGCCCTTAGTACAGGGTCAGACATGAGTGTCGCTTTAAGCTTGTTAAAGGCCTTCTGACACTTTCCGGTCCACTGAACAGCATTTGGCTGTTTCTTTTTGGTTAGGTCTGTCAGTGGGGCAGCGATTTGGCTGTAGTGCGGTACAAATCGTCTGTAATAACCAGCCAAGCCTAAGAAGGATTGAACCTGTTTCTTTGACTTTGGGACAGGCCACTTTTGGATAGCATCCACTTTGGCCTGTAGGGGGCTGATAGTTCCTTGACCCACCTGGTGTCCAAGGTAAGTCACTCTGTTTAGGCCTATTTGACACTTCTTAGCCTTAACAGTTAGTCCTGCCTCCCTTATGCACTCAAGGACTTTTTGTAGATGTTCCAGGTGGTCTGCCCAGGAATCCGAAAATATGGCCACATCGTCAAGGTAGGCGACTGCATATTCTCCTAATCCCGCTAGGAGACCATCTACAAGTCTTTGGAAAGTGGCGGGTGCATTTCGCAGCCCGAAAGGGAGTACATTAAATTCATACAGCCCGAGATGTGTGATGAAGGCTGACCTTTCCTTGGCAGATTCATCTAGCGGTACCTGCCAGTACCCCTTTGTTAAGTCCAAGGTAGAGATGAACTGGGCCCGTCCCAGTTTCTCTAACAGTTCATCTGTGCGTGGCATTGGATAGTTGTCTGGGCGAGTTACAGCATTTAGCTTACGGTAGTCCACGCAAAAACGTATTTCCCCATCTGGTTTGGGAACTAGAACCACTGGAGATGCCCATGCACTTTCAGAGGGGCGGATTACACCCATCTGTAACATATCCTGGATCTCCCGTTCTATAGCAGTTTTAGCTTGAGGAGACACCCGGTAAGGTTGGACCCTAATTGGGTGAGCATTACCTGTGTCAATGGAGTGGTATGCCCGTTCAGTCAGTCCTGGGGTGGCTGAGAACGTTGGCGCGTAGCTAGTGCACAGCTCCTGGATCTGCTGTCGCTGCATACGCCCAAGGGTCATGGAGAGGTTCACCTCTTCCACACCACCAGCACATTTCCCTTCGTAGTAGACACCTTCAGGCCACTCAGCATCATCTTCTCCCTGGGCTGTAAACTGACAAACCTTTAATCCTCTGGAATAAAAGGGCTTTAGAGAATTAATATGGTACACCTTAGGCTTTCGGTTGGAGGTGGGGAATGCTATGAGATAATTAACAGCTCCCAGGTGCTCCTGGACCGTGAATGGCCCTTCCCACGATGCTTCCATTTTATGGGCCTGGAGCGCCCTTAAGACCATGACCTGGTCTCCTACTTTGAAGGAACGCTCTCTGGCATGTTTATCATACCAGGCTTTTTGCTCTTTTTGAGCATCCTGTAAGTTTTCTTTAGCAAGGGCTAAAGAGGTTCGGAGGGTGTTTTGTAGGTTGGTTACAAAGTCCAGAATGTTAGTTCCTGGAGAAGGTGTAAATCCCTCCCATTGCTGCTTCACCAACTGCAATGGCCCCTTAACCTCACGGCCATATACAAGTTCAAATGGGGAAAACCCTAAACTGGGATGTGGTACAGCTCTGTAGGCAAAGAGCAACTGCTGCAACACTAGGTCCCAATCATTGGAGTGCTCATTTACGAATTTACGTATCATGGCCCCCAAAGTTCCATTAAACTTCTCCACCATGCCATTTGTTTGATGGTGGTAAGGAGTGGCAACCAAGTGATTTACCCCATGAGCTTCCCAAAGGTTTTTCATAGTTCCTGCCAGGAAATTAGTCCCTGCATCTGTGAGGATGTCGGAGGGCCAACCTACCCTGGCAAAAATGTCTGCTAGTGCCTGGCACACACTTTTAGCCCTGGTGTTGCTTAGAGCTACTGCTTCCGGCCATCGGGTGGCAAAATCCATGAAAGTCAGTATGTACTGCTTTCCTCTGGCTGTCTTTTTCGGAAAAGGACCCAGAATATCCACAGCTACTCGCTGAAATGGAACTTCAATGATGGGGAGTGGTTGTAGAGGGGCTTTGACCTGGTCTTGGGGTTTTCCCACTCTTTGGCACACCTCACAAGACTGGACATAGGTAGAAACATCCTTGCCCATTCCCTCCCAGTGGAATGACCCCCCCAAACGGTCTTTGGTCCTGTTCACCCCAGCATGGCCACTAGGGTGATCGTGGGCTAAGCTCAAGAGCTTGGCCCGGTATTTAGTTGGAACTACCAACTGTCTCTGAGGATGCCAGTCTTCCTGGTGTCCACCAGAAAGAGTTTCCTTGTATAAAAGTCCTCTTTCTACAACAAACCTGGATCGATTAGAAGAGCTGAGAGGCGGTGGGTTGCTCCGTGCCGCTGTCCAAGCTCTCTGGAGGCTTTCATCTGCTTCCTGTTCGGTCTGGAACTGTTCCCTTGATGCTGGAGACATCAGTCCCTCATTGGATTGTGGACCTAGGCTTGGTCCCTCTGGAAGCAATATAGGGGATGGAGCTGTTTCTGTTGACTGTGAACCGCTCTCCGCTGGTGCACTATGTTGGGATTCAGGCTCCGGCTGAGCCTCTTGTGTAGGGTTATCGGCTGCTGCCAGTTCAGGTTCAGTGGGGCCCTCTGGTGTTGAGGTTGCAAGTACTGGATTCAGTGCTGACACAGGGTCTGGTGTTGGTTGTTCGGCTGGTTCCGGTTCTGGGACTGGTTCCGTCTGGGTCTCTGGGACTGGATCCACTACTGCTGTTGCAGACATTGGCCTAAGGTCCAGGTCCATCACCTCTGACTGGGTCCTGATAGCAGTTTCCGGAACAGAGCTAGGCCTCACGGCTTGTTTAGCCTGGCTGCGGGTGACCGTTCCCACCCTCTTGGCCTGCTTCACATGATTGGCCAAGTCTTCCCCCAACAGCATGGGGATGGGATAATCATCATAGACTGCAAAAGTCCACATTCCTGACCAGCCCTTGTACTGGACAGGCAACTTGGCTGTAGGCAAATTGAAAGAGTTGGACTTGAAGGGTTGAATCGTCACTTGGATCTCTGGGTTGATTAAATTGGGGTCCACTAAGGAAGCATGGATAGCTGACACTTGTGCTCCGGTGTCCCTCCACGCGGTGACCTTCTTCCCGCCCACACTCACAGTTTCCCTCCGCTCCAAGGGTATCTGGGAAGTATCTGGGCCTGTGGACCTCTGGTGTGATTCCGGTGCAATGAACTGTAATCTGTTGGGGTTCTTGGGGCAGTTGGCCTTTACATGCCCCAGCTCGTTACATTTAAAACATCGTCCAGCTGACGGGTCACTGGGGCGAGGAGGGTTGCTGGAGAACGGGGTGGCAGGACGATAAGGGGTCTGGAGGGTTCTTTGGGAGGTAGGTGGGGCCTTGGGCGGCCCCCGGTAATAGGGTGTGGTCTGGGGTGGTCCCTTCTGGTCTCCGCTCCAACTGCGACCAGTTTTCTTCTTCTCTGCCACCTCCACCCATCTGGCTCCAATCTCTCCTGCCTCGATTACAGTTTTGGGTTTCCCATCTAGGATGTATCTTTCTATTTCCTCAGGAACACCCTCTAAGAACTGTTCCATTTGCATTAGGAAGGGCAAATTTACTGGAGATTCAACACTTGCTCCTGATATCCAGGCATCCCAATGTTTCACAATGTGGTAGGCATGTCGGGTAAATGACATGTCTGGTTTCCACCTTAGGGCTCTGAACCTCCGACGAGACTGCTCGGGTGTTATCCCCATTCTGACTCTCGCCTTGGATTTAAACAGTTCATACTTGTTCATGTGTTCTTTAGGCATTTCAGCTGCCACCTCAGCTAAGGGTCCACTGAGCTGCGGCCTCAGCTCTACCATGTACTGGTCAGTAGAGAGGTTGTATCCAAGGCAGGCCCTTTCGAAGTTTTCTAGGAAGGCCTCAGTATCATCGCCTGCCTTGTAGGTGGGGAACTTTCTGGGATGGGAAGTGGTACTTGGAGAAGGATTACTAGGGTTTGTTGGGATATTCTGCTGAGCCTTTATCTTCTCCATCTCCTCCACATACTTCCTCTCTTTTTCCTTCTCCTCCAGTTCTTTGTCCCTCGCTTCCATAGCTCTCCTGTGAGCAGCCGCTTGGTGTTGTTCTGCCTCCCTTTCTTGTTCCTTCTTCAGCCGCATGAGTTCTATCTGTCTTTCATGTTCCCTTTGTCTTTCCTCAGCCTGAAATTTGGCTAATTCCAGCTGTAGTCGAGCTGAGGATTTGGTCATTCTAACCTCTCTGTTTTTAACTAACTTTACACCCGAGGTTTAGAAATAAACAAACAAAACTTGGCTGTAAAATTTTGTTGTGCTGGAATAGAATACCTATTCTCTGATAGTGATTGTCAGCCTACAGAAAAAGACAATTCCCTTGTCTCTGCTCTGGGCCCAACTTAAAGCAAAAAACCTCCAACTACTTGGAAACCTGCTTACCCAGCCAAAGAAAAAGCAAATGGGTAGAACACACACCCCCTATTTACTTTTAGGAAGAAAAGAAAAAAAAAACTCTGGGTTGGAAGACTGTGAATTTCCCTGCAGGAGTTAAGTACCCTGCCTCCAGGCAAAGAAAACCTGCAATTCACAAGATAATCCCCTTTTGTCTCTGCTTGGCCACAAAGCAGACAAAACAATCTGCTTTCAGTTTCAACTGCTTTCTGGACTTCCTTTCCAAAGGAAAAAATAATTTCTTTTTAAAATCTGTATTTCTAGTTCAAAAAATCTCAACTGGATCTCAAAATGATTTCAGGTTAATCCCACCACTATGCCACCATGTCAAGGTTCCTCCCCCACTCTGAACTCTAGGGTACAGATGTGGGGACCTGCATGAAAAACCTCCTAAGCTTATCTTTACCAGCTTAGGTCAAAACTTCCCCAAGGTACAAAGTATTCCACCCGTGGTCCTTGGAATGGCCGCTACCACCACCAAACTAATACTGGTTACTGGGGAAGAGCTGTTTGGACGCGTCTTTCCCCCCAAAATACTTCCCAAAACCCTGCACCCCACTTCCTGGACAAGGTTTGGTAAAAAGCCTCACCAATTTGCCTAGGTGACTACAGACCCAGACCCTTGGATCTTAAGAACAATGAACAATCCTCCCAACACTTGCACCCCCCCTTTCCTGGGAAATGTTGGATAAAAAGCCTCACCAATTTGCATAGGTGACCACAGACCCAAACCCTTGGATCTGAGAACAATGAAAAAGCATTCAGTCTTTTACAAGAAGACTTTTAATAGAAAATAGAAGTAAATAGAAATGAAGAAATCCCCCCTGTAAAATCAGGATGGTAGATATCTTACAGGGTAATTAGATTAAAAAACATAGAGAACCCCTCTAGGCAAAACCTTAAGTTACAAAAAAGATACACAGACAGAAATAGTTATTCTATTCAGCACAATTCTTTTCTCAGCCATTTAAAGAAATCATAATCTAACACATACCTAGCTCGATTACTTACTAAAAGTTCTAAGACTCCATTCCTGGTCTATCCCTGGCCAAGCACAGCATACAGACAGACACAGACCCTTTGTTTCTCTCCCTCCTCCCAGCTTTTGAAAGTATCTTGTCCCCTCATTGGTCATTTTGGTCAGGTGCCAGCGAGGTTACCTTTAGCTTCTTAACCCTTTACAGGTGAGAGGAGCTTTCCCCTGGCCAGGAGGGATTTCAAAGGGGTTTACCCTTCCCTTTATATTTATGACAACAGCATATCTCATTTTGCTTTCCTGACTGCTCCCTAGGCCAGTACTGTGGGTCTCGTGCTTTTTTACTTGTTGGAGGAGTGTCTTGTGGGCCTTTTGCATATGGAATGGAAAGGTTTTTAAGACTTGCTAATGTTTAATGGAAAACTTTAAAACAAAAACATTTTGGATGCAATTCTGCTTCCACAGCATGTTTCTCTTTCTCCATTTTGCAGTGTTAGGGACATCTACAATAAGAAAATAGTAATTTTTAAAAAGCTTATATTTTTTGCTGCTCGTTTTGATTACTCCTTGTCCAAAGTCTTTTGTGTGTTTGTGATATCAACACTGGTTTCTGTGATTATGATGTCACAAAGAGGATTATGAATTCAAGATAAACAAAGATGCTATTTTCATGCAAATGTCTCTAGTAATAGACGAAAGACGAAGAAGAAAAATATATTTACATGATACTGTTTACAAGAAGTATTGTTTCTGAATAAAATGTGGCTTTTTATGTTTTCAGTGAGGTGCCAGCTCCCCATAACATCTTGTATACAATACAAAGTAAAAGTTAAGAGCAACCATGGACCTTGGTCCTGCTTTGAGCAGGGGATTGTCCTAGATGACCTCCTGAGGTCTCTTCCAACCCTAATATTCTATGATTCTATGAGTCTGTGAAAGGGTTACTAAAAATCTAAGGCCAGACCAGACTTCTGTATTTAAGCCCGTTCCTTCCTGCCTTTATTTTTTTTTAAAGTGAAGATGTACAAACTGGTTTAGATAAAATAAGAGGAAATCCAAATATTGCCTCAACTTTTTGGAAGTGAACATGTTTGTTTGTTTTTTGGCAGGGGCGGGGATTGGTTTGTATTTTGGGATTGAAAAAGTTTGCTTAGCTTCTTAAGAGAGAGAGAGAGACATTTCCTTACCATAGCAGGATATAATGAAACACTAGAAGAAAATACTATTTTGAGCCAGCAACATAATATCTTTAGAAAAACTCATCTTCCGGTATTCTTCAAATTGATCTAAGGGAGGAAAAAGTGGGTTCCCATGTGTTAAGGTACTCTTTGGATCTGAACTTTGCAATGTAGGAACAAATATTTTGGGATTCGCTGATCACAATGAGCCAGAGTTTGATAGGTTCTTACAATTATACCTGAATAGGAAGGGGCTAGATTCCACCCACAATAGTGAACTGAGAAGCAAAGATTGAACCTCTTTAGTGTATCCTCCTGACTTGTCAGCTGACTCATCATGAACTCCTTTGACTGAAAAACTGTTTTCAGTCTTTGAACATACTCATTGTCATATCAGAATTATTCCTGTGAAGTCTGGGTGTCCTGTAATTGCATTTCTTTAAGCATTTGGAGAGAGGCACATATTTTGAATCACTCTTGCTCAGATGAGCAAACATTTACTCATGCAAATGGCTCCATTGACTTCACTGAAGCTACCTGAGTGACTAAGTGCTCACATGCAACGTGTAAGCTTTGCACAATTGTTCACTGAAGGTTCAAGGTGTAGTGATTTCTGTGGTCAGATCTGCACCCTTGAGTGGGACTCAGGGACTGAGTCTCTCTCCTCTGGCTATGGATCTTGAATGGAAGGCCCTGGAAATATCCTGCAGATTAATGCAGAATAAGTTATGCCCTTTGTACAATGAGTCTACTACACAGTCTTAATTTCTGCTGTGCTCTGTATTCCAAGGCAATCTGTGCCCTTAAACAAATCTATATGTGCCTAAGGCATGCCTGACTCCTCTTTTTGAGTATGTGCAGGTCAATAAATAACAAAGACATGTGTCACTCTGCCTGGAGTGACTCACAAAAGGTCAGACACCCCAAGCTGGTGGTGCGTTCTATAATTAGATTTCACCTAGCCAGTAACAAGTGTGAACTTCTGGATCACTATACCTGTCTTATCGTGGAATCACAGAAGTCCCCTTAGACTCTTCAGCCTATCTTGCTACCCAGACAAATTGAACTTTGTGGTAATGGTCACGTTAACAAAAAAATATGCCACATCAGGTTTCTCCCACTTCTAAGAGACCAGTCACTTACCCCTGATCAATTCGTACTCCAGATCTTACACCAAAGACAACACTGGCATCGAATTCTATAGTAAACTAATGAAAGATTTATTCACTAAGAAAAAAGAGTGAGTTAACAAGAGGTTAAAGCAGGTGAAATATAGTACAGGTGAATCACAGTTTATAACTCCAAATGGTGGCAGTGATATAATAAACTGCCAGTTTCCCAAAAATCTTTCAAGGTACCCAGATTGTCTCTGAGGATCTCCACTTTGCATCTGTAAGACTCCAGACAGTTCAGAGATGAAGGATCTTTCTTTGGATCCATTCATATATCTTCTTCTCACAGAATACAAGCAGACAGTCTCTCTGTCCACATGAGCTTTTCCTATGATGACAGTGAGTGAGGTATGTGCTTAGTCTTTTGACCTCCAACCATTATACATAATGGCCACTTGCTTTGAAATTAGTATTTTCTGTTAAAATCCTTATAATCTTCATTAGCATTTCACAAGATTTCTTTGATGGGTTATTTATTTATAGGGATATATATGCACAATATAAATGTTTGCTATTAAAGCATAACAGGAACAGATAAGAGAAAATAAAACATGTTCCACTAGTTTTCATGAATTTTAAACACCTGAATACATTCTTACATTTGCTTTCATTTTGATCTACAGTAATTCACAAGTGAATTATCCTGTGGCCCTGATCTGACCTGGTCTGCCAGCGTCACGGCATACTCCAAGAGAAATTAGAAACTGGGTTTGGGGGGGAGAGAATTAAATACTGGAGGATGTTTTTTTAGTCCAAAATTAAAAATCATTTTCTTTTTGAGAGTTGTGAGGAAATTTTTGAAGTTTTGAAGCTTTGCTTATGCTTTGCTTATGTCTTTGCTTATGCTTGAAAAAATGATGCTAATTTGTATATCCAAATTAAATTAAAAACTTTCCATATGTTCCTAGAACATTTTATTTTAATTTTGCTCAAAATGTATGTGCAAAAATAACTGTAAATGTTCATACCTCCTTTGCATTTGGAAATGATCCCCATGAACTGATTAGGTTTTGAAGTTATGCTGTTTAGGCCTGTAATTCTAGAGGAGAGATAGAGAGATAAGACCACTTAACTCAAATTTTGCAGTTTGCAATGTTCTTTTCTTATCCTGAATGAAGAAAATAATGTCAACGTCCCAAAAGATTAAACATCATTACAACTGTATTACTATGACAATTATCATTATGATTGGTAATAGAAGAGCAAAAATGTATTCACAGTTCTGTAAATCTTAAAGTAATTCAGCAATATTAATGAGGATATATCCTTTAGAATGGTGAGAGGCTAGAATGGTTACAATAAGGGAAAGATAAATACTGTAATAAAACCTGAACCTTCCTATTGCTAGGGCTACAGATTCTGGCTCCTAGTTTCTCCTAGGAGAAAACAAATTGATTTAATGTGTTGTGGTTATTGGTGAGATCAGCAATTTCTTTGTCTCTAGTTCCCATTTGGATCATTTACTTACTCCAGAAATTTGCTAACATGTTTATATTTCCATTAGTGTGAGATCATGGAAATGACACAAACAAAGTTACATAGACAGGGCCAGATTCTTCTACCCTCACTCATGCTGAATAGTCCCTTACTGTTCAACTAGTCCCACTGAAGTCAATAGTCATAGTAAGATTGTACCCAACAGAAGTAAAGGTGCAAGATTTAGCCCAAAGTCCATTTATAGTTCATCTTGGATACTACTTTTGGATACATCTCCAGTCTGGCTAGTTTTTGCTTTGTTTAATATTTTTGTGGGAACCGAGGAAAGGAATCAGTATGAACTCCACATATGAGATGCTTAACCATTATGGTGATGAGGGACACAGAAGTACCATGCTAGAACCCTTTTATCCCATCACCAATCCTGGCGAGTGACATAGTAATGAGTAAATTTACAGAGGTTAGTATTCAGGTTTGTTTTGGCTAATCATGCTTATGTGAAGCTTGTATTAACACTTTTTTAGGCTCCCACAATCAGTTCATCTTCCCTGATGTTGTCTATCAGGTGGTGACTCAGTGGCTGGCTATCCTCTTTTCCTCGGGTGTGTTCTTCCCTAACTCCCTGTGGGCACATCATTGCGGGCCTGCTCTCTTCTCCACCTTTCTAGCAAATGACACTTTCAACAAGGATGCAGCCTGAAGGCCAGGACACTTCCCCATCTCTAACTATCCATGGAGATGGTGTAATATGCCTGCTCCCCACCTCCACCCCAGTCTAGACAGTTTGAAGTATCATGAGGACAAACTTACTCACATCATATCACCATCTGTGGTTTGAGTCTGGGCCAGAAATCAACAGTGAATGGAATATTCTTACCTGATTTTTTCTGAATCTCAAAGAAGTTTGGTTCTAGAAAAGAGTGAGGGTTTGTGAGGAGGGATTGTCAAATTAATTTAGTCAAACTAGTTTGCCTGGCACTATTCATATCACAATGATTCTTGCTGTAATTAAGACTCATGCTGTGAATGCTAACTTCTCAGTGCAAGCAATACATATGTATGTCAGACATGTCTTTATTTGGGCACTAGCCATATTAAAGCACTAAAGGTTTCAAGTATGTAGAGAGAAATGAAAACAAATGTCAGGCTCTTTCAAAGAGAGGATTCCTTCTTCAGCAAGATGACTGGCAAGTGATGATTTCTGAGATGCCTTCAGTGACTGAAATGTAAAAGCTTTGATTCTGAATTTATCTGGAGTGCAGTGAAAGGTTCTAAGGTTCCAAGTGTAAAGAAAGTCAAATGCTTGTGCTCTTTCATAATCTCAGCGTCTCCGGCTGAACATTTGTCATATAGGGACCCACTATTTTCCATAATAATAATAAACTGAGAACAAGTACTTGTAAAAACCTGGCCTGTGATCGACATGAAGGACTTTCTTATAGTGTACATTGCAAAGCATGTGAAATGCTCTTTGACTTTCCTATTGTGCATACTAAGCTTTTAAATCTAGTCATTTTTAAACACTTTAAAAGCACAGGGCCAGAATCTCTTCTGTGCTTAACTTCCTCTAAGTACAGCAGAGCAGGGATGCTGTCAGGTCCTTGACTCTCTGCCACAACCTGGGCCCAGGCGGAGGTTAAAGCAAATGAGGGATCCTTCTAATTTGCACCAGTTGGCAACAATTCCTAAGGGACCATTCCTGCAGCTGAGCATAGCTGGAGTACAGTGTGCACCAGTCATTCCTATCATCTCTATCCTGGTAATTTTTAGAGACCTAGCTATGTTGGCTCTTCACTCAATTGAGGACTTCCCCATGGTGAGATATCCCCTGGAGGGGACTTAGCAGCACAAAGGCAGCAGAGCATCTGGCCAAAAGAGCTTGAAAACTCTTCTGTTGTGTTTGATACAGGGATAACACAAAGGAAAAAAGACAAAATACCAATCCCACCCTTCTCGGGCAGCAAGACACACATATGTTGGAATAGCAGCCACAACCTCTCTGTGCCTGTGTAGGGTGCTCAGGCTACTGGATCAAAGACACATGGTTTCTTCTGTGGCACTGAACTGGCACAGCTCTAGCCAGGACCAGGAGGCACAAAGGTCACCTTTGCACACAGCCTGACTCCTGAGTTATGTTGTGTGCTTCTCCATCATAGTAGAGGACCTTGGCCAATATATTTAAATGAAGCAGTGTCAATCTCCTGCTATTAAGATTTGTTACTTCTCACATACTTTCTTCTCCCTCACTTATGAGTCAACGCCAAAAGCAATTATTACACTGGGACAAATAGAGCTAGCTGTGCCTTCCTTGTACCAGACAGCCCTGATCCTGGGATGTGACTCGTGTGGCCTTTATCTTATTGACTGTAAAAATAGATTGCTGTACATCCACTACCTTTGTTTTTGTATCAAAGAGAACAAGTGGGAGTATTGTTACTAATACCGATGCCTGAAAGTATGACAAAATATATAATGCATCACTTACCGGAGAGTAAAAAGTTTCATGAAGAAGATGGACACTTTAAATACAGATTGAGATTAGCAGAAGAAAAGACTGACCCCAAACCCCAGCACGGGCTTACTGAAAAAGTACTGTCTAATGAGGGCATGAAGAAATCAGCACTGCAAAGGCACTGACTGCGAAAGTAAACATGGCAAAGATAAACCATATCAAATTAATATTCCCTGAAGGCAAACAGATCAGATTTGTAAAGGAAACACATTCTTATACTATCTGTTTCTGGAAGGAAATCCAATGAAGACTTCTTACTTAGCATCATATAGAGTTATAAAACACTTCATATTATTGAAGAAAAATTGTTACTACTTACTGGTTTTACTATTTTAGGGAAATGCTTGGAAATTTTTCTTCATATAAAATGAAGCACGTTTTACTTTCAGATACAAGATAAATGGAAGAACTGATTTATCAAAAGATTTAAATGGCTACATTTATTTTTTTCATTATACTACCATTACATATGAATACGCACCATGGCCATATTGTTTCTTTACATACTACCATTTGAGTTTTTTCAGGGGCATTTTAAAACCATGGGTGATCCATATTTGTGATAGGTGAGATTCCAGAACAAAAAAAGTTGGGAAATGCTGTATTTGTCCATTTCATTTTTAGGGCAAGGTTGGACTTGGTAGCTATGAAGACTAAATCCAATGAATTGAAGAAAAATTGGTACCTGCCAGATCAGGTATTCTGCACTGCATTGCTCACTAGCATAGAGTCACATTGCCAACTCAGTGATTTCAGGAGGGGGGTATTGAGCATGCTCAGGAAGTCTGAGGGTCTTCAGCCTCACACAATGGTTGACATTCACAATCTTTCTTGATCTCAGTTGTATAAAGTCTGTAACTATAATAAAATTGATAGGAACAAGAAGCCAGAAGCAAAAGTCTGGCATATACAGCTTTTCCCTGGAAAGGAAGTCAGCTGTGGCAGTGGATTAAAAGAACTATGTCCCTACAATATTTTAAGGGTGGTGAAAGACAAACAAAAATTATCAGCCTACAAGGGCATTATGACCTATGCTTTCTCCTCATCCTATGGATCAGTATGGCCTGAATTCACATACCACATATGAATAGCTTCTGTGGGCCAGATGACCTTGCTTCTGAATAGCTGAGCCAGCTGCTGTATGGTGAAGACACCTTACAGTTCCCTGGGTGGGACAGGAGGCTGTGAGTAGTTTTGATACAGTTGGACTCAACTAAACTCAGAATCAAATAAACAAAACAGAAAATTCTTTTAAAAAGCAAATGAGTTTTAATGGTCATTCTAATGCCACACTAAAACTTGGTTATTTCATTGTATGTTATTAGCAGCCTGTAACCAAAATGTAGCAGTTATTTTATTTTATTAGTCAAATTCAATTAATAATAAAAGCCCATAAAAATATGCCAAACTCTCCGAATTTAATTCTGATAGGTGGAGAATTGGAGCATCTGTGAGGATGCACAGCACACAATGTTGTGTCACAAATGAGAAGCGTTGAAATAAAATACATTACATCAAAAATGAAAATGCACAATTGGATATAAAGTAGAACTTTGGAACCTGAATGTGTATGACTAGACAAGGGGGACAAATTACTGGCAAACTGGGCACTCTGAAACTAAATAATTTGAATTTATTTTCAGATCCACTCTTCACTCTAGTGGCACCCAGCAATTAATGTCAGGTTTTAATATTTCGGTCATTTTCCAATTGCTATGGTTGTATATATACAGAAGGATGTCAACCTAGATACATTTTTAATAGAAAATTATTGTGTTGATTTGGCATTTCTTTTAGTATATGGAAAGAAGCAAAACCACGTAGGAAGTTAGTTCTTTAAAATGAAATAGATTTATTTTGTTATTTTAAGGGGGGGAAAGGTTTCAGATGACTTAGATTTTTGTTTTCAAAATTAGCTATTGAGGGATTTGAGGGGTCATCATGTGGAATGGAGGGGCAGATCCTGTTAACTGCCGAGCCATTCGCTAGTATCCATTTCCATCCTGTGTCAAGGAAGAGGTACCCCAGAATTTCTGGTATGACAGTGGGCAAATATTTGGTTGCTGTTGGCTCTGCTAGTGGCCAGAAAACAAGGAGAATTCAGACACACTCCTACCATCCCCTGAACAAGATAGCTAATGGTGAGGAAGTGCAGCTGTTCCAAAAGCCACAAGAAGCAGGAAACTTTTTAAAAAGCCTGTTCTAAACTGACTACTTGTGCTGTTTTACACCAAGTGTACTTCCCAATTGTTATGTCTGCCCTGCTCGCACATATGAACTTATCCAGTGACTGTGACTAACTTCCTTATTGATTTGGGTTATCTCCTATGCTCCACAGTTATGCTTTATTAACTCTTGGGACGTGTATATCAATTCTCATCAAATGTGAATGTGAAGTTCTCCAGCACAGGAGATAAGGGAACACTTCATCCCAAACTGATCTCAGTGAACTGACTATGAAAAGAATATATTTAAATTGTGAATTAGCAATATTAAGTGCCTTTGCTCTTGTATTTGTGTTGGGGAGTTAATGAAATATTTGACAACGTCCCTAACTGGTCAGATCAATATGAACCATTTGTTTGTGATTATACAAGGTCTTTGTCTCAGCACAGCATCAAAGCACAGAGATCATCAGGGACGGTAGAGCTGTCTGTTGCTCTATAGAACTTGTGGACCCCATTTCCACTTTTTAAAATTGATACCAGTGCAGGGTTGCTGTGTCTTACTGCTGGGGGGTTCTCAAAGCCTGGCAGCTTTCCATTCCATGTGCTGGAAACGTGAGAGAGGGCTCTTCTCTCTGCAAGACATTGTGGGATGTTCCTCAGGAGCTGAGCAATGTAGTTGTACCCACTATTGGCCAGCAGAGCAGAAGAAAGGACCAACCCAGGTTCTGAGCTAAATGAAACGGTGATTTCTGCCCTCCCTATCCCTTCTCTCACACTGCCCCATCTCTAGAGAGACAAGGTGGGAGATAATATCTTTTATTGGACCAACTTCTGTTGGTGAGAGAGAGAAGCTATATCCTGGGACTGATACAGCTACAACTTTTGCAATTACCCTGCATACACCGCCTTGTGTGTCCTTTTCCCCACCTCACTTGCCTTCCTCTTCCCCCATGCCCTTCTTCCACCCCATCACTCCCCTCCTCTACTTCCCAATCTCTTTACTTTGTCACCCCAACCCTCCCCCCCCAGTATCACCCCACACCCTGTATCCTCTCCTTCAACTTCTTCAGCCCCTTTCCTCCATTCTAATATCTTCTGGAAGCTCAGACCCTGAGGATATGAACACAAAGTATGAAATTTGCATAGAAGAATCACTCGTTGAATTGGGTTTTTTGTTTTGCTCTTTAGTGCTCAAATTAACAGTTTGTGGGAGCAGTAAGATTTCTCATCTGTCAGTTATATTTTCATTTAATCTGGGGAAGAGAAACTAAATGTTTGGTTGGGGGTGGGGGTGCATGTGGCCCTGGGAAAACAATCCACACAACATATACAGCCTCATTCAGTGCACCAAACGGTATGACCAGTCCTCTAAAAAGATTACAATTAGGGGATAATACACGAGCATATCCTTGACAAACCAGGTTAAGATATATCAGATTTCTCTGTGTGTCTTTAAAGTGTGATTACTTCTTTGTGGTATGGGAAATATAGGATGCCTGTTAGAACATATCATTTAAATAGTGGGTACTGGCAGAGCTTCCAGCTTGGGTGGTGTATCTCTCCAGCCCGACCCCAGGAAATTACTATTGCTTTAGTTTTGTTTCCAGTGTTAAGGATATGACAACTGCTGCTTTTTCATTGTGATTTACTTTTTAAGTGGGTAGATACCACTCAGGATAGAGTGGACCTGGGTTGCCCAGTACCACACACTGAACACAGCCAGTCACTCTTGGGAATAGATCAAGTTGTTATGTATATCAGGATATGTTATTTGCTTTTATATTTTTCCTTTAATCTGTCATTGTGTGCTTTTCCATCCACCACTTCAGAGCCCTCCCTATATCTCCTTAGCACCCCCACTCTCCCCAACTCCTTGCTACCTCCCTCTAAACCAGGAACACTCAAGAAAATTACACCCTACATGACTATAATTTGCTTCTGCAGGTGGCTGCAGTGAATGCTGACATTCTGCTCCCCCTTCCCCCCCCCCCCATTCTTCTGCACCTACTCAATTCTCTGGAGGTCTGGCAAGTGGTGAGCATCTGTCAAGATAATTCAAGAAGTGTGTAAGGCATTTCATCTCTAGAGTTCTGTACCCCCTTGTGGGATTCAGTGTGGGGAGTAGGACAGGATGCAATAGAGCAAATGAAGCAAACATTCTGTTACCCTGGTTTGTAAGATCACACATGACAAAAATTATTCTTAGCACAGCCAAATGGTTTGAGTCTCAATTTGATTTCCTGGAATGTAAAAGGACTCAAGACTCCAATTAAAAGAAAACAAGTATACTCATTCCCAAAGAGAGCAAAGGCAGCTTTTGTGTTTTTAAAAGAAATATGCTTGACCACAGATAAAGATGCTAAATTAGAACAAGACTGGATTGGAAAAGAAGTGTCTTGCTGCTCCTCATCCAAATACGGGGCACGGGGTAGCGATATTCTTCCATGAAGTGCCGACAATGCCAGTTTCTGAGGGCTTGTCAAGACTAACTCGTAGTTCACAGCCAACTGGGGGGTGAATGTACTCTGCACTAGCCTGCGGCCCACTAACTGTTCCTGTGGATCTTGCTGATATGCATTAAAAGTTTGTTAATGCACTTTGATCTAGTCCCATTTCAAAGATGACTAGATCAAAGTACATTTACAAACTGCTAATGCACTTCAGCAGGGTCCACACATGCAGTCTGCAGCAGGGTAGTGCAGGGTAGATTCACACCCCAGCTTGCCACAAACTAATTGTTCATTTAGACAAATCCTGAATAAATTTCAGACAATCTGGGCAGATTTTTAATCCTTAAAATCACCATAAATGAACCTGAACTAATCTTGATAATATGTTTGGGTCTATGCTTGATGATCCAGAAACCTTTCATAAGTTTTTTACTAAATTATATGGATAATCCTATATCCCTGTTGTGATTGTTGGGGTTTTTAATGAAGTACTTGAGCCTCTCACCCTCTAAGTCATAAACCAACAATAACCAGAATGGTTCTGGAATTACATATTAAAGATCTCAAATTATGTAAAATCTGGCAGCTCATGTATCCAACAAGTAAGGAAAATTCATACTTTTCCCCAATACATGGGTTCTATTCCCACATAGATTTATTTTTGATTTCCAGAGACTTGGTTAATTCTGTAATTGACATCTCCATTGATACAATTGCTGTCAAATATTATGTTCTTATAACTCTTTGAATAGCAACCAGTCTGGGAAAGAAACAGCCATGCAGATGAAGATTTAATTTTTCACTTTTATTAGATCCCATTTCAAAATTTGTATTGAGAAAGAAATTGGCTTGTTCCCAGAGACAAATGAATCCTTAACATCTTCTAGCGGGCTAGTGTGGGAGACACTCAAGGGCTATTTAAGCGGTAGAATGATTAGTTTTGCCAAGCAAAGGGAACTTGGAGAAAATGGTGGCAACTCTGAAAAAAGTAAAAGCTCGATTTGTCTTATGCCACAGCTCCATCTCCAGATTTGTTGCGATCTCCTATTGACTGTAGATGTGAACTCAACAAGCTGTAGTAAGCACAGCCTGAATTCACCCTAGTTTCAACTTGGGCATGATTTCTGGGAATCAGGTGAAAATGCTGGAACATTGCTGGCATACAACCTAAGACAAAAGACCTCTGCTCGTACTATCATGGCCATCTCTGATAAATATGGTAAATTACGTATATCATCTAAAGATATGAATCATGAGTTCTTTAATTTTTATAAAGATCTATACAAACGGGATACACATGTCTCCACAAATGGCGTGGATTAATATTTCAAAAATATTACATTCCTGCAAATTTCTGCAGCCCAGCATGGAAACCTTGACGCTCCCTTAACAGAGGATGAGTTAGCTGAGGCGATTAAAATTGTGAACGCTGGGAAAACTCCCAGGCCAGATGTCTTCCCCACTGAATTCTACAGACACTTCCTTGAACTCCTGTCTGACAAGATGCTTGAAACGTTTAATGAATTTACATCTAGAAGTCACCTTTCCATCTACACAGAGTGAAGTCCTAATATAAATGATTCCTAAACCAGAAAGATGTTGTACTATTTCCAGTTATAGACCAATTTCACATACTGGCAAATTTCTGGCAATGAGACTGAAGAAGTTTTTGGCTCTAGCATGTAAATGTTTGGGTTTGGACCCAGGTTTAGTTACTGGATCCATCAGTTACACTCTCATGCAGCCTCTCACATCACAACCAACAATGTGACCTTAGATACCTTCAGGGATACTAGGCAAGGATACCCATTGTCTCCATTAGTTTTTTATTTGGTTCCTGAGCCCTGGGGAATAGCTATACAGCCTCATCCAGATATCTGAGGCACACAGCTTGGCTCCATGGAATATAAAATGGTGGTGTATGCAGATTACACCCTTTTGTATGTATCCACTGCAGAAATCAGGATTCCAGTTCTGTTATAGCTAATTTAAAAAATTCAGCTCAGTGTCTAGTTACAAAATAAATTGAGAAATATTAGACTTATTGCAAAGTTGTCCTGCAGTGGAGCTTTTGCTCAATGGAGTTTTTATAGGCAAACTGAGTCAATTAAGTACCAAGATATAAAAATAACAAGAAATCTTAACAAATTAAAGACAATACGTTTAGATCCTGTACTCTCTCAAATAGTTTGTGATACAGATAGGGTGCATCCTCTCTCCTTGAGCCTGTGGGGAAGAGTTGACACAATACAAATGAATATCCTGCTTAGGCTTCTTTATATTCTAGGCGGTCAACCTGTATATATCCCGCTGTCCTACCTGTATGTATCCCACTGTCCTATCTATACATATCCCTCTATCTTACTTTAGAAAATGTAATAGCTTTATTGGAGTCATCCTGTGGGGTGACACATGACTGTCATTTTAAAAAACTCCAGCTTTTTGTAGGCAAGAGGAAGTTAGACTCCTGGAACTACAAAATTACTCTAATACTTTTATCATGTCACAGATGTCAGACTGATTCAAGCATGCTAATATCCTTATTCTCACATGCATTAATGCATCCAATTCCCCTTGTTGGTCTCGTCAGTTCCTCTTTTTGCCCATTGGAGAAAAACAAGGTACCTATAATGGTGGCTGTGAGAAGACCCTGGCTATCCTAGCTGTCAGGTACCAATTACATTCTTGCCATTATGCAAAAGCACCTGTTGGGGCAATCCAAATTGGGAACAAACCTATAATTTGAAAGAACTGGCCGATCGGGGCAACATATGGATTTTGTGATTAGTCAGTGATGAGGGCTTTGTCCCTTTTGTAACACTAAAGCAAAGTCATGACCTGCCACCCTCACCGGAGTGGCAGTACTTGCAACTAAGTATATGTCTGAACTGTAATGTAAGACCAGAGTTAGTAGAACTCGAATTAGTAGACCCTGGGTTTGTTAACCTAGGTCTGGAGTTCCTTCACTCAGTTTAATCCTAGGTTACAAGTTGTTGAACCCTGGGTCTCAACCAGGAACTCTGACATCTACACTGCATTATGTGGGCCCAACTCAGCCACTCATATCCCAGACTTCCTATTGCCCTTCTAAAATGGGGCCCTTTGTTTATGGTGAAGTGTATTGAAAACTTGATGATCGAATAAATGTGGCTGTCCCCAGGAAAAGAGAAAGTGGGATTATGATATACTTTTGGCGAACTCCCAGACCATCAGTTCAGTGGACTTGCATCTACACTGCAAAACAGTAGGGCTTGAATGCTGGGTCCCGGCTTTACTCAGGCTCGGTCCCTCCAGTCCTGTGGGGGCCTGGGACCCTGGGTCAAAGCCCTAGGTTAGCAGTGAGACTGAGTTCAAACCCTGGGCTTACATTGCAGTGTAGACATAGCTTTAGACACTTGCTATCGTATCCATTTTGTTCACATGCCTTAGATCTGCCGAGACCCCAGAACTATTGAGAACCTTAGAAATGCTTCACAAACTCCCCAGAACCATGATGATAGGACTGTTCAACAACCAGGCAGTTGTGAAAAGAGGTGGACACAAGACTAAAACAGAGCTTAGTTTCATCAGCCAAATCTCTTCTGAAAACTATATCCTAGATTATTTACCTGCTAAACTTGGTTTAACTCTACCACAAAGACTTTGGCTCTTGAGAACTGTGATGATCACCAAGTGCATGATTTTACAAAAATTGAAGAGTAGGCTTATCCCCAGAATAGAGAATGGTATTCAGACTTGCTGAGTTAGCAGCCAAAGAAATAACAACTTATCACCGTAGACAGCAAATGTTAAGAAATTTTGGCCCTGTTTCCAGATATATTTGGATAAAAAATATTCAGATGGCCCAAAGAATTTATACCTCCATTTCATACAACTTTCCTCCTTTTTTCTGTATATATATATATATGGAAATATATACTCGTTATTTGTCATTTACCTTTTTGAACTTTTTTGTTGGCTGTTTCTTTTCACAAATCAATTAAAAAATCACAAAATTAGCTATTGAATTTGTAATGTGACTTTTTAAAATTGTTATTTTTCATAAGTAACATTGAAACTTGTAAATTTCAAAACTGTTGATGCAAAATATTTAGTCTTATTTGTCTGATTTTGTATTTTGGTCATTTGGGACCTATTCAGGTTCTCACTTAGGAGGAACTTGGTTTTGTTTGTTTTAATTTCAAGTCAAAATTAAATTACTTGGGCTACGTTTGTATTTTGTTTCTATGATGTAAATCATACCCTAAATTAAACCTGATTTTCAGGAAATAGCATATACATGTATTAACTGAAAAATAAGGGAAAGTGCAAGCTTTAAGTGTTTCATCACTGTTATCCCTTCCTTTATAGCCCAAAAGTAATTTAATTGTATGAAATAGGTCAAGAATGCACTGTGGTCTGAGACATGTGTCTAATGGACATGTAGAATACAGTGTGTGTCTGTGTGCGTGTGCGTGACTGTGCACATGGAGTGGAGGCAGAGGGATAAGTGGGGGAAAGAGGGATGGTACTGACACTTGGTGAAGGATATGTGAATCCAGGCTGGGAAGGAGGGTCCTGGGTGTTCCTACCTGCTCCTGGCCCATTTCAACCCCTCCAGGTCCCTCCCCTTGGTTCCTGGCCTGATCCTGGAAACCACAGTGGCTGCCCCAGCCCTTTTGGGTCCCACTCTCACCCCACCCCCTTGTCTAGGCATGCACAGGTATATTCCATTGCAGGGGCACTAGCCCCTTCTACTCCCTCTCTCTCCCCACCCTTGGTTTCGCTGCCCCTTGTGGATACAAATGAGAATGTGCTTTATGCTTCCTTCCTTCCCCACTGCAGCAGTTTAATGAATCCAGTAGCCAGTCAAGCAAAGGAGCACATGGAGTGGGAGAAACTTCCATGTAACAGCACTGAGAACTGTGCCACAAATAATTACAGCCATCTTTTGGTTGTAAATTATTTAGTGTACAAATGTTCACTAGTATTCTGGGAATTAGAGAGCAAGTGAATTTGTGAGGAAAAGGAAATCTTTTAAAGGGAACTATGTACTTCGCTCTTACAAAGATATAGCAAGGTATTCTACAGTAATAGTCCAAATCACCACATTTACAATAGTGGTACTCCAGTGTTTTGCATCATTGCACTACATCTTTGTAAGGATGATTTCTGTGCTACCTGTAAGTGGTGGATTCTTTGTGATTCATAGGGTTATTAATGTCAGACAGTTCTGGACAAAGGGATTGCTAATTGACCCATGGCATAAGAAGAGGCAAATTCAGTGTCATTTGCTCTGTCAGAATCAATATTTATATATTTAATTAATGTTTATATTTTTATCAATATCGTTATTATAACTGCAAGTTGCAGTTTCCATATTACTGTTTAGAAAGGTGAAACACATATGCGCAGTTAGAATAAAAGTTGTGAAATCCCAGTAGAGAATTAGAATTCTTTCCCTTGTGCAGATTGGATTGCTACCATGAAGAGATCTGTTAACCCAGCAGAAGGAACAAATAGGAATGAGAGAAGGCTACATAGTCAGCCCAGCTTGTCATGGAACTGTTCCTTCCACAGTTGGAATGTTAATTTGTTTTATGTCCATAGTAGTGTTGTCAAGAGAATTCCAGGTTGTAATGAAGTTAGGTTTCACTTCTGGATTGGAGTTGTGTACTAGCAGCTACCTCTGAGATGCACTGTTCAACTCTCCAAAGCCATTGGGTCTCAGTGTAGTGTATAAGAGACTTACTGCCTTATCCTGCGCCCATTGATTTTCTTGGTGCAGGATCATGCCCTTGAAGCGCACAGAGCAGTGGGAAAGAGGTCCATCACATAGATCAAACAGCTTCTTCTCTATGTCAGGCCTTGCAAGTCTTGCCCGCCAGATGAACCTAGAATGCACGTTTAAAAAAGATTGTCATTTAAATATTATGGTAATATAAATTATAGATACTGTTCACTTACCTCTGTCAGAACAGGGAGAAGTTAGAACTGCCATGTTTAAACTGAGCATCTAAATTGCTAATGATGCAGTTTTGCTAGATAGCACGGTTTTATGGTTGTTATTAATATTTTTATTTGAATTATATTAGTGTGCAGTATTAGTATTAGACCTAACTGAGATCAGGGCCACTGTGGTAAGCTCTCTACAAACACATGGTAAGAACCCATAAAAGCTTATCATGTGAATAGACAGACAAGAGTGGGAGAAAATAGTGTATAGATGTGAAAATGAGGCATAGAGAGTTTAAGGCCCAAATTGTTAAGGTCCAGTTGCTGTGCTCATCGTTTAACTTGTAATAAGATTTAGGCTCCTATGTGCCTTAATCATTTTGAAAATCAGACTTAATCTCCTAACTCAGTTAGGTGTGGCAACTGTGATCAGAGCAGCAGCTACATACCTAAAAAAAAAAAAAGGAGAGTTGGATATTGAACCCCAGTGACTAGGCCATCCTTAATTTCAAATGCTGAATAAGCTTCGCTTTTGTATATATTGACTGTTATTGCTCAACTAGAAAGAGGTAGGGGTCAAAGTCAGATTATGCACATTGTGTTGACAAGATATTTCTATATATATAGAATATAACTCCAAATTTGCAAATCCATAAAAGTAATAGAAAAAGAAACTTTCATTAAACTGAATATTCTTGTATTATTCACTGAACAATAATGCTTCTTTTAATCTATACTTTGTTACTGGAATATACTGTGTTTGGTTGTTATAGTTTACAAGCAGAATATGAAAATGTATATCATACATTATGCTTGTCATGATACCATGTTAGATACTTTTATCTTCATAAGTAAAATGCAGAAACATAATTTGAATTTAAAGAAGGGCAGCATTTTAATGCCACAAAGGTCACTAAAACATATTGTGTTCATTAGGAATACATCCTAACCTCAGTATCAACAAGTTGAATGTTGGATTAGCATAAGTAAACCTTTAATGGCTAAAGTCTGTGAATATGTCAACTGATTTGTAAAATGTAAATGTTTTATGAGTAATAATGGTAAAGCTGATTTTGATTAATGAAATGCAATCTACTTATTCTTTCAGCAGTAAGCCTACAAGCATCTAACCAACTAATTAGTCTCTTTAGGTAAAGAATTAAGTCAGCCTCAAGTTTAAAAGAATATTAAAATGACAAATATAACTTCGACCTCTTCTGAAAAGTGGCTGCATTAAGAAAATAAAGTCACTGGATGGGAAGGGAGAGATAAATCAGAAAAAAGCGATACTCGGACAAAAGTATTACAAAAGGTTATTAGTTCTAAATATTATGAGTATTTACATGTAAAGAGTTAAAAGGAAAATCTGGGGAAAGAGGAACAGATTTACATGATATGGAATCTTTCAAAGCAACGTGTATCCCAAAACATTTTACATTATTAAAAATTTAGTGCCTCGACTACAAACCGTTAAATGAAAATATATTTTATTCATCAAGGGCATAAATGTGAAAGGTGCTGAACACCTGCAGCTTCTATTGACTGCAGGTGCTGAATACCTATACAGACTACAGCCCACTCCAGCACCACTTGGAGTCAATGGGTGTCTTTCCATCAACTTTGTGGGTTTTGGATTGTACAGTACTTTAGTATGGGCTGACTCTGAGATTCAGATTATTCTTTTTTTAAATTTATATTTTGATTTGTATTCCACATAAAGGACACATCAGTGTGATACATATGGGGATGCTCAGTAGTGACTGTTGATCTGTATCACAAAATATTGTTTATGTATTGGATTTCTGTGCTGGTATATTGTACTGTCAGAAGAGAGCAAACAGTTTCAATGGGAGCCAGTTAAAAATTTTCAGACACAACAGTTTTCCACTGAAAACTGCTGTTTTGTCAATATCAAAAATTTTTGCAGTAACATATCAATTTCAACCTTTTCATCGGGGAAATAACCAACACATTTTGTTTTGTCTTTATCATTTAGATTCATTTTCTTTTGGTTTTAATGTGACATCAAAATATGCATTTAATAATATATTATGTGTAATATATGTCAGAAATAAATTTGTTGACAACCCTAAATGTATTTTTTTTTTAGAATTTGTGTTTTATGGGGAATTTCAAAATTTTAACTTCACATTCCAGTTCAGAATGAAAAAAAAAAGTCAAAATTTCCCACATATTTGGAAATGCCAGAATCCAACCAGCTCTAGATTCATGGTGTTCCTCCACAGTTAGATACAGTCACAAGACAAGTGATTGCAAGCCATTAAGCCCAAACGGGTCTAACTGCTGAATGATGGAGAAACCACTATGGAGGTATTCTCCTAAAGGGCCTGGCTGACTGACAGGGGGAAAACAGTCTGAGGCAGAAGGAAAACTTAACATCTTGGCTCTATGGCTGATACCCTGGAGAAATATAGTATTTGGTGTCCAGAGACACACAGGGATGGTGGAAGGTTTTGAGAGAACCCAACTTCCCTGAGATAAATGAAAAATGGATTGGCAGAGACCGTTTTGGGGAGCCAGACTGAGACCAGGCTGGGTTCCAAAGCTCCTTGGCTTCCTAAAAAACATAAATTGAGTCTGCCATTTTCCTGTGACTCAAGAGGAAAGCCCATTTAATTTAGCTTGTATTGGAGAGATTAGATAAGATTAAATGCATGGAGACTGTTATTCAGTATATGAATATATGTTCCCCAGCACTCAGATATCAGGTGAAAGGTGCTCTAGAAATACCATAGAGATATATTTGTTATAAGACTTGTATTTCCAAAGCGGCAACACAAAAATAATTCATTAAAATTTGTAGTATTATCTCCATTATCATCACAATATTTATGTCAATATCTTGACCGGGGTTCTCAAACTTCATTGCACCGTAACCCCCCTTCTGACAATAAAAATTACTATATGACACCAGAAGGGGAGACGGAAACATGAGCCTGCCTAAGCCCCGATGCCCAAGATGGGGAGAGGCAAAGCTAAAGCCCCGCTGCCTGGGCATGGGGGGGCAAAGCCCAAGGGATTCAGCCCCGAATGGGGGCCGGTAACATGAGCCCCGCTGCCAAGGGCTGAAGCCCTTGGGCTTCGGTCCTGGATCGTGGGTTCAAGCTTAGGCTTTGGCCCCGGCAAGATTAATGCCAGCCCTGGTCACCCCATTAAAATGGGGTCACAACCAACTTTGGGGTCCCAACCCACAGTTTGAGAACTGCTGATTCTTGACCATATGTCCTAATGGAAGATCTTTCTCATGTTTCATTGCCTTTGCGGATTCCTTCCATTGCACTTGAGTTTACTGTGGTAAATACATCCATGTAGAACCCAAGCCATGATCTAGGCTATTGCTCTGATCCCTAACACAATTATACAATCATGCTATGCTGGCCATACAAATGGCCAAAAGCCTTTTTTAAGCATGGATGGTATAAATATGTAATACAAGTAGTGTCCCGGTATGTTTGTTGTTTGGTGGGCTCTTTTATCTGAGTGAAAACCCCATATTCTGCCAAAGGCCTGCTTTTAAAGCTTCATTGGTGATATAGCTCTTCTTTTTCCCTCAGCTACTCTTAGCACTCAGCTTCCACATAACAGCTTCTATAGTAATGGATCAGCCTTTGGCTGATGGAATTAATTTTACATCCTGTTATCAGCAAATGATCTTTTTAAAAAATCAGTTAATGCATCTTCCATGCTATTTTTTTATTTCTTTCGGTTATTGCCTTGAGTCCCTTATAAAATACCTCCGCCCCCTCCCCTGCAAATTTCCAACCAGTTGTCACTAGCATGTTCTCACTATGTAGCAAAAATACAGCTTTCTCAGGGTCTCCATCCTCCTCTATCTTGAATCTTTCACACGTAAAGAATATTCCATGGTGTCAAGGTTCCTCCCCCACTCTGAACTCTAGGATACAGATGTGGGGACCTGCATGAAAAACCTCCTAAGCTTATCTTTACCAGCTTAGTTCAAAACTTCCCCAAGGTACAAAATATTCCACCCTTTGTCCTTGGAATGGCCGCTACCACCACCAACTAATACTGGTTACTGAGGAAGAGCTGTTTGGAAACGTCTTTCCCCCCAAAGTACTTCCCAAAACCTTGCACCCCACTTCCTGGACAAGGTTTGGTAAAAGGCCTCATCAATTTGCCTAGGTGACTACAGACCCAGACCCTTGGATCTTAAGAACAATGAACAATCCTCCCAACACTTGCACCCCGCCCCTTTCCTGGGAAATGTTGGATAAAAAGCCTCACCAATTTGCATAGGTGACCACAGACCCAAACCCTTGGATCTGAGAACAATGAAAAAGCATTCAGTTTTCTTACAAGAAGACTTTTAATAAAAATAGAAGTAAATAGAAATAAAGAAATCCCCCCTGTAAAATCAGGATGGTAGATACCTTACAGGGTCATTAGATTCAAAACATAGAGAACCCCTCTAGGCAAAACCTTAAGTTACAAAAAAGATACACAGACAGAAATAATTATTCTATTCAGCACAGTTCTTTTCTCAGCCATTTAAAGAAATCATAATCTAACACGTACCTAGCTAGATTACTTACTAAAAGTTCTAAGACTCCATTCCTGGTCTATCCCTGGCAAAGACAGAAGATAGACAGACACACAGACCCTTTGTTTCTCTCCCTCCTCCCAGCTTTTGAAAGTATCTTGTCTCCTCGTTGGTCATTTTGGTCAGGTGCCAGCGAGGTTACCTTTAGCTTCTTATCCCTTTACAGGTGAGAGGAGCTTTCCCCTGGCCAGGAGGGATTTCAAAGGGGTTTACCCTTCCCTTTATATTTATGACACATGGTCATACATTTTTGATATTTTCTTAAAGCAGTGAAGCTTCTGTTAAAAATGTGTCTCAAAGTCTTTCTACTTGTCCATTCTGTTTGATCATGGAGATTTCATACATAAACATCATTTTATTCTGAAACTGTACTAATCCCTATATTATTAATTTCACTGTTTCCTCAATCCTACTTAGGATGACTTTGGTAAAGATCCTCTGGCTGTTATTCAACAGGCTTATCCCTCTAGTATTCTCATGATTATCCCATTCTCTCTTTTGGATGAGAATTAGGATTTATTCTTCCACTACTCTGGAACCTTCTCACCCTTTCAAATATCCCTGGAGATCTTTCATAATTCAGTTACTATTACTCTATAGCTTTTGCTGTGAAAGCTCAGGAAAAGCTGCTTAGCAAATAAAGTGAGCTCACTTTAAAAAAATGCCACACTCATCAGAATTTTATGTTTGACATATCAGTACCTCTGTTACATTGGGTCTCCAGTTCTTTCACTTGTTCATAGCATCTGTACAACATGTGATGCCATCCAACCTCCCCCCCCCGAAAACAGATATAAGCTACCCATCTTTCCCTTTTCTTTCTAGCCACGTATTTATTAATTTTCATTTTTAACAGCCATTTTAGTTATTTGCTTTGAGCCTTTTTAACACCTATCCTCTTAATACTGTCTGAGCATTCACAGTGCTATTATCATATATTAGAAGTAGCTGTGTAACCAAGTACATTATGTGGAAATTTGCTTTCTTTCTACAGTATGGTATCACATTTCCAGAGCAGGACAGTGCCTGAAAGCCATTAACCCCTGTAATGAGAATGCATAAACTTTAGGGCCAGGTTTATGTATGTATACATACATACATGTATATGTATACATATACATATATATATATGTATATATATATACATATATATGTATATGTATACATATACGATGTATGGTTCATCCTATGCCTCACTTTAAGCACAGACTAAACATGTGATAAATTAGGGCCCCATAACCCATCTCTACCCCTAAACTCACAGGCAATCTCTCTCCTTTTTGGACCAGCAGAATCAGAACGGAAGAGGTAGGGAGACTTATCCCAGTCTTCCACTGAAGGAGAAGTTGCAAGTCCACTCATAGTGTGATTCTCCAACAACTTACAGAATTATGGGACTCTGTTTATGTCTGAGCACCACCATTGCAAAGCTGGAGTGAATATCTTCCCACACAAATTCAGAACTATCAGATTCCTAAGAAGATCCATGGAAACACTCACAAGGTCGAGGGTTAATCTGAAATTCTAGCCAATGTCTCTCAAACAGTGAAGAGCCCATATATTAAAAAAGTAAAAAAAAAAATGAAAAACACTAAAAAGCCACAGTTAATTCATGTTTCTGGTTCTTCACTGAAATTACTAAATACATTTATCATGGGGGAGACATTTGGTTTAAAAAACGAGCAAATGCTTTTTGCTGTGGTGCTGTTAGATAATTTACAAAAGTCAAAATGGCTGTACGTTCTGTTAATGTGTTACTGGAATACAATAACTTTGCACATTTTAGTGCTGGATTATGTGGAGAGCAGCCAATACTTGTAGCATTGATTACAAGGTCCATGCCTAAGTAGTTCTCTTACTGATTTATAACCAATGCATTACAATTCAGTGAGTGACAGGATAAGCTACTAGATTTGTTAATTGGACAGTAAACTACATTTTGTTCTTGTTATGGCATTTTTTTAATTCAAAAAACCAGATGACTCTAAAATTTAATGGAATGATAAAAAAATTAATTAAGTAATATGAACTTAGAATTTTTGACTATGGAATCCAAGCTTTTTCAGCAGAATGGAATGGTGTACAGTATATTTCTTAATTAGTCTAGCAAAACAATCATAATTAAAGGGCTGTAAACTCAATAGAGAAGTTATCTAGCCTTATAATAAATACAAACTTAGATGTACAGTAGGTCAGTTAGTATTAAGTAAAAAAAAGTTAACATAGGGAATTTCATTTTTTAACATGGAGACAATATAAATAAATGGTTATGAAAAATACAGCTGACCTTGCAAATTCAAAGGCAGCACAGATTGTAATGTTTCAGAGTAACAGCCGTGTTAGTCTGTATTCGTAAAAAGAAAAGGAGTACTTGTGGCACCTTAGGACGAACCAATTTATTTGAGCATAAGCTTTCGTGAGCTACAGCTCACTTCATTTCTAAGGTGCCACAAGTACTCCTTTTTTTTTTTACAGATTGTAATGTTTTCACAGGTTCATGTAGCTTTTCATCTCCTAGCAACTGTATGTCATTTACATATTTTACCACATAGAAAAATTTAAAGTGATTTTCTAAATATTTGTTTCTGAAACTTGTACACCCTTATTATTTCATGGTTCTTGGAAGCCCATTATTTTGATAACTGTGGCTAGTGTTTTTATGGAAAGTTATGAAGTTACATAAAAGATCTCAATGTGGGATTTAGATATTAAAAATGCTTTTAGTTCTTCTCTGGTCCTCACAAAAAAAGCAGTGGGACAAATTCTATACTAATTTACAAGGGTGCAGTGCCCGGATATCAACAGGAGTTGCACTGATGTAAATGGGAGCAGAATTTGGCCTTTTCATTAGTTAACAAGTGATCATTAATTATCCTATATAATTATAGTCACAGAGTTTGGATGAATGTGGAAGGCTCCCACTTAAGTTAACGAGAGCCCTTCAAGTGCAGCCAAGGCCATGTTCTTCTTTGACATATTGTAGCATTTCTGTGTTAGTCTTTGTTCATTTAAATGTGTAACAAGCCACTAGGTCATTTTACTCTACAGTTTCATTTGTAACTGGGCAAAATCTGGTGCAGTTTTGTAGTGGGAGGAAGTGCTGAGATTTGGGAAGGCCATTAAGGGAACCTGCCCCCTCCTACCAATGCAAATCTGAATCTAGGTTGGCTCTAGGTTGTTCTGAGGGAAACAGGGCCAGAGGCTTTGCTACTACACGAAAAGGACCTAGGGGTGACAGTGGACGAGAAGCTGGATATGAGTCAGCAGTGTGCCCTTGTTGCCAAGAAGGCCAATGGCATTTTGGGATGTATAAGTAAGGGCATAGTGAGCAGATCGAGGGACGTGATCGTTCCCCTCTATTCGACATTGGTGAGGCCTCATCTGGAGTACTGTGTCCAGTTTTGGGCCCCACACTACAAGAAGGATGTGGATAAATTGGAGAGAGTCCAGCGAAGGGCAACAAAAATGATTAGGGGTCTAGAACACATGACTTATGAGGAGAGGCTGAGGGAGCTGGGATTGTTTAGCCTGCAGAAGAGAAGAATGAGGGGGGATTTGATAGCTGCTTTCAACTACCTGAAAGGGGGTTCCAAAGAGGATGGCTCTAGACTGTTCTCAATCGTAGCAGATGACAGAACGAGGAGTAATGGTCTCAAGTTGCAGTGGGGGAGGTTTAGATTGGATATTAGGAAAAACTTTTTCACTAAGAGGGTGGTGAAACACTGGAATGCATTACCTAGGGAGGTGGTGGAATCTCCTTCCTTAGAGGTTTTTAAGGTCAGGCTTGACAAAGCCCTGGCTGGGATGATTTAACTGGGAATTGGTCCTGCTTCGAGCAGGGGGTTGGACTAGATGACCTTCAGGGGTCCCTTCCAACCCTGATATTCTATGATTCTATGATTCTACACAGATCTTCAAGTCCTTCTCCTATGTGGAGGAGAAGCATAAAGTATTAGCTAAAGAGTGGCTCTACTATCCCTTTGGCTTAGGAAGAGGATTCCTCCCTCACCCTTTGCACACAAGGAAGTCAGTGGCGCCCAGTCATATTAGGGCCTGATCCTACAATCATTGATGTCAATGTTTAAACTCCCATTGACTTGAACGGTGCAGGATCAGGGCACTAGTAGAGTTGGGAGCCTTGGGAAGGGTTTTGCCCAATATATACACAGCTCCTCTTCACTTTGAATGAAGATGGATACAACAGCAGCAATAGCAGCAACAAAGCTTGTACCAAGATAATATCCCGTATAGAATTCCAAGAAAACAGAGTCCTGAGTTCAAGGTCACAAGGCTAAGTCCATCTCTCAGCTAGAGCTGACCAGAACTCAGAATTTCCTGTTTGTAGAATATTTTGATTTCAAAATGTGGTTTAGTTCCAAATCAGGGGAAAAAAAAAACAAAAAAAACCTACAGACTGAAAATTACATAACGTTTTGTCTCAGAAACACTGACACATGGTGTTTCCAAAATGAAATATGCTCCCCGGGGCTGGCAGCTGCTGAGTGAAATTTTCATGACTCTTATCATTGCCAGCTGGCTCACCAGATTGCAGGAGTCAGGCAGCCTCGGGAGCAAGCTGGCTGAGGAGACTGGAAACTTTCGGGTCTTGGCCTGGGGAAGTCTGAATGGTGGCGCTCCCAGAGTTCCCAGCTCCAGGGCAGTCTGTATGGCAGGCCTGCCCTGTGTTTGTGGACCTGGAAGCCCTGAGGTCCCTGGCCTCAGAGGCCATCTGCATAGTGGGCCTCCCCAAACCCATGGATCCTGGAAGTCCTAGTGTCCCCAACCACTCACTAGGTGAGCTGGCAAGAAACCAGGCAGGTTTCCGATAGAACTCTGCTCATGGTTCATTGAACCTGGTGTTTCCATGAAACTTTTTGAGTTTGATGAATCAGCATTTTCTGACAAAAGAGTTTAATCCAAAAATTCTGAACTAGCTGTATTATCAGCTTCCAAAATCCTCTGGCCCTCCTGTTGGGTGCATTTTAATCCAGTACTAAACACAGGAAGCCACTCTGTTTTACATGTGCCACTCAAAGTCACCCCCTCAGCCCAATGTCTAATTAGAACCAAGCTGCTACATATCAAAACAATCAATGCTTTTAAGATGATAGGCTTAACAGTGTTCTTATGAACATGTAAAATATATCATGTCCCAGTATCTGTTAGCAGATTGATTATAGTTGCCAAGGCTGTTTAGACCCTGTTAGAGATTTTATTTCAATAAAGTTATCGGCTTAATTTCTTTACCTCAACAATATCACATAGTCAGTAGTAACATGTTTGTAGAGAGCACTGGTTTTGGAAGTTTGTGGTATGACATGGTCCACATGCATGCTTTTCAAAATAATCCAAATTATAAAATCACTTATTGATTTTTCAGGATGCTATAACAGTTGTTTACTGTAGAAAAAATATTTAAGCTGATCAGTCTCTCTTCAAATGTCGTTGCTCAGGGCAATTTTGAAGAATATTGAAATATCTGAGCCTAAATCATCCAAATGCTTGAAACAGCATACAAAATTAGTTTCTTGAGATATATTTATGTTTTTCTAGCTTGGAGCTAAATCATGTATTATGGTGAATCATTAACTACTGACTTTTATAGCAAATCCTTATGGAGCCCATTTTCAGCTTAGTTGATATTTTTAAAGTGTGAAGTTATATAGACTACAAATATTCATTAGACAGGACAATCATGTATTTTTAGCATTTCTACAGATTTAGACATTTCTTGAGAGAAAACATAGAAAGTGACCTTTGTTTATAATATGTCCTGTTAAGAGTGCTGCATACTATACCTTGATTCTTGTCACCTCCTAACCTTTATGGGAAGTGATTTTTTTTCATCATCTGGGAGAGATGCACAAGTCACTTCCTCATCCACATAAAATCCCAGCTGATTTGCTGTATTGACTGACTTCAGCATACATCTGCAATATCAAGTACTCTCCATTCACTACATGCCATAAGGGGGAAGATATATCAGTTCAAACCGACTCTTGACAATTTAGAATAAGATTGGAGGCATTTCTGTTTCCCAGTTATAGTTCAATTGAAAAACAAATCAGACCATAAGACTTGAACATAAGTTTTTGTTATAATTTCCTTGTTTAGAAATGTGGTTAATCAAATATTTTTGCATTCAATCTGTTTTTCTTCATAGTCATGTCTGTGACTCTCTTTTTGGATTTAATAATTTTCTTCTGCATATGTAGCCCAAAATTGCATTGGCCTATTTTAGGTTTTTGTATGGCTGCCATCTCCATAGTATTTAATCAAATACAAAATCCTCGATTAAGGGACTCAGCTCCTGGGGGGCTGCAAAAGTACATTGACTGACATAAAGACGTCTACCTTGTTTTTCATATTCACCTCAAGAATCTGTCTTCTCAGTTTCATCCTGCCATTGAATAAGTGCGTTTCTGATTATTCTTCTCCAGGTGCATGCCTTGCATTTTTCCAGATCAGCCATCATTTTGTTGTTCTACAGGTTTCTAAGATCTATGGACCATTCTGGATTATTTTTCTGTCCACAACACCTAATTTGGTATCATCACCAAATTTCATTATCTTGCTGTTTACTCCTCCTGATGTATCATTGATGAAAATATAAATTAAGACCACATGCTGCAGGACTTGTCACTACTTGATCCTTCACAATTTACCGTAACTCATTAATATTCTGTTTATGGTCTTTCAACTAATGCTGATTGAAAAATTGCAATTTCTGTCTGAGGAGAAATTCTAGTATCTTGAAATTTGTTTTAATCTCAGATCAACATTGCAAAATCAAACCATTTTGATGATCCCAAATCAAACCACCCAAACTACAACTCCAGTGAGGCACTAGGGCAGATCAAGTGGACACTGATTACATTCAAGCTGACCCAAAACTAATAAACATTTTGATTGGTTCAACAAACCAAAATGTTTCAGTTCAGATCAGACTCACCTGAAAAGGAAATACTTTGTTTTACTTATTTCAAAAGAAAATAAAAAAAAATGAAATCAACATTTTTATCACAGAAAATTTTGATTTTGTGGAAACTTCATTGTCCATTGAGCAAACATGTTGATGATAAACTCCTGACCAGTTCTACTTTCAGTCAGTTGGCAGTGCATGTGATTATGTTTGTATCTCAGCCAATCTGAACAAATTTGGAGTGTAAGAGTTCATCAGATACTGTATCAAATGCTTCCCTAACTCTTAATATATTATGTCTGTCACTTTCACTTCCTCTTCTAATTTTGCAATTCTGTCCATTACAGTAATCAAATTTGTCTGGCTTGATATGTTATATTTAAACCCCCTGTTGCTTGTAGCTCATGTTCCATTTCCTTCTTAGACTCTGACAATACATGAGATGTATTGTCTTGGTTCTTCTTGTGGTATGTTATGGTAAAAGGATGCCAATTCAACTCTATTGATTTATGTCTTCCTATAGGACAGTTAATGAATAGACGTTAATTGTAATCGGTAGACAAATCTCATGCTGGTTAGGAAGAAAAGGTAGAGGGAAAATAATCTGATGCCAATGCTGATCCTTCCCCTTGTTTTAATCCTTAAGGGGGAATGGGTGGTGATAAATGTAAAATTCAAATAAAAAAGAGAGAGATTTGAGCTTAATTTAAAGATAAGCATGGTCATAAACGTTGTCTTGCCTCATAAAGGTAAGGAAGGCAATTAATTGTAATATGCAGATATGGTAGCCAGGCTGATAATATTATGCAGTAGGCTGTGAGTAATGATGCTTTAAGTGAAAGAGTGTAACACATTTTAGAATTTTTCACTGCATTCCTTTGTTCTTTGTGGCAGAGAAAACAATTAGATTTAAAACACTCTGATTAGAAATAGCACACTGGAATGGGCCACTACGTATCAGCTGCCCATTTTGCATACTGCTTAAAGTATTGTGGAAGATTTTTAAATAAACAGAAGATTTATTCATGGTAGTTGGGTGCCTTTTTTCTAAACTGAAGGAATCCTTTTAATAAAAATGATCAATTTCCCCCTTCTTTTACAGCTTTTAAGTGTGTGTGTGTGTGTGAGAGAGAGAGAGAGTGCAGGGGAAGCATTCCTCTAAGTTTTAAATTCTTCACAAGTCTTTCTGTGTATCACTTAATAGCCTTCTGAGAGAACTGAAGTCTCATTTTGTGCTTCTGTGAATTTAAATCCAGGTCACAGAGATGTTAAATAGCAAATGACACATTTACTGTGCCACCCAGCTGCCTTGTATAATGGAGCAGGAATGCTTTCTGAACAGTGACAGCATGCCAATATTAAGTTATGTACAAGTAGTTTTGTTTTGCAGGCTAATGCAGGATTCTGCTCACATTTAATAGCTACTTAGTCCTATTGCTAACTCACCCCCTGAAGAGTATAATATCTATAAAATATATCTCTTTCCTCACTGAAGAATTCTTAAAATGTTCATTCCCAATTGTTAAAACGTTAAAGCTGTTTAAGGAGTTATCATTGTGGTTACTATACCAAAGCAAAGACTTCCACTCCCAGGTGATCAGCAATCATGTGATATCACCAGCAGGCTGCATCAACTCTAGTGAGCTTGGAATTTTATTTCAGCTAATGTATCCTTGAAGCTAAATTTCCTGAAAGTTTGTTCAGTTCCTCACAATAACTTTTATATTGCTCTTTGGTAAATCAGAACCACTTATCTTCCTCCTCAGCATTGTGGCTGGTCAGACTTCGGAGCATTAGTCAAACCATACAAGCAAAGAAAATATCTGGCCATCTGGTTTCTCTACAGTAGCCATCTATCAGGCAGATGGAGAAAGTATTCCATCATAGCTGTAGATTAGGATTTTAGAGCGGGGTGTGTATTACTACTCTAAATATCCATTGCCTAATAATATCCGAAAATGCCAGTCCAAACAGCAGCTGATATGACCTACAAACAAGTAGATGAAAACAGAAACATTTGTTTTTGTCATTATCTTTGCCTTATAATGGCTTATACCTGCTGAGCAGACAAATTTACTCTCTGTCTCCCACACAGTGGAGACTTCAATATACATTAGATGGTTTTTCATCTTGGATTTTTTTAGAATTAATCTTTTTAAACGGTATGCTTAACTTTGCTGAGTACTTCCTGTGAGGGTTATGGGTTTTTTTTCCCCTCTAGCTCTATACATGGACCTTTTCACTCTCAGTAATTTATATTGTGAGTGTACTGTAGGTTTTCTGGCTGTTATCTTGGCCACACCTAGAGATTGAAATGAGGACCTCCAGGGCTAAAAGCATGAGTCTACAGTTTGAGCTAAAAAGCCAGGTGCTCAAACTGAGAGCTATAACAGATGCACATCCTCTGGGGATCAGTTACGTAAACCTGACTAGTGGGTTTTGTACTTCCTCTGGACAGAGGTAACTCAGCAGTTCAACACCTATGCATGCCTTATGTGATGGCCAAGATCTAAAGAGCCATGTAGTCAGAGCCTGTAATTTCTGGGCCAGATCCACAAAGAAATTTAGGTACCTAACTGCCACTTTAGGCACCAAAGTCCAAAATTGAGATCCCCAAAACCCCTGCTCAGCTGGTGCCTAGCCCTGTAGGCACTTAAAGTCCTGTACATGACTAAATTTCTGCTGGTGGGCATAAACAAAGAGACTGAAGTTCTGATGCAAGCTCATACCTAAACCCCAGTGGGATTCTCCATTACCTGCCAACCTCAGCTGCATTGCCCAATATGTTAGGTGTTCTCAGAGACTGTGCACTTACACGACTCAGGAGGAGGGTTATGATGGTATTTCCTCCTGTCCTAAGAGCCTAATGGTTACAACACTCACCTATGATGTAGGAGACTGCAGTTCAAATCCATTGTCTGCCTGATTCAGAGCAGGGACTTGAACCCAGGCTTCCCATAGCCAGAAAGTGTGTGAGACTGACTCTACAGTCTAATGCAGAGGTTGGCAAACTACAGGGGACCGTCCTACCCAGCCCCTGAGCTCCCAGCTGGGGAGGCTAGACCTCGGCCCCTCCCCTGCTGTCCCCCCTCTCCCATAGCTATGCTGCCGCGTGGGCAGCGCTCTGGGTGGCGGGTCTGCAGCGCGGCAGCGTGTCTGGCTCCGGCCAGGCGGACCAGCTGCCAGACATGCTGCTCTGAGTGGCATGGCAAGGGGGCCGGGCCAGGGATCCCGAGGAGAAGGCAGTTAGGGGACGGAGAACGGGGGGGTTGGATAAGCGTGGGAGTCCCGGCGGGCCTGTCAGGGGGTGGGGGTGTGGATAGGGTTTGGGGGGGGACAGTCAGGGGACAGGGAACGGGGGTTGGATAGGGGGTGGGGTTCTGGGGGGCGGGTTGGGGAGTGGAGTTCTGGGAGCGGGCAGTCAGGGGACAAGGAGCAGGGGGGGTTGGATGGGTCAGAGGTTCTTAGGGGGGCAGTCAGGGGGTGGGAAGTGGGAGGGGTTGGATAGGGGGCAGGGGCCAGGCTCTTTGGGGAGGCACAGACTTCCCTACCCAGCCCTCCATACAGTTATGCAACCCCAATGTGGCCCTTGGTCCAAAAAGTTTGTCCATCCCGGTCTAATGGTTAGCATATTCTCCTGTGAAATTCAAGTTCCAGTCCTTAATCTAATGAATATTTAATTATTTCATGCAAAGTTGAACAGCTTCATTCCAGAATACCATATATCTTAGTGGGTAGGGCACTCACTGAGGAAGTAGAGAACATGGGGGTCAAGTCCCTGCTCCACAGAAGAAAAAAAGACAGAGAGTGGATTTGAATCCAGGTCTCCCACACCTTTGCAGAGTGTACAAAGCATCAGGATTTTGGGTATAAGGGAGGTACCTCCTCCTAATTTGTTTGCAAGAAAGGGCTGACCTAGCTTTGGAACATAACTCCAGGAGAGAGTTCACAACTGAGATCCCTGACTGGAGAGACGTTCCTCTGTCCAATCTGGATTTAGGTGTCTAATTTTCTTTCAATTCCCTTGGGATTTCCTGCTGACTAGCTTAGACAGCTCCCTGCTCAGCTTGCTGGCTTCTGGGAATGCCATTCTAACTATCCCCATGAATTGTATAGGGAGCCTGGGCACCTAGCTGAGAATGGCTAGGTGTCTAAAGTTAGGCACTGCAATGTTGAGCCTAAATATCCTTTGTGGATCTAGCTCCCTGTTGATAGGATAGAGGGGGACATATAAGACACAATGACCCTCTTACATAAGTAACATAGTAGGTTACAACAACGAGGAGTACTTGTGTCACCTTATAGACTAAATTTATTTGGGCATAAGCTTTTGTGAGCTAAAACCCACTTCTTCAGATGCATGGAGTGGAAAATAGAGTAGGAAGATATATATATAGCAGTACATGAAAAGACGGGAGTTGCCTTACCCAGTGAGGGGTCGAGACAAATCAATTAAAGTAAGCTATTATCAACAGGATGAAAAATCACTTTTCTAGTGGTAATCAGGGTGGCTCATTTCAAACAGTTAACAAGAAGGTGTGAGTAACAGTAGGAGCAAATTAGCATGCGGAAATTAGTATTTTTTAACTCTTGTAGTGGCTCATCCACTCCCAGTCTTTATTCAAGCCTAATTCGATGGTGTCCAGGTTGTAAATTAATTCCAGTTCTGCAGTTTCTCGTTGGAGTCTGGTTTTGTAGTTTTTTTGTTGAAGAATTGCCACTTTTAAGTCTGTTATTGAGTTTCCAGGGAGGTTGAAGTGTTCTCCAACTGGTTTTTGAATGTTATAATTCTTGACGTCTGATTTGTGTCCATTTATTCTTTTGCATAGAGACTGTTCAGTTTGGCCAATGTACATGGCAGAGGGGCATTGCTGGCACATGATGGCATATATCACGTTGGTAGATGTGCAGGTGAACGAGCCCCTGATGGTGTGGCTCATGTGGTTAGGTCCTATGATGGTGTCCCTTCAATAGATATGTGGACAGAGTTACATAAGTAAGCAGTATCTGGGCTCATATTTCACCTTCTATTATTGTTGTTTTATAGTGCCCATATGTGTACTGTGCACTTCACCAAAGCGACATGAAAAATAGGTGTCTACTCTGAAAAACTTACCTCTAAAGGCCGAGTCCTACAGAAACTTACATATATACTTAATTGTATGCACATGGAATGTTCCATTATTTCAATAGGACTTCACATTGAGTGAAGTTGAGCACATGCATAAGTGATTGCAGCCTAAACGATGAACTTGACAGACAAGTGAAGATATAAGACACCCCATATGTTAACACATACCCCGTTCACAAATTTATGCAGATGAGAGAGATGATTTTGGCACCAACAGTTTATACGGACTAGATGAGGGTCCAAACCTTGTTGAAGTACTAGCTGAACACTCCAGGAGTTTCAGAGATGTCTTCTCCTCAGATAAATGGATTTGATTCAGTGCATGTGAGCTACAGTCATCCATAGCTCCATCACTTTTCTCTCTCCCCCATAACTGAGGTCTTTTAAGATGAAGAGCTTTGCTTGTCTTCTTGTGGACTCATTGGTATCAAGACTTTCCCCAGATAACCTGTTCTAGCTATTCACCAATCCCTCAGTCTAAACCATCAACTCTTCTAGCCTGGGCTCCTCTTGTCTTAAACCTTTGGTCCACCAGTCCCTTCCATGGCCTCCCCGATACCTCCTAATTTCCCTAGCTTCTGTAGCTGCTCTCAAATGTGTGGTGAACTCATGTACTCTGGTGATGGTTGCCCTATACATGCTTGTAATACAATACAAATAAATGTGCTGAGCATAAAAAAACCCAGGCATCTTCTGCCATCTATTGATCACATTATGACATCCTGTATAATTCAACACTTGGAATCAGAAAAAAAAATGCAACTACAGCCTACTGTGTTTAATTAATAAATTGGTTCTTTTCTATGTCATTCACACTGGTTGTTTCTAATCAACATTTTCTTTTTAATAAAAATATTTAAAATATCAAGACTTAGGCCCTACATTTTTGGAAAAAATGTCATAAAGTTGATTTATAGTTTCATTAAAAATAAAAATATAATGTAGGAAGGAAATATCTGGCAGAATTTAAGGATCAAAGCAAGACAAAGCTGCCAATTAATTGCTCAGTGTTAAGTATCCTATTGTTGTCTATGAGATGCACACACTTGATTTCTGACTTGAAGGAGGTGACTAAGGAACATGCATTAGCCTATATTTCATTAGCTGGGATTCAGATAATCTAATTCATTGCTTTATCCTCTGCCCTTCCCCTCCCTCAAAAATGTGCCTAGCTACCCTTTAAACTAATATTAATAGTGTTTGCTTTGATTTGGTGTCTTTGGAAATGTTCTGTAATCTGACAAATACTTAGGCAAAGAAACTCCATCTGAATTGCTGAAAGGTTAGTCCTATCCTTAGCATCAATCCAATTCGTATAAAACTGTCAGGCTGGAAATAGGATGGAGTTTAACAAAAACATTGAGAATCAAAGCTAGAATTTAAATATGATCTTCTAGCTGTTCATAGGATGGAAAATAAGCTAACTTATTTAAATGAGTTCAGCAATAATCAGGATGGAAATTACATGGACAGAAGAGGTTCATAAGATAGAATTATTCAGAATAATTTAAATTAGTTTGTTAAATACGATAATGTGACTCCTGTGAAAGGTTAGCCAGCCATGTTCTCTCTTTTTCATGGATGCAGAGCCAGGGATCACTGCTTGGTTCTTCATTTTTGGAACTGCCTCTCCCCCTTGATCCCTGTGGTATGTAATAATAATCAAAGGAAACAATTGATGGAAACATGTTGTCTCCAGAAACATATCAACTAAAAGACACAACTGTTTCAAATGGCAGGCTCCAACCAAGGAAGCTTAAGAATCTCTCAACCAAAACCCTTATCCATCAAAAGATGTGATGCCTCCCTCCTTTCTTTGTAATTGCCTGGTCTCCACTGATGCTTCAATGTTCCCCTTATAACAACATTACCTAGCTTGCTTCTCTGCTGCCTGGCACTTTCAATTTGGCAGAACTGAGCAACTGTACCCTAGAGTGTCTATTTGCCACTGGCTACTGTTGCTGCATCTCTCTCCCTTCTAGCTGGTAAGTAGCCATATTGTGTTTTCCTTTTCTCTGATTGCTGACTATATGGCCATGTCATCCCCCTCACCTAGCAGTATTTACTAACCTGAGCTTGAAGAACAGTTTGTCTGAGATATTCAAAGGGCAAAATGGGACAGAAGTATCTGAATGGACAAAATAAAGATTGTGACCTGTTCACAATCCTTTCCACTGTTACATTCCATTCCCTAAAGTTCAAATTCTGCCTTGAATTGTTATTCTGATTTCAATCAGTAGTAGTTTCATTGGCTTCACTGGGAGTTTTAGTAAAAATATTGAGATTTACTGAGGCCTCAAGATTTAGCCCTAAATAGGGATTTTATTTAAAAACACATCTTAGTACAGATATATCCGGGAGAATCAGCTTGAGCCAAGCATCATGCATACAAGTGTTTTGCAAATTTTCCTAACGGATCTTGGACCCAGTTCCTCTGCTATCTCAGCAAAAAGTTTCCTAATGTAGATTTTCTGTTGTGCCAAATTGTGTGTTGGTGCAGGGATATGAACTCCTGGAGCAACTAAAAATTAGATTAAGACAACTAAATTAATTTTATCTATGACCAAAAGCACCTCTAAACCCAATTAAATACATTTTTCCAGCATTTCACTTTGATCCAAAAAAGTCCAGAATTATGTAATTACAGTGAAGGTGGCATTATGATTTGTTATGGCAAACCTTCACACTTTTCTACAGCTTAGGTAAGGTCAGCTACAAAGCAACTATGTTGCAGAAAACCAAGAGAGACACCTACAGTGTAAGTGCCGGGAATGTCCATTTTAATTTTCAGTTTCCCTGTTTTTGTGGCTGTCAGCCAGACCATAAAATTTTACTTGTATTTAAAAACGTGAATGTAACATTCTTGAAAGGACCCAAGTTGTTATCACTAGAGAAATAAGTTTCTTCATTGAACCAGTACAACAGAGCGAATGACAGTCCTTTACAAATGCAGCTGGTGGAATACTTCAAAAGTGATTTGTGAACATTTGTTCTGATAAAAAACCCCATGATTTGGTTTGATTGTATTCACAACTGTTTGAATTCATACTCCATTAACATTTGTATGAATAATTTGTTTTGCTTACAAGACAATTTGTGTAGTGCAGAGCTCTTGTTTTACTTAAGAGAAAGTGTTTGCCCCAGAAAGTGTCATGATCATTTTGACATCCCTTCACATTTTATTAAAAATGTCACTCATCCAATCAGGAAGCAGAAACAATGGATTGTGTTTTAGCTGACCAGTCAGACCTTATAAATGAATAATAAATGCCAAACAGACAAGGATAGTCAAAACAAATATTTTGCAAACATTTCATATGCTTATGCACTTTTGCACGCAGATTAATTCATAATTAACACATGTAAAAAACAGCTTTTGGAGATACTTTATGGAAAAAAGAGTTCTGCTCATTAAACAAAAGATTCACTAGGAACAGTTTGCCCAGTTCTAATTGTAGATGTTCCTTAATCTTGACTTGAAGGGAGTGCCCTTGGAAATGAAAGTAGTTCTTTGTAAATAATCTGGATGAAAAAGGTGGGGGAGTGTGGGGGTAAGTGGTGGAATCCTTCCCCTTCCCCCTTGGAATTGGATGGAATTGGTAAAGTCCCAACGAGGGACTTGTTGGAGGGACAAAAATTTTGCACCTGCACTGTACATTTTTTATCTGCTGGGTAAGTCCCAGACATCTGTCTAATAATAAAGTTGCGGTCTGATTAAACCCATATCTAATGTCTCCTGTCATTCTTTCGGCCTAGCCAGACAATCCCTGAGTAGACACTCTTGTTTCAGTTTGTCTGGCATATTTTTAGTTTACCTTAAACCTCTTCCTAATCAACTTAACCTAACCCAAAATACACTTAGTTTAAACTGAAACAAGAGTATCCAGTGGTTAGCATTTTTTTTAATTTAGGCTTTTGTCTACACTAGCACTTTTGTCAGCAACATTTTTGTCAGTCAGCGGTGTGAAACAACACTCTCCTGCTGACATAGCTATTGCCGCTCATTGAGGGTGGTTTAATTATGCCGGCGGGAGAGCTCTCTCCCCTGGGCATAGAGGGGTTACATGGGAGACCTTACAGCTGTGCCACTGTAAGGTTTGTAGTAAAGCCATAGCCTAAACAATTTTAAAATTACAGTGTAAGTTAAATCATGGCTCTGTCTTGGGCAAGCTCTTATTCCATAGACTCATTTGGATCTCTTTCTCTCCCATATATCCATCTTTCTTATAATTTTTTGAGGCTATGTAGGCTATGTGACACATTTCCTGGACAATCCAAGAACTGGCGCCTTTTGAGTTATTTCCTGGGTGGATGGAAATGATTACTGGGTTTATGCTAAAAATAGTAGTCATAACACTCTATGCTCCTATTTAAGTCAACAGCAAAGAAACTTCTGAGATTTTCAATTACCAAAAAGAAAAAAAAGGAGTGATTTTTGGTATAATGTGCTAATTTTTGCTCTCATTATGACAGATGAGTGCAACTCAATTGATTTCAGTGACAGTCACACCTGGGTAGCTAAATAGAATTTAGTCCAATAACTATGGGATCCCAACAGTATAATCTATAAGAGGAGGACTTTTTAAAGAGTGCAATTGTGTGGACCAACTTTTCTTCCCTAGGATGTTGTCACGCAGCCCCAATTAAAGTCAATAGGAGCTATGCACGGGTATTAGAGGGAAAAATTTGGCCTTCCACTAGTTTATTTTATAGCTGTATCTAAAGCATAATAAAAATGGAACTGGAAATTACACTGACATCAGATGCAAATTAATCATGTTAAGTCCAGCGAATTATCAGTTAAACTGTAAAATAAACTAGCTTTTGGCTGAATCTTGCCTTCAGCCGGGGTACAGAGGTGTTATATAGTACTAAGAGTGCTTTCCACCTGAAACCAACTAAGCACAGTACCTACTGGCTGCCCAAAAGAGATGCTTCCATTTTGCGCAACAAGCAAAGCTACGGCTTAGTGCTTAGGGAACAAAAGGGAGTAGGGATTCAGGCTGAATCTCAGTAACGTGTAGAATGTGCACACAAGTGGGATGGGAGGTACTTAGAATTGGCTGTATGTTGTAGTCTCTTGCCTCAAGTTGGTACCCAGAGATAACATGAAAATATCAGACCTGATCAGGGAAGTTCAGCTGCATGATGGGTTTCTTAAAGGGTATTCATTTACACCACCCTGTGTTTTCACCTGATATTTTAGTAGCTATTTATCTCAAATATTTAGGTCCAATAATACTAGGGATTTGAAGCTTGTAGTAGGGCTAGAAAAACTCAATGAAACATAGAGCTTTTCATCTTTGCTAATGATCTCAGCATTTGCTTGCTCCCTCTCTATCTCTTCATACAAAAGGGATAAGGGATAGGATTGAGGAGTCCATTTTCAGACAGTCTGAAAATTAAAAACTATTGTCTAATCCAAAAGCAAGTTTTAGAGGAAGATGGAATCTGGGCGGAAGTCCTGTCTGCTCATATGTGAGTCCTGAATGGCAAGACGGATTGTACTGGTGCTTCCTGGCAGACACTTCTTACATTTTAAACAGAGCCGAAACCCCTCTCAGATTTGATGAATAATTCAAAGAGAATGAAAGGGGAAACCATGACACATCTCATAGGAGCAAAAGGCTGGAGGCAGATATACAAAAGATCCAAGAAAGAGGAGATAATGGTATTTTCCTACTTCTAGCTAGTTGCCAAGACGTGAATGCTGATTGGGATACAGGGAGCCTAACGCTATTATCACCTACACTTACAAGCAACTCCACTAAAGTTAGTGGAGTTTCAATGGTACAGAATTGGTGTAAGTGAGAGGAGAATAAGACCTAATGTATCTAGTAAGGAAGGAAAAAATGAAGACAGTAAGTATAAGAGTAAAAAACCACTATGTTAGAAGGAGATAAGTTATTGTTCATGAAGAAAAATAATAACTGCTGTGCAAATATCATAGGCTAGGAAGTAGTAAAAAGACAACAGTTCAGGAGATAAGAACAGATAAACCCAGTACAGAAGAGGAGAATTATGGATTAGAAATAGAAATCAGCTTGGATAATTCAGGAAAGGAGTAGAAAAGTCATCAGGGAAGAATAAACATGGTACATTTTGGTAATCAGAGAATAAGTGGTTTGGTTACTGTAAGTTTAAAATAATGAGCCAGAGTTTTCAAGACCAGCACTATACAAGTACAGTAGAATCTAAGGGTTACAAATACCTTGGGAATGGAGGTTGGTTGTAACTCTGAAATGTTCGTAACTCTGGACAAAACATTGGGGTTCTTTCAAAAGATTACAATTGAACATTGATTTAATACAGATTTGAAACTTTACTATGCAGAAAAAAAATACTGCTTTCCCTTTCTTTTTTAGTAGTTTATTTATATTTAAACTGTACTGTATTTTCTTTTGGCTTTTCTTTCTTTCTTTCTTTTTTTTTTTTTTGTGGCTTTGCTGATGCCTGATTGCGTAATTCCAGAGGTGTGTTGGTTGAGGTTGGTTGAGGATCAGTTCATAACTCTGGTGTTCATAACACTGATGTTCTACTGTACAAGACCATCAGTCAAATGGGTTTGGAACAGATTAATAGCCATTTCTCATTTGCTAATCAGTCCTAAAGCCTAAAGTCTGTTTATGATACCTCTACTTAGTCTACTAACACTGAGTAGTTCCATTCTCCCCAGTAGTCCCATTTACTTTAATAGGAGAAAGCTACTATTTAGCATGAGTTAATGTGTCTGGCCCATAGTAATCTTAGAACAGTGGTGGGCAATCTGCTGCCCATCAGGGTAATCTTATTGCTGGCCGCAAGACATTTTGCTGATGTTGACCATCCACAGGCACACTCCTGCCTTCCCCGCCCGCCCCGCCACAGCTTCCAGTGGCCGCGTTTCCCCATTCCCAGCCAATGGGAGCTGCGGGGAGTGGTGGCCAGCACATCCCTGCGACCTGTCACTTCCCACAGCTCCCATTGGCTGGGAACAGCAAACCGCGGCCGCTGGGAGCGACTATCAATGTCAGCAAAATGTCTCACAGCCTGCAATCAGATTACCCTGATGGGTCACATACAACATGCAGGCCACAGGTTGCAGACCACTGTCTTAGAAGTTATGTTCCGTGAAAAAAAGAACTATGATACTCTCCGTGAAAGAAGCCTTTTTAAATTTTCTGCCAACTGAACCAACGTCATACTGTTCAAGTCTTAGAACAGGTGATGTCAGTTAACTCCAGATGAAGTGCTGTTATTCCTGGGTTTATGAACTTGAAAGTGCAGCCTAATTAAAATATAAGATGGTGAACGATCACATAAAGTATTTAATAATAATGAGTCTGTTATTAAAGTGACTACTGTTTAACTAGTAGAAATAATAAATGTGATTAAGTTAAAGATAAATTTTAGGTGCTGAACTGACCTAGCCATATAGAAAAGAAGGCCTGGGTTTGAGTGGTGTCTGTTTTTCTACCTCTCCTTTATAATTATACTGGCAGAGAGATGTCCTTGCTCATCCCTTAATAATCCATCACCAGTGTCATTTAATTTGTTACTGACATATACGGAGTCTCTCTCATTTTGAAAATGACTGGCTAGTTCTACAAATATAGCACCAGTTTATGTCTGTGAGATATCATGCTGCATCAAGTTGCTATTTCTATTACAAAGTGTCGTAAGTGTGAGTGGCATTTGGGAGGTGAATACAGTGGCATGGTGATGTCATAGATTGAGAGCTGGAAAGGTGGAAAGAAAACAAGGAGTACCCAGAATCATAAAAGCCAGAGGAAGAGTATACAATCCTGCACTAGTAGAGATGATAGCAGTGTGGGCTGAGAGGCATTTTGTAAGGCTCATATGCTGCTGTCCATGGAGGAAGGCACAGAGTGGTCTAGAGGGAAGGTGTCTTCCCCTCACCAGGCCTCTGTAGAATTGATCAGTGTACAGTCTTCTCACAGTGTGCTGTGAGCTAATTGGTCCATGTATTTACACATCATATGAAATGAAACCACAGAAACATTTTCTATTAGACACACAGCTGGGTCCTGATTTTGGGGTGATGGCCTGGAGGGTGAACCTCTTGGGCAATGCTGAGAACTCACTGGCCAATGACAGTTCTTCCTTGTTAGAAGGTCAGACCTTTGTCCATCCCAGCGCTTCTAACAAGTACTGGTTTTAGCTTGCGAGTGGTAAAGGCAGAAAGAGGCCTTTTCCTACCTTTACCCCACAAGTTACTGCAAAAGAGGGACATTTGACAATACAAGGGAAACAGTAAATCTGGCTATAAATGAAGTATTGTCAGGTGCACAAAGTAAACAAACAAACAATCGAGAAAATAAGTATTTTGCTCACATCTTTCAGGTACAGTAATTTTAAGTGTTCTTTGTGACTATAATCGGTGTACATTTTTGAGACAGAAATGTGCTTTTCAAGTTGACAGTGTTCCTTTAACTGAAAAAAAATGGATCCATGATGATCTATCCACTACCTACAGAATTTGTAAATCATTAAACACCTAATTTACCAAATGGAATAGAATGAATCCAAACTATGGCTGTCAGGTGAGTGTCAGGTGCCTTTCAAACAACTGCTCACAAAGCTGTTTACGTGAGCGAGCAGAACAGACTATAAAGAGATTTTCATTGTGGGGAAAAATCAGGCACCTTTAAAGGGAAAAAAAGTCCTGTTGACCTATTTATTTGACTGACTGAAGAACTCCAGAGTTCTGAAACTGTTCTCCGAGCTAAAATTTTATACATTCACAATGCCTTGAAACAGATATTTTGAAGAAGACACTCTTGGATTATAAATCTTATTTTCTTCTATCTGTTACTGATGTAAATTAAATTATTAAAAATCTATTTTTGCATTATTAATCAGGATAGTGCATTTTTTATAATTCCCTCATCCTGGAAAATGAAAATAGATAAATCAAGCTCACTTTAAAAATTTACTGTAATCAAAACAGCTGTAGGATCATTATTTTATATGGTAATACCTAGTGGCCTCAATCAAGGAACAGGACTCCATTATGCTAAGCACTGTCTACACATATAACAAAATAACAGTGCAAGCACTAAAGAGCTTACAACCTTCTATCTGTAATGTACTACCACAATATTGCAGTTTTTCCTGCAGTAATTGTGAGGCTAACAGAAAACAATGCTTCATTCTGTTGGACTTCTTCTGCTGCAGCCCACTAACAGGTAAGACTGTCATCACTGATATTGCTTGTGCAAAACAAAAAAGCTGTGTTAATTTCACGCTCCATTAGGCACAACGTTTGCCAAATGGGAAAAGACCAAACTGTTCGGGAAATTTTATTTTCAGGCTTCTAAGATGGTATTAAAAGCCATGAAGAGTAGGTATTAATAAATAAAAAAACAGATGAAGTACTGCCTGAACTGTTTCTCTTGAAATGACTTTGAATCCCTTAACGTTAATTACGCATTACTTTGTATCAAACCTTGAGCAATTACACAGACAATTTTGGTTATAAAATTGTAATATCAGCAGAGGATTTTGATGGCAGGTTGCCGAGTTCGAATGATTTGGAGAGATTCAGGATGATAGGAGAGAACTGAGAAATAATCTCTTTCTCTCTCCCTTGTGTTGCTTTATACTTCTTTAAAATGTAAAGTGATATAAATTCATATAGTTATATAAAATATTTTATATTATTTGGTCAGTGTAATTAGAATAAAGATACAGTATAGTTAAGAAAGTGGAAAATTGATTTTAAAATCAATCTAAGTCTACGAGTATCCTGTTTACTTGGATGATTAGTGTGAATGGGGAGGTTTATTCCTTGGTTAGCTACGGTACATTTTTCTCTACATATTAGAGTGGTTATTTTCGCTAAAAGGGTAATGCATGATATGGTGACCTTTTAAACATGAAGATACACTTTAAAGCTTTGGGGGTTAAATGCATTGTCAGATCCACTGTAGATCTTAACTTTGATATTTTGTTCTTCCTGCAAATGGGGAACTGACACTGACATCAATGGCTGCTCTGTCCATGAATGGAGAACCAAGTATGAGAAGTGAGTTCCACTGTGTGGATCTGAAAGGAAAATATTGCATTTCAAGCCCAATCCAACTCCCATTAAAATTATGGATTCCTAGTCATAGATTTTAATGTCAGACTAGTCTGATCTCTGACTTCCCTGCCTAACACAGAACATAGTATTTCATTCAGTGATTCTTGCCTCGAGCCCAGTAACATGGGATGGAAGCTCAGTAATTCGACAATGGAAAGACTGACTAACTGGAGTTGGATCAGGCCCATGCATCCAAAATATTGGTTCGACCAGTGTGATGAATACACAAGACTCACATGAAATTTTGCCGATTGATGTAATGGCATTAAGCTCTGATCCCTCAATTAGATCCACACTGATCAACTACAGAATTAGGGCCTTTGTGTGTAATTTAAGATGTGTGACATAGATTATAAACAAGGAAATAAACAGCTGTCCGACTGTACATAGTGTATCCTAATATTAAAAGTATTTTCCATAGAGCTATTATCAGAAATTCCAGTAGAAGAGGATAGTATGAAATATTAAAGCTATAAATGACTTTGCCATTGAGAAAACAGGTGGTGATAGGACAAAATTACAGGAAACAAATAAATAAATACATTTTTTAAAAAAAAGAATGGCTTGGATTGCAAACATTACCTGAAACAAATAAAGACCTATGAACCTAACTCTATTAAAACACAAATAGTTTTTCCATGCTCAAATGTGGAGTCTGCTTCTAAGTGCTAACCTTTTACAGCCTAATTAGTGTAAGGTAGTTTGATGGGTACTGGATCAGGATTGCATCTGCCACCTAGACGTTACTGTTCATATGAACGATCAGTAATAGTCTTTGGAACCCCAAAGCTGTTACACAGAGCAAATGTCAATTCATTTAATCTTTGTCAGCATAGCCATCACTCACTTCAACTCACCTCATCCTTTGTAAAGATAGTTGAAAAAGACATGTATGAGACATTTTCAAGATTCACTCAAAGACACATGGGTCTCAATATTTTCTGTTCTAAGAAGAGAACTTCAGGCATTAACCATAGTCTATCATGAGCTGCTGGGGAAAACACCTAGAGGAAATAAACAACAACATTTTGTTAAAACAAGTAACAGTCCCTTTCTTTCCAGTGACTTAGAATTCTGTTAACACTTTAAAGTACATACACACTTGTTATTAATAATCACGTTATAATATTCATCTTAATAATTATGCCACGATTCAGCATAAAGCTGATGTGGCTGTTGTGACATTCTCGAGGGTGCAACCTGAACTGCTGGACTACTGTGTCCCTTTAGCTCTCAAGGCTGGGATGCTTTTTGCACTGTTTTTCTAGTGAACAACAAACCTGGCCAGATACTGATCACTCACAGCTACTAGCCTGAAAAGTCACTCCCAGATGAGTACATGAATGCTATGCCTTGCCATCCATGAATCAATATAGGGCAACACCCCCATATCCTGTAGTCTCACATTGTCTCCCCAGAAATGTGTGTTTTGTACCGTTCAGTAGCGCACTGGACCATACAAGCTCATAATTTAGATGAGTTCCTCATTCCAGTGAAGGGTAATGAATATGCACTAGCCCTATTGACCTGAGTAGAGATTTCCCAAACACTTTAATTAAACATACTTAAAATTAAACTGTTTACATAAAACAGTAGAACCAGTTTATTAATGAGAGAAAGATAGATTTTAAGTGATTATAAATGATGTCAGAGCTGGTTACAAAAGAAATAAAAAGATAAACATGAAAGCTAATTCCTAAACTTTACCAAGGCTAATAAGCAAAAAGATTTCTCTCACCCACAACCTTTCCACAGTCTGTACTGGCTGGAAAACCTGCAGGCCAAGACCACTCCTCCCAGTTCAATGGTACACCTTTGTCTTTCAAGCGATCCTGCTGCTGTGAGTAGAGATGGGGGAGGAGAGGTGATGAGGAGGTCCCTGTTTCTCTGTTTTATACTCTGACCCTTTGTACTGGAAAAGTCTTTGCTGGGTCATGGGGTTAGGCAGCTACATGAGGTGCGTGAGCTGCCAACTGTCCTTCAGGTGAATTGTAAATATCTTGTTTACAACTCCCCTGCTGGTGAGTTTCTGATTAAGCGGGTAATGGCCTTTTAGCATCTAGCTGGCATGCCAGTGTACTTTTGTCTTTGAGAAAATGGTCTGAGGGTGTTACCCAAAAGTACAGCATATTTCCGAAACAATCATACAGTAAAATCTTATAGCTCTGTATATGATGCTGATACATACATTTTAACAGGGCAGTTATGTTCAGTAGATTATGAGTTTTCAAATAATACCTCACAAGGCATACTTTGCACAAATTATATCATAACCATACAAAAATGATGAACATGGGATACAGGGTTTCATAGCTGTACATTGAGCACCATTAAAAAATAAAATCAGTGTTCACCAGTCGGTACCAAGTCATGGTGTCTGAGACACTGTAGTTTGGGCCTGATCCTATGAGCTGCAGAAAGCTTTCCACTTCCACTGAAATTTGATAGAGGTGTTGCTATTGCTGTGTAAAGAAGGTCCAAACAGACATGCTCTAATGAAAATAAATGGATTAAATGTTTCAACTAAAATAAACAAAAACTTTACATTCAGTATTTAAGTTCTAAAAAGCTTTGGATTTTTAAATTCTTAGCTTGCAGTTCTTTATATTAAAAGGAATGTGTTAACTACGTTGGTGTATTCTACATGTGTTATTCTTTGAAAACTCTTTATGACTGTTAGATGAGAAGCAGTTTTTACAGCTAATAAAGGTTGAACGTTACTGCTTCTCCAATACTGCTAAAAGATTTCTGTGTACTAAGGAACAGAATGCAGTAGACACCATTCTGTTTTATTTCAAAGCAGTGTAACAGCTGAAGACATGGATCAGTAAAAGTAAGCAAATTCAGGTTGCTTATGAAAAGAAGCCTAGACAACTATGTTCAAACACTTAACTACATTTCTTTTTCCCCCCAGATGTCTGGTTTCAGTTTTAAAACATAACAACATTTCATTAAGAAGCCATAGCAACCCTTCACTAATTTGTGAATAATACATTGTGAGCTACATTCTGTACTTACCAACTTTTGAGCACTTCAGAGCTTGTTTCATCTCATTAGTGGATGTTTATGGGACCTAAGGGTTTAAGCATTCTGTGACTCATTAGTTAGTGTGTGTGGCTGCAGGTTATTCTAAACCATTTTCTTAGCCTTTAAATGTTCACACAACCTTCAACAGAGGTGCAATCAGAGATGTTTTCTCACATTAAATAGCCAGTTAGAAAGGGACATGTAAAGGTATATTTAAAAATAACACTACTTATTATAACAACATGTATTTCAAAGTCGCATTGTGTTCAACTGCAGACAGTGTTACCACAAAAGAAATATAATTTCAAAAGGCAACATATTTAAATGGCTAGTTTTGGAAAGTTTGGCTACAGGACAGCAATTACAGGAAACAGCAAATCAGAAGACTGTGTTTAATTGGACACTTGCTTGGCATTAACATCAGAAAGAATAAAAATTGTTATTCCTCAACTCATTTACTAATACAAGCATTTTCCCCAACCAACACAGCTAATATAGGTTCATGTGTGAACTAATTTATGTGAAAATAAATGCTGTGTTTTTCATAGTTTAAACCATTTAGTAAGTTGTCAGCAACATCTGTTGGAGACTGGAAAATAAAATATTGAAGGAATAGGAAGCAGTTTGTACAAACTAAGTCACTGTGCATAATCTGTATAAATCCTCTAGGTGCATAATTTAATGGGGAATGATCTACCGATCTACTTTTTAACATTTGCATCCTTACGATTGTACTATTTCTTTTATTCTGTGACACACAGTTTTCAATGAAATGTATTAGCAAATAAAAAAGTAGGAAATACAAGCATGAATTAACAGTGTGATGTAAATGACTGTGCAGGAATGGCATCTTAGTTTACAAGTTTATTTACAATATGCTCTTAGTCAAAGCACAAAAACCTGCTTTATTAATAAACAGTTGATAGTCACGTTAATTAGGAAATCACAGAAAAAATGTGTCACTTATGTGATAACTGCCTTATTAACACTGCATAGACTACAATGATTTTACTAGGAATAATATAGAAATCTGGTTCACATAAGTCTCTTTTGCAAAGATATTGGGGAATTGCTTATTTATAGGTGGAGCTCTGGTACTGTAAGTGAGAGCAGATACTGGGAAATTTGAGGGTGGAAACACATGGCCCTAAAAACTTTGCCAAAATGGAAATGCATTGAAGATCAGTATCAAGGCTTATCTGAATGAACATCGTTTTTGAATTTTACAGTTAATACATGGCAACCTCTGCTTACAGAATAATGACTATTTGGACATTTCTAGCCTCACTCATAACATATGCCTACCCAAACATTATATGATTTTGCTACCAATCTTTTATGCATGAGTCAGGCTGCATATGGAGAATCTGATGGAAAATAAAAAAACTGAGGCTTACATGGATTAGGTGGTGGACTTGTATGTTAATAACAAATATTCCCACACTTTCGCCTCCATTTTAATAAGGGAATTTTTTTAGTCTATTACTTTGCCATAGCAGCAGATCTGATTGAATTTCATTCTTGAAATGGTCCCAAACCCTATTTTCCTGTTCTTTGTTATTAGTGAAACTCACACACCAAGTACACAAAGGCCAAGTAGCTGGGCACTGTGTGGGAAACCCCCATGGAGGTGGAATTCTCTCCCCCCAAACCTGTAATGTAAATTCTGCAACTGCTATTCCAGACTATAGACTAGAACAGAGGTTGCTGTCCTCTTCATCTTCTATATGAGAAAAGGTTGAGCTACTGGATCTGCATAATCAACTTTGATTTGTTTTCTGTGTATGACTTTTTTGCTTTTGTTTTAGCTATTGATTGCTTCTTTGGTGACCCTATGGACACAACTGGTTTAAAAAAGAATTAATGGATTGAAAAAATATGAAATGATACAATGTTATAGTTAATCCGAATAAGGTTTAAAGAATAGACATAAATGCTTCCTTTTCACATCAGCCAGCGTGGAGAAACAGTATTTGCCAAACAGCAAAATAGTAAATTGCAACATTTCATCCCCTGAGATCCTCATGTAACACAAATTGTCAGAGGGCACAGGGACTTGGCCACAAAACCCACTCAGCTGAGGCAGATAGCCTGTCAGAGAAGCTGCAGAGGTACGTGCTCCAACTCCAATCCAAGGGTAGGGAATTATGAAGGCCTGAATGTCTGTTGTACCTGTGAATTTCCTCTCATTTGCACCAATGTAAATTAGGAGTGACTCAGCGGAGTTACAGCAGAGTGAAACCAGTACACTCAGGCCCCATGTTTTTAAACCCATTGCTATCTAGTCACAGAAAGTGGCAGATCACTGTATGCTCAGAGCAGCTGAAGCAATTGAAAAATACAAAAAACCCCATGATATGTATGTATAAGCTTCTTTGAACTAGCTACTGCCTTCATTATCACCGACTGGTACTCAGGAAGATGTTAAAACTTTTATTGCTTTACCAGGGGATCATGCTGTATTCTGTGCATATTTCTTGATTCCTTTCCTCTGCCATGTGCCATATTCTGCCCCTTAATTGGAGGGTCATGGCTGTGTTTGTGCAGTAGTATGCCAGGCTTCCTTCTCAAGCTCCCCCCTTTTAATATATTAACTTGCACTTCCTTGTGCAGTGCAAAACTAATGGGATGATATAGCCCCTTCCTGCTCCACACTTTTGAGAGTGTTGTCCTAGACTTCAGAACAGCTGTCACATTTCAGACCAGAAATGGCTATATTTCAGTCAGGAGGTGAAGTGATTCCTACATCGTAAGCTTTGTAAAATACCTCTCACATTTTGAAGTACTTCCACATTACAACAGGAGTCCCAGACAAGATGTGTGGGACTTGGAAGAAGGCAGTTTCCCACAGGCCAGCCCCATGTTACCCTGATCAGTTCACGGGCACCCTGTCTACCTTGATTAAAATAGGCAGGAATAGACATGGCTCTCCCCATTCTCCAGGGGTACTGCTAATTGTTAGCAGACTCTAATTCGGGCTACCAAAAGCTATTTTCTACAGACACAGTCCTGTAGCAAGAATATTCTACCTTTTTCCTGCCAGTGATTTCCTTCCCTGCAGGGAGAATTCCACTAAATAACACTGAGTTCCTGTTTAAAACAACAAGACATATCCGTTCTTTCAGGAGAGGTACAATTTTAAGGCTCCTTCCCTGTAACATTTTAAAATCTGTCCTGCTAAATGGCTGTTTACCACTGACGACCAGCCACATGATAAGTTTAGCATTTTAATGTTCATCTGTTCTTTTAGTTCTTGGTAAGCAGGATATTGATATAATTTCTTACAGCTGAAAAAGTATATTATTCCCTCATAAACAAAAAAAAGAACCCCTGCATGTGGCCAAATTTGCCTCAGACATTCCAATATACAAAAACAAAACAAAATACTTTGTATCTGAAACCAAACTTGAAAAATTTCATCCTAAAGGGAGAATTTATATTCAAAATGAAAAGAGGGCTTTATAAAGAGAGTCTAAGTTCTGAATGTAATCCTAAAGTGTTTGCTACTGCAGATCATACTGTTATTTTTTTACTCTCCTACATCTTCCTCTGAAGCCTTTGGTCCTTGCCATTGTCACAGACAGGATACTGAACTAGATGGACCTCCAGTCTGATCCAGTCTGACCAACTTATTTTTTTTTGCGGGGGAGGTGACACAAGTTTTTGAGCCGCACAGAGTTAAGTACACACCAGAAGGCTTTGCTCTACTTAAGCGTAGAGCTGTGAGTGCAGAGAAAGGTAATTCCATTCATGGAGGATTTTGATATTTTTAATTTGATTTAATTTGAATTTGGAACAAACCCCCAAGATTTTGATAGTTTCCCCAAAAGGGGGCAGAGCCCAGACTCTGGGAAGGCTGCTGAAGAGCTGTAGACCCTGGAAGTTCTGGGGTTACTAGCCTTGGCCCTGGTGCAATCCGACTGGTCAGGCAGGTCAGGAAACCTCCCTGGGTCTGTGAGAACTAGAAATAAAACCGTCTCCACAAAACATTTTTATTTTCATGAATCAGCCAATTCTGCCAAAAAATGTTCCCTTGGAATTTTTCTGAGCAGCTATACTTAAGCATGTTGTTAAGTGCTTTGGTGAATTAGAGACTATATGAAAAATAAGGAAATGACCCTGTCCCTAATTCACCAGTCCATTATACCTATGTAACTTCACTGAAATCCCTGAAGTTAAAGTGATATAAAACTGGTGTAACACAATAGGGAATCAGGTCCCAAGTCTTTTAGATAGAAATGTAGACTTTGCATGTTCCAGTTGTTTTATGGAATGAGTTTCAAGTTTGTAGCACTTACTAGTGCTTAACAAAGCAAACCTATATCTAATCTATCTATCTATCATTTCCTCTTGTTATCAGTAGCTGTGGAGGTTCACAACACTCTTGTGAGTTAAATTATATATATATATACCCATTTTCTGTGTTTATAGAAATTTAGGAAAAGGAATAGCAATAAACACATTATATTCAGGGACGTCTGGACACTAACCAGTTGCTAAAATTCATACAGAGATCCATATGGTAAAAATAGAAAAATATACAGAAGTATATGTATAGTAGTTAAATATATCAAATATAAATCCACACCATGTTTGCCTTCTGCCTCAGGTTATAAAAGATGTGTCTGAGGAGCATTGAGAGTGATTAAACTTTTATATATACACTTGCAAACCAAATAATTGGTCTGTACAACTATGTCATTTGTCATATTCTATTCAGTGAATCATAGTATACTCATTGGTTCCTGGTGCTGTTTGTGGCTCTGGACAGCTGGCATGTTGATTATTTATTCATGTAAAAATTAATAACTGAAATTTACAAACCAATAAAATTACCCAGCAGACAGCATCAATTTAAACATTCTTTGCAACTTTTTTGATCTAAATAAATGATGTAGAGAACTAACTTTTGAAATAAACCCATAGCCTAATTTAGGGTGACAAGTCTGTGTCTTAAAGTAGTATTTGCAAATAGCCTTTGAGCCAGATCTATAGTCTCTTACCCATGGAAACCTTCATTGACATGAATCTTCTGTCTCTCAGGTTAAAAAAAATAGCTAATACATAAGTGTAGTGACCCTGATTTACTAATATTACTGACACATTTACCGTTTCACATTCTATTACACAGTGAACAAGATCAGCTTCCCAGATTTGTCATATGCTGTTTGTATAAGAAATAATTACACAATCAAAATGGATTATCTTCTGCTTTAGGGGGTTATAAAGCAGATATTAACCAATTACAATAACTGTACCTAGTGCTCGTGTAAAAAAAATGATCTACCCACTTCATGTGCAGAATAATTGGTCTTTTAGTCTGATTTTTTCTCTTGGATATTTAATCCCTCTTCTTCTACCATTTAAGGGGAACAGTGCAAGTCAAGCTGAGAACTGTACATTTTACATGGTATTCTGCTTCCACAAATGGTAGTGAACATGACCATTTGGGTCTCAGGAAAGGATCTACTTAATCTGGTGCTACTGCAGCAGATACAGCACTTCTAAATAGTTGCTGTCTCCACAGTCCTTGCAGCTAGTTCGAGCGTACACATTTGGGAGTAGTGACAAGGCTACGCAGTAGTGGCTCTTTATGTGCCAATATGAGGATGGCAACTCTTAATCCTCCCTCTTACCTCGTGCAAATATTTTAGTATAACTGCACGGACCAAAATCTGGAGTTTTTCTGTGTCTCTGTTAGTCACGGTCTGAAGCTTCAGTGATTGGGCTACCTTGGGATGGACATTTATAACCCCTTGATGTAATTAGCAGCTTTCTCTATCTGACCTTGACCCTGCTCCCTTTGAAGTCAATGGCAAATTTTCTATTGGCTTAATTGATGCAGGACTAGGCATTAAGAGAGACAGAGGGCCTGATTGTCATTTACAGTAGGGCACCTTTGCAGCACTCTGGCAGTGTAAAGGTACCTTAAAGTGGGCATACATTACAACTGCATACCCTTTAAGGCTCCTCTGCATTGTCAGACCACTGAACAGTGGTACGTTATGGAAAAATTAAAATACTCAGGCTACAAGATCAGCATAAGACTCCTTGCTTCGGATCAAGACCTCTGACCAAACCATGGAAAAACCTGTATGAAGATAACCATTGCAGCTGTCCTGTGCAGCTGGAAAAGATGTGGGGAGCCAGGACACTGGATGCATGCTAGAAACTGTACTCTGCCCAGGAGCTCCCTGTCCCCCAGCACAGATAGAGCTGATTGGGTGGCTACTAAACAGTTCAGTCAGCCAAACTGCTCTGCAGAATGGACATACGGTGGCCGCAGTTATACTGTAGCACTGAAGCAGCTCCACTTTGGCTCAGCAGCCTGGCTTACCCAAACTCAATATCCATCCATTTTAGATACTTATATGGCCCATGTTACTGTAGTAATTGAGTACCTCATAATTTTCAATGTATTTATCCTCACTACACTCTGACAGATGGGGAATAGGTATTATCTCCATTCCACAGATGGAGAACTGAGGCACAGAGAGACTAAGGGACAGATTTTAAAGGTATATAGGTGCCTATAGATGCAGATAAGCAACTAGTGAGTAGGCATTTAACTCCAAGTGATTTCAGCAGGAGTTAGACACCTAGGCACTAATGAAAATCCTACAAGGCAGCATCTTTAAGTGCCTAAATACCTTTTAGGCCCTAAGTGACTTCCTTGAGGTCACACAGGAAGTCTATGACAGAACAGGAACTGAACCTGGGTCTTTTGTAACTACTCAAACACCTTTCCTCTCTGGACATGGTGAGAGAGATAATCGCTCCCTGAGAACTGTGCCAGACTATTAGTTACTACAAGTTATAGGTGAGTATTTATTGTCACCTGTGTACATGGCAGCATACGGTAGTGCTTTGTTTTCAACCCTTCACGGTGATTTTACCTGGCTGTCACTAGCAATGAGATTTTTTTTTCAAATCACTTTAATTGTTCGTTTAATGGGAGTAGCAGAGGGCAATATGATAGTACTACATCTAACAGGGCCACAGTCTGTCAAACCACCCTGGAATCTGCCTGGAACGATCAGCTTGGTTAAATATTACACGGAGACGGCAACAGTTTTGTTTCCAAGATCCACATACATTTTAACAAGCAAGGGGGTAGAGAGCTTGTTAGAAGAGTTATCCATTTTTGTTCCACCAGCACAACATCTCTCTGAAATGGCAGTAGATATCAATAGGTTTCTGGTAGCTAATTCTCTGGTAACAGCCTGTGGGCACTGGAGCATGGGAGCCTTTGAAAGGAGGAGGTTAAGAGATAAGTAAGTAGTATTGCAGTACTATTATTACAGCTATTTTTCTGTACTTCTAATATATGTCTCCCTTTTATTAGGGACTGACTGTTGAACCAGAACTACCAATACAACAGTATGAAACTGATATGCAGGCAAGAAATATCACTGATTAGTGAACTGAGTGGTATTGACCTTTGAGGAAAATTAAATAAAACATACACCTCTGAAAAATTTATGAAGTATCTGAAGGTCATCTACATTCTTTCTACCTAGAGTGAACAGTTCTCTTCACTATAAACACATAATCCTTCAGATGGCGCAAGAAAAACAAACTGTGACAGGGTCGGGCCAGATGGCTACAGGAGAGTGATAGAAGGCAGATATATTAGCCCCAGATTAAGTAGGTCCCTTTCCCCTGGGTAAGGTAACAGGGGCGGTTCCAGAACAATCAGGAACTTGCTGGAACCAATTAAGGCAGGCAGGCTAATTAGGACACCTGGAGCCAATTGAGAAGCTGCTAGAATCAATTAAGACAGGCAGGCTAATCAGGGCACCTGGTTTAAAAAGGACCTCACTTCAGGCGGTGAGGGGTGCACAAGGAGCTGAGAGTGAGAGGGCATGCTGCTGGAGGACTGAGGAGTACAAATGCTATCTGGCATCAGGAAGAAGGTCCTGTGGTGAGGATAAAGAAAGTGTTGGGAGGAGGCCATGGGGAAGTAGCCCAGGGAGTTGTAGCTGTCACACAGCTGTTACAAGAAACACTGTAGGCAGCTGTGAACCACAGGGCCCTGGGCTGGAACCCGGAGTAGAGGGCGGGGTTCCCCCCAACTCCCTATTGGATACAGGAGGAGTTGTCCTGACTTGTGGGTCCCACCAGAGGGGAACATCAGTGGCCTGTCCCCCGACCCACTAGGTGGATCAGCAGAGACTGTGGGGATTGTTCTCCTTCCGTTTCCCCATGCTGGCCAGTGATGAGGTTAGCTGAGTGAGCGGCAGGTTTGAGCCACTAGCAAAAGTGGCCAACTGAGGGCTGCCATAAATCTCTGAGGCGAGCAAATCTGCCAAAAAGTCCAGGACCCACCAAGGCAGAGGAGGAACTTTGTCATATTGACCCTCTCCTTAATTCCATGGGTACTAGACCTATCTTGTCAGCCACAGCATGCACACAAAAATCACAATATTCACAGCATCAGGGATTTGAAAAAAAATAGAAGCAGCAGAGGGCATTGAAGATGGCATAGATATCTATCTTAAATCATGTGACTTTTGTGTTGGCAATACATTATTCAAATGTCAGTTAGGCTTTGTATGATGGAGTGTCTACCCCACACAAAGCCTGACCAGTGGTGGGACCTCTTGCCACCTGTTGAGGGTGAGGAAGCCTGGTGGGCCTGCCTGTATTCCACCTTGGTTCCATAGTCTGCCGGGGATATCAGTTGGCAGCTCCTTCATGGAGCCGTGAGCCTGGGCGTGTACCTGGAGTGATTCACCCCTATCCCCGATGCCTGGTCATTTCACAGCGTGAGGGAGACCCTGGCACATGCTTACCTTGAGTGCGCCATGTTGCAGCCCCTTTTCTGGCTCCTCCAAGACCTAGTTTTGTGGTTCTGGCAGTATTTCTCCCCTCCACACACACACACCTTCTTGTTTATGCACTCCGCAACTGTGGCCCCATGAAGTCACAAGACTTCCTTGTCAGCTTCCTCCTAGTGGTGGCCAAAGTGGCCATCTATAACACCAGGGAGCGGATGTTGGCCAAGAGGGTTCTCTGCAATTTTGGAGCCTATTTTCATTCCTCTCTCCATTGATATATCCAGGCAGAGTGCATCTGGGCCACAGGCTCCCTTGACAGCTTCAGGGAGAGTGGGTGCTCTCCGAGGTTCTCTGCTTGGTGTCCCCTTGAGGTTCCCTACTTTTAACCCTTTGACCATCACACCTGTTCCTATTTTTTTTCTTTTATTGTCCCCCATACTCATTTGTGTCCCGGGTTCAGTAGCTCCTCTCCTAGGGCTGGGGGAGGGGCCTTTAGCTGTGGGCAGGCTTGCGCACACCCACTTCCTGGAATGCAACAGGACAAAGCCTGAACAGATAAAATAGGCCAAGTAACCTTATAGGCTGCACCTGGAGCAGAGCCAGGGACTGATAAGGCCTAATGGCTGATGAAGCCAAGCTGTAGGGAAGAGCTGAGCTAGGCTTATAAGGAGAGGAAGTTGGTGGCAGGAGAAAGGCGACAGGGACTTTAACTCTGCAGTCATTGTTTAGAAGGAAGGGGGACTGGCTAGGTACAAGGAGGAGTTTTTGGTGGGAGAGTAAGCCCTGGGGTCTTGTGTTGGACTACAGACTCTGGCAAGAAACCAAGAGAGGTGAGGTCACCACAGGGAGTGGAGGAAGCTCCAGTAGTAACGTGGAGGTGGACTAGAAGAAAGGTAGGCTGAAGCTCAGGGAAACAGTGATAAGGTCTATGCTTGAACAGACTAGCTGCTGAGCATAGGGTCTCTGGGCTGGAACCTGGGGTAGTGGGCAGGCCCAGGTTCCCTTACCAGCCACTGGGAAAGTGGTACAGTCTTGGAAGTGGGTCAGATGATAGGCAGTTTGTCTAGCGAGACATCGGGAACCCTGGAAGGAGAAGACTATATAGACTTTGTGACCATCTGGATGAGTGAGTCACAAAGAGGGAGTGCTGTGAAGTATAGCAGGAGAGTCACTGCTGCGATGGAGTGACTCATGGAAAGGGGCACCAGACTGGGTGAGAGCTGGTCTCCAGACCAAGCCACAAGGAGGTGCCTCAGCAGTGAGTGCACCCTGTTACACGTTCCTCTTGTGCACAGTTTAAATGTAGATGGAGAATTTCTTTCTTCATTGTTCTTAGGGAATAAGATATCATTGCAAGTGTCCAGTTCAATTTTTAAAAGTAGTTATGTGAGCATTTGGTGACTTCCTGGCTTATATTTGTGTTAGCCTGGACTTACATTCTGTATCTCCCTCACTTCCACCCACACAGACGCTTATTATTTTCTGTTCTCCTTGTTGGCAAATGTGATAATGTCTTTCCATTTTTAAATACTTATTTTTATCAGAGATGATTTTACGGTGCAGCTAACCTATATTACCAACAAATCCTTCTGTGTGTTCCTTTTGGGTTACATCCACCTATCCCATTTTCTTCTCCCTAAACAGGCTTTGTGCGGGGTATCCTGTGAGCGGGAGAGAAGGCTGTCATTCTCTAGGTTAGAGTAGCTCTTAGCATCCTTTACAAGAAGATTTTGGCCAAAATTCTCTCCTTTAGCAAAGTTTGAGAATGTCAAGAGGAGGCATGTGAGCCAGCCAGTTACGGCTCCCTGATTCTCAGGGAGACTTGTGCTGCCCTGGGTTTCAACCTAGGTTTGAGGAACCATGCAATTGGTCTAATTTATACCAGTGAAGGGACCATAAATCAGCTGTTCTGATTTCACACGTTCCCTGCCCTGATATGTCTCTCAACATGCCTCAAGTGCTGGAGATGAGTGTAAGAGGTGGTGCAGGTTCTGAGTATAAAATGGCTTTTTGAGCTACCTTTTTAAAGATAGCATGCTTGGTATCTGTGGCATCTGTCAACATAGAGTGGATAGTAGCAGTGTTTAGGTATGGTCCATTTAAACCCACAGCTTTTGCTGAGCACTAATTCTCTTCTCCCTGCACTATGTTGTATAGCTTCCAGCATTTCTAAACCTATAATCCTGAGATGAGTTCAGAAGTAAACACCAGCCTTTGGCTGACTGCACACTGATTCAGAGTTGTGCACCCATGCACTGAGGAAATGAAAGATGACCACTCATGGAGAAAAATAAACTGCATTCCCAGGATACATGTAAATATAACAAAATAATCCCACAGAAATTGGCCAAAGAACAAATGATTTTGATATTAGAAAATTCTAAATCATCCAAATGTGGGTTTTCTTCCCCATGGCTGGGTGATACATCAGAGTCAGAACTTTGGACCAGCTCAGGGGATGGGGGAAAGAAAAGTGTGCTGTAAACAGCTCATCAGCTCCCACAGGACTATTCAGTTTCCCTCTAACTTTCTTTCCCATATTGTTGCTTTGCCTTTGAGCCCAGGAAAGTTGCACTGATGCTGAGAAAATGGGAATAAAAAAGAGGAAACTGCTCCAATTGCACTTCTGGAAGCCAGGTGTGCCTGGGTATTGTGGGATGGTGTTAACAGTCATCCAGCTGAGGCATTCAAAGAGGACTTTTTTTTAATGAGTCAGGCTGTTCTAAACCCTATATTCCACATTACAGTACTGTCTTGCTTCCTACCTCCGATACAGGTTCCTGTTAACCTGGAAGCTGTCGGTCATATGGAAGATACAGCCCATATATCTGTAGTGGAACAAAAAAGAAACAAAAACAGTTCCAGACACAATTTCTGCTGCTGCCCCACATGGTGTCTGGTAATTCTTTGATGTTACCTTTAGTTTTAAGAGCAGTAGTTTTAACTGAATTAAGTGCTTGCTTAATTCTATGAGGCTATTGTTGTCTACCAATGGCCTAATATTTAGAAATATATGGGGCCAGATCTTCAGCCCCTCTAAGGCCATTGAAAACTGCCTTAAATGCAGGTTAAAGGGTCCCTCAATGTGAAAAAAATTGGATGGTGCAAAGCTGACATAGGAGCTTCTCAACCATCATGTTACATGGGCATGGCTGGTGAAAAGATTTCCACTTAGGCAATACCCAGTTTCCAGCCCAGCCCCTTGTGGTCTTAAGTTCCCAAGACCATGTAGAGCAGGCTTCAGAATCCTTCAAGATGCTCTTCCTTATGCCAGGACATTGAACTGGCAACTTGTGGGGAGAGTTAAGGTGCCAAAGAGCCACCGATTTGTCATAACATGACAATATTTTTTTTCCTTCTGGCACTCAGACAATCCCTTTAAAAATAACAATAAAAACACAGAAGCATCTATCAGCTGGAAGCTATGAGTAATGCATCACTTAATGCCTTAAGTATCCCTCAGTGTCCAGTGAAGCAGCAGTTATATGGCCCCATGGATGTGTGCTTGATGTACATGCTACCATTTCTGCCGCTCCATTGGAAATAATTAGATCACCCAAAAGGCATAGGTTGGGTCATGTCAGCCCTGTGCCACGTGAGGAATAAAACGAGCATTTATTCTCTTTTAAGCTGCAATAAGAGGCATGTCACAGTTTGATTCCCTTTTGTTATATACTACTCTGCAACCAAAAATCTGCTTCTTTTTTAGCTCATTATAGGAGCCCCAATATATGTCTGAAATAGATTGGGGAAAAGGTTAAAGTATTGGCCGTGTCTTTGGTTTCTCTGCAGAGAACTCCATTGTGAAAGACCTGTTGGAGTATGACTGTTGAGCAAGCAGATTAATTCTAAGGACAAAATGCATATCACTACATGATGCAAATAAATAATGAAAATGTTATAATAGATAATATCCATCATACCTTCCAGTACTGCTTCATGCAAAATTAGCCATGATTTTCCATCCTGGTACCTGTCATTTAAAATTAGTTACCCCCCAGTTAGCATTCATTTCTGTTTGGCTGGATAATTAGATGGCTATCTTATCTTGTTAAGGAAAGTACAACAAATAGATCACGTAATTTTTCAAAATGCCTTGTTTTTTGAGAAAGTAATTGAAAAGCTAAGACCAGAAAGCTACGATCAATACCCAAACAAATGCCTCTCTACTTGTCTAATTTAAAGTTTTATAAAAAATGCTCATGAGGGGAAAAAGTATAGTAGGATAATTTTTTGATATTGGTGAATGGAAGACTTTTTTTTAACAATTAACCAAGTGATAGTTTGTCATACAGCTCTTGTATAAACAAACAATCTGCAGAATACTATAGAAGAAACACAAAGGGCTGGTAAATTCTGTTTCAGTTGTTTGTATCCTAATTAAAATCCAGAATGTTGTTTACTGCATAGTGTTTGTTTAATTGAGATTTGGAAATCCCAAATAACAATTTATTTTTATTGTTTCAGTAGTTCAGCTTAGTTTCATTTTGATCACTGAAAAACTACCATCTACCAACAGTTCATCTGTTTACCATAGATTTCTTTTCCAGTGGGAATTCTTCTTAATGAATTAACTCTTTCAGCTGAGACTTTGACACCTTTGTAATTGCTCCTCATATATAACCAATCACATCAGTCAGTGGAAAAAATTAAAAGAAACAGCAGCTAATTTTGTTCATTCTAATTGTGTTTGCTCACAAGAGGACAGGCTATTATTTCTTCCTAAGGAAACCATAATGAGAAATGTTCTAAGCTGATTGTTCAGATCAAGAATGGGGCAATAGGAGAATGAATTTGATTAAAGTCCACCTGAAACCTTGAGCTAGACACATCAAATGGGAAAGCAAGCTGACTTTTCAAATCTGATAGCAATAGGTAAATTTAACATATTTCTAGTTCCCAGAGCAGGAGAGCTGTGGTATTTTACCAAAAAGGAAATGCAAAAGTTTTTTTTTTTTTCTAAATCTATAGTGACTAGGACAGTTAAAGTAACATAAACCAGAATAAATCTACTGTTAGCATATTAGAGGTATAATATTCTTCAGAGATCAACAAAATCATTCCAGGTTCAAGATAAACACAAATCTTTTTCTTTTACAGTCTCTCATTTTAGAGTCATCAGTCAGAGATTAATTTCCTCTTTTTTTTCTCTCTTTTTTTAAATTTGCTGTTATCCTATATAGCACACCAGAAAAATAACTAACTAGCAGTTTAAAATTTGTACAATCACTGGTTGGTCAGATGCCCCTTGCCTGATCATATACCCGTAATCTCCCTCGATGGACATGCCATTTAACACCATTTGATCAATAACATAGCAGCTGCAGTCAGAGTTCTAGAAGTGTGTTAATAAATCCTAATCTTTCCATTTGTTGAAGTCGCTAAGAGTTTTGTGACCAGATCAATGGCAGGGTTGTCCCCAAAAGGCTTAATGAATAAGGGAAACTTGCCAGTCTCTCTAAACAACACTGCATCTAGGAAATAAAAATATGCAAAACTTGATGTTTGTGATATAAGCCTTCCTGAAGCATGTGGAGTGCAGCTAAGAGACTTAAATATCAACAGCAGATTCTTATTGATACTTTAGTTCAAATCAATTGCAGACTTACAGCAAGATTGTCTCAGTGGCATACATCAATCACAAATATTTACCAGCACTTAAATCAGTGAATAATGTGGCAGAAATATCGCAAAGTGTAATCAGAGAACATGCTCATGTACTGAAAGTATTGCTCTCATTACAACTTAAGCTTCCCAGAATGTGTATTGTCCCTTTCACCCCAAGAAGACATTTGCCCACACAGTTTATGATGCACAGACAGGGTTACGGATTTCAGGGTCTTCAGCTAGAAACCCAGAAGGTGGGCACCACACAGTTTCCTAAGTTGCACTGCCAATAAGCAAATATGCTGGGCCAGAACCTCAGCTGGTTCAAATTGGCTTCACTCCATTGAAGTTACCATCTCAGGGTTTGATCCCCTGAGATCAAGCTTACCTCAAGCATTTTTGTGTCATTTTTATGTGGGGCTTCTATTTTGCTCTGGTAAAATCGGATCTTCTGTTTTATTAATGCTTCTACCAGTCTCCCAAGATGAATGTGGTAGCTTTGAATATTGTTGGGACTCAGTATAAACTTATGCACTGTTTACAGGAGATTTGCATGTTTTCTAAAAAGAAAACCAAGGCTGTGCAAGGAAACAACTAGTCTCAAAGGTGTACGTTCTTTTGAAAGAAAGAAAGAAACCCAGGAGACAGTGTGGGCATTTCTAAGCTTTAAATTAAAAATTTGGCAATTTGTTAAAACCAAATATAGATTATGGGAAAGATGCGCAGTTTAGACTGCCTGTAGTTAATTAAAAATGACTTATTTTCTCTGTTTTTCAGTACACTAAACGTCATTTACCATAGCAGCTGCCACATGAGAGGGTATTTCTGATATCTTTCAGATGGTTATGTTTGGGAGCAGGCCGCCTTTGTGAGCTGAATCTTCATTAAAGCTGTGATAAAATGGAGATGTTTAGCCAGGCCGCATACAGGTCCAATGAGAAGTAAATTAAAGCTTTTACAACATCTCTTCTGCTTTATCTTCTCAGGGAAACTTCTTAGATTTTTCATAGATTTTTCTTAGGTTTTACTGATAACATAATAGAAACTCCATTTAAAAGAAGATGTCCATTATTAAATAATTTAACCCTGCAAGGATTCCAGATCAAACTTCTGTATTTTAAAAGAGAAGGAGAAATAATGTTTTCTCTGGGATACACATATTGCAACAAGAGATCAGAAAGAAGTAATGTGACTGGAGACCTGCTCAAATAATAGTTCCAGTATTTTGATATGTTCTGACGGTAATGCATTGAGGCAATATGATGTAGCTTGATTTCTGACTATTCTGTACATTGGTGGTAAATTATTTTCTTTTCAGCATGATGTGTCTTGTGAATCTGTGGAGCTTGTGGTTGTGGTATCAGGTATGAAATAATGGGAAACTGGAATTGTATGCATGTACAGGTGGCTGGTGGCTGGATATAATTTGTGAAAAAGGTGATTCAAAGCAAGTCAAGTTGAAAAAAAAGCCCTAAAATATAACATTTATTAACCAAAGACAAATAATATAAACCAGCAGTTACAGCTGCCTAGAGAGCCCAGAGGAATACATGGAAGTAAAACAGTATTTGCTAAAGCAGTAGGCTGCTTTCTCACACAATGACATTATTGTGAAGACACTCCAGTGATATCTCTGGATAATGAGACATAACACAATCATTAGTGTTTTTAACAGTGATATTTGTGTCTAGGTGCATCACTGAAGGCTTGCTGCCCTGAGACAGCAGCCTATTGTAAAGGGTCTGACAAAATGAACTTATGTATTATGTAAGATATTTTTAACCAAGGACAGAACTCAAGAACCATATAAATCTGATCATTGCAGTAAGTGTGGACCTTTTTCTGTACTTGAGAGTTTCAACAGATAATCTAATTTTCACATAACTAAATTAAACTAGAATTAAGAATGATTAAATACCTCAAGGGTAAAAAACATTACAGGGAAGTTGTAATTATCCCCAAACAAACTGAGGAAATTAAGAGTTATGGTTAAACATAAAAGAAATCTAAAGATGTTAAGGAATGGAAATGCACATTTAAGGCACCCAAACAATCTTAATTCTGTCCTGTAGTGACACCATGTAATGAATTATGATTAGTGAATAATAGTAGTCCTAGACTAGAGCAGATTGATGTTGAATGATGCATGAGAATTTTTGTGGCATTTTTTTTGTTCCATTATGGTGTCTCTACAGGGTAGAATTAAGGTTATGCAGGTGCCATAATGATGTATTTACATTACTGAACATATCTGGATTTCTTTCCAGTCAAGGTTAAACTCCTAATTTCCTGGCTTGGTAATGAGTGTGTAACCCACACACCTCCTGGGTGTGGTGCTCTGTCCCATCTAGTGGCACTGAGACCACTTAGAGATTAGTGAGTCTATTACAGCCTTAGCTAAGGGCCATGTGGTTTTTGGCTCATGCACGTAGCTCCAGAGATCCCAGGTTCGATCCTGCCTGCCGACAACTGGGGTGTGTCGGTGTTATGCTTGTTTTGCAGATAATCTAAAACATCCCTGTAACATGTTTACTCTCAAATTGCCAATATGTACTCAACCTTAACTCCAATTTAAGACATTCTATCTGTGAATTTCCTTGTTTTTTATTATTAACAATGTTATACATGAAAAGTAAACAACTCAGTTATTGATATGTGATATTTGTAAGGATTTGAACATGTGTAGTAACAATCTTAACTGTTTTATTATTGCTATTTTAGCATTTAGGGGCAAATTCATACATAACCCATGCAGCTTTGCCTTTCCCTGCACCAGCACAAAGCAGCTAGAGCATTCTGGCCATCTTCTCCCAGCTCTTTATGTCCACATTGTGTGTAAGCATGCATATGTTTCTCCTTCCTCTGCTAAATACAGCCCACAGTTTGCCCTCTCATGTTGTCCTTCACATTCTCGTGCCTGCACAAATGCACATATCATCTCTCTCCTGTGTCCCAGATTTAGCTGCATACCACCTTGAGGCTACAGAGATGCCATTGGGAAAAAGCTGCCTTTCAAAATGGCCACCACCTCCCCTTATTCCCAATGGTATTAAAGCCAAACTACCTGCAGGGAAGATGATGGTACACTACTCTGTCAAGGGTCACCTTCCCTGAAGTAATTTGTGTTTACTCATATTTTAAAGGAGGGTATTTGGATAATTGCAGCCCTGTACAGTATTGCCTTTCTTGTCATTTAAAACAATCAGAGATGGCAGTCATTTTGCAGTAGAACATTATCTATCCTGCCCTATTGAGGGAAAATCTTTCATTTATGAATAAGAAAAGAAAAAAATAACAAACAATCTTATAAAATGTTTTTAAATTTAGCCAATACATGAGACTTCACTGAGTTTAAATTATATGAATAGTTTGAAGGGCCTGTGTTGTTCCTTTATTAAGATAATTTAGTACATAAAAATGGTCTGACACAGAGTGCTGAATTTCCCAGAGGATGTATTTTAAAATTGATTTTAACTCATAACTTACAAGTAAATCCATTACTTTATCAGAAAATTGTGTCCAAAGTAAGTGGTAAAATTTTGAGAAGATATGTTGTATTCTTCTGATAAATAAAATAGTTAAATTCCTACTTTAATTGCAGACTCAACTCATCCTTAACAATGGTACCATGATTGGTGGTTACATAATAATGAGTAGCTGAATTCTCTCTCCACAGGATGCATGAAACTTGTGTTGCTAACAATGGAAATCATCACGCAAAAATTCAATCGCTGGAAATATCACAATGAGACAAAATATTCAATTTTAGCTAGAGCCAAATCCAGATGCACTATGTATTTCTCCTACTCTGCAAACTGGAATGTAATAAACTTGGCTGTCAATACTACCTCACTTAAATAAGTGAAAGATTTACATACTACTGTACTATTAAGCAATATTACATTTTGGCACTGCTGAGAACAGTAAGTTCTCTGGCGCCAATACAAAAAAAGAGTAGTGATGTGCAACATCAGGAGGCTTGGAGGCCCAGTTTGGAGGAACACCCAAAAGACTGCATACTTACTTAATTGTATCCAGTATTGCGCTGGAAATCTGATGAGGACAGGCCTCATGAGTGTGGTGTGGGAAAACAAACCCTTTTCCTGGTCTCTTGGCATTTCTGCTTCCAGCCTTGACAAAGGACATACGACATTGAGAAGCGTGTGTGGGAGTGTCGGGGGGTGGGGGGAATGAGATTATCAAATTTGCCGACGGAGTTGAATTTTGGTTTGAGCTTTGAGCAGAGAGCGTGCCAACCGGTTTTTGTCATCTAGAATTAAGTAGACGCTGGAGATTCTGTACCACCTGAAAAGTAGATGTTGAGGAGTATCCTCACCACTGAGCGTTTGTGATTAAGTTATCATTTAACAAGAAGACACTTATGTCCTTGAAGGATATAAGCCTTAAGGGAAAGCAGGGGTTTCAAAAATCCAACAAAAAAAATCAGGTAGAGTTTCTCCAAAAGTGGCATACAGGGACTATATTTCAACTAGGAGTTATATTTTTTTGTGCTAGGAAAATAATTAATAATTAACAGTTTATCAGATTTTGCTTTTTTCTGTTTGCAAATAGTCAGTGAACACATTGTGATATTGATGCCCTTCTGCTAATCAGCCGCATATATTGGGGCCTTGGAATTCAGAGCTATGAACCATTGGTGCCTGAATACTTTCTCGGGGAAAAAAAAATGAGGAGGAAGTGCCAACCCCTTTATAACCTCTAGCCTAGTGGTTAGATCCCTCACCCAGGATATGGGGAGACCAGGGTTGAAATCTCATCTCCTCTTTGCCTGATGTAGAGGAGGGACCTGAATTTGATCCTCCCGCTTCTCAGGAGAGTGTCTTAACCATTGGGTATTGGCTATTCTTTGGCAGGTCTCTCTCAGTGTCTCCTGTTGGAGCTGTGCCATTTTGTATAAATTGAATATTCCCTGGGAATAGAGAGAGTGAGAGTAACTCTATAGCCTGTGCAATTTTTCTATTACTCGTATTCACCCAGCTGTAGTATGTGTTCTTATTTGTTTTTTTTGTTTTGGTGTTAGTTTTGTTTTAACTTATGGGCCTGGTCCAAAGCCCAATGAAATCAATAAAAAAACTTCCATTAACTTCATTGGGCTTTGGATCAAGTCCAACACCTCATTATATACAACAACCCATCACTGTGGTCTCTGGGTGTCTTATTTTGTAAAACAAACAAACAAACAAAATAATATCTCCACAGGATGGTCAATCCTCTTATTATTTTCCACAAAACTGAATTACATTTATGCACAAGAGCTGCCTTCCTGCCAGGGAAAGGATCCAATTAAATGCCTGCCAGAACAAATGTACCTGCACTGCATCCTGACGCCTGCCAAATTTGGCTCCAACAAAACACCACAGAGAACAACATCCACAAGTGAGACTCTCTGCTTAAAATGGCTAACCACTAGTCTTACAAATCTGTATCTTGAGCATCAATAGCAGAAGTGCCTTTATCTTAGCTATCATGGTGGAACATAACTAACCTTTTCTCTGTCTATCTGAACACTCTTTTTAATGCACCCATCACCGTATTTTGGCATGTTATAGAGATTTTTGACCAGGGGACAACAATGTATCCTTCATCGTGCCAACACCATTTAAAATAATATACTGCGTGTGCCAGAAAGCTGCCCAACTTCTACTCACCAGCTCCTCCCATGTGCCAACCTCTCTCATACTCTGTGTGATCTTCCCAGTGCTAGACAGGATCGGAGTAGATACTATTTTTTTTTCTTCTTTTGGCCATTGTAAGCAAGTTTTAATTTTCAGCAACAAATTTGCAAATTAAATTTTTCACCTGCAGTCATGATGCTGTTTGCTCTGGCATTTCTTCTTCTCACAGGGAAAAAAAAAGTCTATTTCTAGCAGTTTTCTATGCCCCTCTTTGGGAAAACTAGATAAAGAAATTAGCTTACATATTTTTACAGTATTTACTGCTGCTACTTTTAATAAGTGATCATTGACATTTTGAGAAGCCCGTTTGATGACCTCTTTTTCCTTATGCCCTTTACAATGATAAATATTGATGATTTCTTTTAACATTGTGCATTTTTTCACCTTTGCTGTATTTATAATGCTTTTTCACACTTTCTTAAATTTGCCCTGTTATCTTCTCTGTCTTCTGTAGCTGACATTTTTCCACCTACTAGCTGTCATTTTTCTTACCCTTGACTGCCTTCTGCAATGTTTTATGTATTCAGGTGTGCCTATATTTAGTAGTATTTCTGAAAATCACCAAAGTATATTAGTGCCCAGTCATACTGTGATCCAGCATTATTTTTATTATTATTGTATTTGGCGTTAGATTAATGTGGACTTATTTTAATTAATTTATATTCCTAAGGCTGGAATATTGTTGGCTTGTTACAGAAATCTAGGTTTCTCACGAGGAAAGTGTATATGAGATGATACAGAGTTTGTCTAGTTCATGGTGAATTTTCTGGGAAGAAAAGTACAGCAGGCTTTTTCTTGTGGTATATTGGAGGCAGTGAATGGTAATGAATTTGTCTGGATGAAGATCTTATCTCAAGTCTGTTGTAGCTGAAAGTGAACATCAAATAAAACTGCCCTTTCAGTGAAAATTTGCCTTTGCACTCTATCACTGCAAAATTGACCATTGGCCTGCTATCTAAAAAGCAGGTGCCTGTAAACCTCTGAATACCAGAAACTGAGACTTAGTGACGGAGATGGATTACTCAATAATTGCCCTGTTCCATTCATTCCCTCTGAAGCACCTGGCATTGGCCACTGTCAGAAGACAGGATACTGGGCTAGATGGGCCACTGGTCTGACCCAGTATGGCCACTCATATGTTCTTACATTTTAAAGCATATCATGGTGCACAAGAGTCTTGGGCATAAACAACATGAGAGTCTGAGGTAGGTTATCTCAAACGCATGGCCAACATTCCACATGGATGCCTTTTCCACTTGAGCTTCCCTTCCTTGCACTTTGTGGGGATTCATGGAGATGTGGGTCAGCATCCCTGCTTCCTCCCCTTGCCCCAAACTCCTCTTTAGTTTAGGAAGAATTGGTGGTGTGTCTTATATAGGTTCCTGGGTCCTCTTTTCCACTATTGCAGGTTTTTCCACAGTGGTACACACATGAAATATTGCCTCTGGAAAGCAATGCGGATTTAGGGGTGATGCACTAATTGAAACTTAATAGCAGAGGTGGCATTGTAGAAGTGAGGCTTCTAGCAATGACATCCATTCCTAGTTGTTGATTAAAGCCTGTGTACACAGCATGTATTTGAGGAGTACCCTGTGAGTCAACGATGTTTGCCAGCTCTCCAAAGATGCATCAGAATCAGAGACCCAGTGGGCTGATAACTAGCTTGGTTCCAACAGGCCAATTTAAAATAATTTAACACTAACAAATATTTAAAAGTTTTGTGGATTTTGATCTAAAATGTAGATATGCAATGCCTATCAAGCAATCCACCCAGAGTTCGTTACTCTCCTGTTTTTTTAGGTAATTGAGGTTAGAGAGAAAGTAATACAACAGAAACCTACTCAGTGACAATATGAAGGTAGATTATTTTGGTCCTAATACGTAGCTAATGATGCTAACGTTATTTCATTTTCCCATTGTGACAATACACAAGATTTTTGCAAGGATATGACCCTTTGTAGCTGATCCAATAGAAAAACTGATCCTGGATCCAAAAGAAAAACAAGTTCACATGCCATAATTTGTGTCCCACTGTCCTGTGAAAAATGTTAACTAGAGCTGACTGAAGAACAACAATTGTGTGTCATGGTAACTTCTGAGGTTTGAAATGTGATTTAGTTCCACACTGGAACAAAAACAAAACCTTTTCAATTTTTTCACAACAGAAGTTTTGGCAAACTATCTATGTTTGGACCCAAATCTGAGCTTTTTGATTCAGGAAGTGTGTGTGTGTGTGTGTGTGTGTGTTGGCAGTGGGGAGTGGCCTGGAGTTTATGCCCGTGGCCTGGAAAGTTGGAGACACACGTTCAAGTCCATGCTTCACCTAAGTCAAGAGTATGTTTTTTCATTCCAGAACACTTTGAATATTGGCCTCCCACATTCCATGGCAGTGCTCCAACCATGAGGCTATAGCATGATAGCGAGAGTCTTTCTCTTTCTCTCCCTGCCTGATGAAAACTTCATCAAAACCAATTTGTCTCCATGAAATGTTTCGGCTTCATTGAAAGCATATATTCATTTCAACACTTTACAAACTTGGTTATAAAATAAAACTTGGCAAATGTAGATTTTTTTTGGTCTTAGTCTAGTCCTGACTACAATACATCAGTTCCCCATTTTCTTTTCTAAAGGAAAAGGATTCTAAAAGTGCAGAGAGGGGAGGCACGGGCGGGGGAGTTATAGAACATGTGGGGAACTTGAAAAAGTGAATGCAGTAAGGCCTTTCTGCAGGATGGCCCCCTTCCCTTGTCAGCACAATAAAGTTTCTCTGGAAAATAGAGTGCTGTATTTGATTTTCCTTCATCAGAAATCTCATGTATTGCTATAGCGTTTCTTTGCCAGCTATCTTAGAATATGCCAACTGTTTCAGAAACAAAAGCCCTTTCCAGTTCACTTCACCCAGAAACAGCCTGCTGTTTAAATTTCTTCATAACCCAGCTTTCTGCTTTCTCTCTTAACCCCCTCAAGTTCTGTGGGGAGGGTCTTCAACCTAAAAGAGATTTTGTTCCTGCAGATGTGGCATATAGGATTCTGAGGATTCAGATATAGGACTGTGGCAAGACTCCTTTTCAAGGAGTAGCGGCACAGAGACTTCTGTAGGGGAAGGTCAGATCACTTCATCTTAAGAGATCCAAGAGAAAGGTAGTTTCAGACATTCTCAAAGGCAAAATCTCGCATCTGCTTTCTATTTTAAAACTACCAGATAATAAAAATAATAATGAAAATCCTTTACCACTCTTTCCTGAGAACCAACTCCAAGCCAGAGGGAGGAAGAGAAAAAGACTTTCCTAACCATTTCTTAGTTAAAAGAATGATAGTACATAAATGACAGCACTCAAATTGCAAGATACCCAGAGATCAGCCAGTAGGGTGGAAGTCAGGTCAGAATTTTAGCTGTTTAATTTGTAGGTGACTAGATAAGAATTATTTTTGTGACATTGTACACACATACCTAAAATTGGTTTAATTTAAAAAGATAATTTCAGATAATAAAAAACCTGCATGGAATACATACATCAAACAACAAAGGGGTTTATTATCTTTGTGCACTAGACAGTGCTGTATGTCACGAGTCACATGCGGATCCCGAAACTATAACAGTACGTACAACTCTTCATTCATAGGCTGCCAAGTTGGCCCTATATTACCAGTACAATCACGATTTCCTGTTTATGTTAAGTTTGGTTGTATAATATAAGATAGGTTTTCATTGTGATGCAGGATGTGAGGTGTGTTTACATAACATTAATGCAAAAAAGCATGATTTTAAGCAACAGAACTTTGTCTCTTGGCACAAACCACGAACCAAACTTGCACTGCAACTAAAGGTTAGTGCTAGCTGTTCACTGCAGCACTAGATTGGCTAGATATGAGAGAGAGGCTAGTATGTGTAGACTCTCCATACTAACATTCTTCCCAGTATGGGTTTATAGCTTGAAACAAGGCTACATAAAATTGTCTGCTAAAGTGGAAGGGGCAAGAGTAGTCAAAATAGGCTGTCTCAGGTGGTGCTCCAGAAGCTTTTCTGGGACCAGAGGAGTGAAAAGCAAACTGGAAGAAGCCCTCACAAGGTGCACCACTGAATTCAAGTGCAGTAAAGTTGTGGGGTGAAGAACTTTTTAAAAAGATCACCAACATCCTACTTTCATGTACAGTGAATGGGGGCTGCCAGGAGAGATGTCACCTGTGCACTCCCAAAGTTTTAAGCCTAGCTACTGTAATGAGAGAAGAAGTATGGTCAATATTTTGTGGGACAGATCCAACTTCACTTCAGCCTCTTGCAGTGCTTGATTGGAAGGAGAATGTTTAAAGACTGTCAGCAACCATGTTAAAATCTACATTGAATACACTCCTACTTAATCTTGAGCAATTGGAATGGAACTGCTGCAAATATAAAGTCCATTAGAACAGGCTCTATCTGGAAGAGAAGGTGTGTTTGCCTCAAAGTTCCTCTCTGTCATACAGTGCTAGGAAACATTGTAGGTGACCCTTGAAGGATACAGGTGACACAATATTCCTGCTGTCTATATCAAAAATTTTGATTGCTTTAGAGACTCGGCTTAGGTTGCAAATCCTAGAAATCCATTTCAATCACACTTGAATTTAACTTTAAAATAAACATATTTCATCCAAGAAATTGGATTGCTCAATTTTTATTATAACTTTTAAAAAGATACAATATAGACTCTAGACTCTAGTCAGTATAGTATGACCAAGATGTTTTAAAAGCACATCAAAGTAATTCCTCCCTTATCATGTGAATTTGCTTGCAAGTTTGACCTTAATCACTATATTTTCTAAGTTGAGTACAGGGCTTTAGCTGAATAATTTCCAGTAATTGTGCATGTTATAACTCTGCATATTGCCTAGAAAGTCAAATGGCAATGGTAAATATTTGGGGTTTCTATTAAATCACTTTTACTTGTTTTCTTTTACTATTTCTTAATATGAGAATTAAATATTGAAACTACTTGGAGTTTAGAGAAGGGGTGAATCTTTAACTTCCACAAAGGAAAGTAGGTTTCTCTATACTTTACGCTTAAAACCTATAGTGGAGTAAATGGATTTCAGTCAACCCTCTACAATGAAAGTAGGGGGACTACTCAAAGGAGGTCTTGATTTGTACAAGCCTAACTTTATTGTAAGGAATTGTGCACAGCTGTATATGTGATGGTCCTGAAGTCTCCCAAATTTGTGAAACAAGGCAAGCTGCTTTTTAATACACCCATAAAAACAGCAGGAGAGATCCGATATGCTTGTTTGGATTCAAGTGGTGGATTGAGGCTAAATGGGGCAATGCTCATGTCTAACTATCTAGGCTCTTATATGGCACCTATAGTATCTGAGTGTCCACCAACCAAAGAGTCCCCAAAACACAAAAGTCCCTCTACAAAAAATTCAAATCTATTTTTCCTTGCAAAGGTGCTGATTGCACTATTTGTCTTTTGCCCTCAAATGTTGCCTCCTGTCCTCGAGGCTATGTGCAGGATTCCAGCACTCTGGTGATCAGAATCCCTGGTTGCGACCTTTCTGCATCCATTAATCCCTTTCCAGCCAAAGGCCTTGCTCTGCAAATACACAGATCTGGCCATAATCCACCTTCCTGGGTGAGATGTAATCTCAACACAAAATAGTCAGAGTTGCTGGGCTTTCTCTTAGAAACCTACGTATACCAAACGGGTGAAGGATATACATAAGCCAATCAGGATGGCTAGTTGCAAAGTAAAAGCAAACATCTTCTTCTGTCCAGTAGCAGAAACTCTGCCTTCCTTATGTCTCTGTGATGCCTAACACATTGTGTACACCCTTGGAAAGAAATAATAACCAAAAGGAGAAATTCAGAATAATGGCACCATTAGCTCCCTTTCATAACTTTCTCACAAGCATGCATTGGGTCGTGTGGTTTTTTAGACAGAAGTCAGCTACTAATTCTATCACTAAGTTTTATATTCAATTAAGTCTCTCTTTATCAGGCTCAAAGCTTACCAATAGCATGAACAGATCTAGCAATGAATCTGCTAGTAACAGTTTTCTATGCACTCAATTTTTATTTAACATATGACTTTGGACTCTTAAGTAGCATTAAGCGTTATAATTACAGCTCTCTTGACTGCATTGTGCTTAAGGCCCTTGCCCCTCAGTCATGTTACCTATGAACCGTACATTTACAAAGGCTCTGACCTCATTATCTGGGCAAACCTGAGTGTGTCTGAGTCACAGCTCTGCTCTAGGGAAACCTTTCTCTCATTCCAATATAATTAAGGGAGACTGTCGTTGTGGTTCAGTGTTGGGTGTCTTATGCTGGTTCAAGCTGCATCAGAGGTAGAATGCTGAAGAGGTACTGTATCAAGGTGTCTGGAGTGTAGTCTGTGACAGCCGCTGTTCTACAGGAAAAAAAGGGGAAGCTGATGTTATGTGTTGAATGTAATATAGTTCAGCTAAAACAGTTCCTTACATTTAAAGACTGTAAGACTCTGTTATTTAGCAGGGTAACTTATGGTTCTATAGTCTTACAGTATATCTCTTATGGGACTAGAGGTGTTAGAGGTATGTTCTTATCACAGTATGTGCAGTGATGAATGGTTTAGAGTTTATTAGTTTTGGGGCCCTTGTGCTGGAGATGGATAGAATGATCTTTAGAAAAGCCAGGGTCACTGGCATGACCCAGACCATAACTGGGATCTGCTAAATCAAGACAATGTATAGACACTAGACACTTTCTAGACACTAGAAAGACAGTAGAAAAAAGTTTTTCTTTCTGAAAGATTTTATTGAAAATATTGAGTTTTAGGAGGACTGAGTGGCTCAGGGCATTGGTAATGGGATCTAGTGTGTTTCACCTCTAGGTCACTCATTCTTTTCTAGCACAGGTCAGTACTACCATTGCACATCATCACAATCTAATGGCTGTTCAGTGAGCTTTGTGAAATGAGTCAATTGTTTCAGTCCAGTTCCCTGTGCAAGTGTGCACATCTCATAAAATGCCATTATGACTGTCACTAATTGGCACCTTATTAATACTTTCAGCCGAAAGGTCAAGAGCTGAATAGGTACATAGACCGAACTACTGTACTTTCTCTTTGCAGGCCAGATTGCAGGGGAAGCTTGTACTGTAGCTGACTGTTGTACAGTAAAGAGCTGTACCTCTCCAGGGTATCATCCTGGCACCTCTCACAAGGATTAGCTTTATATTAAAAATAAGGAAAGAAACTGTTCAGTTATATTTACTCCCTGAGATACAGGTTGATTGAACATTTATGTGGACATTTATGGGGCAGTGTGATGGAGACTTAAAAACAGGATAGTTTCAAACACTTTCTGCTATTTTTAAAAATCAGAACACATTGTTATCTGACAAAGAACAAATGACATCAGTGTTGTGAAAAGGATTATCTTTAAGGGCATTAAGGTGCCAGCCTGGTGCTCTAGAGATATGAGTTCAATTCTCTGCTCCACTGCAAATTTCCTGTAAAACCTTGGACAAGTGACTTAGTCTCCACATGTCTCAGTTCCTCATATATAAAATGAGATAGTTGTACCTACCTCAAAGAGGTGTTCTGAGGGTAAATACATTAAAGATGATAATACACTCAGCTTTATGGTAGTGGGGACATATAAGTACCCAACCTAGATAAATAGTGTAGCTCTGTTTCCTCTGTTCCTTGATAATCAGTAATATAGCGTACCCTTATGTTTTAAACTGACACTTCTAATATCGCATATAAAGGCCAATTTTATGTCAATGTTGTGTTGGAGTGATTCAGTATATATGTCTGCAACGTTTCTAGAAGGTTGATTAAGTAATTACTGTTTTTATTGAATTTTAGAGTTATTGTTCCCTTAGTACAAACCTTTGTAACTTGTCAGCTTTGGGGGAACATTTATCAAAGGCTTTCTTTTCAAGATGACAATATGAAAATGGCTACTACAAGAACATTCAGCTTACTTGTGATGTTAGCTTTTTTTCAATTTGTACTTACCAACTGCTCCATTAATATTCAGACCAAGATGTGACGCAAAAATATGTGATGTCCCTACATAGACCCATTTGCTAAATTCTGCAAAGTATAGAATGTTCTTTATTCTTACTTGTAATAGTACAGAAAAGTAATCAATAATGTCCCTAATTTGTATTAGTCATAAACAGAAAAAAAGGGAATCTGAAAAAGAAAAGGTGAATTTTGGAAAAGTTTTAGACTTTACGGGTTAGCTACTGGAAGATATTTTATTTAGGTAACTGAGTTGTGTCAATAAAAGAAAAACATGGAATGCATTGAGTTATTATGTATTGACTTTCCCATTACGTGTGTTAGAAGGTCAAATAATACTTTTCATATCTATTGACATTTAAATTTGTAATTTTGTCAGCCTTGCTCTTCTATAGTATTCCAACATGGGTTACATAAAATTAATTGGTTGTAATAATCTACCTGTTTAGCTGTAGAAGTATCATGCACCGCTCAGTAGACCATCATGGTGTTCTTTGTAAACTTTTAACTTCTCATGAAGGGTGAGACTTACAATGTTTTCAAATAAATGGGAAATGGGCATCTATATTCTGCAGGCAGCTTTGAAAATCTCAAGCTAAATGTACATCAGAATGACTGTGGAAAACAAAAAAAAACATAAGAAAAAATAAAACTAACTATTCCCAAAAGTAAATTTGAAAACACTCCTCAGTTCTGCATCAACCCATAGGCTATGATGCAAAAATCATTTGCTTCTCATGGAAGATCAGTAGACAAAAGAACAAGAAAATTCAAAAACTGTGTATCGAAAACCACTCTTTAACCACAGGTTCCAGAAAACTGCTGTTTTTTACATTTTCCTAAATTAGGAACACCATCCTGCTGATGTGCAAACATTCAGATGTTTTTCCTAGGAGTCTTATTTAAGGAGAACAGTGTGTTCAGTAAAACCACAGACAAATTATTTGAACTTGGAAAAGGTTTTTTGACTTAAAAAAAATAATTTAATGGCAGTTCAATTATTTTTTTAAGCACCTGAACCCTTTGGCGGGCAAATCTTGAGGTGAGAAACTTAATATCCAGTTTATGCACGTGTTGAATGTAACCCCAGCTAATTAAGTTAAGTTTTGCCTTGCTCAAAGTTTTAGACATGCACTTCATTTCCTTTCAGTTTGATCAGGTGAGATTGACTATAACTACATAAGCACTCAAAGATTAAAGCAAGACTTTCCTGAGCAATGTGAAGTCCAGTAAATTTGTCTTAAGCTCTCAATGAGGTGAGGCACATCAGGAGATCAGCCCTATCTGAACACTAATCAAAAGCAGCAAGAAGGGATTTTAAAAACAAGAAATGAGCAGATAACAAAATTGCCTGGATTTGCAGGTGTTCAAAGTCATCAAAAGAAAATTCTTGATCAGTTTGCAGACCTGATAATTATTATAGCAGTGCTTTGAAAACTTTTATTATACTTCAAAAGAGTAGCAGTAACACATAATATTAAACAATAACACAAGCTAAATTTCCTGGGGTTTAGTGTTGCTTAAATCTTCTTTTTCAAAGTTCTTAATACCATCTCATGATGCTTCCCAATTCATCAGTTTGCTTCAGGGCTCAAGCACAAAATTCTTGCACAAAGGCATTTATGGAAACACAACTGTGAACATTAGGATTAAGGAGAAAAAATAACAATGATGATACCATGGTAAGTGCTAGTTCAAAATGGCTTACTGTCTTTACAACTGCCAGAATGGGGGAGAAGCATTGCAACAAAGGGAAGGAGGCTCATTTTAATGAATGGGTTACTATGTACATTGAATTTACAAAATAAATGTAAATACTTTTGTGAGATTCAGCAGTTTTCTTCTTTGGGGTTTTATGCAAATGAGATTTCCCCCCCCCCCCAGGTTTGTACTACCTGAGTTTCAGGTTTGTCTTGATTTGAGTCTTGCTTATTGAACCCTAATATTTCAATAACACAAACAACTCTAATTAAAAAAAAATGTTTAAATTTTATGAAACTGTATTTTGCACTCCGATTTCTCTTATAAGCACTCTTGATCCAGAGATTTCAAAGCTCCTCACAAAGGAAGTCAGCATTTTACATCTGGGAAAACAGAGGCAAAGTGATTTGCCCAATGTCACCAAGCAGGGCACTGGTAGAGCCAAGAATAGAACCATTATTTGAACGTGTTTTGCTCCAATGGTTCACAAACTTGTGCAAATCTGTTCTGGTGTCTGAGGTTGTAAAAGCTGAGTCCATGGTCCATGACAGTTTCTTTGAAGTCAGTGGCAAAACCTCAGCTAGCTTTACTGTGACCTGGTTCTGGCCCTGAAACTTTACGCGTGTATCACCAAACCTCTGAGTTTCTGTGTTTTTGAATAAACCACAAAAAACATGGAACATTTGAAATTGAAAACTGCAGGTGTAAGCTATGTAAGTGTTTTACTAGTGGCATAATTCTGTTTTTTTTTTCAAACCAGAGATGCTCTAATTTCATATCATTTCTCTCCACTAAATAGTGAAAAAGTATTTTGAGTCCTTGTATTAAACAGGTATAAATATCAGGAATGAAGGGAATAAGTTTCTACCAGGAAACATTTTGTTTGGTCATACTGTACTATCACTTGTCCATTTCCTTGTCTTGTTTTTGCATCCCTTTGAAGAAGCAGGTACTTTGTAATTTGAGAAACTGTGCTTTAGGCATATGCATCAACATATGTCATAATGCTTTGCCCTTAAATAGCACCTTTTGCCCAAGGATCTAAAAGTGCTTTACAGTTAAGGCTTGTACATCCCTAAGCTGCATAAGGTTAATGTGGAAAAAAAAAGGAAGAGGGGATGTTTCAACAATACCTATCCTGAGACACCCACTCAAAAAGCAAGGCACTCAAAATTTAACGGACAGTTTGTAAAATTTTCACCAGAACAACTTGCATCCAAGGTCAGAATGAGTGACTTGTAGAAACGAAGTAGAACTCTGGAGATCCAACTCCCAGTGTTCTAATGTTCCCACTAGAAAACATTACCTCTCTGGAAGGAAATAGCTAGATTATGGGATTAGTTTTGAGTATTATAAAGATGCAGTATGGATTATGTCTGTTGCTCAACATTTACACGTTTTTGCCACTTTATTTGTAACCGACATCTTAGATTGTTCTCCATCTATTTCATGGTTTTTTAAAAAGTTAGCAGTAATTCTGCCCTGGTTTACATCAATGTAACCACACTGTTTTCACTCAAATTGTGTAGGCTTTAAATCTGGTCAGAATTTGACCCGAAGAGCCTAGTTATCCTAAAGTTATCCAGCTCACAACAGCCATTTAAATTTGCAATGAATTTTCACAGATTAAAATATTTGAAAGCCGTAATTCATAGAGAAAAGAGTTGCATGGGGTACAATTTGGCCCAGTTTGGCAAATGGTTCCTTTAAAGTGTCAGAGTATAGATCAATGGTGATTTAACCTCTTACTTAAGTGCTTTGTTGAACTGGGGCCTAAAAATCATGTACTCATTTTTTGCTTATTAAAAGTCAGAGGGAAGAAAGGACCCCCCCACTCCACACTCAGTGCCCCCTTTCCTACACATAAATAAGGTAACTGACCCACCAGCATATGTTCATAGCTTCCAAGGCCAAATTGTGATTATTGTGATAATTGTGATTATCTAGTCTGACCTCCTGTCCTGTATAACACAGGACATAGAACTTCCCCAAAATAATTCTTGTTGCACTTGCTTTAGACCTAGTATTCACACAAAGTTGCATCATGAAAGGTGTGGTTTTAAAATGATTTAATTAAACTGCTACAACTTTGTGTGGACACTTTGATGTCAATTTAAACCTGACATAGCAATTTAGCTTTCACTTCTAAATTGGTTTAAAATTGGTTATATTGTTTAGCTTTCACCTGTAACGTTAAATGTGTCCACACAGAACACTGTTTTAACTAATCCAGTTTTTGTAGTGATTTAAGTTAAACTTGTTCCATTTCTGCATGTAGGCAATCTCCCATTAAGCAAAAATGGCATTTCTTGATACCGTTACCCATCCTCTTCTCTTCCTTCCCCATTTGTTTCTCGAGAGTGTGATCTTCATTTGCATTGTGCTGAATTTCAATTGCATGCTCTTAAGTCAGAGACTATGTCCATATTTTGTTTGTTTGTTTGTTTTTTAAAAGGTGCCAAGTACATTTTTGGGCACCTAAAATAATAAATATAAAATAAAATAATAAATAAATAAATATAAAATACTTTTAAATATAAACTACTTTTCTTTCAGGAAAATAATTTCTTTCAGGAAATAGTGTAACTATTTTCATTATGTCATACAAGAGGATTAAAGATAGCACAATGAATTTTCTAGTTAATGCTGATAACATTAATTACACCATTAATTGGACTCTCTCTATATATGCTATTCATAGCAGAGCCCTGCAGACTGGGTCCAGTCAAAGTGTGGTCTTTCCTTGGAGCAAGGAACTAAAGTGCCTCATTTTAAAGGCCTCCTTCTTAGAGAACACCAGCTGGGTTGCATTTTCCAGCAGGGCTGCAGCTTGGTTCATTCCTTTTGGAGTGTGCTAGCTACTTTCCCTTCCTTCCAAAGAAAACATATTAGTAGAGCACTGAGGAGGGGGAAGCATTGGCATTGGCAAGGCATTGGCAAGGAAGGAAGTATTTTAGCAAAAATATTGGGAATTTCAGTTGTTTATGGTTTGAAGTATTCCCAAAGGATTATTTATCTAGGTTTTCAGTAAATAAAAATGTCAATCATTTTATGTTTTCAATTTAAATTTTGGATTATTTTAGAGGAACATATTTTGTGGAAAAAATAGATTTGAAATCGCGTGCTCAGACAAAACAAAGCAAAAAAGAAATTCTGCATCATTTGTGCAATTTCTATATTTAAAGGATGTGATAACAAAAGGAGAATATCTCTAGAATTGTTAGAAATAAACAAAACAAAACAGGGTTGGGTTATTTAACTGGCTGTAAATTAAAATATTGATTGATCAGCCCTATTCACCAGGCAAGTGTATATAGTTCATCACATTTTGCACACCAAAATATAACTAGCACATTACGATATCCCATAATCCCATTATCTAATATACTATAAGACTGTGAATGGCTTTCTAGTTGCAGTAAGAAGTGGCACAAAATCAAAACTTCAACAGACTGACCTTTTCATATCCTCAGAAAACCAAATGCAAAAACAGACACTGTAAGACAGAGCAAAATACAAACTGTAAAAACAAAACTTTAAGATGGCCACAGAAATGCTCACAAAAACATTTTGCCAATGTCATGCCATTAGCTCATTTCTAGTAAAAATATTATTTGGGCTTAGTTTGAATTTGTTGGGATTACTGTTCTTTTTATGATGACATATTTTGACCATATTTTCAGTGGTCAGCAGTAAGTGTGTTATAATGTGACCAACATGAAGAGGCTTCAAGAATGAAGTTGGTGAAATAACAGTTAGTTATGGACATGACTCAAATAATTTGTCTACCCCATCAGGCACTCTTCTAACTTCAGATTTTAAGATTTTGCTGTTTTGAAATTCTTATTTTACTCCTAGGGACGCTGCTTTATTCATTCAGTTTTCAGAGTAGCAGCCGTGTTAGTCTGTATTCGCAAAAAGAAAAGGAGTACTTGTGGCATCTTAGAGACTAACAAATTTATTTGAGCATAAGCTTTCGTGAGCTACAGCTCACTTCATCAGATGCATGCAGTGGAAAATACAGTGGGGAGATTTATATACATAGAGAACATGAAACAATGGGTGTTATCATACACACTGTAACCAGAGTGATCACTTAAAGTGAGCTATTAGCAGCAGGAGAGCGGGGTGGGGGAGGGGGGAAGCTTTTGTAGTGATAATCAAGGTGGGCCATTTCCAGCAGTTGACAAGAACGTCTGAGGAACGGTGGGGGGTGGGGGAATAAACATGGGGAAATAGTTTTACTTTGTGTAATGACACATCCACTCCCAGTCTCTATTCAAGCCTAAGTTAATTGTATCCAGTTTGCAAATTAATTCCAATTCAGCAGTCTCTCGTTGGAGTCTGTTTTTGAAGTTTTTTTTGTTGAAGAATTGCAACTTTTAGGTCTGTAATCGAGTGACCAAAGAGATTGAAGTGTTCTCCGACTGGATTTTGAATGTTATAATTCTTGACATCTGATTTGTGTCCATTCATTCTTTTACATAGAGACTGTCCAGTTTGACCAATGTACATGGCAGAGGGGCATTGCTGGCACATGATGGCATATATCACATTGGTAGATGTGCAGGTGAACGAGCCTCTGATAGTGTGGCTGATGTGATTAGGCTCTATGATGGTGTCCCCTGAATAGATATGTGGACAAAGTTGGCAACGGGCTTTGTTGTAAGGATAGGTTCCTGGGTTAGTGGTTCTGTTGTGTGGTGTGTGGTTGCTGGTGAGTATTTGCTTCAGGTTGGGGGGGCTGTCTGTAAGCAAGGACTGGCCTGTCTCCCAAGATCTGTGAGAGTGATGGGTCGTCCTTCAGGATAGGTTGTAGATCCTTGATGATGCGTTGGAGAGGTTTTAGTTGGGGGCTGAAGGTGACGGCTAGTGGCGTTCTATTATTTTCTTTGTTGGGCCTGTCCTGTAGTAGGTGACTTCTGGGTACTCTTCTGGCTCTGTCAATCTGTTTCTTCACTTTAGCAGGTGGGTACTGTAGTTGTAAGAATGCTTGATAGAGATCTTGTAGGTGTTTGTCTCTGTCTGAGGGGTTGGAGCAAATGCTGTTGTATCGTAGAGCTTGGCTGTAGACAATGGATCGTGTAATGTGGTCTGGATGAAAGCTGGAGGCATGTAGGTAGGAATAGCAGTCAGTAGGTTTCCGGTATAGGGTGGTGTTTATGTGACCATCACTTATTAGCACCATAGTGTCCAGGAAGTGGATCTCTTGTGTGGACTGGTCCAGGCTGAGTTTAATGGTGGGATGGAAATTCTTGAAATCATGGTGGAATTCCTCAAGGGCTACTTTTCCATGGGTCCAGATGATGAAGATGTCATCAATGTAGCGCAAGTAGAGTAAGGGCCTTAGGGGACTAGAGCTGAGGAAGCGTTGTTCTAAGTCAGCCCTAAAAATGTTGGCATATTATGGGGCTATGGGTACCCATAGCAGTGCTGCTGATTTGAAGGTATACATTGTCCCCAAATGTGAAATAGTTATGGGTGAGGACAAAGTCACAAAGTTCAGCCACCAGGTTTGCCGTGACATTACTGGGGATATTGTTCCTGACGGCTTGTAGTCCATCTTTGTGTGGAATGTTGGTGTAGAGGGCTTCTACATCCATAGTGGCCAGGATGGTTTTTTCAGGAAGATCACCGATGGATTGTCGTTTCCTCAGGAAGTCAGTGGTGTCTTGAAGATAGCTGGGAGTGCTGGTAGCGTAGGGCCTGAGGAGGGAGTCTACATAGCCAGACAATCCTGCTGTCAGGGTGCCAATGCCTGAGATGATGGGGCAGCCAGGATTTACAGGTTTATGGATCTTGGGTAGCAGATAGAATACCCCAGGTCGTGGTTCTAGGGGTATGTCTGTGCGGATTTGTTCTTGTGCTTTTTCAGGGAGTTTCTTGAGCAAATGGTGTAGTTTCTTTTGGTAACCCCCAGTGGGATCAGAGGGTAATGGCTTGTAGAAAGTGGTGTTGGAGACCTGCCTAGCAGCCTCTTGTTCATATTCCGACCTATTCATGATGACGACAGCACCTCCTTTGTCAGCCTTTTTGATTATGTTATCAGAGTTGTTTCTGAGGCTGTGGATGGCATTGTGTTCTGCACGGCTGAGGTTATGGAGCAAGTGATGCTGCTTTTCCACAATTTCAGCCCGTGCACATCGGCGGAAGCACTCTATGTAGAAGTCCAGTCTGTTGTTTCGACCTTCAGGAGGGGTCCACCCAGAATCCTTCTTTTTGTAGTGTTGGTAGGAAGTTCTCTGTGGGTTAGTGTGTTGTTCAGAGGTGTATTGGAAATATTCTTTGAGTCGGAGACGTTGAAAATAGGATTCTAGGTCACCACAGAACTGTATCATGTTCGTGGGGGTGGAGGGGCAGAAGGAGAGGCCCTGAGATAGGACAGATTCTTCTGCTGGGCTAAGAGTACAGTTGGATAGATTAATAATATTGTTGGGTGGGTTAAGGGAACCACTGTTGCGGCCCCTTGTGGCATGTAGTAGTTTAGATAGTTTAGTGTCCTTTTTCTTTTGTAGAGAAGCAAAGTGTGTGTTGTAAATGGCTTGTCTAGTTTTTATAAAGTCCAGCCACGAGGAAGTTTGTGTGGTAGGTTGGTTTTTGATGAGAGTATCCAGTTTTGAGAGCTCATTCTTAATCTTTCCCTGTTTGCTGTAGAGGATGTTGATCAGGTGATTCCGCAGTTTCTTTGAGAGCGTGTGGCACAAGCTGTCAGCATAGTCTGTGTGGTATGTAGACTATGTTATTCACTTGAGCTTTCCTCTTCCTCTCAGACAGCAATTTTCAACTTCTAGTCCTTGAGTCCCTGGGAATATATGGCCTAAGGGGCCAGAATTCAATTCACTGATTGCAGTAGCTTTGACGCTACTACACAGTCTGCACCCTGCACTACACTGCTTAACTTTGCTGACTCTCCCAAAAAAAGAAAAGGAGGACTTGTGGCACCTTAGAGACTAACAAATTGATTTGAGCATAAGCTTTCCTGAGCTACAGCTCACTTCCAGACTCATCCCCGCATAGGGGAGGGTCAGCAACACATCATTACAGTATCTGGGGCTCATTCAGTTGCAGATTTTTCTTCCTTGGAGCATTGTGGTAATGATTCTCTCAGACTGTGAGGAATGTGAGCATCCTAAAAGACCATTAGTAGAATACCATGGCAGCCTCCATAGAGCAGCCTGTCCTTGCTGATGAGAGGTGAATGAAGTAGTTGCTAGTGATATGAGGGAAGGGGCTTATGGGATAACACTGAAATAAAGTGAAGGGGCGTACAAAACCTTTGCAACTCTTCTTGACCCAGCCCTGATATCTAAGTCCTTGCCAATGGGAGGTGAAAGCCTTCTTGGCATGCACCCTTGAAGGGTCAGGGCGAGACAGAGCCCATGCTCAGATGCTCAAAGCTTCCTTCACACACACAAAAAAAAACAGAACTGAAAGGTTGCAGTTTAACCTAGAACTCATCCTTTTGACCATCATTGTTGGAAACTAGTGTGATGCCATAGTGCTGCATGTGAATACAAGGAAAGATGCCCTTTTAAAAATCCCAGAAACACGCTTGCAGGAGAGTATAGAAATTCTTGGAGGACTTCAATAATTAGCAAAATATTTGTAATGAAGTGCGAAGAATCAGTGATGATTTAAGAGGCAATTATTTTTAAGATCAGATAGTCTATTAGTACCTTTAAGATATGACCATTTTTAATAAGTAAAGAAACATAGCATCGTGACACACTAGCATACTTTTTAAAGTTATATTTAATAGTAAGAGTTCATTTTGCCTTTTTACTGTTCCTATACTCATTTCAATGACTGGAGCCTTTCTAGGAGACCTCCCTTATTGGGCACCCTCCTATTTCAAAAGATCACCCTATGATATCTCTAAATGTACAGAGTACTATTCTGCTACCCCTTTAAGAGATGGCCATCACCCCAGACAGATGGTGACTGAAGACAGGTTTCATAGAATCATAGAATATCAGGGTTGGAAGGGACCTCAGGAGGTCATCTAGTCCAACCCCCTGCTCAAAGCAGGACCAATCCCCAGCTAAATCATCCCAGCCAGGGCTTTGTAAAGCCTGACCTTAAAAATATCTAAGGAAGGAGATTCCACCACCTCCCTAGGTAATGCATTCCAGTGTTTCACCACCCTCCTAGTGAAAAAGTTTTTCCTAATATACAACCTAAACCTCCCCCACCGCAACTTGAGACCATTACTCCTTGTTCTGTCATCACTGAATTTGTTAAACTGCTGTTAATTTATATTTCCTAAGGAATGGTTGCACATCTTTTACATAAGGATAATACAACTACTTTAATGGCATCTTTTATCCAAAGAGCTTGAAGCATTTTTACAAACAGCATATGAGTGAGCCTCAAGTAGGTGCCATAAATTTCACAAAAGTAACATGACTTCTGATTATATAGTACTCCTAATACATTCCTTTGTTCTAACCCAGAGACTCCGTCCCTGCTAGCCTGCCCCTCTGCATGAGCACATCATGAATATCTGTTATTGTCAGCTAACAGTTTTGTAGCAAGCTTTATTTTTTTTTTACCATTTGCTAATAGCCTTACAAAATTCCTGTCATGCAGCAAAACGCTGAATAAACTTCAGCCAGGGCTCATCACTGCAACAAATGTGTCATCAAAGTACTCCTGTCTCTAAGTTCATCTTAGTGAAAAGAAAATTGCATCATTATGTATTTTAGGATTTTGTTCCGGTTCCCATCACTGATAAGTATATATTAAGGGCCTGATCAAAGCTCATTGAAGTCAATGGCTTCCTTTCAATTGACTTCCTTGGGCTTTGAATGAGGGCCCTATAAAGCAAACAATGCAAGCTTTCTCCCAATGCTGATACAGTTTTAACATACAAAGGCATAGACTTGTAAACTACAAAGCTGCATGACATTCCAACACATGTAACTTACTTTTTAAAACTCTGGTATTAAAGTAACAATTAGTCCAGTGACCATGCATCATTCTGTATTTTTTCTGTGTTCTAACTTACTTATTTTCAGTAATAGTATGTTTGGTTGCTGCACAGCAATCAACCATTGTGCTCATCAGAAATGAATGCAATGGACCTCTGACTCAACAGCAGGAAGAAAAGGGGTTGTGGCTACTTTATGGGTCCCCACTGCCTTGGGTTATCAGGGGAAGGCAAAAAAACAACACTTGAACTGAGCAAGAGAACCAGAAGCCTGTATCAGATAGGGGTATTGACCTACCACGCACACAGGGAGAGAAAGGCATTTATACCCTGTGCCCTGCAGATGGAATCCTTTTTGACCACCAGCCAGTCATGCTTATTTTCAGAAACAATGTGTTTGTTGCTGTATAGCAGCGGTTCTCAAACTGTGGGTTAGGACCCCCAAGTGGGTTGGGACCCCATTTTAATGGGGTTACCAGGGTTGGCATTAGACTTGCTGGGACCTGGGGCTGAAGCCTGAGTCTCACCAACTAGGGCTGAGGCCTTCGGGCTTGGGCTTGGGCCACGGGAGGAGGGGCTTAGGCTTCAGATTTGGTCCTCCGGCCCTGGGCAGCGGGGCTCAGGTGGGCTCGGGCTTTCATTCCCCCTCCTGGGGTCGTGTAGTAATTTTTGTTGTCAGAATGAGCTGAAAAATCCATATGTGGTGATGACTTAATGTTCTGTTTGGCTGTTCATTTTGAATGATAAATGAACTTGGGGCCTGATCTTTCAGAGACTTATAAATGGTCTTAACTTTGCAGACTCTGTAATCCTGTTAAAGTCAATACCCAGTGCACGAAGTTAAGCATATGTGTAAAGCTGTGCAGGAGTGGAGCCTTACTGTGAATCTTGTGGTACTGTTGTATTGTACTGTCTTTGCACCTTTTGTTAGTGCTAACTTTGCAGCAGGGACCTGTTACTGGTTTACTTGTTTGTACTGTGTGTGTATTGCTGGCAGTATAAATAAGAAGCATATACATTGTCCACTAAGTTGAGTAGAGTTGCACTCTTCACAGCATCAGCTGCATAAAAGCTTTTTCACATGCAGTTTACAAGTAAACTAGGCTATCCTATTCAAGTATTAGGAGAATTAGTCACAGAGACCCAATTGCCAGGTATTGTAACTCCTCTTGGAAAGGCCACTACAGCGAACAACAGCTGTTCACATTTCTTAATCTTTTTACACTTCAATGAGACAAACAGTGACAGTGATAGCTTAATAGGGTTACATAGTGCCTGATGAGTTACCTTCCTTTTTTCTCACTATGTATTCAAATACGTTTAGAGTCCTTATTCAGCTAAAACTGCCACTGACTTTAGTGGGAGCCTTGCCTAAGTAAAGACTTTAGATTTAGGACCCTTCTTTGCGGCTTTGGCAGCGTAACTTAGTGACTTTCCTGCATTCTTGAACAAAGCTGTGAGGTTATTTTAGCTGTAAAATTTGATTAGTCTTGCAAGAGTTGTATGAACATAGCGCCTTTTGGTTTTTGGTTTGTGCAAATTCTCACAAAGGGCTGGATCCTGGTTCTTTGAAGTCAGTAGCCAAATGTCAAATAAAAATGAATTTGATATGACCAGAATCTGGCCCTTAAACTTCACCCATGTATTAACAAAGCTGTCTAACTAAACAACCACTCTTTTTCCATCAGCTTGAATAAGCTTAGACACAGAAATTTTGCACATTCAAAATTGAATATGTCTGTGCATGTGCTATTTATTTAGTGTTTTGTATGTGGCATAATTCTAATTTTCTTCTAAACCAGAGGTTCTCCAACATTAGACCATTCCTTCCCAGTAAATAATGGTAAGACATGCCAATGCTTGCATTAAATGTGTTTAAAACGGAGGGAAGGAATCTCTATCAGGCATATTTTGGAAAAAAGTAAGGACAGGACAACTGTTTGATCTTCTTGTTGGGGTTAGTTATATGGCAGGTAACTGACCCTTTGTTGGGCCAGAATTTTAAACAAATTCAGCACCCAGTTTCTCCCATTGTTGTGCTGACAAATTCTGAAAATCTGGGCAACTCACGTAGGTGCCTAAATAAGAACTGAGCTGTTTTCATAATCTGGCACTTAACTGTTGCTGAGGAAGAACTGAGAACAACCCAGCAAGGTAGGGAACCCTGTCTCCTCCCATAATTAAGAATATGGGATTTTACCCCTCTGAATTATAAATGTATAATAGGGGGAGTAATCGCTCAAATCAGGTGGTACTTTCCCTTTTTGTAGGACTGCCTTATTTTGGCTTGGGCAATACTTTTCATAATGACTAGTGCATGAGGGAAACTGGGGAAATTTCAGCAAGATGGGGTTGGGATTTTGTAATTCTTCTTTGAGTAGATGCAGCCCCCTTAGTGTGTCCCACTTAGGTGTGTGCATGTCCAGCGCACCAGAGACAGAGCATTTTGCCGAGTGGTAGCCGTAGAGGGGCGGTGCTTGCACCTCATGGCCATAGCCTCTCCCTTGGCTATATGGGGTGGCACTGCCCTGACCCCACATCAGTTCCTCCTTACTGCCTATGGCTGGAGTCAGAGCTCTGTGGTTTTCATCTCACATTCCATCTATTTTTAGTGATTTTTCTAGTTTTATGTAGTTAATTACTACCCTTAGTACAGTGTTAGTAAGATTTAGTGTTTGTTAGCTGTAGTTCAAGTATTTCCAGGAAATGCCCTCACCAGGGTTTAAACATTGTCTGTCATCTGTGCGAGCAATCACCAACAACGATCCCCACACACAGAGCTTGCTGTGCCTAGGCGAAGCCCACATCAATAAGCAATGTTCGATTTGTAGATCATTCACCAAACGGACTCAGGTGGTGAAGGATCTTCATCTGAAGCAGCTCTTGATTGAATAAGCCATGTGGCCTGCTTCATCACCAAGACCCTTTGTCAGATCAGAGGTGGTCTTTGGGTTCTGAAAGCATTACCACTTCGCACCTTGGAGCTGGAGCCTCTCCGAAGAGACGGAGGAGACATCGTACCAAGGAACAGATCACATACAGCTAACCAAGGCTACTACAGGTTACCTGGGGACTCTTCTTCCTTCTCCAGCAGGAGCACAGATCAGGATGCACAGGATGGAGCAGGTCTCATCAACCACTCTCCAGTACCACACAAGGAGGTCAGAGACCCCATGCCACTCCAGTCCCAGCCCTGGGGCATTAGCTGAATCCAGTACTAATGAGGGTGATGCCAGCAATGGCTGTTTTTGCACCAGCAGCATATCAGGCAGCAATTGATCTCCTCTGCCTTTCTGTCCCACCCTGTCTCTTTGTCCAGGACTTTGTCATACCTGCATCTTTTATAGTGCTGTTGGCTGGGCAGGTCACTGAAAGTGTGGGTCTGTCAGCACCATACCCAATGTTTCCCTTACACAGCCAGTGGATGTGGGGCCAGTACCAGGCTCGGTGCAAGGGACCTTCCCCGGCACCAGGAGCATCTTCAGCACCCCTGCAACTGGTGCTGCTGATGTTATCATGGTTGCGTTCACTGCTCTCCACTTCAGCACCGTCGGTTACCTCAGTAATGCTGCTGAGTTTGGGATCGACACTGCTTCTGGCACCAGAAATGAGAGAAGCACACTTGGTGATGTTGGTACTGTTTCCGCCATCGGCACCAGCTCCCTCATTATTCTGGGCTGTAGACACGTTGGACTGGTTGCTCACATTCTCAGGGCTGCCTCCACCTTTATCCCCTGAAGCCTGGGACTTTTCAGTGTCCAGGTCACGATCTTCTTCTTCTTGCTTTTGATTGCCTGACTCACAATCATCCTTCATATTAACAATGTACACCTTCAGGCAGTGAAGGGCCTCTGGAGCATGTTGGCTTTAGTACCATCTGCAGCAATGTGCATGGAGAAGTGTGATTTCATTGTGGTGCAGGGATTTGAGAGTTTTTACTCCCACCAATCCCAAATTCCCTGTTTGAAAGCATGCTGAATGACAGAGCCTGGCAGAGTGGTTTAAATCTATTCCCAGCGGTAAGGACTCATTTAATGGACCTGATGGGCAGGAAGATTTACTCCTCCTCTTCCTTGCAGATGTGACTTGCTAACCAGCAGGCATTGCTGTCTAAATACGACTTTGTGAACTGGATGGCTTTAAGTTTTCAGACCATCTGCTCGAAGGCTTGAGAGAGGAGTTTCAGGCATTTGTCACCAAAGACTGCTTGGTGGCTAAGACTTTATTGTAGTTGCATAGGAAATATTGTACTCCAATGGTTCTCAACGAGGGACCCGGGGCCAACAGGGGGGCCGCGAACAGGTTTGAGAGGGTCCTCCAAGCATGTCAGTGTTAGACTTGCTGAGGCTCAGGGCAGAAAGCCAAAGCCTCGCTGCATGGGGCTGAAGCCCGGGGTCCTGAGACCTGTCACTCAGGGCTGAAGCCGAAGCCTGAGCAATGTAGCTTCTCAGGGGTCCCTATGGCATCGGGCCCCAGACAACTGCCCTATTTGCTACCCCCTAATGCCTGCCCTGGCTTTTGTATGGAGAAAACCGGTTATTGTGGCACAGGTGGGTCATGGAGTTTTTAATGTTGGAGCGTGGGGGGAGCTCAGAAAGAAAAATGTTGGGAACTCCTGTTGTACTCCACTTCTGTGTCTAGTGATGAATTGCTATGATCACTAGCAGTTACTCATTTGCCCCATCATTACAAATAAAGACATGGGGTTTCTGTGATAAACTTGAAATCTTTGCTCCCCTGTGAAAGCTGAAATGAGAGGAATATGTGAGGTTTTTCACTGCTAAAATGTTTGCATGCTGAATTTGCATATTCTATTGTATTCTAATTTTCCCTTCCTCATCTCATTCCTCAAAGGTACTAAACAAAACAACATAAAGACTTAGTGGTGCGATAATTAAAAACATGTTTTACACAACACTAACATATTTTAGAGTTTAAACAAGATGCAAGTTCCTAATTGAAAGAAATTAAAATAGTTTCTTTTGTTGAATGTGGATGCTTAACTTATTAGTTTTATTTTCAAAAGCCTATTAAAAATGAATTAAGCCTCTTGAAAGGCAATCTAGCTTTTCATAGCTATCTCCGCTAACCTCTCTTCATTTCTGATGACTGATTCATCAGCATCCACCATTGCACTGGTCACATTCATAGTTCTTGCAATTCATTGCTAAGCTCAGCTAATTGTTTTCATTAATCTGCCTAAGAACCCATAACCAAGCGTCCTCTGAATTTTCAGTATCAAATGGGTTTCCATAAACAAAAAAATCCCAAAATGCTAGTTCAGAAGAGGACCTAAATAGCAATCTTTAACTGATGCAATGATAACTGCTTGTTCTATCCATTTCTCCTTACACGGACAAACTTCCCATTCCCTTCAGTGCCTCATTTGAAGGCAGTGGGAGTTTTGTCAGAGTAAAGCTGTAGGACTGTATGCTGTTTCAAACAAAAGAATTGTCACATATTAGAAACTGTACGCTACTTACATCTTATATTCTTCTCAGGTTTCAAACAATCACAAAACCAGGGCAGACTTATTCTTGTATCCTAGAAATGAGACTTCACAGCAACACCTGCTTGCCCAACACTATGTTTTTCATATTTGTTTGTTTGTATCTTTGTATGTTGTATGTATGTATTTTTCTGTCCTGATTATTATTTCCCCTTTTCTTTTGCATAGAAAAATGTAATTTTGCATGTAAAATGTTAGCCTAATAAAGCCATTAACTTCACTTAGAATAGCAACACTGCAGATTTAAAATGCAGACAGTTTGCTACTAGTGGAAGTGAGAGCTAGTAAGGTTAAATTGCTTTCTTTTTCTTCCTGAAATGACATAATTCAAAACTTCCAAGAGGCTTAAGAAAGAAGTTACTATTTTAATTGCCTTGTATTTCTGCAGGCAAGATTAATAGTGCTGTCAGTGAAATAGGCTGATAAGAAGCTGAAGTACACATAGTGAAATATATTGCAGACATATTAAGATAACATTGATTTAGGACCAACTTCTGCTTATGTTACTCACATGAGTTCTGTCAGAGTTTGAGTCATAAATTTTAAGGCCAGAAGGGTCCATTATTATCATGTAGTCTGGCCACCTGCATAACACAAGCCATAAAATTTTGCCAGCGTTTCCTGTATAAAGCCCATAACTTCTGTGTGATGAAGGGCAAATCCATGGGCTTGGCCCTGAGAAACGGGAGAATCATCCTCATAGGTCTGTGCAGCAGCTGTGAAAGCCACTCCAGCTGTGAAGTTGCTTCAGAGCAACAGCTGAAATAGCCTTGTATGCTTGTAACATGGCGGCACACCCTCTGCCATACACACACTCTCACACAAGGAGTTCCTGCAGAGCTGGGCACCATGCCATGTAGGGGAACATAACCCCGTGTGATACGTCCCCGTATCCAGCTCTTTGACACACGAGAGTTGCACGGGTTACACTGCCAAGGCTCATGGAGCTGCCTCTTAAGGAGAAGATAGTTATCCTAGGAGCAGCCCATGCAAATTGAAATTAAGGAATTAATATTTGCAAAATGGTTTATCATTTCAATGCCTAACCCTTCAATTTCTGATAATGAACACTGTTTTTTTTTTTCCTACTCCAAACCTTCTCTCAATAGTATGATCATCCCACATTCCTTCCATGAGTCAGGGTTGGTCAACACCAGTGGTTCTCAGCCAGGGTACCCCTTAGGGTACAAAGAATCTTCTATGGGGTACATCAACTCATTTAGATATTTGCCTAGTTTTACAACAGGTTACATAAAAAGCACTAGTGAAGTCATTACAAACTAAAAAATTCCATACAGACAAAGATTTATTTATACTGCTCTATATAATATGCACTGAGATGTAAGTACAATATTTATATTCCAATTGATTCATTTTATAATTATACGGTAAAAATGAGAATGTAAGCAATTTTTCAGTAATAGCGTGCTGTGTATTTTTATGTCTGATTTTTGTAAGCAAGTAGTTTTTAAGTGAGGTGAAATCTGGGGGTACATAAGACAAATCAGACTCCTGAAAGGGGTACAAAGATCTGGAAAGGTTGAGAGCCATTGGTCTAGGCTACCAACTTCTATCCGTATAACTGTGTCATTTCCCCTGTGGAAAATTCACACCCCTGAGCAACATAGTTATACCATCCTAATCCCCGAAGTAGACAGCGCTATGTCAGTGCTTAATGTCTTCATTAACCACTATACTGGTGCAGGTGCAGCTGAGCTGCTGTTGCGCTGGAAGTGTAGACAAGTTTCCAGTAGTGATCATCCCTCATTCTTCTCATCAGTATGAGACATTTCACAACTAAATCTAAATACTTCAGATTAGTATAGCTTTCGGATGGTTCATTTTCTCCGTGCAAGGAGCACAGTAAAGACTTTTCAGAAGGCAGTAGACATCAAACGGAAGAGAAACAAAACATCAGAATGAGTTTCTGGTTATCTATCTTTCAGAGAAAGGGAGAAATCAAGGTGTTGAGTTTAGTTAGTGTACTACTCTGAAAGGAGACAGCCAGGTCTACATGCTTGATTTGCATATTGACAGTAATCTCTTTCTGTAGATTTATGGCTAGTCTACACTAGAAGCGCTACAGTGGTGCAACTGCACTGCTGTAACACGTCTGGGGAAGACGCTCTATGCCAATAGGAGAAAGTTCTCCCATCGGCATAATTACTCCACCTCTGTGAGAGGTGGTAGCTATGTCGGTAGGACATTGGAGAAGGCAGTTTTTCAAAGAGACATTATTAAGGGCACAAGAACAAACTATCCCACTGCATAGAAAAGATAGGAAGAATGGCAAGAGACTACCCTGTCTTAATCAGGAAATCTTCAATGATCTAAAAATCAAAAAAGAGTCCTACAAAAAGTGGAAACTAGGTCAAATGACAAAGGATGAATATAAACAAGTATCACAAGAGTGTAGGGACAAAATTAGAAAGGCCAAGGCACAAAATGAGATCAAATTAGCTAGAGAAATAAAGGGTAACAAAAAAAATTCTAAAAATACATTAGAAGCAAGAGGAAGACCAAGGACATGGTAGGCCTGTTATACAATGGTTGGCGGGGGGACAATAACAGAAAATGTGGAAATGGCAGAGGTGACTTCTTTGTTTTGATTGGACGTCTAACATAGTGAATACCACTGACAATGAGGTAGGATCAGAAGAAGCTAAAATAGGAAAAGAACAAGTTAAAAATTACTTAGACAAATTAGATGTCTTCAAGTCACCAGGGCCTGATGAAAGGTATCCTAGATCACTCAAGGAGCTGACTGAGGAGATATCTGAGCCATTAGCGATTATCTTTGAAAAGTTTCAGAGTAGCAGCCGTGTTAGTCTGTATTCACAAAAAGAAAAGGAGTACTTGTGGCACCTGAGAGACTAACCAATTTATTTGAGCATAAGCTTTCGTGAGCTACAGCTCACTTGAGATTCCACAACACTGGAAATGGGCAAATATAGTGCCAATCTATGAAAAGGGAAATAAGGAGAACCCAGGGAATTACAGACCAGTCAGCTTAACTTCTGTACCCAGAAATATAATGGAGCAAATAATAAAGCAATCAATTTTCAAACATCTGGAAGATAATAAGGTGATAAGTAAGAGTCAGCATAGATTTTTCAAGAACAAATCGTGTCAAACCAACCTGATAGCTTTCTTTGATAGGGTTACAAGACTTGTGGATAGTGGGGAAGTGGTAGATATGGTATATCTTGACTTTAGTAAAGCTTTTGATACTGTCTCACATTATCTTCTCATAAACAAACTAGGGAAATGCAACCTAGATGGAGCTACTATAAGGTGGGTATAACTTTGGGTTCAAGATGGGATCTAACTAACCATAAGGCACATCTGAGAGTGTTCAAGGCAGTTTGGGACTTGTATTCCAAAGAACAAATGAACCTAAAGTCTGTGTGGGCACATGTTAATTCTGACAGCCTTCTATTTGAATTGTTATCTACAAAGGATGTGTGTGTGCTTAAAAAAAAAAGAGTAATCAAACATAGCTTACTTTTCATATCAAATCTTGATAATTGTTCATTTAATTATGTTTTAAAGAAAACATTTGCAATTCCCTAAGTATAAGGTATTTGGTATGATGAGTTATGAAGAAGTAGAACATTCTACTCTACTATAGGGCAATGGAAAATAGTTCTTAAATTATGTTCCTACATTATAATTTTCTGTTACTGTCTTCGCAAAAAGAAAAGGAGTACTTGTGGCACCTTAGAGACTAACCAATTTATTTGAGCAAGTACTCCTTTTCTTTTTGTGAATACAGACTAACACGGCTGCTACTCTGAAACCTGTTACTGTCTTGTTTCTTTTTTTACTTACCTGGCTTCACTCCTGTGGAGTCATGGCCATGCTATTCATTTACACCAATATGAGGTCAAAACAGGGATCTACCATTGCATTAATACGGCACTTCAGAGAATGCAGTTGCTTTTCTAGTGGTAGGTTAAGTTTTCCTGAACGATGTTCCTAGAAAATACGTTAACAAAGCCATCACTCAAAAATACTAGATCTCATATATTTATTTTTACAGATGCTTAACCAGGATATTTCAGCTGGGCAAAGAAATTCAGTTTATTTTATTGCAATACACAGTTTATCCTTTATAGCAGGTGAATTAACACACACAAAGAAAAAGTGTTCTTTCCTTCCAACCTGGCTGACACTAAGCAGACTTCAGCAGTCATCTTTTGTCAACTAGGTCAATGCCAGACTGGATCTGTGAACCAATCTGATGTTTACTGAAAGTTTGATTTCTTTTCTGAAATTATTCCTAGGATAAACATTTCTTTAAATATTCAAATATAATAGTGATAGAAAAGAAGTTTAGGACACCTTTCTAAATAATTCAATCTTAAATATATCATGGTGAAATAGATGTGCCAAAATACTGACCATCCAATACTCTGCACAGTTGATTCCAATCTCTCAATTACTTTTTTGATCAGAGTAAAACAAAAATCTGCTCTATGGAGCCATTATAGTCTCCATCTTTAAAACATTCTGAATTAAAAAGATAATGGAACACTTGATTAAAATCTCAAAAATGGAATACAGTGGGCAGGTTGGTTCATAGTGCAAATTAAACTCCAGCAGATGTGTGTTGCAGGTGTAGATCATCAACACTTTACAACAATCCTGCTTCTATTTTCCCTCTAATGCTTTGATTGCTTATGAGTTAATCGTGTGTGGTGATAGAGAGATTTCAAAATGCTGCTTCATCAGTTGTTAATTAAGAATAAATCAACACATTTTAAAGAGGTGGTAAAATAATTCATTAGTCTTTTTTTATTTCTGTTTTGATGAAATAGTAACTGCCTTTTTCTCCTCTCTTTGTTTTTGTTCTTCTAACTCAAGTGCTGTAAAATTACTGTAGTGGCATGTATGACTAGTGGTGGCCACTAGATTAAAAGTCAACTGATTTTTATCATTTTTTCCAGCATGTTAAATGACAAACTTTTTGATGGATTTAAAAATACAAAAGTGTCTCTTCAATGCTTGTATGAAGAATACCAGTTGTGATTGATGTTCTGGATGTAGTTCACTATGGAGTTTACATTAATATAATATAATTGCTCTTCTTTTTTGTGCCGATTGATTTTATTACTGTATTTAATGGCTTGTTGCATAGTTTTAGGATAACGAATGCCATTTTCTTGTATTATTCTATAAATAACTTGGCAACTTTTTAATTAGGATAATCATAGTAGCTGTTTCCACTGCTCTGCTCAAGCCTTGCTCTCTGCATCCAAGTATTACTGTACATCTGTATCAAGTTAGACCAATTATAGTCTATATGGGTTTCTAAACCCTGCAGCTTTTTCTATTTTAAATAACGCAGGGTTTCCCTCCTTAAATTGTGATACTGTTCCTGCTAACAAGTTAGCTAAGATGGATATTTTTTATCTTAGTTTAACCATTTAATTAAAGGTTTGTGAAAAATGGAAGTTCTGTTTTGTGAAGAATGTCAAAATTTGGGTTTCTTCCAAATATGGAATGAAAACCAAAAAATTGAAATTCTCTGAAGGTAAATTCTGGAAAAAGAATCAATTAGGTTTAACCAAAACTTTGTTTTGATATTAACTTTTTATTTTGAACTATATATAAGATAATTGAAACATCCATTTCAACATGAAAAAATTAAAACTTTGACCTCAAAAATGTCAAAACAGGACATCTCAATGCTATTGTAACTTGTTTTTCCTGGTTTTCTTTGAAAATGAAATTCCAGAGATATTCACCCAATTTTGCAATGCATTTTGATTTTGATGGAACTGCATATTCAGTAGATTATGGCTCTATCCAATGGGAGTTCTATCTAAATAAGAATTACATATTTGATTTTGTAATGCTTTATTGGTGAAATGCTGCCCTATTGTGGTAAATCGGAGTTCTGCCACTATCTTCAGTGTGGCCAGGATTTTACCTGATATCTTCGCTAGCATTGCTGCAAAACAGCAGATCTAAAGCATTTGTCTATAAAGTCAGTTGGCTGAAGCCTTGACAGTTGGGTAATGTAACGTATGTCAATAAACAGTTAACATTTCACGGTAAGCTTTATTTTTACCTTGGTTGCTTCTGTTTCCATGGCTTTGAAGATCAAGGTAATTTGCAGCAAAAAAGTAAAGGAAAGTTTAGAAACCTCTTCAATGTCCTTGAAAGTATTTGATGGATTATATTTGTACATCCTCAGCCAGCATTACTAACAGCTGAAGACCCTCAAGAGAGTATGTTGTGATGCAAAAGCAATGAAATACCACTGTACAATTGTAACCATTTATAATCTAGCTAAAGAACAGTCTTATGAGCAATATGTACAGTTACTGTTGTGTTCCCCTTCCTGCACCTCAGCTCAACCTCATGAGACAGTATTCTTTCTTTCCTGGGTTTTTCAGAAAGAGCCATTGTATTTTCTGAATGTAGGTTTTATACCTCCTAGTAACAATTAGTTAAACTATACATATTTACAGTTAATATAACTAGCTAAGCATTTTAAACACATAAGCTTATTCATATAAATGACTTTTTAACAAACATGTAAGCCATTAGAGCAGGGGAACTGGAAGCTGGGTCTCCCAAATCCCAAATGAGTGCTCTAACCCCTGAACTAAAAGCTCTAAGGTTGGGGGACAGCCCCAAAAATCTCCTCTAGTTGTTTTGTGTGGGTTTAGGCATGTTTCAAAAACACCTATTGGATCAGGAGACAAGACAAGACAGGTGGGGGAATGTCTAGTTTGAGGATCCCTCTTAGGAGTGAGATAGGTGCCCATACACCCAAATGGAGAGGGCTGTGCGTATGCTCAATGGCAGATTTTTAGGTAACTTGGAGACATGATGAGTGAAAACATAGGAGCCTACAGGGTTAGGCGGTATATGAACAAGGGTATTGAGGATCTCAGTGGGTCCTGAATGTTGCACTTAGGCATCTAAAGTGGCAAATAAGTACCCAACTGCCTTTGTGGTTTTGGCATCAGTTGACTTTGGATCTAGTCCTAGATGACTAATACTGAGGATAGGTTTGAGCTTTTTTATTTTTTTCCTTTTTCCTTATTTTGAGCAAGAAACACTTCATCACCACCCACTATATTTTATTTTACTTCATCTATTTACTCTTTTTCCCCACACTGCTGTATTTTCAGATGGAAATGTCCTAGACATGTCCTAGATAAATGTCTGGATGGCAGAAAACACAGGCCCTCTGGGTGGAATCCAGTAGAATGTCTCCTCAATGCCCTTTAGAAAAACAGAAGGGCCTATACTAATCTTCAGGTTACATATGATGCTATACTTCCACTGTAGGGAATGGGAGAAACACCCACTTCTTTGCAAATCTTTGAAAATAGATAATGTAGCGTGGGCGTTCATTGTGTTACAGAATATATCTTCAGCCTCATCACTACATATCACAACTAACATACAGGGATTTTTTAACCACTTGCTATTTGCAATACTGTTCTTCAAACACAAGTGTAAATAACATATGGTCATTTTTTGTCAAATACTAAGCCAGTAAAAGCTGGAGAGACCAGGTAATTGTCAATATGCATATTGTACCTAGTTGATATTTCACAGGAATGCTGTCAACTTGTTAATAGATCCCAATGGATCAGTCTATCTATCTATCTGTCTGACAGAAGATTGTAATTCCCATAAGTACACTTAATGGCAACATCTGTAGGATTCCACCTAATTTAGGAAACAAATGTATGCTGCCCTCTTCAAATAGGAAGAATGCTGTGTATGCTTTAGGAAATTCTCATTATTTTAGGGTCATAGCCTTGAAAGTGGAGTATCAGAGATTCATTTAGGTCTAATGTAGCATGGTACCATGTAACCTTACCTTCTCCTTCCAATTGCTAAGTCTGAATGTGAATCAACTAGTGCCAGCTATTTTACCCTTTCTCAATACATTGTGAAGTCCCATTCTGAATATAGAACTAGAGCTGTGCAAATAACTGACTGTCCAAATTTGAAAAAGTCACTTCAGATTTAAAATATCAAAACATTTCATTATGAAAATGTCAAAAACAGTATTTTTGGATTTTTTTTTCAACAAAATTCAGCAAATTCAATACAAACATTCAGAATGTTTTGGTTGACCCAAATATGCATTTTTAATCAAAAAATGATTGTCTGAAAGATTTTGCCCAGCTATAGGGTGCACATTTCAGCAAGTAGTATGATGTGGAAATTTTTGGTCATTCCATACATGCATTATGCATCAAATTAATTGGAATTTGACTGTTTGTTTTTACTCATATTATGGTCTCCAGTTTGCCCAGATCATTTTGAAGTTTAATCCCAGCTTGTTATCATCCACAAATGTGGATGATAACAAAAGTGTACTCTTTATGCCATTATCTAAATCATTCATGAAGATATTGAACAGAACCAAACCCAGGATCGATACCTGTGGCAGCTCTCTCGATATGCCTTTCAAGTTTGACTGTGAACCACTGATAAATATTCTCTGGGAATGGTTTTCCAACCAGCTAGGTACCCACCTTATAGTAGCTAAATATAGATTGTATTTTCCTAGTTTGTTTATAAGAAGGTTATGCGAGACAGCATCAAGAGCCTTACTAAAGTCAAGATATATATTTGATATATATATTTTTTTGCTTTGAATTACAGAAGCACGACCATGCAGTTGAATATTGGCATAAGATTCATTTAATGCTGGAGTTTCTCTACTATATCAGTAAACAGTACTACTATTACCACACAGTACTAGCTTTTAGTGAGTCTTTGATGAGAATAGCTAGTAAAGTACATGTAGAAAAACGTAAACAAGTTAGTCTAACAATAGCATCAGAACATTTGAATTAAATAAGAACAGTAGGTGTTCATCCTGCTCAATTACTGAATAGGGCTCTAGTGGTTAGCTATCTAGAGAGAGAATTTCTTCTAAGGCAAGCTTTGCACAGCATCAAAGGCTTCCTTCTGGCTCACTTCATCACAATGCTTATATAGACACTCAGGGTCTCAGTTCAGTCTTTGCTCAGATGATGCATGCTACCAGGCAAAGGCTGCTAACTGATCCACCACCAATAGCATATAGTTGTTTGATTGTATTTTCTTTCCTGTTCTTTCATTCCCTCGGTCTCTTTCCTCATTCTCCTTCCACACTACCCCATGATCTTTCTCTACTCCTTACAGCCTCTCCCTATTCTTTCTGTCTCAGCCTTTACTGCTATTTGTCTCTTTTCCTTCTTCAGCCTCAGGCAGATTGCCCAGCCTCTTCATTTCCTAGTCACACACAAGTTTGTATCCCTTGCTTTGGTTTCCTCAACCACAGCCAGATGATCACACCAGCTATGTGACAGACTCCCCTCTTCTTACAGCAGTGTTTCTGGGAGGAACACTGTGTAATGTCACCTAGTGGAAGGAGAGGAGTGGTGGAACAAAGCACTGTGGTTGGGGCAGAAGTACCTGAGGACCAGATATGGCATCTCTTGTGTCTTACTGAGGCCAGACCCAGCAAGGGAACGAAACCCTGAAAAACAGCTCTCATGCATTAATGCAGGAACTGTCCAGAAAAAGCATCAAAGTCCAGATATTCTGGGAAAATCTGTTCTTTGGAGCAGTATTCAGGAAGGTGGATTTGCAATGCATTTGCACGGGCAAAAAGTATTGAAGTGTCTGTTTTACCTACATCCACAAATCCACAAGTACATCTGCTGTATAAAGTTAAACTCTTCCAGAACTGCTCATAAAACACGGTGAATCTGTGTGTGTGGTTGAGTGGCCCACTCCCCTCCCCACACACACTCTCACCAGGAAAAAAAAGTGAACTATGAGAACACCTATCCTTTCTCACAGCTCAGAGTGCAATGCATGCTGCTCCCTTTTAGCTAAAATGAATTACACAGTGTGCTATCCTAGCAGAACAAAGTCAATGGGAAAGGAGAAGAGGAAATATCAACCCCGCTGACCTGAATCTGAGGTGGGGAGCATGTAAAGCGCTATTCTCAGCTAGAACTCTATCAAAACATTAAAAAGAGATCAAAAAAGATTGTGTTGGAAGCTTCTGATTATTACTGGCCCAAAACCAAGAACATTTTTACTGTATGGCCAGCAGCTGGATACATTTAACAAAACAGTCTGTAATATGATAGCGTGCACATTTACACCTTACCTTTTCCATCTTTACTATATGGACACAAATGATATGCACAGATTAGTGCAGGAAAAAAACCCCTCTGCACCTAGCTACTTGGGCCAGCTGGTTCCTAGTGTATGTGAAATGATTCATTCTTCGGAAGGATAAGAGATGATGGCACCCTGCTTTAGCAATTGCTTCCTCAATGGCTGATTAAAACGAATTTATAATCTGATTGGAGACTGCCTGTGTTTCCATTTCATGTCTTTGTGCAATAACCACAAATTCTGTGGAGCGGAGGGGATGATCTACCATTTGTGAACATATCTTGCTTCTCAAATCAGTCGCTCTTTGCCTACATGTTATATCCTTGACTAAATGTTATGTTGTTTGATCAAGATATTTTATCCTCTCTGCTGTTATATTGTCTGTTCTTCTCTAACTACCGGCTTCAAGCTTCTAGATGTTTAGATGCTTGGATCTTCCCTATAATACTTTTAAAATATGACTGCAATGTTATCTTTTTTCCAGTTCCTTAAAAAGTCTATTACCAATACACTTTTCAATATCTGAGAGATTCTCCACTCTTTTAACATGTTTCATAATTTGTTTTCACTGACTCCCATTTTCCTCTGGTGTTACAATAGTGATCCAAGATAATGCCTTTCTTCAGTTGTTAGCTAGTGTGGTCTTGACCCTTGATTTTCAACCCAAAATAATATATTTTTTTCTCTTGGGCACTAATGCTCACCCTTCCCTTCTGAACCTAAGCACATGATTAATTTACAAATCCATTGTGTTGTGTTGTCATACTGTCAGTATAACCTCTTGGAAGACTTTCTGGTTCTTTCAGTATTTGTACTTGAAACATTTCTCACTATTCATCTTTGATGGCATTTTGCACTAGAAGATTTAAATGTACCTGTGACTCTTTTTATTCCTCATGTGTTTGGTACCAGGTAGCATACTTTAGAGGTATACAACTATTTTATTGAGCACTTACTGTTGCTTTTCATTGGGGCTAAAGCAGTAAAGGGCACTCAGCAACTTTCAAGAAGTGCTTGGTACTTGCTGGAGCACCTCACTCTTCACAAATGACTCGTTCCTCTACATAATTTTCAAACCTCTCTCGATATATCTTTATATATACAGTAACTTCTCGCTTAACGTTGTAGTTATGTTCTTGAAAAATGCAACTTTAAGCGAAACGATGTTAAGCGAATCCAATTTCCCCATAAGAATTAATGTAAATAGGGCAGGGGTTAGGTTTCAGGGAAACTTTTTTCTCCAGACAAAAGACATTATATACGTATACAGTATAAGTTTTAAACAATTTTACACAAACAATGTAATACAGGTACACATTTTAAACAATTTTAAACAAATAAACAATTAAATATTGTACTCAGCAATGATTATTGTGAAGCTTGGTTGAGGTGGTGGAGTCAGAGGGTGAAAGAGGGTGGATCGTCCGGCTGCTTCTCTTACTGTTCTTTTCAAAGTGCCACAGAGTTCTCAACCCCCAGATCTGCCCTTCCCACAAACCCCCACCCCAGCCTGCCTCCTCCCGCCCCCTCTCCACACACCCCTTCCTGCCCCTGCTCCACCCCCTCCCCCTGAGAATGCTGCGTCCTTGCTCCCCCTCTCCCCCACAGCCTCCTGAACACCACAAAATAGCTGATTGCTGCGGGTTGGAGGTGCAGGGAGGGAGGGGAGAGGCTGCACGCTGTGTCCTTGCTCCTCCCCCCTCTCTCCCAGAGCCTCCTAAATGCCTCAACAGCTGATTGCTGAAGGTGGGAGGCGAGGGAAAGGAGGGGGGAGTTGCTGATCCACAGGGCTGCCGGCGGGTGGGAGGTGCTGTGAGGGGTGGAGGGGAGCTGATGTGGGGGCTGCCGGCCCACCGTGGTTCCAAGCCCCCATGGCCAAGCAATGTTATAAGCAAACATTGCACAGCTGTAATGAGTTTATTCGTTAATAGATCAGTGATGTAACAATGAAACAACGTTAACCGGGACGACGTTAAGTGAGGAGTTACTGTGTATATCTATATATAAAATTTAGCTTCACTGGAGTATATCTGGATTTAGACCAGGGTAACTGAGGAGAATTTGATTTTCTATAGTTGTTTAAAACTTATCTGAAACACTTAACCTAAACAAAACAAACAAACAAAAAAGCCCTAGGCTGGGACTGTCACAAAAGTAATCTTTCTGGTACTTCTTGGTTCTAGTCTTCTTCATGTCTGATTTATACTACTGCTATCAGTCACAGATGAAACTAGGAAGTGTAGATAAAGCAGCTCTAATTAGTGAACAAGGACAGAACAAGAGGCAGCAGGATGGATAATTGAGACAAAACATTCACTGTGAGAAGTTAAAAGTAATGAAAACAACTATTTGGAGAGCGTATGTAATAACCTTCAGTGGAAATACATAAGGCTGGATTAATTACATGTCAGACGTAATTCAATCAGTCCTGCAGAGATAAAGGGGGATGGAATAGATCAACTAGAAGTTCCTTCCAACCTTAAGAGGCTAAAAATACAGTACTATCATTTGAAATTGTCATGCTTCTGCTCTTAAGTGCAGGTTATCAATTTGATCCACATAACTTCAGTAGCAGGTCTAATTGCAGGTCAGAAAGGGCACCCATCACTCTCTCTGATTGGCTCAATTAGGGAGCTGTGATTCTACCATATTTCTGCGACAGCACAATATATGGAGAATAGAGCCACCTTTAAAAATGAGTGTACCTGCACTCACACATAAACACATTTCAGTGGTCCCTTTCTGTTCTTTTGACTAAAAGAGAGAATAGTGCTACCATTTGAAAGTAAGTATGCTTTCCATGGAATAGTGCTTCAAATCTAGTTGAGCATCGTTATAGAAAAGACTCAGTTTAGACCTTAATTGAAATGAATAGAAATAATCCTCAACGATGTGAGCCAGAAATTGAAGCAGTAGTTCTCAGGAGTAATGGCACTAACTAAGATACTTGTTTCTCCCTAGCTGATATATTTAGCTTGTACAATCCAAATTCAGCCCATCAGTCTATCTTGAGGGTAGGTTTGCTTAGCAAAATATCAGAGGTACAACTGAAAAGTTAACACTTAGTGACTGCTAGCCATGCCATAATATTTGAGATACTGAAGTTATCTTCTGTCCTAATTTTAGGGAACAGCTATGTATGTTCAAAAGCATGGTGTGGTAAACATTGTTAAATGATACGTTTTTAACGACAATTACTGTACATGGGGGTTATTCACTATAAAGTATTCTGCTTCTAAAATAAAAATATTTAACTAAATGGGTTGGTGGAATTAGCAACTGGATTGGTTTTTACCTGTAATGTTAAAAGGGAGTAACACTGTGTATGTGAGAGCTTACATCGCAGGCCAAATTCTGCTCACCATGTCCATGTGGGAATTCCCACTGGAATCAGTGGGAATACTTTGATGGGCAGAACTTGGCCTTTGATTTGCTAAGAAGTTGCTGCTGACTTGTAGGAAAGAATATCCATTATTATTAAAGAAATGTCATTTTTCAGTTTTATAGTATTTTTTAAAAATATGTCAAGCAGTCATTAAACGGAGCTTTTAAAACTTCAACTGCAGGACCTCTTTTTGGGACATCAGTTTGGAAGCTTTTAAAATTTTTGTGTTCGTTTAAACCAGGGGTGGGCAAACTTTTTGCATTTCTGGGTATGGAAATTGTATGGTGAGCCATGAATGCTCATGAAATTGGGGGTTTGGGTGCTAGAGGGGGTGAGGGCTCCAGCTGGGGGTGCAGGCTCTGGGGTGGGGCCAGAAATGAGGACTTCAGGGTGTGGGAGGAGGCTCTGAGCTGGGGCACGGGGTTAGGGTGCAGGGTGGGGTGGGGTGATGAGCACTCTGGCTGGGTCTGTGGGCTCTGGGGTGGGGCTGGGGATGACAGGTTGGGGGCACAGGAGGGTGCTCCTGGATGGAACCGAGGGGTTCGGAGGGTGGGATGGGGATCAGGGCTGGGACAGGGGCTTGGAATGCTGGAGGGGTCAGGGGTGCAGGCTTCAGGCAGGACTCACCTCAAGCAGCTCTCAGAAGCAGCAGCATGTCTCCCCTCTGGCTCCTATGCAGAGGCATGTCCAGGCGGCTCTGTGTGCTGCCCTGTCCACAGGAACCGCCCCTGCAGCTCCCATTGGCCATGGTTTCCGGCCAATAGGACCTCAGGGGTGGCGCTTGGGGCGGGGGCAGCGTGAGGAGCCCCCTGGCTGCCCCTACGCATTGGAGCCGGAGGAGGCACATGCCACTGCTTCCGGGAGCCACGGCACACTTGGAACGGGGCAAGCTCCCAGCCCTGCTCCCTGGCTGGAACTTGAGGGCCAGATTAAAATGTCTGAAGGGCCGAATGCAGCCCCCAGGCCATAGTTTGTCCACCCCAGGTTTAAACGAAAGGTTTCAAGTGATAAGTAGCCACAAGTGTTCCCTTTTCCAAAGTTAATTCCACAATCTGGCAGGAATGAGAACTCAGGGCCTGTCTCACAGCACTCCTCACAAATTTGGACCACACTCCTTGAAGGTGCTTGAACACTTCTTATGAAGTGGAGTGCTCTCTAATCTACCATTATTAATATTGGAGTATAATGCACACTCCATAATGGGCTATATATGTTGGCTGCACTTCAGGAAAACTTGACTTGAGTGGGACCAATTTAAATGCTGTCCTTAAAAGAGATGTTTTCCTGAACTAGGGCCTTTATCAACAGTAATATTTACTTCTATATTAAATTGACTAATAATAATAATAGTGTTGGTTAAAAAGGTCTCTAGTCAATTTATTCTCATGAATTGCAAATTTCCGACCAATAATGGTTCCCAATATTAAAAAGCTGACATATCCCCTTGGTCACCACGCTACAGTATCTGAGACTACAATAATTTCCTGATCTAAGTTTACAACCTGTGGTAACTCAGTTACAGTATTGCTGGGTGGTAACTGTTAGGGTGTGTGCTGAAATGGAGGCCATTCTGGGGTTCAACTAGATTCTGACACCATAAAGCAGCTGTTATCAAGCTATAAAAGGTGCACTACAGCAGATGTACAAAGCATTTCCTTTCATAGTTAATGTGTGAGTTTTATTTCCCCCTAAACTAATATGGTGCAAAACACCAAATTAAACATCTACATTGGGGATGTAAATATTTTAAAAGCTAAACTTCTGCCAAATAATGCTTTTATTTACACTGTTCATTTTGAGGAATGGGTCTTCCATAATGAAGATCTGACATTCATGAACAAGGAAAAGTCCCTCTTTCACTCTCTTCTTAAATTATACATTACTTTACTGCAGTATTTTATACCATACGCTGCATACAGTGTGAGTAATATACATATATATATATATAGACACACAGTGTGTGTATATTTATATGACGTGTGTGTGTGTGTGTGTGTGTGTGTATAAACACACACAGAGTCTGAGATTCTGTATACCCCACATGACTGTTATAGGCTAAAAAATGCAAATATCCTTACTTCCTCCATGGCCCAGAAGAGCTCTGTTCAGGAAAACATGGTTCTAGTATACTGAAAGGAATTTTGATGTGAATTCATCAAAGTAACACCCCAATACCCCACACTGTGCAGCCATTTCCCCTACAATGCGGCCCCATTTTCCCCACATTTTCCTCACAGTGCAGCCATTTCATGACTGGGAGATTAAAATGTTTTTATTGAGGTATATAAAACACATTAGGCACTGTGGCATGGTATTGCCTCCTTTTGACAAAAATATGGGGAGAACTAATACAGAATTGCTAATAGATCTTCTTTGTACTACACTCTGTCAGGATCAATGGACTCTGTTATTATTGAATCTTCAGTGGGTGGACACTTTCACAACTTGGTGCTCTAAGTAACAGAACAGAAGAAATGGACAAAAACAACTCAAAAGCTCTATCAGCACTGTAATCATAGACCAACCCACATGAGTTCTGTGGGGGTGGATGGGTGTGTGTGTGGTGTGTTCAGAGCAAATATAGAAGCGGGGGCGGTCTCTTTTTGGTTTTGGGTAGATCAGAGCTGTAGTTTCCAAAGTGTTCTGTAGAGAAATGGCTGATTACAGGAATCTGGCTTGTCTTTTTTTTTTTTTTTTTTCCTTCTTCTTTTTCTTCTTTTCTTTCCACCTGCTGAACTGTATTTCGATAACGCTAAAAATACATACATGGCAAATATTGCAGTTCTATGTAAGTATCTGTTTTAGTTGTTGCAGTGATGTTACTCTATTTCCAAGAGAGTGAGGAAGTTGGTAGAATGATGAATGGTAGAAAAGCTGTGTCCACAAGACAAGTTCTCTGTTAAGTGGGCCACACTAACACTATGAAAGGTTGAGAATTCCTAAATTGAGAACACCTAAATTGGAGCTTGATCCAAAGCTCACTGAAGTCAGTGGGAAACATTACAGTGACTTAAGCGGGATTAGGATCAGACACTTACAGTAACCTGGTGGCGTTGTTGTTCTTAATGGAAGCATTATTGCGTACAAGAGTAGGCATAGCGTGACCTTAACTATGAACAACCAGAAAGTTTATTAGTAGCCTATCAGGGTTCATGTTCCTCATGACTGTGGAATTTATATTCGAACAAATGGGGATGTACTTAATTATTAAGCTTTTACAATACTGACATCCATACCTAATTGTGGATTAATCTCAGGGCATGCTGACTCTGTTTAATAAATCTCAGCAGAAGGTAGCTCTGAATGGCTATGACAATGCTATCAAGAAAATGACAGATTGCAAGGCTTTTTGTACTGTACAGAATATTGCATTTAATATGTGTGAGAGCATTGATGCTAGTCAATAATTAACATTATTTGGTTCATAAATAGCTCAAAGAGCTTTACATAGAAAGAGAGCTATACTTTTCCTCATTTTGCAAGTGAGGAAACTGAGGCAAATAGGTGACATGGGTTAACCAAAGTCACAGAGCAAGCCACTAGCAGAAGATCTTCTGAGTCTGAGTCTAATGCCCTGTCCCACACACAGATAACACACACAAAAATAATTCTAGTAATGTTTTACTGTTGCAGTTAAAAGCAGAATTCTGTTGTGTTCTTAGGTTGCTAACTGAGGAAATATTTTTCTGATTTTAATTGTATAGCTTGCTGGTATTTCCTGAATTTCAGTCTTTTGATTAAATTTTTTAGTTAAAATTTGTTTTTTCAGTAGGCGAAAAATCTGAGTTGTTGACCAATAATTTAATTTTTAAAATCAGAGGGCTTTAGCCAGCTATAGTGTCGATCACAACGCTTGGCAGCTCAAATTTGCTCATGTCTGTCATACAGTCTGAGGCACTGAGTGCCCTCAACTCCTGCTTAAATCAGTGGGAATTGAGGGTGTTCAACATTTCACAAGAATGCTCAGCACCTTGCAGAATTGAATTCTATATTTCTCTTTCAGAATAACACCTCTGGTAGTGAGAACTTAATATAAGAGAAAGGTATTCCTCTTAACTTCACAAATAATCCAAGAAACCTGATTCTGGCCTATCTAGAATGTTTTAGTAATCTATTTGCCTTGTTACATAATATTTCTTTCTATATTATTTTCCCAAATAATTTTTAAATCGTAACCAGAAGTAGATATTATTCTTATTGGGGGAATATCAGGTAGAAGAATAAACACCATTAAAAAAATGGAAGAAATTGACCTGTTCTTCATGGAACATACAGTGCATAAAATGCCCAACCCTGCAGTCCATCTTTATGCAACCAGTCCTTATTTAAGTGAGTAGTCCCATTAACTTCAGCGGGACCAATCAGAATAAGGGTTGCAGGTTTGGATCCCAAAGTAAGAGTACCTGATGTTTTCTTTCTTTCTTTCTTTCTTTCTTTCTTTCTTTCTTTCTATTACAAAAAATAGTGAACGGTTTTTGTCGAGAAAGTTTTTTTTTTTCCCTTAAGGATCACACTATAGAACATATTTGTAGTGTTACGGTACATCAGAGTAGTGTATATTCTGCTGTCAGAGACATATTTGACATTACAAACCACATGCTTGAACTTTCTCATAACTGATTTTATATTTTACTTCATCTACAGTTATTTTAAAATTTAGAAAATTGATAGCATTTCACACAGGCAGCTAAATGGCACCAATATATCAATACAGATTTTTATTTTTTAATGAGACAGCATGTGTATATTTATATGGATTGAATTAGTACATGTAGCATTGTTCAGTTACTGATATTCTTTAATCATAATTATCTTTACATTTTGTTAATAAGGTTACTGTTAAACTTTAACATGTAATATATTTGCACAGTGATTACTACTTGTTGTTCAGCTTGGAAAAGAGTTGACTTTCGGTGGTGGAGGGGATATGATAGAGGTCTAAAAAATCATGAATGGTGTGGAGACAGTGAATAAGGTAATGTTTTTTACTGCTTCACATAACAGAAGAACCGGGATCACCCAATGAAATTAATGGACAGCAGGATTAAAACAAATCTAAGGAAGTCCTTCACACAGTGCACAGTCAACCTGTGGAACTTGATGCCAGGGGATGTTGTGAGACCCAAAAATATAACTGAGTTCAAAAAAGAATAAGATAAGTTCATAGAGGATAGGTCCATCAGTGGGTGTTAGCCAACTTGGCCAGGCCACAACCCCATGCTCTGGATATCCCTAAACTGCCAGAAGCTGGGAGTGGATGACAGGGCATGGATCATTTGATAATTCCCCTATTCAGTTCATTCTCTCTGAAGCATCCGGCATTGGCCACAGTTGGAAAACAGGATACTGTGCTCGAGTAATTATTGGTCTGACCCAGTATGGCTGTTCTTATGTTTGTGCATAATCCAATCAATTCAGTTGCTTGTATTTGATATTCTTTATACGTCTGTTGATTAAATTGTGTCCCAAAGATACCGTCATTGTGAGGGCTCCCCCAGGAGCACCCAGTTTCTTTCAAGAAATACAATCCTACCCCACTTTCCCTTGGCTTTAGGGATGAAGTGATTTTCTGCTGGTCTACATGAGAAGCCAACTATAACCCCCTGGAACCCACTCTACTCTGCTTGCCAGGACACTGGGGAACAGCCAAGGCTCTGCCCTGTCCCCCCATCACTTATTTCCAGTAGGGAGTAAGCAGGCACACAGGCCTCTTCAACCCCACCTGCCTGTACCCAGGGAGCTCATGTAGCTCCTATTTATATCTGTAAATGTTAATGAAGTGCAACGAGTGCCTTAGTAAACAGCCTTTAAAACTTTCTGCTTGTAAGTTTTATTGTTAAGTTAGAAAAGCTCACCTAATAAAACCAGCATTGCCATTGAGAGATTGGTGCATGAGACGTATTGAGGGAGCAGTTTATATATATATATTGTCAGCTAGAAGTGTCAAGTATGAAAGTACTATAAATCTATTGATATATGAGCAACAAAATTGCACCATAGGCTATCGCTGCAGGACCTGATTTTTTCATAGAATGATCCACAACTTTTATAAGGTGACACTTTAAATACTTTCTTGTGATGCTATAGAGCAATCACATCACATATAGTTTTGTAACAGGTATTTAATGCTTCTTACTTTGCTAATAGTATTTAAGAAAGCAAAGCTTCTGGAATTTTAGGAAGAAAATAAGAAATAATAAGTAAGAGTAACTGAAATGTTGTTCTGTCAGCCATGGGGCTTATCCTGGAATCTCTCCCTACACTCATTGAAGCATGGGCTCTGTAACTGTATTCTGTATTGCAATTGAATCTGCATAGGTGGACCCCAGTACTCACCCGGAGTACCACTGACTCAATTTTTACAATTAAATTACAACTGTTTGTTATGCCTAGCTAATACAACATGCATTACTTCAATGGGACTCTGGAACCATTTGCAGACTCGGAGCCAATGTTTATTAAAGTGACCTAGATAATATAATTTCCCTGCTGCAATATTAACAAAAAAGTGCATTCTATAAAATGTATTGTCATTTAAAGTTAACAAAAGTATAGCAGCCATGTTATGCAGTATCAAATTTGATCTGAATGGAATGCTACATCTAAATCTGCTAATGAGATTCCTCTCTGTAGCTAGGCAAGTGATATTATATTTATGAAGGAGTGATGGCTTAGATATGTCTTTCCTTTAATTCTCTCTTCTTTCTTAATCACTAAGTTCAGTATAAAGGATATACTACGGTCATTCACCCCAGGTCCCCCATCTAATTTCTCTGTAGATTAGTAAGCATTTGCTTTATATTGGAATAACAAACATATGTGTTTATGTGTATAAGATTTGATTCTTTCATATGATTATATAAATCTTCTCTTCTGTTGCACAAAACAAAACCGTCATATTTGTCATTAAAATTGAATTATATAATCAGGCACTTGCATCTGCTATGAAAGCTGTTCATCATTATTTCATGTCATTTTAACTGGAATCATTCTGAGAGAAATTTACTGACTGCAGGCTTATCATTCATGACCATGAAAATATAGTAAAGGTGGGTATGAACGCCTCCTTCCTATAGATTTTAGTATACATGATATATGACATAAATATTTAAATATTAATAATATGCTGAAAGGATTTTCTTTAAAGTGTTCAACTCTTTCAGGCTCTGTTATGTATACATCAGAACTACTCACTACTCTTCCAATGGACTTAGTTCAAAGAGATGGTTTTTTACAAGGGATTAGGGAATCAGGGTTCCTGGGCTCTTTTCCTAACTGACATTGACTCACCCTGTGACCTTGGTCAAGTTGTTCAGTGGTTCTCTCTCAGAGCTAGTATGAGATCTCATTAATTAATGACTTCGAAGTTCCTCAGATGAAAGGCATTATCAACAAAAAGCAGACTTGCCAAGTGTTGCACATATCATGTGGCACCTATTCATTTCACAGGTCTGTGAAGGATGCAGGCATCTCAGGGGAAATATCACACATCTGAGAGACAGAGAGACCCTTTCCACCACACAATACCTGCGAGCCTTGGGGAATATGCACAGAGCTGCAATCTGGGAGACCTTGGGTTGGAGTCTCAGCACCTCCACTGACTGCTGTTAATATTTCTGTGCACTTCACATCCCTGAGGGCCTCACACCTCTCCCTTAAGGAAGATAACTACTATTCTTTTATGGATGTAAATGTAATTTTAGCTTTTTTGTGTTATGTCTGAATCTGAATTACTGTAACACTATGGAACAATTTTGAGTTGGATAGACATATCTGATGACTTCTGAAACTGCTAATGACTATAATTTAAATTGGGGGTGAAAGGGGAAAAGAAGAAATTTCCTCCAGAGAATCATTATGAAATCATGAGATCTTTCCTGGAAAGAAATGGTACATTACTAAAAGATTTGTCAAATTATTGGATTTAGTTGCATGGTTAGGAGTTGATTATGTAATATTCTCTGGTAAAGGGAGCAGGGTTGGCAGTTAACCATAGTAGAGTTGGAAGTTGACCCAGCGTGTGGTTTGGTAGAAGGTCAGTCTGGTAATTACAACCTCTCTAATATGGTCTAGTCATTCTTTCTCCATGTAGAGTATTTGACTAATACCGGCAGTTACTATAATTGCAGACTTTTTAAAAATTCATTTTATTTCTCTTTATTGTAAGACATTATACCTGATAATTTTAGAGCACTGGAACAATGACTTTGAACATACTTATGGTATTATGCAATTATGTTTTCTCTCTTTTGCAGTTACTTTTTTAAAAAGATCAGCATGCAGTTATTTTTAGTTAAATTGACAATAAAGAAATGTAACAGACATGCTGCTGTGTCCCTAAAATGTTTTTTTCATCTCCAAAAGTCATTAGTGTTTCTAGTACATGCTTTTCCTTGTTTAGAAAAAATTAGTTCTGTAAAAATCTATCTGGAAATATGAAAAGGAAATATCTTTATAATGTTTTTATGGAGATAAAAGGTGCTGAATTAGAGAAATCAATGACACAGAAGGATAATAAAAAGATGTACCAATTTTATCTAAATTAATTATCCTCTATCATTATTTATAATGGTTAAAAACCTCAGCATGTAGAAACTCATAGAAATACCACATCTGTTCAGAGGAGCACTATATCTTGTGAATGATATTGTAACTTAACATAGCCTAATACATATATTCAGCTTCCAACAGACAGAGTGAATATAGTATATTAAATGTAAATTATTTGTCTTAAGGGAAGATGAGACAATCCAGCAGGAACGTGTAGTGTTTTTAACTCAGTGACATCACAGAAGATGGTGGAGTTTTGCAGAAAGTTGTAGAGGTAGCAAGCCATTGAATGGGATTGAAGGCTATTTAAGGTGCCGGTAGGCTTGTTTCCAGTCCTAGTCTTGTTGTTCATCCTTGACACTCATTTGGAGGAAGCTGGGGGACTTTGTTTCACAGGCATTTCTGTTGCATCTTAGCATGAACCGGAAAAAGTAAAGACTCTTTGTAGGCCCTATACTTCTCTCCATTATGCATTTTTGAGTGGGAGCAAGTATGTGTGAATGTATGCAGAATGAATCTACAGATCCCAGAAGGAAGGAATTTGAAGCTGTGTGACATGCTTCCTGTTGTCCCGAGTCACTGCTACGTATGAACAATGACATTTTTGGTTCTTTGTACGTCAGGGTGTATAGCCAGTTAGATAGGTAAGTAACTATTGTAGGTGGCGGGCTCCCTGGGTTACCTGCATTTTTCCTGGAAGAAAATCCCATGGAAATCAATGCATTTCAGAGATGCAGTGACTTCTTATCTGTCACTTCTCTCCCCACGCCACCTTGAAAGAGGAGGTAGTTTGGAGACGCAGACCAAAATGCAAATGGTAGTCAGCTATTAAGCCATCCATTTTCCCAGAACCAAAGGAGTGCCTGGAAGGAGATTGGAGGGTCTAGCATTCCATGTGGATGACCCATTGTATTGGGACTAGGTTACCTACAGATCCTATGGTTCTGTATTTTTATAAAGCTATACTACTGAATGTCTGTATGTCTTCTAATGCTTCATCTGTGAGGGGAGAATGAGCTGGGTTTTCCCTATCATTTACCTCCCGCAGTCCAATTAAGCCAGCATTAAGGACAGCATTACACCAGAGAATGTGGTCCTACATTTTTCACTAGGTCATACAAGAAGATCAGTCTGCAAAATGTTTTGTACTTACCTTGCTGGGGTTTTGACAACTTTATATAAAAGACTTGGAGTACGGATTGGTAAATAATATGATTATAGGTAATGTTTCTGTATTACTAGTGTAGCTCTATTATGTCATGAGAAGACGTTTGCAATCCTGTGTTATTTTTGTGTCATTAGAGGACATCGCTATCATGTAATTTCATATTTTACAGAGATTTGTATTGTGTGGCTCACAATTGATTAGGCAAAAATGTCTCAGGAATGTTTTGGTCTTTTGTCAGTATCCAAACATTTGCTTGATGATTTCTCAGGCCACAGGACATACCAAGTTAGGGACCAGGTCATTGTGTTATATGGTAAAACCCACACAAGGAGCCTCGGATGCAGAAAATCTCTAGCAGAATCCCCTCAGTGAGACATTACTGTGTTAGAGTAGGAGAGGAGCAAAGCTTGACTCACTGCAAAAGCTCAAGGGTTCTCCCACAAGCCTGGGGATTCTGTGTGAGTCAATAGCCATCTGTGCAGGTGACTTCTCACAGACTTTGATGTCTGGCAGACTGTTCGCCCCATGTGGTCCCAATGATCACAGCCACTGCCATCTCAATAGGTCTCCATACAGAATCCATTTTTGTTCCCCCTCTGTTGGACAAGCATAGAGATGATGTGCATCCCTCTCCAGCCCCACCCTGTTGTACCTCTCCCTTAATAGACTGTGGACCTGTGTAGAGCCCTCCTTAGGACCTGGGAGGTGGCTAGGTGGTGGTGGAGAGAATGGTACTGGGCAATTAGCCAGGCCGCTTTTGCATGGTAGGTGGGCAATCCACATTTGGAGGGTTCCCTCCATGCACAGATTTGGGGGAGATGATCTGAGCACTGTAAATGAAGTTTTAACTCTTCCCATTAAGGACTCCAGGTGATACAAGACTTTACTTAAGCAAGTCAGATAGAAACAATTAGCACAGCATTTTACTACTGACCAAATGCAAAAGCATACTTACCATTTTATAAGGGTCTGACAGCAAACAGATTTTTGCATAAATCTTAAGGGCTTCAACCGGTCCCCAAAGTGACCCTTACTCCATGCTGCAGAAGAATGGCAAAAACCCCAAAGATCAGTGCCAGTCTGACCTGGGGGAGAAATTCCTTCCCATCCTCACATATGGCAATTGGTTAGACACTGAGCATGTGAGCACGAAAAAGCCATCTAAGCATGTGAGAAAATGCTTAGTGCCACCTCAGAGCACTGGCCTACCCCACCCAATGCCCCATCTCCAGTCTTGGCCATCTCTGATCCTTTTGAGGAAGGGTATTCCTTCTGGAATACGTTGGGGACCGGTTGAAGCCCTTAAGATTTATGCAAAAATCTGTTTGCCTGTGCAGGGGCCTTTGTTCACCTTGTCTCTCCTCTGTTTATGGTACATAATAGTCTCCTGTAGGCTGTACTATTTTGGTCTAATTTGGGTTCTTGGGTTTAGTGTGCAGGTGTTGGGTTGCATTGGGGCCCTGTGATACATGGGAGGTTAGACTAGATCAGCGTTTTTCAAAGTTCGGGTCACGACCCAGTACTGGGTCGCAGCATGTAAGGCACTGGATCTCTCTGGTCAGCACTGCCGTCTGGGACGTTAAAAGTCCTGTTGGCGGTGCTGCCCAGCTAAGGCAGGCTAGTACCTACCTGTTCCGACACCGTGCTGCACCCCGGAAGCAGCCAGCTTCGGGTCCAGCTTCTAGGCAGGAGGCCACGGGGCTCTGCGCGCTTCCCCCACCCTGAGCACAGGATCTGCACTGGGGGCGGTGACTGCGGGCGAGAGCCATGTGGAACCACTTGCGTACCTCCACCGAGGAGCCGGACCTGCTGCTGGCTGCTTCAGGCGCAGCACGGTCCGCAGTGCCAGGACAGGTGGGAAGCCTGCCTCTGCACCCCAGCTGCGCTGCTGACTGGGAGCCACTGGAGGTAAGTCCACACCCCAACGCTGTGTCCCAATCCCTAGCCCTGAGTCCCACTGCGAACCCAGAGCCCCTCTTGCACTCCGAACCCCTCATCCCCTGCCCCAGTCCTGAGCCCCTCCCACACCCTAAACCCCTCATCCCCAGCTCCATTGGGTTGCGGGCATCAAAAATTTTCTTCAACTGGGTCCCCAGAAAAAAAGTTTGAAAACCACTGGACTAGATGAACTGGTGATCCCGTCTTGCCTTAAACTCTGACTCTAAATTTCATGCTCCTGCAGGTGAATTATTACACTGAAATTTTGTGCTTCACAAATGTCACTCTAACTCAAGAAGTGCTAATGTGAGCTATAGAATCACAAATACAGCAGTCAAATTAAAACTAGTGCACATTCTCTCTCCCCTTGCTTTCAGCTGTCATAATAATTTTTAGCACATGATAACTCATAACATAAACTGTCACAGGAAAATACTATGTAGTTTTAAATAAATTTGGAAGAAATTAATCGGAGAACTCTTCCATGTTTCAGACTAGGATATCAAAGGAAATCCCACACAGAAAGCAAGCTTTAAAAGGAAAAAAGTTCCCTTAGTTTGTTAGACAAACGTAACTAAGATAATTAAAATCAGAGCAAAACTAATTGAGAACTTAAAAGTAATAATTTTTAGGCATATAATAGGTTTGAAATGTGATAGAACTGCCACTGATCATCAATGGGAGTTCCACATCCAAAATCCTGGGTACATAGATACAGAAAAAAGGTGAATACAAAGCTCAATAAATCAAAATGTGAAATGTTAAACTCAATTTTGAGTTCTATGACCGATGCATCTTTTTCCTTTCCTCCATCAGTCTCTCTCCTCTGATGCTTTAGAAGAAAACAGATTGTTTATACAGACAAACCATTTGCTGACTTTCCTAGGAGTTTTGCTTGTGTCAGGAGTCTGAGACCAGGTCTTGACAGTTCTTTTATGTAGTGTCTTTGTGCTAACCATGCCTTGCCCTCTTTGGCTATCACTTCTTCTTGATCCAAATTCTCATTTCAAACTTATGGTGTTTATCTGATTTGAAAATCTGTAGCAGAGTTCTGTGACATTGATCTGATCTCATTATCCCTTTTCAAACACCAATTATGTTCACAAAGGGAGCTGCCTGAAATATGTTTGCAGGAACAGATTTGTTTGCTTGCTTGTTCCCTCCGCCCAACAAAAAAAAATAGTTCAGCTGGCTTTTCAGCTGAAATGAAAATGTTTCATGGAAAATGTTAGATTGGTTCTAATTTTTTTTAGGATTTTGAGGAAAAACCGCCAACCAAAAAATGTTCACATCTGTTTTTTTGGGAGGAGATTCCTCCCCACTCCCCTCTACTTTTTTTTTTTTTTTTGAAAGATGGGAGGGAAAAAGGGGAGGGGGGAGGAACTGAAAAATGTTGATTATTTTAAAATATTTTTTCAAAATTAAAATGTTGATTAAATGAGATCAAACAACCCAAACATTTTGTGAGACATTTTGAATGGAGCAAAATCTGTATTTCTTACTTTAATTTATCACTAAAATTACCCGCTAATTTGAAAAAGGTCGATTCACAAATTATTTTGACCTCTTTCTAAACATTGCCTGTTGTTTCAGTATCTTTTTCATAGTTTCATACTTTCTTAGAGGTTAAAGCCAGAAGGGATTATTAAATCATCCAGTCTGGCATCCTGTATCTCACAGGCCATTAAATTTTCACTGTTACCCCTATATTAAGTCCAATAATTTGGTTGAGATTAAAGTACTTCAGTCTCCAGGAAATTAAACTGTTGTGTGCAACAGGCAGAAAACAGGGAACACCACAGTGCCATCAATGCCCGAGGTCCCTACAAAGGCAGGGAATTGTGTAAGTGAGCTCTCTAGATGATCCTAGCAAGTTATCTTTGCTCCATGCTTCAGAGGGAGGTAAAAACCCACACAGATCCCACCCAACCTTACCTGGGGGACAATTCCTTCCTAACCCTGAATCTGGCAATCAGTTTGACCCTGCACGTGTGAGCAAAACACATGAGCCAAGCTTCTGAAGGTACACACAGTGCACAGAAGTGAGCTTCCCAGCTCTGGATAATAGAGTCAGGCTAGCAGAACTCACGCCAGTGCTGTAAAAATATCTGTGTAGACAGTGCTTTGAAGTTGTGGCTCAGGCTGGAGCTCGGGCTCTGCAGCTCACTCACTTCCCTTGGCTTCAAAGCCTGAGCTCCAGCCAAAGCTGAAACTTCAAAACACTGTTTATACAGCTATTTTTATAGCACTAATGGAGCCTTGCTACCCTGAGTCTATTAACAAGGGCTGGGAGGCTCACTCCTATGGTCTGTGTAAACATACCCTGATAAACAGGATTCTGTGAGCCACTCAGGGCAATGTCCACCCAATCTGGTGCCCTGCTTCAGGGAAAAAAAACCAACATCTCTTCTGGATCAAAGACTTCAAAACAGTTTGAATGTATCTTTAGAACTATTTTAAGCATGGGTTTTTTTTTTTTTCATTTTAGGCTGTCTATCAAGAGCTTAATGAGCACATTCCAGGTTATAATGAATCAAAAACCTACATGACTATTTAAGTGTTTACTTTGCAAAGTGCTGCCATATAGGAGGTTTGATTTTTGGGGTCCCAGGTGCTCTGAGCAGATGGAGGTTGAGAATACCTTGAAGATGGCACACAAGTACCTTGAGGGTACCTTGAATGATGATAGAAGCACCTAAATGAGCACGATATAGGTCTTCTAGTTGAGTGGAGTTTTTACCACCATACCAGGCTCTTGAGGAGAAAAGGAAGTAAAAGTGGGAAAAGCAGGGCATTTTGGAAGCCCCCACCTTCAAAAAATTATACCAATTATTGTTCTAGAGAGAAATATAACTCTTTCATAGAAGAACAATGTACAGATGGTTACTTAATGTAAGCATCTTTCATGTTGATGGTGGAATTTACACTGTTTGTGTGTGTTCTCCTACTAAGGCAGAGTTAATTAGATGTACAGAGATTCATTTACCTTCTCATGATATATATCTTCTGGAAAAGTACTTAATTTATATAAATTTTCCCTCTTTTTATAGTTCTATTTAAGAATCCTATTGACCTTCTCTTCATAATGTGCGTTCATCCAAATAAGAATAACCCAGATACTTATGACATCTAACAATCAGTGTGATCACAGAAAAAGGACCTTTATCCCTTTGCATCGTTTAGGATTTCAGTGCATGTCTACAAAGGGCAACTGTCTTATTAAAATTGCAGTTTTCCTCTTGCAAGCAGACATTGGTCACCACCTTGCATTCAAAGTATTTTTCTACTTATTTACAACGGCTGCTCTCTGTGGCTGTGAATATATGAATGTGATAACCTTTGGAAATTGTAAATAAGGGTAAATATATAGTCTTAGTGGAATTTTTGGCAGTCCAAAATAAGCTTAATTGCATGACATTAATAACTTTGTTCATTAGTATATTTCCTATACAAACTTTCTAGAAACTAAAGGAGATTTTAAGGTTTCCCTTCTTAAACGGTAGGGCTGTCTTATACAGGGAGATATTTTTGGCTCGAGAAATGTATTTAACACAAAGTCAGTTATTTTGGTGAAACTTTAGTTCTAAGAGGCACTGCTTACAACACAGGATAGGAGGACTATCCTTAGGGAGGCAGAGCTTTCATTGACCCATAGAGAGATGATTTCTAACCATCTGCTCTGTATCTCACAAAGTATCAGTATGTTAAAAATATGTGAATTTTTCCTCCTCGGGGAGTCTCGCTGTGCAGCATACAAAGTGCAGATGAAAAAAGAATGGGAAGAAGTATCAGTGAAAGAAACCATTTTCTTTGCATTTAATAAGGAAGCATCTCTTGGGTGGTCAGTTTTTGTTTTTTTTTAATTCCACATTAGTCCAGCATTTACAAGTAATTGGGCTGATTGATTTCAAAGGATCTACAAAAGTGACAGCCAAAAGGAAGGCGTACATCTGTAAGTGAAACACAAAAGAAAACGGAATTGGAAAAAGCAACATTTAATTGCCAATACAAATTGGTTAGTATAATGGACATCCTATTAAGCTGCTTTATGCCAATCAAAATCCCCCGCAATGTATTTTGGCAAATTAAAAAGTGGGATTTTTGCTCTCAGTTTTCCTGATGGTAAAAAGGGTGAGATTTTTAAATTTCGACACCATTGAATAAAGAACCACCCAGGAGCTCATCAGTTTTAAAATGACCAAGGACAAATATATTCTCCTCTTAAAAGAAGTATGTTAAACATTATCTGAAATATTTCCAGAGATGTAGTTCCTTTATACTGAACTTTTCCAACCTGCTCTGTGTAATTTTTGTTGTTGTTAGTTTTGGTAAGGAGGCTTTTCTGCATGCATACATTCCATTTAGAGATTTAAAAAGACTTGGTGTTTAATAGACATGGGAGGATCACAAATTCTGTAGTCAGTAAGATCCATTAAGGAAAATTAATATCCATGTTTCTAGGAAGATAGCAAACTGTTCTCTCCTCACCCTAAATTTTCTTCACACAACAGAACAGGTTTTTGGTGTCACTCTTGTTACCCTTGAAAATGATAAAACACTTGCCCCTTCATATATTCCCTAACCTCTGGTGCCATTTACTTGGGCATTTATGGTGCTATTAAGAGGCTTCTGTCATGTGTTTCCGTGCATTACTGCTGGCATTAGAAGTGTTCTGATTCCTTTTGACTGGCAGTTGACATCAAGGAGGAAAAAGGTATTTTATTAAGAAAGATAAAGGTATAAACCATAATGGAATGTAACAGAGGAGAAAGGTATTTAAATTAATGATAGTACAGGCTCACAGCTTGTCTCTTGTCTGGTGTGTTATCACTTTCGCAGAAGTGCAATGTCTAATGACTGTGGAGGAATTGAGCTCTATTCCTTTTTAAGAAGCACATTTCCTACTAACAACTAACTTGTCTCCAATGTCAGTCCTAGTAGCTATGGATAATGCTAACTCAGCTCTGATATGGGTCTATTGCAGTAAAACAAACAATAATGCCTAGGGCCCAGACTTAGAAAACTACCATTGAATTCAATGACCCTTAATTTGGGTTTGTTCACAATGATTCCAATCTTAAATAATTGTGCTGGAATTGTTAATTGATTTAAAATGTAATTTCCTCCAGTCATTGCTGGCTGTAGTATATAATTAGGCTCAGAGGACTACATTTCAATCAGTAAATGACAGTAAGTGTGGATTTCTCTTTCCACCCAAATTATTGCCAATCAGAATTTAAAGGGTGAAAAAAAACCACACATTTATGCCTCGCTCTGATAAACACTTATGCATGGGAGTAATTTTGAGTCCCATTGAGACTGCTCATGTGCTTATCTTATAGTTACTTATCTGCATATGTGTTCCCACAAATCACAGCTTTGTTGTACTTTTAGACAGCCATGGCTCCCTTTAGCTATTAGTTCTGACATTCAATAAGAAATTAATATTATCGAATATATTATTTAAAATATTTCAGTATCTCTTGTGAATCTTAGCTTGTACATTTTAAAGGAATGAGCATTAGTATCTGGGTTTCTGAAATTTCCTAGTAATGTAAAAATTTACATTGATATAACTTGAATAAAATATTATGAATCCCACTGAAACTTTATTTAATATTCCTAGCACAGCTGTGATACCGAATTGTGCCAAAACCAGTATGTATGGTACATTGTCACAGTACTTCTGTATAAATGAGAAGTTCACTCTTAAGCTATATTTAAATTATATAGATAAGTTGACATGTTAGTTTACTGCTTTCTTGAAGGTTTTTTTTTTGTACTATAATTGCAATTTATTTTTTTAAAGATCAGCCTGTAAGTAGAACAGATGTTGCACTACATGAGGGTTATACTTTCAACCTACTGTATGGAAAGTTGCATGTAAATCTTCTTGTGCTGAAAGGTTGATTTTTAGAAATGCATTACCGTTGAAAGTAATAGTACATTGATATGTGTTGACACATGGATTTCTGTATACAAGTCCCCTTAAGAAAAGAAGATAACCTGTAAATGACACAACTTTTTCTCTCACTTATGCTTCCTGTACTATTTTTTAGGAAGTGGCACGTATACTAAGAGCTTTGAACTTTTCCCCAAAGGATTTAATGAAAATTGCCTCCATGATCTCATAAGCCTACTTTTTTAATTATACAGTATTTTGGGTTTTTTTTACAAAGAGAAGACTTTTTTAAAAAGATTTGCTTGAACAGCTCAGCACTGTAGGCTGTTTTACTAAATATGATAAATGAAAAACATACAAAAAATGCTGGTTCTTTTAAAGAGCAAAGAACTGCACAGTAGATAATTTTAAATAATGTAAAATGTCTATTTACATAATAGCTGAAAATTCACTCATTTAAATGTGTAATCATCAATAGCTTCAGAGGCTGACCTTGAAAATGGAATATCTGGGTACAAAATAAATCAGCTACGTGTAACAAGCTGCTATTTCCTAGAGGGATAATATATAACTGTCCCTAAAACTGTGCAACAATAAGAATTTTCTTTAAAGCCCTGAGACTGCTTTAGCAAGCAGGCTTGAGGCACATCTTGCCCTGATTAGACAATGCTATATATAGCTATTGTCTAGGATGACAATTACATTGCTATGAAGTACATTGGGTTTTGTCTTCATAAGACTATTTTACCATTAACACACATAACTAAGAATGGGCATATAACCACCAATGGGCTCCTTGATAATTATAAGCCTTTAATCAGATGCTGTAGCAAAACAGATCTCCTGTAAGAGCCGGTCAGTTTCAGTCACTCAGAATAGCTATATATAAAAACAATGAAATATAATAATTAGAAATCATAGCAACATCTATTAGCTTTCACTGTGAACTGAACTGATGCACTGATCTAGCAATGGAACAAGGGAGCAGGAGCCCTAAATCTCCTCATAATTATACCAATTTTACACTGTTGTAATACCATTGACTTTAATAGAGTTATTTCTGGTCTTCAGTGGTGTAACTGAGAGAAGAATTAGACAGACTCTGCCCACTAATCTGCACTTGGGAAAGGCACTGCTGCAATTTGCACATCAGTAAAATGATGAGTATTTACTGCACAGAGGTGTTGTAGGTTTAATTAATGATGGCCTAGTCCTGCATTATTTCAGTCCAAAACTTCAGTAAGGCAAGATTTGTTGATTGAAGCCAGCAGGTGTTTTTGGTGTGTAACACGTGCACTGTTGGTCCCTTACAGCCAGTGTTTTAAACTCAGTTTACAATTTTACAGTCACCGTCAGCAAAATTACTGTTAAAAAAATATCTGGTTTGCAACAACAATGAAGTGGTTAAATACTAGCATTTGTGCTTGCAAACAATTAAGGGCCATTTTTTTTTAAAAAAAAAGTAGGCCTTTAGTGTTTTTAAAGCACTATAGAAACCTGGAGTATTAATATTAGTAATATTTCTTCGAGTATTATTATTTTTAACATGAGATGTGGTTTTGAATTTAATGTCATCTGAGTAAACTCAGTATAAAAAAAAGTAGCTAAAACTATGAGAACAGGGTCTTTGTCTCTCACAGAAGACCTTTCCTGGAAAAAGCTTTTGATTTGGATGCACAATTTTTCAAAGCTCTTTGAGGACAAAATAAGGAAATCACATCATCACCGAGTCCTTTCCTGCAAAAAGACATATCTAACAATAACCAGCCATTTCATGCAGGCAGATATTATAGACATAAAGCTTGTTGGATTCCATACAATGACCAAGATGATCTCATGATGATATGCTTGAAACTAAAAATTAGCAAAAAAAAAACCCATGAAACTTCTATCTTATTTTTATAGGGACGGATTATGTTATTTTACTTAGATCTGGATATACCTTAATCTCTTAATTTATTTCAGTAGGACTTCCCAGAGGGTGATGCATTGCTCAGTCTAAGTAAGGGCATCATAATCTGGCTGTTAAAGATCGTATTGAGCTTTCATCTCATAGTCATGTTATTTTGTGTATGTGCTTTAATTTCCTATTTAATGATCATACCATTTTGTCTCTTTATTTTCATTTGTCTGTTAATCATTCCATGTAAAAACATTTTCCTTTTCAGAAGAACAGCTGTGTGACATAGGAGAGTTTCTTTGCGATGATCATGTGACTTGTGTGTCTCAAAATTGGCTATGTGATGGAGAACCCGACTGTCCAGATGATTCAGATGAGTCTTTAGATACCTGTAAGTGAAAAGTACTGCATGTTATCCTTATTTTCCTTTGAAGTGTACAGATAGCTGTACTGTATAGTCATAAGAGTGGATTTTGGTTTAAAAAAAACCCCATCCCACGTGAATCTTTGTACCATGGAGAATAGGTTACACTCAATATGCAGGTGTGAGATGAAAGAACTGGAAGGTGTTTTGCTCAACTGTCATTTTATAATGAACACTATCATCAGAGCATATGTTCCATATTCTCTTACTGATTTAGTAGAATAGCTATAGCAGGCAGAAGCAATGGCAGACAAAGGAAGGGAAATAATGTTTCTTCAAAAAAGGAAAAGAAATTAATAGTGCAACACAATGTCAGAGAGAGGAGCACTGAGATCTCAAAGGAGGGATCAAAGGAGGGAAAGGAAGATTCGAAGGCAAAACATGGAAAAGTGTAATAAGACAAAAGAGGCAAGGTATTTAAAAATGAGGGAAAGATTTAATAAAACATGCTTAATCTTAATAAAAACAAATCTTATTTTCTCTGTGACTGAGAGCGGCTGGAGAACAGAGCAGAACCCTTTCAGGCTTCTCAGATTTCTGGACTTGATGAGGTGATATTAAATCTTAATGTTCCCTTGTTTCCTACATTAGGAGGAAAATGAGGGAACTTCCTGGTCTATGTCCCCATGATAATCAGCTCATGTAAGAAAGGATACTGATAAAATGAAATGTTCTTTTTAGTGCAACATAAGAAGCTAGAGATTTGCTTTACCTGCTAAAGGTACAGAAAGTACCATTTATCAAAACAAATCAGGGACTATAATCCTAGTTTTTAAAATCATCGACAGGGAATCTACACATGCTGGTTTGCTATCTGACACTGGATAAGCTACTTAACCTTCCTGCGGTACAGTTTACTCATCTGTAAAAAAGGTATAATAGTTAATTTCTGAGGTTGTTGTGAGGGTTCACTGAGTAATGGTTTGTAAAGCACTTTGACTCCTCAAGGGAAAAAAGCTGTGTATAAGTATGAAGTATTTTTTCATAATTAGCTGTGACGTGTTCCCTTCCCAATGCATCTTTTTTTCATTTAATGCTATGCTGGGTTCTTTGGCTGTATTTTAAACATAATTTTGTGCTCACAAAGGAACATCAGTTGCGAAAATGGGCTACAAAAATGACATGCAAAAAATAATTCTTTAGAATTTTCCAGTAAAAAGACCTCATGGTTTGGCAGTAAGAGATCAGTCTGGGTGACAGGCACCAGACATATTATGCGAGCAGTGTTGTCTCCTTCTCTCTATTTTATTCACCTGCTGAGGACATCTTCCCTATAGATTTGTTCCCAAATTGTGGTATTAGTATTAATGTGTCCTCGTTTGTCTGTTGAGCCTAGTTTGGCATTTTGAAATGGAATGCCTTGCTCCTTCACGCTGTCCATGCCAAACTCATTCTACTGCATATAAACGTGCATAAATCCCTACCTACTTCTGTTTCTTGACAGTAATTGGCATCAGGAGAAAATCACTCAACTGGTAATAACCGCATACCATTTCTTCTCTTGGGCCGATTCCTCAGCTGATATAAATCGGCATAGCTTTATTGAAGTCAATGGGACTACACCAGTTTACACCGGTTGAGGATGAAACCCATTCTGTTTCATTAGCATCTTGAAGTGTGAAACAGAATTTTTCCTGCTACTTTGCCTGAACCTCCTCTGTACTTGATCATGATTTTCTGCATAGCTGATGCACATAAAGAGAAACATCTTTAAAAAGGCCAGGTGAGCCATCTCCAGATTCTCAGTGCAACTATCACATTCCACAAAATATAACCTTATCTAAACATATAACAGCACAGTTCACTTTTCTAAATAGAACTTATATTGTAGTGTTTGTTTAAGACATAATAAATCTACATACCAAATATTTATGAAGCATATGAGGACTCGAGGGACTGGTGATAAGGATACAGAGCATTTCACTTTGAGTGCACCAGATCACACATACTTCTGTTTGGTTGTGGCTGAAAGTTGTTACCATTTGGCAAATCTTTAGTGACCTATGCAAGATGAGTTTGTAGAACCAGACAGATACCACTAAAAATTGATCCCAACTAGTGCCCTCGTTAGCAAATTCAATACGGGGTGTAGGATTAAATAGGAATCGAGAACCAACTATGTACTCTCTCATTTAATGCTTAAACCAGCACCCGGTGACTTCATTTGGTGTCGGATCAGGATCAGTGTTTTCCTCAGAAATTGAAATTAGAAGAGATGTTCGAATTTAGAGAAGGGATTGGAAAATGACTAAATTGGCAACAGTGGGATTAAACTAGTTGACCACTGGGACGGAGGGAGGAGGGAGTTCAGGAGGGGGGCCCTCCGTAACAATAGCAAAGGAATGTGACAGACCTGTCCTGTCATTGCCTAAGCTGTTCGCACTCTGTGGATATGGGACTTTCATCACCAAGCTGTCAGTTTGGTACTTTTCACTAGTGCTAAATGTACTCTCAAATAGTTTCAAAAAAGAAAAAGCAGATTCTTATAGCAAATCCACTTTTACACTGTTGTGGTGTTTTAGCAATGATTATTTCTGTTCCCAGAAGAGTTGTTGCTCTGTGTAGTTAAAAAAAAAAAAAAAAAAAAAAAAAGCTGGTCCAGTAATTCATAATGAATAATTTATTGAACACATTTTGCTTCTTATCTGTTAGTGAATTGTCCATGAGAGAATTGTATTTTTTCTAATATATTCTTTCTTTGAAATTATTAACCAAATAATTTCTGCTACTATTTTTGAGCTGTTGAAGGCAATGGATTGATATCAGTCTACCTCAGCTGGGGACCCAGCCCACTGCATGTTTCTCTTTTACTGATAGATGGACTTAGACTACATCAAGATTCTGGTGTGAATGGCCACAGAATTTTTGCAATATTTGCTTAAAATTCATTGTTTCCACAAACATTCTTGTCTATAAACTCATTTGCTAGACTATTTGTAGGAAGCAAACATGGTTGAAGAAAATGCATTTAAAAAAATCTGGTAAATACTCATTAAAGATTTTCTGCCACATTTGTCCTGCTCTACAAATGACCTTGACTAATAATGTCTAAATATGACAAAATCTATGCTGTCACCTGTTTGAAGCATGTAGTAAGAATACAAAAACCCAGCAACGCTGAACATGTGTCCAGTTTTAGTATATTTGTCACCTGATAACTGGAAATATTTGTATTATTAGCCTCTGATAACTGTATATATTTGCCTCTCTGAGCAGTTGCTGCCTGATTTGAGATGGAAAATTCACTAACTTTGAAATGCCAACTGCCTGTACAATGTTATTATTTCCAGACACAGATTTATTTCCAGTTTGTCCTGTTTGCTTGTTGGGTCTCTGCCTAAAATACTCCTCATACATAGAAGACATGAGTCCACCAACAACTACCAATGGCTTTCCAAACCAAATCCAGAGACTTAGATCATGTATCCTGTTTTGGGATATTATTTTTTGTCAGTGATAGTGTCAAAGATACAAAACGCTGACATCCAAATGACAAATGTCTTTACTATTTAGACACTTTTTGCGTTAGCAACTTCAGGATTTATTTCTGGCTTGCACGTCTCTCTCTCTCTCTCTCTTTCCTTATTCTCAGAGTCCTCTCTGCCAAAGAGCACCACGCTGAGGAGGGGGAAAAATGAAGTGGAATAGAACCTGATTTCTCTGTGAAACTGCAGGCATCAGGTTCGAAAACAAAACACCCTTCTCCCTTACAAAATTGTTCCGGCAGCTCAGCAGTAATTCCAGCATAGGGCACTGTTGTCCTCAGGACTCACAGCTGTCCTCTGGCCATGAGGTGGGGGCCTTCACTCCTAAAATGTGGTGTGCAAAGGGGGATTGACGTGTGGTGTAAGCATACACAGAAGTCTCTCAGCATGTGGCTGCAGACTTTGTTGCCTGTCAGAACTGGCCCTGACTCCAAGCATTGTTCTTACTTCATGAATATCTTATAGAGCCAAATACACGGTACAGTATCTATACTTATTTCTCTGACAGTGTGCAATAACTCTGCCAATTTTCAATCCATCGTGTTAGCAGTATACAAATTTGGGAGAACAATTTCATTTATCCCAGCAGAACACAAAGCAGAATCATAGTAGGCCTGAGACAGAGGAACTGTACAGACAGTCTTCCTACCTTTCACATTCTTTATAATTTGTTATGCCTTCTCTTCTACCCTAGCATTGTAGATCTTCATTAAATGACATCTGAATCACTTTCACTGGAAAACAACCAGCTCTATTCACTTTACTTGGGGTGGATAGGTCCTGGTGAGTGAGGATATTATAAGGACCCCAGACTATGTGGTAAATGGTCTGTAGTTCTGGCCCAAAGTACTACTTGATCTTTTTAAGATCCATTATCTCATGAAAAAACAGAGGCAGAAATACATCAACATGCCATTGCATGTAAACCCAATTCCATCTTTTCAATAATATGTAGCAATATTGGCTCTTGAGATATCATATTTTATTAAAATAACATCATTTGCCTTTTCTCCATGCTTCAGTTCTGACTTAGTTTTGATGGCCCTATCACTAGAATTCTAAGTAGTTGAACCTATACTATATATCGTCTAACAGTTGATTAAAACATTAATTTCTCTAGGATCTTGAGAGAGTATTAGCTTCTAAAATCCATCCTGAAATTGAAGTTTGGGAGCGGAGCACGAGTTAGCTAATTTTAAAGATTGAATCTCACCTAATTTATTAAATTAGTCTTTTCAATACATTTGTTGTTATTGGAGGTTCAATAGTGAGGTGTCTCAGCAGTGTCACAAAGCTTAAAGAAATGTTAATATTGTACCTAATTTGTGATGCTTTCTCCCAGCAAAAGCTAAGAAGATATTTGAGCTTTTGCTGCTGCTGAGGTCCTAAACTATAAGGGTGAGAATTTCAAAAATCCTCAAAACAACAACAACAACAACAACAAAAACAATAACAAGGAGTCCGGTGGCACCTTAAAGACTAACAGATTTATTTGGGCATAAAATCCCCTGAAAATTCCCAAGTGACTTAAGAGAAAAAATTCTATTGAAAGTCCCATTGACCTAAGTCACTTAATGGGCTTTTGAAAATACCACCCTAAATAATAAAATGGCTTTTGTTTCCAGTTCATGATGAGCTACCATATAATTGCCCATTGAAGGTAAGAGGAGAAAATGTTGGACATATCAGGTGATGAAAAGATAGCTTTATATTTCCTTCCCTTAACATCACTGTGTTGTGTAGCTACTCTTGAATGAAGAAACTTATAACATTAAGGAACTATTTTTGGCCATAGTTTAGCAAGATACTTAAGCATATGCATAACTTTAAATACATAAGTAGTCCTTCATTTGACATTTGATGTCAGCCATATTGTATTTAAACAGTCTCTCTGACATTGGTAGGAAAAGAACCACAATGGAGTGTCAAATATGAACATTTAGTTAAATTTTATGAAATTGCTGATATTCTATGGAACATTCAATAACAAAAAGAATGAAAATAATAATTTAGTATTAGTACCACACTATAATGTTTGCCTATTTTCCAGTGCAGGGAAAGGCTTTTGGCAGACTAAGACAAGTCTGTTGAGGACTTTTCTAAGGCTTGGTCTACACTAGCAATTTATGTCAGTATAACTACGTCACTCAGGGACGCAGAAACACAGTTATACCAACCTAACTCCTAGACAGCACTGTGTTGATGGAGGGCTTCTCTGGTTGACATAGCTACTGCCTCTTGGAGAGGTGAAGTACCTATGCTGATGGAAGAGGCCCTCCCGTTGGCGTAGGTAGCATCTTCACTGAAGTGCTACAGTGGCACAGCTGCAGCATTTTAAGTGTAGACAAGCCCTAAGTACTGGTTCTGCTACACTGATCAGAAAGACAATATGCTTCGTTCCTGAGCTCCAACACAGCTTCCAGCAACAGAGGTAGAAGAGGACATCTGTTTTCTAATATTAGAGACAACTTTGCATTTCAAACATTCCTAAAGATGTTAAACTGTTTTATAGACACAGGCATGTTCTTGCATTAGTGAAATAGCTCTCATTGGACAACTTAAGTGGTGCATTGGCTTTCTGTCCAAGTGGCACATCAGAAAAGGTAGCTGATCTCTTTTTCTTCTAACTTGTCTGAAACTCATACATCATCTGTAAAGGCTGGAGGAATCCAGACATTACTGCTGACACCACTTGTTTCACAGAGTGCTGCAAAATATATAAGTTTTGAAATTAAATATCTAAATTTTGAATAATATAATTTAGTCATGATCGAAAGAAAATGACAAGTAAGTTGTGGTTAGGTAAGCAACATTAATTTTCTATGATAGGGAAATCGCATGGGTTTCAAAGGCTATCTGAACAAAAGAAAAAAAGGGCTGGAGAGTCTGTCTTTACTTTTCCATAGTTTTATTTTTACACTTCTTTGTTTCTAAAACCTACTTTATAATAGTTTTTTCTTAATTTATTGGGTATAACAAGTGACTTTTGTTTGTTCCTTTTTATAAATTCCGGGATGTGAGCACAATTTCAGTGCTGCTTTATTGAGAGAAATACGTAAGTAAACACCATAATTAACTGTAGATCTGCACATACTATCTTTAATCATAGGGAAGTATCAAATTTTAAAGATAAATCTGTGCATCCACTGGGCAAGTTATATTATTCCTCCACTATGTAATAACTGATAGATCCAGTCTCTGGTTGTTTTAGCAAAAGTAGTTGGGCGAAGATTCAAAGGCCAGTTTGAAAATCTGCATATGATTTAGGCCATGTTTACAACGACATTTGGCATTATTAATTATACATGTAGATATATAAACAGATCTTTAAAATGTTCAGCTGAGAGACATCCATATACTATATTGGTTAAACGTGTATTAAGAGGCGATAGGGTCTCAGCACGTTGGCTCATGAATCATAATTCACACTTGCAGATGTACTGCAGGGAGTCTGCCCCATTTCAGCCTTACTGAAACCAAATAGCACCCTAAAAGGGGTATGGAAAAAGCTATATTAATTTATGTTTGTGAAACATTTTGAGATTATTACGTGAAATACACTCTGGGTAAAATCCAGCTCTTCTCTGTGGGGACATCAGTAGGTTTATGCCCAATTTAAAGCCCACAAATTTAAACACTAGATTTCTACTGACATCCTGCATGATGGTGGATCTTACCCAGAATGTCTTTCATGCAGTGATTGCAAAGTGTTTTATAAACATGCATAAGTGAAGCTTTGCCAAATGGAGAAGATAAGAGTTATAAGAGATCATCCCTTCCACCACTGTAGTCTAGCCACTCAGCTCTAACAGTCAAGGTTTATGCAGCTCCAGTTTCTGTAGTTCATCAGATACATGAATTCCCTACAACTTATTGGCCATGAGAGTAAAAAATGCAGCACAATGTGGCCATGGGGAACATCAGCTTTTCTTCTTTTTTGGTCCTGTATGATTATCTTGTACCTAGGGGTTTTTTAGAGCAGATTTTGAGCAGGGGGGCGGAGATCATAATTTAAATGAATGCTTTTGACAGTGGTCCTCTTACCTAGATTCTGGAAAACACCTAACTACAGTACAAGGGCAGAATGGGGTCCCTGGAGAATAGTGGCAAATACCAAAATTTCAGAATCAATTGAATAACTTTATGGATTAATTATTTGCTAAATTGACCTCTCTTACACTGAAGTGGTTGTAAATTTAGACATTCAAAAAAGCGTTTAACCTGATATATACTTGTACATCTTTTTTTTAAAAAAATGAACAAATCAATCTTTTGGAAACTCATAAAAATAATTCATACCTAGACTGAGACTTTGTCATATTTTTAGCCCAAAGCAATTTTATTTTCATGACTAAGCTATAACTCACCAAACAACAAGATTTGTGATGGAAATGCTGGCATAACCTGAACTCTAGCAGTGCTGCCGGGCATTAGGACATGTTTCTTCCATTCTTGTCCACAATATGCCTCCACTAAGATGCTAGTGAAAAGTGCATTTAGCTCAGTGGTTAGGTTCTCTTCCTGTCTAAACTTTCTGCTCTATTTCCCTAACCCTTTATTTCCTTCACCTTTTTTCCATCGGTGAACTGAAGGGGCTCATGCTAGCCCCTAGTTATTAGACATTGGTGGGGGCAGAGCAGGGTGAATATGGGTGGCAGCACAGCAAAAGGCATTCCCCTCTCTCACATTCTGGGGACCTCCTCCAATACATAGAGGAGGAGTTAGTCTCTTGAAGAAATTAGGAGGTGCACAGGAATAGAGCTGTCCCTGAAAAATGTGCATGTCTTCCCTGGAGAGCCTTAGAAAACAAACTGAGAGGCTCTTGGGAGCCCATAAGTTTTTGGAGGCTCATGATTTGCTCACCGATACCTACCTTTCAGGGAACCAACCAACCAACCAACCAACCAACCAACCCCTCCCCCACAAGCCTTAAAATATTTGTTTGTCACTGATAAGCGTTAATTGAACCACCAGCCATGCAATAAACCTAAATAGGGTCCTAGGTCCTATTTTATTTTAACTGTTTTTCTTCTAAATTGATTAGATTTCAAGTCTTTTTAAGTTTTAAGTAAAAAGAAAAGGAGTACTTGTGGCACCTTAGAGACTAACCAATTTATTTGAGCATAAGCTTTTGTGAGCTACAGCTCACTTCATCGGATGCATATGAGCTTATGCTCAAATAAATTGGTTAGTCTCTAAGGTGCCACAAGTACGCCTTTTCTTTTTGCGAATACAGACTAACACGGCTGCTACTCTGAAACCTGTCATAAGTTTTAAGTGTATCCTAAAGAATCATCTTGATCAAATTCTCCATATAGAATCATAGACATGTAGGGCTGGGAGGGACTCAAGAAGTCATCAAGTCCAGTCCCTGTGCTGAGGCAGGACCAAGTAAACCTAGACCATCCCTGACAGGCGTTTGTCCAACCTGTTCTTGAATCCCCATCAGTGAAGGTTTTTCACAACCTCCACAGCCTAACAACTCTTATAGTTAGCAAGTTTTTTCTAATATCTAACCTAATTCTCCTTGCTTCTGATTAGTACTTGTCCTTCCTCCAGTAGACATGGAGAATTATTGATTACAGTCCTCTTTATAGAACCCCTTATCATATTTGAAAACTATTATCAGGTCCCCCCTCAAACTTCTGTTCGCAAGACTAAACATGTCCAGTTTTTTAACCTTTCCTCAGAGGGCAGGCTTTCTAAATCTTTTATCATTTTTTTCTCTCTCCTCTGGACTCTCTCTGGTTTGTCCACATCTTTCTTAAAATGTGATGCCCAGAACTGGACACTTTACTCTACCTGAGGCCTCACCAGTGCTGAGTAGAGTTATCTGCCATGTTTTACATATGACATTCCTGTTACTACATCACCAGAATATTAGCCTCTTTCACAACTGCGTCACAGTGTCGACTCATTCAGTTTGTGATCCGTTAGAATCCCAGATCCCTTTGCAGCAGTATTTCCACCTAACCAGTTATTCCCCATTTTGTAGTTGTGCATTTGATTGTTTTCCACTTGTCTTTATTGAAATTCATCTTGCTAAGTTCAGACCAATTCTCCAATTTGTCAAGGTCATTTTGAATCCTAGCCCTGTCCTCCAAAGTGTGTACAACCTCTACCAGCTTGGTTTCATCTGCACATTTTATAAGCATATTCTCCATTCAGTTATCCAAGACAGTTAATAATATGATTCATAGAATCATAGAATATCAGGGTTGGAAGGGACCTCAGGAGGTCATCTAGTCCAACCCCCTGCTCAAAGTAGGACCAATCCCCAACTAAATCATCCCAGCCAGGGCTTTGTCAAGCCTGACCTTAAAAATATCTAAGGAAGGAGATTCCACCACTTCCCTAGGTAATGCATTCCAGTGAAAAAGTTTTTCTTAATATCCAACCTAAACCTCCCCCACTGAAACTTGAGACCATTACTCCTTGTTCTGTCATCAGCTACCACTGAGAACAGTCTAGAGCCATCCTCTTTGGAACCCCCTTTCAGGTAGTTGAAAGCAGCTATCAAATCCCCCCTCATTCTTCTCTTCCGCAGACTAAACAATCCCAGTTCCCTCAGCCTCTCCTCATAACTCATGTGTTCCAGTCCCCTAATCATTTTTGTTGCCCTCCGCTGGACTCTTTCCAATTTTTCCACATCCTTCTTGTAGTGTGGGGCCCAAAACTGGACACAGTACTCCAGATGAGGCCTCACCAATGTCAAATAGAGGGGAACGATCACATCCCTCGATCTGCTGGCAATGCCCCTACGTATACATCCCAAAATGCCATTGGCCTTCTTGGCAACAAGGGCACACTGTTGACTCATATCCAGCTTCTTGTCCACTGTAACCCCTAGGTCCTTTTCCGCAGAACTGCTGCCTAGCCATTCGGTCCCTAGTCTGTAGCGGTGCATGGGGTTCTTCCGTCCTAAGTGCAGGACTCTGCACTTGTCTTTGTTGAACCTCATCAGATTTCTTTTGGCCCAATCCTCTAATTTGTCTAGGTCCCTCTGTATCCTATCCCTACACTCCAGCATATCTACCTCTCCTTCCAGTTTAGTGTCATCTGCAAACTTGCTGAGGGTGCAATCCACACCATCCTCCAGGTCATTTTTGAAGATATTGAACAAAACTGGCCCGAGGACCGACCCTCGGGGCACTCCACTTGATACTGGCTGCCAATTAGACATGGAGCCAATGATCATTACCTGTTGAGCCCGACAGTCTAGCCAACTTTCTATCCACCTTATAGTCCATTCACCCAGCCCATACTTCTTTAACTTGCTAGCAAGAATACTGTGGGAGACGATGTCAAAAGCTTTGCTAAAGTCAAGGAACAGCACGTCCACCACTTTCCCCTCATCCACAGAGCCAGTTATCTCGTCATAGAAGGCAATTAGATTAATCAGGCATGACTTGCCCTTGGTGAATCCATGCTGACCGTTCCTGATCACTTTCCTCTCCTCTAAGTGCTTCGGAATTGATTCCTTGAGGACCTGCCCCATGATTTTTCCAGGGACTGAGGTGAGGCTGACTGGCCTGGTAGTACCGACTGAGTAGTACTGATCCCAGAACTGACCCTAGTGTGACCGCACTAGAGAAGTCCTCCCAGTTTGACAACAAATCACTGATAACTATTATTTTTGAGTATGGTATCTCAACCAGTTGTGCACCCACCTTATTGTAATGTAATCTAGAAACCATTTCTCTAAGGCTGATCTATGCACTGTGGTTCAGTAATATTGGATAGGATTGGGTTATACTGTGGGAGAGAGTGGGCATGCCCACTCAAAAAATGCAACTGTTTATTCTGCGTCTTCCAGTGTTCATCTCTTCTGAAGCTAGGAATAAGCTTGCTGGTTGTCAGGCAGCTGTTGCTGTGTGTAGTTCTTGCCATCTGTGTGGCTGTGACATCTGCTACATGAGGAATACTCGTGTGATTGCTAATAGTAGAGGTGATTGTCCTACATAGCCTGAATGTCTCTGTCAGTGCCTGCCTGCCGAGCCCAACCCAAAGTTTGCAGTGCTGGTACTGGAAGGGAGCTTTTTCATGCTCATTCTTTTCTAATTTCTATGTCATGTCCATCACCGTAGTATCTGAGCCTTGAACCTCATTTCTCTTCCAACCCACCACTACCACTCCACCACACAAGGGACATTTGCTCCTTCCATACACCCTGACTTAATCCCCCCCACCCCGACACGCAAGCTGTGGGAGACCCAAACCCTTCAGGAACCAAACGGTTTCCCATCACCAGAAAGGACTGGTTTCCCTCCTAACCAACTAGCCCATGTCCAGAGTCCAGAGGATGGATCTAACTGATACCATCATTGCTGCTATAGGCAACATTGCCTCAAGATGTACTGGGGAGGAGAATGCATGCTGAGCTGAAAAGGTGGGACTATAAGGATTGAGGGATTAATTAATAGGCAACTGATAGTGAGAAGAGTGCGGTACTGATGGATGCTTTTGTAGTTTGAAGAGTATTGGACTGGATTTTTTTTTTATGAGGCAGAGTATTTTGCACAACGAATTTAACCTGTATGACTGACTGACTGCACAATATTTTTGTGAGAGCTCCTTATCATAAGTTTGGCAGCACCTCTCCTTCCCCATTTCTTCTCTTGCCTTCCTCTCCTTTCATTATTAGCATGTCCAATTTAATCTGTCCCTGGTGCTTTTTCTCTCCATTTCCATTCCTTCTGTTCTCCTCCCATTCCCCACTTCTTTCTAACTCTTCCAACCAATGTTCCCTCTAATTTTTGACAGGCCATGTGCCCCAAAAATTTCTTCTGTGCAAATTGTTGTGTGTGCGATGTTTCGCTGTGTGCGCGGGGTTTAGGACCTGTGTGTGCACGCACATGCGCACAGCTTAGAGGGAACAGTGCTTCCAACCCTTCCAGTGCCTTCCTCCTCCTCCTCCTCTTTCTGTCCCCTTTGCTTTTGCTTTGAGCTCCAGCCCTCACTTTTGCTCTCTGTCCTCCTTTTGTCTCTATCCTTTTCCCCCTCCTTTTTTAGCTTGTCATCTTCTCTCCCTTTTATTCCTCGTTCATACTCTACTCCTCTTCCTCCTAGATTTCTCTCTCTCTCTCTCTCTCTCTGTGGTTCTCCTCTTAGCTTATTCCCTATCACCCCCACATTTTATCCTTTCCTTTGATACACGTCCCCATTCTTACTTCCCATTTTATCACCTCTCCCTTAACAATAATTGGTCCCTTGCTATCCATCCCTCATTTGGGAGTGTTACAAATGGTTCTGCCCTACTGCTGGGTTTGAACAGTCTTCATCAACAGAAGAGATTTGAGGAGACTGAAGGAGATTTCAACCCAATCTGGAGGATTTGTGTGATAGTGGTGATTATTTGGGTACACACACATTTCCTAGCAGGCACCGTTTTGGTAAAATTGCTTTGGGGGCGGGGAAAACTACTGCACAACATTGTCTATTATTTACATGATATTAAAATTTTAAAACATTTTTTAAAAGTTACAATTAGATAACACAGGCAAAGCCCTTTTTGACGTTGCTGGTCCAGTATTCTTTATTTGGCACTTGAAAATATGTTGAAGTATAATAACTTGTTTTTCCTCTCAAAATTACTGATGAAAACCATTGTCATTCACAAGCAGGTGGCGTTCTGGAAGAAGTGTGAAATTGCTCTTTTTAAAAGCAGAGTTGTGATTTAAAATAAGGATTCAGATGTTTTATTAGCCATACAGCGCAAAGCCATTTTAGTCAGCAAAAGAGCACTTTACTATGGACTGAGAAATAATGCAAGACAAAAGCACTTATTCAGTGTATAACATATATCTATGAAAAAGTACTTAACTCGCTATATCGTCAGTCTGGATTCAACTGAAATACAGTTTAGCCCTTTTAGCAAGGCAGCTGAAGTGTATCAATAGGAAATGTCAACAGAACTTCTTTCTAAATATATCCTGTTAGGATTTAGTTCTTAATTGTTAACTTGTGGATATATGGGCCTGACCCTTAAAATCTTTACATACATTAGCACTAGTACTTAGCCATGTGTGAGTAGGTGAAATGTACAGCGGAAATGTCACAAGGTCTACAGTTCACTTAAGATGCTGTTCTAGCAGTGTATGACATGAGGGTACAGGAGTCTGCCAATGCATTGTACATTGCAGCATTGGGGCCAAAGACCCAGATCCTCAAAGATAGTTAGGAGCCTAGCTCTCATTAATCTCAATGGGAATTAGGCATCTAAACACCTTTTGAGGAGCTGGGCCTAAATTCTCAAAATAGGTCTGAAGTGGGATTTAAGCCTTGGGCTGGCCTTCTGCCCAATCTGAAATTAATTTTATTTGTAATGAGTAAAGTGGACTCATGCAAGTGAATGTGTACAGGATTGCCTCCAAAATATGGTGTATAAATTGGCCTTACTGATTCTTTTGGCATCCTCTGCTTTCTGGATTCTTATAAGAAGTAAATCAACTTCAAATATGCTTCACAATCCAAAGAAACAGGTAATATCAACTATAAAAAGCAGATTCCTATAGTACAGTGGCATGGCTAGATATATTAGTAGTGAGAGGTAATATGATGATTGTTTTACTTATTCTGTATTGTAATAAAATTGGAAAAAAATCAGTCTGAAGGTCCTGATACAAAGCACATTGAATTCAATGGGACTATTCAGTGAAGAAGGCTGATAAGGACAGATTTGTAACTATTATGACATGTTTAAATTAATAGTAGAGTTTACTAGGAGATTGGATTTAACAAACACTGAGGTTCAACGATATGTACTTCCTCCCTGAAAATAAGGTAATTTACTTTAACAGATTTATTTTCACATTTGACTCTTAATCCAATAACATAGAGCTTGGCTTCTGCATCAGAATCAGTTTCTCTAGATTGTGTGCATGTGGGTGTGTGTGGGTGTGTGTTAGGTTCCTGTAGAGCCAAATCTCACTCCCCTTTCTAATGCTAGCAGTCCCATGGATTTCAAGGGGTCTACTTTGGCGAGTAAGGCAGTATAATTTGCCATTTATGTATTGATAAAATTTCATTAGTCTTACATTATTCATAAAACTTTTGTGGGGGTAGGAAAATCCAACAAGCCCTCATTCCCAACACTTTATTCAGCATATTGGTGGAACGTATGTGACAATACAAGAAGATTCTTAAAGTGTGAAATTAAATTCTTAAAAAAGATGAAACCTCTAAAATAGCTAAAACATTACCCCAAAAACAAACAGTGCAATTGATCCTACTTAATTACATGCTTAATAAGTTTATACCATTGTAGAGCACTCTGACTATGTATTAATCCATTTCATATTCGCAGACTTAAACCTTGTTATTTGCTTTGCATCTCATCATTACCATGAACATAAAATTAGTATTCTTAGAATTTTTATAGTATTATTTCCATATAAAATGAGGAAAGAACTAATATATGAATGCTAAGCAGCTCATTAATGTGGTTTGTAATACATCTATTCACGATAAAAGCAGCTGAGAAGTGCAGATATAAAATAGTACTTCAGTGCTAGAGTATATCTAAGATTAGAAGAATCATGCTTTGGATAATAAATACTTTGGGGAAAACAATCTTAAATACAAATAAAATCAAAGCAAGTGCTTTGTATGCTTAATTAAATACACTAACAGACAGCATCCATTTCAGCTAAATAATTACTATATTATTGGCATTGACCACCTGTAATTTTTCATGATAAAAACTATCATGGAAATTAATGGGGTGGTTTCATCTTAAGAGACAAAAAAATTACATCTAAATGGTATTAAGGACTTGTTCCTTTTTTTCTGGCATTAGAATAAAAATTCAGTTAGTGACTGAATCCCTGAGCATAGAATTTGATATGGAAGTAGAAAGCTGTGTGTTGGGCCAAGACCCCCAATCCTTCAATGAGCTCTGCACAGGCTGGCCACTGTGCCTGTACAGAACCCTAGTGAGGTCAGTGTGACTCGGTGTGGGTGCAAGATTCTACCTACATAGAGAACATTGCTGGACTGAGGCCCATATTTGGGAAGATACCTTGCTAACTGAAATTCAGTTCTTTGGGTTCAATTCATCCTAACTTTGATTTATATTTTGATATAGTTTTGGTTTCTTTTTTCTTTAACTAATCCATGTGTTTCTTCTTCTGTTATTACTGTACTAAAATAGAGTAGCTGGACTATCGTTTAAACTACGATTAAGTTACGTGAGTTTCAGATTCAATCTTCTGAACCTATTCGTCTAAAAAATATGAAGACTCTCATTTCACTAGTTTTCTCTTATAGTTATAGGAGAGTCAGATCTGGCTCTTGAGCTTTGCTTAGTTACTACATTGAAGGGGAGACACGTAGATAAAAAGACAGATCAGTTCTATAGGTAATTACACTTTGATGTCAATAAATGTAATTTTGATCTTTCAAATATATGCATTGATGCTTTGCATGCACAGGACTGATTCTGGATTTTGATGATTTATTTAATATTTTCTTATGTAAAAAAAATACGTGTTCCATTCACAGTGAAACACAGCACCACACGCAATCTACAGGGCTTGGTACTACCGCCTTTCACTGATAAAAGAATTTCAGATAGGCAAAATGCTGACCTGGAGCGTGTGGGCTGAAATCCTGGTTCTGGTAAAGTCGTTGGCAGGATTTCACCCTCAGCTTTTGCAGGGAGACTTGAAGAGAAATGTTAGTAGTGTACAACACCATGAATCAACTTCCACACGCACAAGGAGAAATATGCACCTCTGCAGTGGATCAGTGCAAGGCTATTGCACAACATTTTTTGTCTTATGCTGATGGTCTAAGTGGGACTTAATTGGTGAATAGACATTGTGCTGGCCCGCTGCAGAGGGGTGAATTACATCCCTGGTGAAAGGAACACCCGTGAGTTGTTGGGTCTGGGGCTGAAGATATTACCCGGTCAGCAACCAGTGGCCCCACATCATTTTCCAAAGTAAAAATACAGATGATCAAGAACATTAGGCAAAGGTATCTAACCTCTTTCTGTCAACGTTCAGAAAGAATAATATTTTTTTTATCTGTCTCCATAGATAGCAGGAAAAGGATTACTAGTAGAAAATTACTATAGAACTGGCAATATTTGCATAAAATATATCTTACATGGCCTGGAGTTAAACACATTTCTTTAAAAAAAAAACAAATATTTCGGAGTATCCCCTTTTCAATTCTGAACAGCAGAGAGCATAGGAATGCAAAACTATAAACTTTTATGTCTGCAACCATAACAAGATTTATTTTGAATGAGTTCAGTTAAAAAAAAAAAAAGCCAAGTGATTTCTGTGGGCAGGTGATAGATTAAAATGATGCATGTAGTGTTCCTTGACCTTTGAGACTTGGCCTCTTTATTTTTGGGTTGATGCTGTCAGGCACAATACCCAGAAAGCTGAGAGCACACGAGAGTTCAGACAGCTCATATCTGTATTGCAGACACAAGTTAGTAAAATCAGTAATACATAAAAGAAAGCAGCAAAAAATGGAGCAGTCTATTTAATAACTTAAATGAGGGCTCTGGAAGAAGAATAGCTAAAGAACATTTCCTGGCCTCAGGAAGGACGCTGCAGAGGAAAGGGTGATCTGATCTGATCTGATCCTAAGTCCAACAGTAACACACAAAAGTTTGACACAAGCCACACAGCCTCTACGCTTCAAGCTTTTCCCAAGTCACCAAATTTCTGCCAGATATTGACATATACAACCCCTAGAGCTGTGATCTACCTACACAAACTAACCTGCCAGATTTCTGCTTGGGGAGAGCTTACCAACAGTTCAGCTGCTGGAGTCATGGCCATGTCACTGCACACTCTCCTTGACAGTGAGGCTAGAAAATAGACACAGGCTTTGGCTCCAGACCTCATGTCCAAAGTTCAGATCCACATCTTGCACATAACCTGTCTTCTTACATCAAATTTTTGCTCTGTACTCTCTAATGAACATAGGACCAAACTTGCAAGGGGCTGTGCACTTCCTGTGAGGTGGAAGCATCTGAACCTCCCTCTGAATTCAGTGGGAGATGAGAACAGCTAGTATGCGGCAGGAGAGGGTGTGTCAAAGCTAGAGAGCCTCTAGTTAACTTGTGTCTTTTGTGACAGTATTTCAATTAGCTCAAAGCATAGCAAGTTTTATATAATCTTTTCTGTGGCTTTTTCCTTGGTTGGAGACACTACGTCTCACATTCACTTACCATAGGGACTTTTTACACTACACTGGTTTACATTTACACCCACTTTAAGGCCTCTTTCTGCTGGCAGAGGAGTGTTAAAGGCCAGTGGTATAAATGAGATTCAGGCCTTTTTTTAAATCCTGCTCTGCTTCCTGGATGCTCCTTTTAAATTAAATATTCTTTGTAAAGATGAAGACTATGGCACAAAAGCCTCATACCGTATTCTGTAATGACCCTGCATTTGTAAACTGCGTATAGTGCCCAATTTTCAAACATGGGCCCCTTTAAATGACAGCCATATGATAGATGTGGACATTCTAATAAGGATGTTTGATGCCTGAGCCCTTATATGAAGCTGGAATTATATTTATCAGATCCTTACATGCCTACTGGAATAGGTGTATGATAAACTCTAATTAAGGGAGGAAGGTCTTGGCATGAAACAGATCATACCTAATCACCACATTACACATTGAGCAATTGTATTACAATATATGTCCATTTTACTATCATTTGCTATAATTCACTATAGCAGAATGTTTTCAGCTGGATGAAACTTGCACTAGAAAATCTGCAACCAACAACAATATTTAGACAGTGTCTCATGCCTGTCCCTAATAAACTGCTACCAAGTTGGTGTAAGTCTCTGAGCCTGCTTGTGTGTGCTTGTGTTGGACTCATTAAAATGTCTCGTCAGACTAGAAGACACCAACCATATTACGTACTGAGCAAAGGAAGGAAAAACACAAATGCAGCATGTCAGGGAAATACCCTAACATCCATCTAATTCACTATAAGATCACCTGTGCAGTGAAGGGAAAAAACAAAACAAAACAGTGGAGGGGTATTAAACTGTGAGTCAGCACCTGCCCAGCTAAAGACAACAGGAATCCTTCATTGACTTCAGATTCAGGTCCTGCAGCTGCATTTGCCATCATTCTTTTGAAAGGAATAGAACTTTTATTTTTGAAATGATCATAACTAAATGTAAAAACAAACACAAAGTAGAAAACTAAGGTAACTAAGATTCTTTAGAGTCAAATTGTGTACTATTCATAGGTGCTTAGCACAATAGCAACCTTAAAACCAATGGAAGTGGTCAGCAGGGGCTTTTGCTGGTAGTATAAAGCCAGGATACAGCAGGATGACCTGCTTCATGCCACCCACTATACAAAGTATGTACATGGATGGAAGAGTAACCTGTGTCCCAGCAAGCCCTAGCTACTATAATAGCCCTTTTGCAGTGCAAGACAGCCTCCATAAGTGATAGCAGCCCTGAGAATTCCCAGGGACTAGGGTAGAACAAAGGTAGCCTAACACCACTTTTGTACTCCCTCTTTAAGAGGGTCTCTGGCCCCAGATTCTGTATTGTTATGTGACTATAGCATAATGATCAACAATAGCGAGCTCTAGTTCTTCTCCTTTGCAGAACAATATACAGCATCTGAAGTAATTATAATTGTTAGTAGATTTCCATGTGAAGGATGTGGAGTATAGAAGAAATTCAGAGAAAAGCTAAAAGGTTTGGAGGACACGGTGTGAGAGGACAGAGTATGGAATTTAGGTGGGTGCAGTGAAAGCTTGGGTCCAGCATATAAACAATTAGATATAAAGAAGAGGGACATAAAGGGATGCTTTAAGGAGAAAGGATAGATTTTTCCCCATTAGCTGGCAATGGTAAGACTAGGAAGAATAGATTCAAATTAAAACAAAATGATTACTGCTGAATTTTCATTAACAGTAAACTCAACTAGAGAATACAATTAATTTGTCCAGAGAAAGGTGGTATAATCACAATAACTTAAACGTCAAGTTATTGTTTGGTAAGCTACTGGAGAAGGTATAGCTATATTAAAGGGATCCTGCCGGAAGAAGGGGTGAACCAGATAACCTACTGTGGGTCCCTTCAAGCCCTAATAATCTTAGGATACTATAAATATCACTATATCTAGACTGGGTTGTGAGACAGAAAGCCAAAAAGCTATGTATTTTTAACCACCCTTGGTGAGGTGATAATTAGACAATATACCACACAGAGTGTGTCCTATTATCATTACATTACTCAGAGGAAAGTTTCCACAGTGAACGCTGTGTGAATGAGTTACAAGAGAAACTACGATGGGAAGAGATACAAAAACTGCTTCAGAAAACTCTGTTAAAATTCATTCATCAAGAAATCCTCCTATTAGATCAAGAGAGAAAAATCAGAGTGCAAGACCTTTGCTGTCTTAAGGGAATTAGAGAAGTTGAACCATTATTGCCCATGAGAGACTCTGAATCCTGTTGTGAATCAACTGAGGAAAAACTTCAGGCCCCATCTTTTAGGATATTTAAAAACACAATTTTACTGTCATTTATTCTGCAGGTCAATTAATCAATTCTGTGAATATTTTCAGTATTTAGGGACTTTAAGCAACGCATGATTCGATTGCCATGCACGAGACCTAAAACTATGAATATGAGGTTTTAGCTGAAAAAAAATTAAACATATTCAGTGAACTGTTTTCTAGATCAGATTTTCCAAGTAACCATTTTTTTCCTTTTCCTAATGAGTTAAAATGTGCAAATACATATTATAGTGGACTAGCCTATAAAGATGTATAAAATTAATTTTAAAAAAGCAAATGGAATCAATAGCTTCCATATTTTCACTTTTAGAATGTTAATATATCCAAAATATTAACATTTTGTGAATAAAATATTTCATGTGATGAAACCATGATGTGTGTTTGAATTCAGACAATAGTAAGTATTTACAGTCAAATTCAACCTTTTGAAGAGAGTTATATGCCAGAGAGACAGATATAAACTCCGTGATAGCATGCAAATTTTGCCCTTATAACCCATTCTACACAAGTACCTGCCTCACATATATTTGTTTAGTGTAACCTTGAATCCTGTTACACAGAGTATGGCTTGTTTCTCTACATTTCAAATCTCCGTCCATCCCAAAGCATTTTAGTTTTGTTGGATGATGGCTTTCCAACAAGTGCCAAGTTTCTGTCATACAGTTATGATAATTAAACTACTGATCCCATTGGGAATTCAGTCATCTCACTATTTAGTGAGCTTCACTCAGTAAGATTCCAGTCAACACATTTCTTGTTTTCAAGTAATCATTTCTACACTTCAAGATTCATTCGACAGTTCTTGGGGCATATAATCATTCCGATTGTCAGTTAAGAACCTCTGCATTAATGAGATGGTTAGAGAGCAGTGGCAGCCTACAATATATAAAGAAGTAAATTAATCCGCCTATTAATTCAGCTAATTCTCATCTGTTTCGTACAATCGAAAGGTGCCTCATGAGTAGAGTTGACAGACTGGATATTTTTTGAATGTTACAAAATTACTTTTTCTTTCATGATCTGTGAAACACATGGGGCATGAGGACATTTAGTGGTAATGGTTATTACATCTATTTATCGATTATAAATCACCTGACAGGGACAGTGTTAAGATTTCCCAAGCTTTTTAGTAAGCCACTTAACCTTAGATGACGTGTTTCTTTTGTAGATATTAAAATGAAGATTCTCTTCATGTTCTTTTATATTGGTCACTACAATATGGAATTAATAAAAGAAAAGACTGCAACATTATGGATGACTTGTGCATAAACAGATTATTAAATGCATATTATCACTATTAAAGGTGTACATTGTTTTTATCATACTGAATTCAGATAGATCTGTTTATAAAATAAACAACATTTGATGCATGTAATTTTTGGGGGTGGTCTGAAATTTTGTTGGTGTGAACATATTGAATTGCTTTACTGGTGCACTCACAAATTTGTCTTAATTTCCTCCTCGTTATGACAACACAGGATTTTTTCCTTGGTATGATAGACTGCTACAGTAGTTCGCTAATATGTTTGTTTGTCAAACATTCAGGATCTATAAAAGCATGTATTTCAGAAAGAAGACAGAAAGGTCATAGTTATTTGTAACATATTTGTTCAGAAATCAGAACAACAACATTGAACTACATCCAAATTGATGTATTAAAGCATACAAAGTACCCCTTTCACTGTAACATCTAGTTCTGCCATTCCTAACACAAGTTGAATATGACTTTAATTATGTTACACATTTCAGGCCCAACTATTTTTCTCTCTGTAATAATGTTGTGTTCAGCCATCTTAAAAAAAATCACTAGTGAATATGATACCCTAATCAGAATCCCTTATAGTCCTGAAATCCCAGTAGGAAAGTTGCATAGCAGATAGTTATAAGTCTCAGGTTTGCCCTGTCACATTTAGTAAGCTTGAGACAAATTGAATTTGCTGTACTAGTAACTAGAAGTCCTCCCTCCTTTTCTTTGCAAAAACAAATGAAGCATAGATCCCTTCCATTTTTGCAAGATACAATAGGTTGATAGTAGCTTAAAATGCCCTTAAATTCTCAGTAGTTGCTAAAGAAAAATAAAAACATTTTGCTTTTGTTGTCTTTACTAAACATTTGTATTGCCTAAACATGTTATGAAAAGGATATTGATTTAATTTATTCTTCAGTATGATTTCCTTAACAAGTGCTGTCAGCAAATGTCTCTTCTTATTAGGTCATTTCAAACAGTTTGTGTTATATCCTAAGCAATTGATTTAAATTTAATGGGATAGTTATTGTATATTAAATATTAATTTATGATAAAGGACTTATTTACTAAAATTTGATATTTGTTCAATACATTAATTGTGTTTCATAGCAATTTAACCTTAAAGGTTACTGGTAAATGTAAAGGTAAATTGATTGGTACAGAATTTATTTCACAAAAACACTTACCATAATATAGGTGCAATGATGCATCACCTGAAGTTTCACTGTTTTGTTAATCAAATATTAATTTTAAAGTATCTATGAAAATTCAACTGCTGGTTATAATAGCTATGACTTACACAATGTTGATTCATACAAGTAATATAGCTCTTAAAGGATGTGGGGTAAGCAGAGGCTACTTGCATCTTGCTGAAGAGAGGCCTGTTCCAAGTCTATTGAAAACAATGAAACTCTACTCCTCCATCTGTCATGTTTATACCCAACTCTTTTGGGCATACCTGCAACAAATCTCAGGTAACAGAGCTTCTGCTTCAGTCATCATTGAACCAACCATAAATTATTGGCATACAAGAGACTTTCCCTTCCCGTCTGATAGCGAATAAAAATGAAAGCAAAACTCTCTGTGGAGGACCTTGATTGGATAGTGTCCCACCCACCATTTCCCTTTCCAACAGGAGTGTTACAAGAGGAAGGGATCCTGGCAAACCAGGTATTCTTCTGTCCACCTTCTTTCCCAACCAGATACTGAACTATTATGGAAAAAAACTGTGGGCACTCTGATCATAGAATCATATGACTGGAAGGGAGGTCGAGAGGTCATCTAGTCCAGTCCCCTGCACTCAAGACAGGACTCAGTATTATCTAGACCGTCCCTGAAAAGGTGTTTGTCTAACTTCCTCTTAAAAACCTCCAATGATGGAGATTCCACAACCTATCCAAGGCAATTTATTCCAGTGCTTAACTACCCTGACAGGTTTCAGAGCAGCAGCCATGTTAGTCTGTATCCGCAAAAAGAAATGGAGGACTTGTGGCACCTTAAAGACTAACAAATTTATTTGAGCATAAGCTTTCGTGAGCTACAGCTCACTTCATTGGATGCATCACAAAAGCTTATGCTCAGATAAATTTGTTAGTCTCTAAGGTGCTACAAGTACTCCTTTTCTTTTTACCCTGACAGGAAGTTTTTCCTAATATCCAGATTAAGCTGCCCTTGCTGCAATGTAAGCCCATTGCTTCTTGTCCTATCCTCAGAGGTTAAGGAGAACAATTTTTCACCCTATGCCTTGTAACATGTTAATGCTGTCATTGTTGAAAATTGTTATCATGTCCCTTCTCAGTCTTCTCTTCTTCAGATTAAACAAACTCATTTTTTTCTATTTTCCCTTATAGGTCATATTTTCTAGGCTTTTAATCATTGTTGTTGTTTTATCTCTGACTCGGCAAAACTGGGTGACTAGGCAACAAAATGGCAGATGAAATTTAAAGTTGATAAATGCAAAGTAGTGCACTTCGGAAAACATAATCCTAACTACACATTACAATGATGGGGTCTAAATTAGCTGTTATCACTCAAGAAAGAGATCTTGGAGTCATTGTGGATAGTTCTCTGAAATCATCCACTCAGTGTGCAGCGGCAGTCAAGAAAGCAAACAGAATGTTGGGAATCATCAAGAAAGCAATAGATAATAAGACAGAAAATATCATATTGCCTCTATATAAATCCATGGTACGCCCATACCGAGAATACTGCATGCACATGTGGTCATCCCATCTCAAAAAAGATATATTGGAATTGGAAAAGGTTCAGAAATGGGCAACAAAAATGATTAGGGGTATGGAATGGTTTCTGTATGAGGAGAGATTAATAAGACTGGGACTTTTCAGCTTGGAAAAGAGGCGACTAAGGGGGGATATGATAGAGGTCTATAAAATCATGAATGGTATAGAGAAAGTAAATAAGGAAGTGTTATTTACTCCTTCTCATAATACAAGAACAAGGGGCCACCAAATGAAATTAATAGGTAACAGGTTTAAAACAAACACAAGAAAGTATTTTTTCATGCAACGCACTGTCAACCTCTGGAACTACTTGCCAGAGGGTATTGTGAAGGCCAATACTATAACAGGGTTAAAAAGGGAGCTAGATGGATTCTTGGAAGATAGATTCTTGGAAGCTATTAGCCAGGATGGGCAGGAATGGTGTTCCTAGCCTCTGTTTGCCAGAAGCTAGGATTCGGTGACAGGGCATGGATCACTTGATGACAACCTGTCTGTTCATTCCCTTTGGGGCACTTGCCATTGGCCACTGTCAGAGGACAGGATATTGGGCTTGATGGACCTTTGTTCTGACCCAGTATGGCCGTTCTTATGACTTTCTCCAATTTGTCCACATCTTTCTTGAAATGTGGTGCGGAACTGGACACAATACTCATTTCCCATTTTGTATGCGTGTAACTGATTGTTCCTTCCTAAGTGGAATAATTTGCATTTGTCCTTTGTGACAAAATGGCTGATGTTGGTATGGTGGGTACCACACTTTTCCTGGTGGGGGGCTAATATGCCAGTCCTTGACACTGGGGGGGAGGGAGTCTCCCTGCCCTGCTGGGGCAGGCTCTCCCTTCCTTTGGTCGTCTGGTCTTCCATGTCTCAGCAACACACCTCCAAACTTCAGTCCTTTCTCCTTCCTCACAAGATATACTAGATCTACCACTTCCCCCAAATCCACAAGGCTTATTACCTTGTCAAAGAAAGCTATTAGGTTTGTTTGACACCATTTATGCTTGAGAAATCCATGCTGACTTATTTATCATCTTCATTATTGTGTAGGTGTTTGCAAATTGATTGCTTAATTATTTGCTCCATTATCTTTCCAAATACTGAAGTTAAGCTAACTGTTCAGTAATTCTCTGGCTTGTCCTTATTTCCCTTTTTATGCACTGGCACTATATTTGCCTTTTTCTTTTCCTCTCAAATCTCTCTTGTCTTCAATGACTTTTCAAAGATAATGGCTAATGTTTCAGTTATCCTCTCTGTCAGCTCCTTGAGTATTCTCAGATATATTTCATCAGGCCCTGATGACTTGAAGATATCTAACTTGCCTGAGTAATTTTTAACTTGTTCTCTCTGTATTTTAGCCTCTCATCCTACCTCATCTTCACTAGCATTCACTATATCAGATATCAGTTCTCAGGGGTCAGATGACAGAACAAGGAGTAATGGTTTCAAGTTGCAGTGGGATTTAGGGGTTTAGGTTGGATATTAGGAAAAACTTTTTTCCACTAAGAGGGTGGTGAAACACTGGAATGTGTTACCTAGGGAGGTGGTGGAATCTCCTTCCTTAGAGGTTTTTAGGGTCAGGCTTGACAAAGCCCTGGCTGGGATGATTTAGTTGGGGATTGATCCTGCTTTGAGCAGGGGGTTGGACTAGATGACCTCCTGAGGTCCCTTCCAACACTGATATTCTATGATTCTATGATATCCAATTGCTACTAACCTTTGTAGTGAAAACTAAAACAAAAAAGTCAGTTAGCACTTCTGCATGTCCACATTTTCTGTTATTGTTTTTTCTCCCTCATTGAGTAATGGAACTACCCTGTCCTTTGTTTTCCTCTTGTTTCTACTATATATGTAGAGTCATAGATTGCCATGATACACCCAGCTTAAAATAGCCAATTGTTTTGTTTCTAATGTGCACAATACGTGACAGAAAGGAGATAAAGTTTAAAGGTATTCAGTGTGGCCTCTTCTGAGGAAAATAGATTGTTTAGAATCCAAGCAGAAATCAGGTAAATGGGATAAACATACTGAATCTCAGGTCAGACTTTGCAAAATGTATAAGAGTGTCAGTCCTGAAGTAATAAAGCCCTCCCTAGGTTCTCCTGATTGGCTAACTTCCTTAGGAATTAAGAAACCAGGTGACTCACAAATCTGTGGCCCCCCCTCTAAGTCTATTGGGAAACAATCAAAAGGCCAGTTCTTGGCTCTGGAGATAACTTTCCTTTTCAGTACACCTGTTGCATCTCCAGGAAGGACAATCCCTCCATTACAATGTGGTGACAGAACTAGCTGTTATTGACTTACATTCTGAAATATCTGGGAGAATGATTAAACTTCTTTTATAAATGGTGCAAGGAGTGGATATGCTCCCTAATGATTGTGAAGTGCATTTCTTAGGCCTGGGGGTTGCCATCCAGTTCTAAACCTCAAATCCATAAAATAGTTCATAAAATCCTTCCTTCCACAAGGACAGTCTGAAAGACTTAACAATGCAAGTTAACAAAAGATGTCATTAATAAAATAGACCAAAGTGAAATCCTTTTTGCCATCCCATGCATCCAAAGAACAAAATTTCTAACATTCTCCTGGTAAAAATTTTGTACTAATGGAAAGTTATAGTTTTTGGCCCTTGCATTGTTTTAAGGGCATTTATTCTGAATGTAATTAATTCACTAGTTTAATCTCTGGAAGGGAAACTGATTACTTAGTTAGAAAACATCTTGACTGCAGCAGAGTCAGTAGCATATATCAGCCACTGTATATCTTGTAAAGGCCTTGGAGATTCGGTAAATTCATTATAGAGAAAAAATGTAACCTATTACTTCAGCATACTGGGATTTATGTACTTTGTAAAATGTATCAAATCTTTTTTTCCCTTTCAGTTAAATAGATTCTCACTCTTTATTGCAGTTACATAAGGCATAAAAATTGAAATTCCAAAAAAAAAGGTAAGAGATTTTTTTTAAATTATAAAGGATTATGACTAGGTCTGGCAAATTGGTTCCAATATAATAAGCACTGACCTGAAACTTCACTTCAAACTAACACTTTACTGAACTTTCAAAAAGTTTAGTCAACTTCCTTTCCCCCCACTTTTCACTTCTGTGCTTCTGCATTACCTGATTCTAACCTGAATTGAAGTGTCAGGTTATGTCACAACTGAAACTATTCTCATTTTGTTTCCAAGCCGGTGGGGCAGAACTTGACGAAGTTCAGATAATCATTTCAAAGGCAGGTGCGTCTGGTGAACTGAGCCCAGGAGTCAAACCTACTTCCCCAAACCTAAAAGTGAGTGCATGCACTCAAAACCCTGTGTCTATAATAGTGCCCCAATGGAGCCCCATATTTGACTTCAGAATCAGGACCCTATAAAAGTAAGTACCCAGCTGTACTGCTGCTGTTCTGGCCCTTGATTGCAAATTTGATGGGGCAGAACCAAGCTCAAGGCCTTTCCTGAAGGTAACAAATGCTCCCTAGCCTCCTTGATCAGTCGTTGACCATCGCAATTTTAATATCACTGCTTGCCCCTCCAGGTGTACATCACACAGTTGCAAGACCTCCCCCCCGGCATAACCCAGGCATTAGCTCGCTGATTCCGAAAGCATCAAAATTGCCTTAAGAATGCTGCTCTGAGCCAGGCCACTTAGATCCTTGAGAATGTTAACTGTGATGTGCCCACAAGACTGCTGCAATGGAGACATTGGAATACAACCACCCTGCCAGAAACCTTTGAGTGAAGATTGCTGTCTGGATATAGATAACCATTTAGCCCACTGACAATCCAGGAGGTGATTCCGAGATTGCTGAGGATGTGAGTTGACAGGTTGCCCGCGACCCCACCGGCTGCTTTGTAATGGGTGATTCGGTGAATAGCCTTCCCACGTCTTTAATTGCATGGATTTGTTAAAACTTGTCCCATAGCTCTGCCACGGGAAAGGAGGTAGTGGATCTCCATGCCACATTGCTAACTAGCCTACCTCAGGCTCCAGGTAGCTAATGGCATCCACTCAAATTCTTGGTTAGCTCCTGGTGCCAGCTTCCAAAATCTGGTATGTAAAAGTGAGGCAAGGCATCTCCTATGCCAGTATAAAACCAGGAAAGGTAATAAAATAATGGATATTATCCTGGAGCCTATTTGAAGGTCAAGCCCCAGAAGAAAAACCTGCAAGTTATGTACAGTACATTGTGTGAAGGGCCCTGCTACCCTGCCCTCAATTCATTCCTGTGGAATCCTTTAAAAAAAAAAACAACAACACATAGCTCAACCATGCCCCTGACTTCTAATGTGTTTTGTTTGACATCATATTACATACCCCATCCATGCCCATGACTTGTAATGTTTTTATCTGACAGTGTATTATTTATAGTCCCCATAAACAGAATCCTAAATCCACAGTAATCTGCCCCATCTGCTTTATTAAGGTACTGTACTTCCAAAAGGAGCAACCTTAACATCTCCAGCTGAACTGGAAATGGTGCCCTTGCCAACCTGTGGGTGGAACTTGATTTAACCCCTATGCTGGTTCCCCCGGGACCCTTTCCTAACCGCTGTGGCATGAACATGCTGCATGCGCCCCAAAATGTAATCCGCAAACATACCTGCCATCACGGATGCCTACACCTTTGCGAAGCCTGCACTCAATGCTACATGCATCTGTTGCTGCACTGACACCCCCTGTTTTCAACGTTGCTCTCAAGTCTTGTAATCAGTTGGGATGAATAGCGATGCTCCCGGTGATCCTGTGTACTCCAGAAACCCCAAATACTGTGAAGACAACTGTTCTGCTTCCATGTGGAGCCATGTGGCTGAGATGTGCTGAAGTGCTGCGTTCCCTCCTGCTTCAGCCTCCTCTATGTAAAAGGGAGGCTTCAAGTGCAGCGCTGCCCCTTTTAAACCCTGCATTCCCAGGGGATGAGTGAGCAACTAAGCTCACCCTTTTGCAGCAGTTTTCATCCTCCCCACCACTATGAAGCAGTGTTCCCTGCATTCAGCCTCCCAGCCAGATATCCTACACACACACTTAAAGGTGCAGGGAGGTCATTCACCATTTTGCAGTCAAACTTCACTGGTGTAAATGCAGACCTAGAATATCTGTCTCTCGCTCAGAGAACTCACTCCTAAAATACATTTTATTTTATTTTGTTTTATTCATATTGTAGCCCACCTAAATTGCCTACATTTTTGTCTACTATATTGCTCAGTCTTTACACAATGCACCCTATTAGTACATCAGTCATTCAGAGTCAAATTCCCCAGAGGTATCATACACCTTCCTGCACATCCTACACTTTTTATACATAGCACATAGATGTCAGTATTCAAAGATCCAAAAATCTCAAGAGTCATCATCAGAACTGACAGAGCAAAGCCTGGCTATGCTTTGCTTCTGGAAGGTGTAAGTCCTGAAGCCCCGACTCTTACAATATTCCCACTGACTTCAGTAGGAATTTTGCCTGAGTAAATATTGCAGAATCAAGAGTAGAAGAGAAATTCTCCTCCATTTTCATCAATTGATCCATTCCACGTATTTAATAAACACAAACGTTGGCCATTAGTTCACACTATTGAAAAGGACGTTATTAAAAACCAAGGTTACCTATTCTGTGTCCAAGATTCTAGTAGATAGAGCTGGAAATAAGTCTCTAGTGTATGTTTGTTGGGTATTAGCAACGGGCCCTAGCCAAAACCTGGGCTCTGAACACTCGTGAACTTTGAGCTTTAGCACTAGATTGACTTTTTGGGTCTCTTGCCCATTTTTATTCCCTAAGCTTTATTAATTAATACTTTACCTATTCTCACTGTACAGAAAAATAGAGAAAATACCTTCTCCATCGGAACTACTGTTTATCTAGGCCTTTTTTTTCTGTTAGAATTGTAGATGGAGCTATTAACTGTGCTTATGGTAAAGGTTGTGTAGCACTTTCTCTCATACTGTCCTTTTCTCTGATGTTTATGATTTTGCCGAACTTTAATCTTCCAGATAGAAATCTTCCTTGCTGAGGCTTTGTCTACACTAGCACTTTCATCGGTAAAACTTTTCTTGATCTGGCAAAAGTGCTAGTTTGGGCAGTGCTGTGTTGGCAGGAGAGGCTCTTCAGCTGACACAACTAATGCTGCTCATTGAGGGAGAGCTCACTCCCGCCGGCAAAGAGCTGCTACATGGGAGGCCTTACAGTGGTACAACTGTACTGCTGTCAGGTCCATAGTGTAGCCATAGCCTAAGTGTCTGCCTAAGTCTTTTTTTTTTTTTTTAAAGTTTTCAGCAAAAGTAGTTCAGCCATTTCCAAGCATGTGTCAGGGGGAAAATAGCTATTGTGCCCAAGTTAAAATTTCTCACATCTCTTTCATTGGGAAGGTCTAGAACCATGATATTTTGGATCAGGAACTTGAAATTTGGCAGGAGGGCATCACTCAAGTGTCAGGGATATGCCTTTTGCTGTCCACATCGTAATCCACCCAAAATTGACTGAATTATAATCTCTGTTTCCCCACACTCCGTAGAGGCTGGGGAGAAGCTGGCAGCTAAATTCTCCAAACATTTATCTGTATTGAGCATGCTCCATTCCTACAGAGCTCATTGAGAATGCTCCAGTTCAGGGAGGAACAGGAATTGTCATGCGGTTGTTCTTCCTGTCTGCTAGTTGCAGCTGTCACAACAGGCTCTGGAACTGGAATCAAGAAGACTAATAATAAAAGAGCAATCTGGACTAGAAGGAGAAAAAGGGACGTGAGTAAAGGACAAGAGCAGAGGGGGAATGGGACAGGAGTAAAGGGGGACAGAGGCAGAACGTGGGTAGGATGAAGTGAACAACCGAATTATCTGTAACTGCTCAAGACCATTCCCCCATAGAATAGAACTCAGGTTTCCTGAATCTCATGACTCCTGTATTGTCACCAAATATCTGTGAACTCCCCTGAAAAAGTACATGTATCTCCCCTTAGACTCTGGCACACAAAGAGGATGTATGCAGTGTAGCTGTAGCCATGTCACCTTCTCTCACACAAACAGGATAACAGATACCTATTATTACCCACTACTCCATCAGCTCAAGTGGTAGTAGTCTGTGCTGTGGATATAAAAAAATTCTAGGTTTGTATTTAGCCATGTGGAAAAGGGGTGGTGCATTTAGTATGGTTCCATATGATGGAATTAACGTTAAAATTGCAAATTCAGCATACACCAGCAAACTTATTTCCGGCATTTCTGAATTTTTCAGTTCCTGACACTTAACCCGCTTAACCCCCTTAAAGATTTATATATATATATAGTTGTTTTTAGTGGAGTGTAAAATTTAGTTCCCCAAAAATGAGCTGCTTAGAAGTTAAATCTTTGAATGAAAACTGAAGCTTAGTAAATGACGAATTCTTAGATAGAAGAAAACAATCACAGTTTCTTTCTCTCTCCCCATCGACTCTCTGCAGTGAAATAGCTTTGCTCAAATTAATAATTACATTATAATTCTTTGTAACAATGTAAGGGTTAATGGAGCAAAAATATGTGCTTTATGGAGGAATTCTTTTCACAGCAAAATTGCTTTTCAAAAAAAGCTTTCAAGTATAATAGTACTCACTGACTAATTTTTCAGTTCAATGAATTCCTCTTCAGTGGGAATTGTAAATGATTCAGTCAAAATATATTCCTCTGATATAAGCATGATAGTATTTTTAAATTTTATTTCTTTTTTTGTTTTTTTAGTAAGGGTTTCAGTACCTGAATTGTGGTGAAAACCTAAACCATAGGTACTGTTGCCATTCTCAGACTACTCCTGATTACCAGTTGAACAAAGAAAATTGATGTTGATTTAGGGTGACCAGATGTCCCGATTTTATAGAGACAATCCCGATTTTTTGTGTCTTTTTCTTATATAGGCTCCTATTAACCCTCAACCCCGTCCCGATTTTTCACACTTGCTTTCTGGTCACTCTATGTTGATTTAAAGTTGAAACAGACAAACTTTGCTGAGAGGAAGTCATGCCATTTTTTTTTTCCAAATCAAAGATTATGATTTGGAATCAAGTCATGAATAATTTTCAAATCCTACTGCTATGTATTTATCTATTTATCTATTTAATTAATTTAGTAATTACTGCTATTTACAGGATTTAGGGGAAGAAGCACTCTTGTTTTAGAGCTTCCCCACAATTTACATAATAACTGTTGGAATTATATGGCACCTATTATGGCAATTTTAGAACCTTTTGGATTGTTTAAGGTTTTCTCTAACAAGTTTTTATGATTTCTTTTATCAAAAGTGCTTGTACTAAAGTGAAAAACTGAGTGGGGAAAAAGATAAAAATGAATGTGGAGTGATATCCACCCATGAAATTAATGTAGAGCCCTTTAACAATTTTCAAGACAAGGTAATCCTGACATGATCTATCGTGTGAAAATGTGGTGGCTATTAAAGGACAGTGTAAAATGGGACACACCATGGAATATCTCCTATGAGGGCTAAAGGTAACTTCAAAAATACTAATGATTCTCTCTGAACAGTAGATCTAACTTTGTAATACATTCAGCATTTAGGATTTACTGAGGAGGAAAAGCTCTTGGAGGCAATAGAGGAATCCTGACAAAGGGATGGAGTTTTAGATAATATGTTACTGTGGTGAGCAAATGTTGTTGTTGTTCTTGGAAAAAGTTTTCCTCACTATTCATGCAGGAGGAGAGGAAATAAAGTGCTACCTGTTTAGTAAGGATTGACAGCATGCTGCTTTGCTTCAGGAGCTTCTCCATCCTGCCAGTTGGCAAATAGGGCATTTGTCTGAAAATTGTTCATGAAATTATGGAGTGAAATTGTTTTGCAAACAGAATGTCCTGGATGTAACTGTAATTAAGAGTATACTACAAGCGACATGTTATTTTAGAAGCTCACACATTTACTTAACCAGTTCTCTCTAGAAATGACTAATCTCTTGGAGGTAGGCAGTGAACGAAAGCTTTACATAAACTTTACATCCATGCTTGGTGTACCAGCCTACCATCTGAGCTTGCCATGACCATCTAGAAGAGACATCTTGAAAATGTTTGCAAATATGTAGTTTATTTTTAAAGAAATAGATCAAAAGGATATATTGGGTAGATGATTTTCCACCTAAAGTCTTATCTACAATCGGCTTATTTTTTTTGTAAAAAGTTTTGCCTTTTTGCTACCACCAGTTCTGAGACAGGGATTAAGTGACTGCCCGCATTTTCCATCTGGTCAGAAGATAACTAGGACTAAAAGTACTCTGCAGCTGCACTGAGACAAGATAGGCAATATAGTGTTAAATCCACTAACAGCCACAGATGCCTTGTCTGCACTGGAGCTCCCACTGGAATTGAACCAATGGCACCAAGGGTGAGAACTTTTTGAAAAAAATGCAGTGTATACAAAGCCAAACAATATTATCGCAGGCATAAAGTCTATGAATTTCGGTGTGGAAACTCTTTGTTGCTAGTTTCCATTGTAGGTAATTTCGGTATCCCAGGATTCAGATTTAAGGGAAACTGCAGGAGAGATAGAAACAGAAACAGTCCCAACTATCCTGGGGTAAATGTTTTCCCAGGAGAAAGATAAATAAAAAGAGAGAACTGAAAAGCATTTTTAAACCCACATAATAGAAAAGAAAGAAAATAATTTTCAGAACTCATGTTAACATACAAAATCTGGCCAATTTACTCACCTTACTCATGTGAGGGGAGGTGGGGGAATTATCTTGCTCATGTTTGAATGAAATCATTGAGATTGCTCATTTGAGTAAGATGAGCAGGATTTGCCTCCCACACACTTGTTACTAAATTTGGGTTTCTAAGGCTTTTTGTTTTTAAATTGGGGACACATTAGACAGCCCTGAAGGTGTTCTGACTTGTTCCAGGGGCTGGTTCAGTCCTTGACAGTGGGTAATCCACTTATGCCCACTTTCTTCCCCCATGTGCACTGAGCGCTGCTTTAGTGCAACTGGGGGTCTAGCCAAAATTTTCTCCTTTTAAATTACACATTTTCTTGTTCTGAATGTGGATCCAAGATAGTGGTTGTTAACCTATTTTTGCAGCCAGAAAACCTCCACAAACATTCAGAACCCTTGTTTATTCCCTCACCCCCCCATCCCCCACTGTTCCTCAGTCCTTCTTGTCAACTGCTGGAAATGGCCCACCTTGATTATCACTACAAAAGGTCCTGTCCCCCCCCTCGCTGGTAATAGCTCACCTTAAGTGATCACTCGCCTTACAGTGTGTATGGTAACACCCATTGTTTCATGTTCTCTATGTATATAAATCTCCCCACTGTATTTTGCACTGAATGCATCCGATGAAGTGAGCTGTAGCTCACAAAAGCTTATGCTCAAATAAATTGGTTAGTTTCTAAGGTGCCACAAGTACTCCTTTTCTTTTTGCGAATACAGACTAACATGGCTGCTACTCTGAAACCTGTCATTCAGAACCCTATTAAGCCTCAACTGATGCACTGAGAATGCATGTCAATAGTTGGAGCATTGATAGATGCAGAACACCACAGTCATGACTTAACAATTTCTAGAGGTCACTGCATGCAACAGAGAATTAATTTTTAGTCTAGGCAGAAGGAGGTTCAGCTGTTTAATTTTCAGTGGGCAGATTCCAAGAAGTCTGTGCATATGTGTTTCCCTGTGGAGTTTGAATTCCTGAGTCGTTCTTCTTTATAAAGATAATGGCAGACAATCCTGTCGTGATGGCTCAATACATTTCCAACTGTTCCACAAATTGTCACCACAAATGAAGTAGGAGAATGAAACTAACTCACTGAGAGAGCCAACTGTAGCCTCTGAGTCATCCTTAATATGTGATTTCAGTTCAGTGGCATGCATGTGGTCAGAAACTTATAGGACTATGAGTTGTGGTCAAATGTGCACTTGCCAAATTTGCTAGAAGAAAGGAGCAAGACACATACAGCATACTTATTAAGGTGAAGAAAAAAAATAGCATGTAGGATAAGGATACAGCATGTGGGGGAGGGGGCGGAGAAAAATGCCTTATTTATTAAATTATTTTATAGTGTGATGAAGTACCATTTGCAGGTACCTCTGGATATAGGAGTTCTGCACTGTGAACTACTCTCAAATCTTTCTCTGTATATCAGGGCAATATCTTATCACTGATTATGTTGTATAACTTTCTTTACTTATGTTAATAGAAATCTGTTCTAACTGATGCTGGAAAATCAAATTTTTCATATTCTGTGAGGTTTTATTTTTCAAAAAAATTAATAACAGAATCCTGAGCAAAATATAATGCCCTATATTTACAAGGTGTTAGCAGCTCCCGGTGTCAGGAAAGATTCTTTTTTATCTCTAGGGCAGGAGAGATGTGTTGTCTACAACTGCCATTGCTTATTGTTTCTACCAGGGATGCAGCTTTACAATCTCTTGTGGGCTTCATAAAAACCCTGGCAGCAGACGTTGCACCAGTTGTTACTAATTTGGGTTTATATGGCTTTTTTTTTTTTAAATAGGGACACATTAGACAGCCCTGGAGGTGTTCTGACTTGTTCCAAGGGCTGGTTTGGTCCTTGACAGCCTCTGGATAATCCAGTTATGCCCACTTTCTTCCCCCATGTGGACTGAGTGCTTCTATAGTGCAGTTTGTTCCTCCTCGCATAGAAGTCAATGGTAAAATGTTCACCGACTTCAGTGGACCAGAATTGAGTTGTGACCTACGGTCTCTATTCCCAGCCAGCATCACCCATTTTGGGATTTGTTCTTCATCTTTGATAGTCTCTCTGGGGAAGGGAAAAGACGTGTACTACCACAACTCCAATCTGAAGCATTTTTGCATCTGAGGATCTACACTATTTCTCTTGGTAGACATGTCCGACATTTATTTCATGCCCACAAAAGTGCTTCCCTTTTGTCTAATAAATAGATTTTTCTGCATTTTTCTATTATCCCTCTTCTTTTTCCTTTTTTTTTAATTTAGAAATTATAGCTTTGTTTCATTAGCTTTTTTAACCCTGTTATAAATGATATAGTTACTCTAAAAACATCCACAAGTGAAATACACCAGTTGTTAATCACATGAACCTCATTCATGTATAACTTTTCAAGAAACAGGAACACACATTTCCTTAAACATGTTGTATATGTCAGCTAATTGGTATGTGATCTTTTCTAAATGTGCCAAGTCACTGAAGCCTGAGTATCATTCAGTGATGTACATACTGTTTGCTGATTTCTAATCATTAGTGGATATTCTCTTGGTGATCATATTAGCCTTGAGTACAAATACTTCCTGGGTCTCATGAACATCTGTAAAAGTCTGTGAAGCTTCTGCTTACAGATCCATGTGAGGTTCATGCATAGTTTGAGTTTTATATGTGTTTCTACCTCTTCACAGAAGTGAGAAACTCTGCTAATAGCACAGCATAAGCATTGCTACACTAACTCATCTTCCATTGCAACACATATTCACTGTTTTGCCTGTGCATCTTTCCAAGGGCCCAGTATGTTGTAAAAGGGGCTTTCTGTTGACTGACCTTTAATCGATGATGGATAAAAATACTTCCTAAGTCTGTATAGCCTTTCAGCTTTTTCTGATCTGCTGATATTTTAGTAGATGTTACTTCATACGCTATAACACTTAAACGTCCCCATTTCTCTATATAGCAGAGTATATGTGTGAAAATAGTTCCCTTGTTTTCAGTAACACAGAATTTTTCTAGGCCTTTATCCTCAAGCCTGCATCGGCTGTGAATTGCATGATGGTACTTACAAATGTTACCACTCCTTAGGGCTGTAAGTAAGGGGTTGAAATTGCTTTGACATTCATGCCTGTTTTTCTTCTCTGGAGTTAGGAGTGCATTATAAGGTGTTTTTAAGCTCCAAGAGGGCTGCTGACTGTGATGGCGTGTGTCACATTAGGTCAGGCCTAATGTTTCTCGTTTTGTATTTTTCATTTTGTCGTGGATATGGGGTTCTAACCACTGACAGGTTAAATTTTCACTTTTACAAGGTACAACATTATGTTATCCAATTATAGATAAGGTTATTTTGGAGGTTACATGATCAACAGCAAATATTGTTTTTCCTTACATTGGGAACAAGGGATTCTGATTCCATTCCCAAAACTGGAAAAGTCACAGAAACATATGATGTGCAGGGAGGTAATGTATGTAGGGGAATGGGTTCACTTGTGGGGATCATGGAAAAAATGTGTCGAAGCTTGGAAGAGGAAAGTGGGGAAAGGGCTCTATCCAAATTTTTCAGAGTTTGGAGATTCAACTTCAGGTCCATGTTAGGGAAAGTGCAGAAGTTTTGGTTGGTTATTATTTCACTTGAACCAGTTGAGATGCCTCTCTGGTTATCTGAGGATTGCAAAGGAATTTACATATTTTAATTAATTAGTCTACACAGCCATCTGTAAGGTAGATAAATATTTATTATCCTTGTTTTGCAGAAAGATAAATTGAGGCACAAAGAGATTATGTGACTTGTCCAAGGTCTCATGGTGAATTAGCGGCAGATCTCAGAATAGAGCACAGAAGTCCTGACCTGCAGACCTCTAACCAATAAATGCTCTCTCCACGGTCTTGTACACCGGATTTTTAAATTAAGCCCCTCTCTGTCAAATATTGCTGAGGCAAAGCAGGACATTTGTATTTGCCTTCAATATGGCACTTAGATGTCAGGCAGCTATACTAAAAATCCACCCTTCAATTAACAGCTTTCTGTACTGGATTATCATAGTTCCTGTTGATAAGATACCCCATCCACTGTTTTTTTCTGACAAGTACAGTAATGGAAGGTCCTGCAAAGTACTAACATACCTCAGCAAAGTTTCATATAAAGGTAATTTATTTAATAGAAGAAAACTGAAAGTTATATAAATCTTTCGGTCATACAGTATATTCTCATGAATGTTTCCCTCTGAAACAGCCCCCATGCCAACAAAATTAAAGAAAAATGTAAAGCATCACTACAGGATTAAAATCCTGAGCTAATCTCAACATACAGATCTAATTCCAGCCCTGGCACTGACTCACTTTGGCCCTAGATAAACTACAGTGGCCACTATTAAAAAGCTAACTTTTGATTGCTGATAACAAGCAGTTACTCACTAATGCTGTGGTGTGCAGGATCCTAGCTCTGGAAATTCTTGCCAGGAGAGGTCAGAACACATTTAGATTGTAATGTAAAGGACACCTTTGTGAGAAAAGCACCTATAAATAGCAGCAACAAAGTTCATACACTGAAATTCTCAATTCACATGCTCTCGTTCTAAAGGCAATTGAAAGGACATATTTTTTGTTTTGGGTTCTGCTTATCCTGTTTTGGATTTTGATAAGCCTTAATTTTGTATGGCACTGAAATACTTTAAGAGGAGTTACCACAGAAATTCCATACATTAAATGGATAAAATAGTGGTAAGTGCTGGCAAATGGGGACTACTTAATAGTGATCACTGTTCATAACTCTCTGAGTTTGGCTATTTGAAAAATTAGGTTAAGAATGCTGAGAGTGTTTGTTGTAAGGACCAATTAGTTACGGTTATGTTGCAGTTAATGATTTGCTAGGAGTATGGTCATGCGTAGCTGTGGCTCTGGGAGTCACAATTCTTTTCCTGTTTCCCTTGTCACTACACCAGTAGATTACATTCATCTTTGGGCCACCTTAGCTGAGCTGGTTAGGGTGTTGAGGGTGGCAGAGTCAAGGCTCCACCACTCCCTGCTCACCAACTGTGACATATGGGGAATGTAGCCCATACAGGGAAGCAAGGGGTTGCTTTATGCCTCCATACTCCCCCATGCAGGTACATGTAAGTTAAACAACAAACTTGCCTTTTAATGTATATCTGGTGTGATGAAGATGAAAAGGTGTATGGTATGACCATTGCCTCCAAATATAGTAATTGTTGCTTTATGAATATCATATTAAGTATGCGTAAGCACCCCACAGCAGAAAGGTACCGCTAGGAGATGTAAGCAGTATTAGAAAAACATGTACAAACCTAGTGTAAGATGAGACCATCTAAGCATAGCTCCTATGAGCGCTGGCTGACCTGTGAGTCATAAGGAACTCAGCTACAGCAACGTACAGGATGAATACAGAATGAGTCCAGCCACCAAATGGGGCAGCTCTACTGGGGGACTCTTCTTAGGGCAGGTCTACACTATAGGCTATGTTACATGAATGACATAGCTGGAGTTGATGTAGCTTAGGTCGACTAATCGTGGTGTCTACACCATGCTGAGTCAATGGGAGAAACTCTCCCATCAACTTACCTTACACTTCTCTTTCCAGTGGAGTACAGGAGTCGACAGGAGAGCGATCTGCGGTTGATTTAGCAGGTCTTCACTAGACCCACTAAATTGACCTCCGGTAGATCGATTGCTGCAGCGTCAATCCACGGTAAGTGTAGACGTACCTTTTGTGATTAAGTCTGCAAATGTCCAGCTACCATTGGCAGAGACAACAGCACTGCACATGACCAGTGCAGCTGATTCAGATTGAATTGGGAGGAGGTAGAAGAAGAAATAGGGATAGATGCAGATAGTCACAAATGGCATCACAAATTCTTGTGACCCAACTTTCTTATATAATTTTCTCAAAAGAATAGGCTGAAAAATCACCTATCATGAATAGCCAGATACTTGCTGAACTTGTATCACATACCACAGGTACCATTAAAAAAATAACATTTACTACGTCACAATATTTACCCTTTCCAAGTTGTTTTCACTATTCCCTACACTTAGAATTGGAAATTCTGATGTGATGGAAAAATGTAAACTGCTGCTGGCAATCCAAGAAGTAACAACGTACGCTGGTGAGTGAAATGCCTTGGATAAAATAAGAACTGAACCAAACCTTTGCTCAGATATGAAGTCAAATGTCATGTCATATGTAACTTGGTCCTATTTTCATACACCTCTAAATTTCTGGCAGGAACCAGTAGTAGACGTCAAAGGCAGTTACTATGTTAAAACCCTGTTTGAATGAGATTTTTGGCCCAACTTTCTAGATCCAAGAAATTTCAGTGAGCATCTATAGAGATCATCCTAAGGCTTTGTCAACTTAAGGCTAAATTCTCCCAGAACTTGGCCCATATATCGGAACTGAACATCATCATCAAAATAAAAAATCAAGTACTTCAATTGCTACATCTCCTGTTTTTATTATTTTACTCTCCACTTCCTCTTCTGCAAGTAGGAACACTGTTTTTGAAAGGGACTTATTACTTTGTTCAAAGACATTACTATATTAATGTGCAGTTCTATAACGTCATTCTAGAGATTGAGATGACATATGTACATAGATCTGGGTTGGGGAGTATCAAAATTACTGTACTTTCACATCTTTCCTGTACTGTACACGATGAATTTTAATTTATAATATTCCTTACATTTCAAAGATACTTTAGCCTAAGCCTTTAAATTCAGTCCATCTTTAGGCCTAGCCATGCTACTGGGCAGGTGTGTGATTGCATATTATGTGGTTGTTATGATAACCATTTACAGAAGCACCATGTCTTCATATTGCACTCCAGCTGAGGGAACGCTGAATTAAAGATGTGGTTGTACTTTTGGAAATCCACTATCAAAACCCTATTTGATTATATGTAAAAGTGAAGCTTAGTGTTATTGATTTTTTTTCAAATCTGTTTTTAATAAAATTAAAGGGAGTCGATCTTTTTTATGTATTATAGATTTTTCATTTTTACAAATATTACTCATACATTTCTTGAAAATACGGACACTGCATCAGAGATTAGGCAAGCTGCTGGGCTGCATATTTACAAGCAATAAACATAATTGTTTAGAAGAATGGACCAATGTTTATGCACAAATGGAGCCACACATTATTGCTTGTATTTTTGCCAGTTACCACAATGTGAAGTAGCTGTTTGAACTCAGAATAATGTTTATATTTATTTAAAGATATTTTCGAATTAGAGACACAACATATTTCTTTCTGTTTTATCCCTCAAAAAAAGAAAAGAAAAAGAAAGAGAAATACAAGAATATAGAAATGTACATTGGTCAAAATTTAATTTTTATTGACATTTATATCTTACCTCTCAGGTTTGGGAAAATGGAATTAAATCAGGTCAGACAAGTCCAAATGGGAAGATAATGCTTAGTGCTGCAAGATCACCAAAATACGTAAATCCAAATTAAACAAAACTACGCTTGGTGTGCAATCCATCGTGTGAGTCATATAGGAAAAAACAGTGCAGGCTTTATTTAGAGTCTCTTGGCAGTAAGAAAGTCTTTAAAAATGTCAAAATTTCTAATAATTTATTTTACTAAGAAGCTCATCAACAATAGTTGTACATACTTTGTTCAGTCTGTCTCCGATAATGCAGTTCATAATCAATGCAAAGCCAGAATAGACGTTAGTCTAGAATCTCAATGCTACAGGTTTTAGTCACCGCACATAGCATAACATGATATCACTGGCATTTTATTCTGTAAAAGCTGGCTGTCTTTAGGGGGTTTTAACATTTAGATGGGACAAACATTCTGCATAAACAGATGATAACTTTGCTTCGAAGTTTAACACTTGATATTCTTGATGTTAAATTGTAGTTAAAAGAAAAAAGAAAGAAACTTTCACAGTTCTAGCAGTGTATATACTGTATCATTTGTCTTGTTTGTATTGCACTTGTTTCTTCATTTTTATTATTATTTGCAATTATTTGCATCCTGCTCAGAATATGAAATTTCACTTAGCAGGAAAGATTGTGATACCTTTTTTTTGTGCAGCTGCTACTTTTGTCTGGAATAGATCTGTAAGATCTTCTGTGTTTTGGGGGATTTCTTTTTCCATTGTTGTAGTAGTATCTGTGATACTTTTAAACAAATGAAATGTAACATTTTCTAAAATGTAACATTCCACATCCCCCAAATTATGGAGTGGCAGTATTGCAATTTCGCTGCTGAGGATGTTGAGTATTTTACAGAGTCTTTCTAATCCCCTGTATAGCTCTGTGCTGAATACAGAAACACTTTTTCCAGTGAAAATGTTTGCTTAGAAGTGTTTTTAAAAAAGTGCTGGTTGACTTTTCACATGGCTGCGTAGAGAGTTTTATGAACTCTGCCTTTTATTAGCTGTCTTTTTTTCTCAAAGCCTCATATTTCTAAGCGGTTTTTGTTTGTCTAATTAAAGTTTGCAGGTAGGGTGACCAGATGTCCTGATTTGATGGTCTTTTTCTCATATAGGCTCCTATTACCCCCAACCCCGTCACAATTTTTCACACTTGCTGTCTGGTCACCCTATTTGCAGGTCACACACATATACCATTCAAAGATGAACATTTTGCAAAGCCCACAACTGATCGAGATGGTAATTTAAATACAGTATATCTGCTGTTAACAAATAATGGCTGCACTCTAGTACTATGCTGTGCGATGACATCATTACCAATGGCATAATTATTTATTACTTGTTAATCACCAGTGGTATAGCTGATGCTGTGTAAAACAGAGAAGTAGTTCCTAACCTACATGTTCCATGGCTTAAGTTTGATGTAGATTGCATGGTCCAGATAATTCTATACATTTATCAAATATATTGATACATTAGATGAGGCTCAAACTTCATACGATTAGCTAGGGCTTGGCTGGTGTTTTGCTTGTTTCATTTGTTTATTTAATAATCATGATGATCAAAGCAAAGTTAATGATAGGCAATCATTGATAGATTTTGTGATCAAAGTATGTTTCGAGGAAGGACTTGCATAGAGAAAGACCTCTGGAAGGTAATATATCTAGCAAGGCATTCATCTGGATTTTTTTCTGTTATTCTGCTTGGAAGACCATCAAAGCATCCCAAATTCACTATGATTCATGCATGCTTATTTCATGTATAATAGGAGAGGTATATATCACCTTGGAACAAAAGGATGTTCCCTGTATCTTTCCTATAGTATGTTTTCATAGAGCTGTATTGTGTTTGTTTTTTTTCTGACAAGCAAGTGCACAGCTCATTTTTTCCCACGTACATCTTTCAAGACACACAGATTTGTATGGTGTATACCCATATGCACACAACTGGATAGAGTGTTGGAACTCCTATGTGTGTGTGTAAATTCCCTCCAGTGACTGAGATGTTAGAGCAGATGCTTTAATTCCTGGGTAGTAGACCCGTTTTAGGAACTGATGACCATGAGTCAGTGCCGTAGGTTTACAACTATCTAATGACTTTGGATGGTCATGTATTTTTCACTGTAGTACTAATGTTGATCTTATTATTAATTAATTGTAATTGTTGTCATTGATTTTCTCATCATTGAGAAAAATGTTATGCTGAATATCAGAGGAAGTTCTTAGGCTATGGGTTAGTCTTCACAGGAAGTGGTGGAAAATCCATTGCTTAGAAATTTTAAAACTTAACGAGAGAAAACAATTGTAAATATGCCATTTTGGGAACATTACTGTAATGGCAGGACTGGACTGGACAGTCTTTTCTGTCTCTTCTCCTTTGATACCATGCTTATTAATTATTTATTGAGCTTCAATTGTGTGCTGTTCAAAACAACTGTAATGCAATTCCCATATTACAAGTAATTGTTCTTTTCATTTTGACATTTGCAATACAACAATATACATACTTCAGTTTTAAGGCATTTCTTCTTTTTAAGTTGGAATTTAAATAGAGTCTCAAATGAATAAAACACGCAGGTCAATGATATGCTCTTCATCACACTTGGTACTTATGCAGACAGATAGACATAAGATGCAGTTTTAAAGACTATTCATTCTATGTAAACCACACAAAATACCAATGCAAACAATTGCATCTTTTAAAAGCTTGTGCTCTCATTTTAAAATGTATGTGCCTATTTATATATTACTGATTGTGTGAGGGTTTTTATATTTCATATAAACACAATAAGTAAAAAGCAAGACAATAAAAAGATAAATATGCTATACTTGGCTATATAGGGAATCTTCTCATTGAATTTATTTGGCTTTGGATCAGGCACATAGACTCAGGCCTTGGTCCTTCAGTGGGACTGCTCTAATTCTTAAATATGAGCATGTGCTCGTGCTTTTGCTGGAGCAGGAACTATATGTACAGTCTCCCTAATCCCAAATAGGTAATTAAAGAATTCAGGGAAGTCCCCTGAGGAAAATGTATGCAAAGCAGTTTCTGGCAGTAAATGTGAGATGAAAACCCAACCCCTTGTGTCAGCGGCTTTAGCAGGAGGCTAGCTTTAGTAAATGCTGCATTTGAGATTGCCAAGCACTCATTCCACACTCCATTGATCAGTCCAGGGAGAGCACAACCACTGAGCTGCTAGTTGCCGACTTATTCCACTGTGTTGCAGTTGACTAGGTAAGGAATTGGTTTCCTTTATCCTCATGAGTTCTGGGAGCGAATCATTTGTGCTTCACTTGATACTGATCCCTAAACAGTGACAAGAGCAAGGCAGCCAAGAAGTATTCAAGATAGTTGCAAGTAATTGAAAGAAGAAACTGGACAGAGACAAAGAGAACCGATAGAAGAGAAGGCAGTAGGAAAAGGAACAGACAGAATGCAACAGGAGAGCATCAACAAATATTTAATGAAATAAAAGATAAGGAATTAAGGACCATTTTAAAATTAAAAATGGTAAATTTGGAGAGAAGGACTGAGATTATTAAAACAATAGAAACACCATGAATAGTCTAGAAAGCGATAAGAGGGAGAACAGCCCCATATGTTGTATGCTCTTGAATAGCAATAATGACACATGATCACAAGCTTTCCAGTGTAGATTGTTCTGAAGACCTACCTGATTCTGAATTGCCGTTAAGAAGGTCTTGCTAAGGTTGAAAAGCTGTTGTGGGTTAGAATTGGCAGCAGTGACCTTTTGGCAAGTTTGGCATCAAAATTATTTTATTGGGTGTTTTGTTTTTATGAAGACCTGATCACTTGTTGACTAAATGGAGACTGTTATAGGAGCCAGTTTAAATTAGGATGTATGTTTTCATTCTGTTCTCTTGATGTGACGTACCTCATACTGTTACAATTTAAATGTAAATGTATTTGGGTTGTTTTATGCTAGTAATTTGACAATTTAGTGTTGTAACAAAAGAAGTTCAATTTAACTGTGAACTGCTCCCAATGGGTTTCTGTCAGAATGACAAGTTTTACTGAGTTTGAACTTCAGTAAAAGACCAGTGGAAGGATGGTCTTTCTTTAAGATGTTGAGTACTGGATTCTATTCCTCTCTTTTTTACAGTTTTGTACAGTTTTGGAATGTCACTAAATCATATACATTTACTTGATCACACAGAGGGAACAATGGTATTAAGTTGGAGTCAAGGATGCAAAAAGACAAGTGAATTTAACCCAAGTTGGTGCCCTTGCTTAAAGAAGTTTAATATGATCTCAAATTATTAGAAGATTTTTAAGGTGTTCATCACTGTCATATCTAAACACCTCACATTGGTTTCATAATAGTCCTTCCCATTTTCAGATGAAGAACTGATGTGCAAAGAGATGAGGTGACTTGCCCAAGGTCACGTAGGAAGTGTACCAGTAATTGAACTCAGACATTTTAAGTCCCAGTCCATTTTCTTAGCCACAAGGGTACAGCATAGAGCTAGTGGTCCCATGGTAATTTGCCATATCCTGATAATGCAAAGTTTTAATACATTCTCCTTTTGGTAAAATATATATAGACTCTGGACTTGGAAGTCTCAAACTTATATTGGCTACAACAGAGTTCCTAATTTTCTGTTGTTTTCTACCGTATTTTAGATATTCTCTTTCATATCTAGCAATAGTAGGCAGATAGCAATCCAAACTAAACTGAGCTGGTCTAGAACATTGAATATCCGTGAGTAAAAAGAGAAAGAAAATAGGTTGATTGTGATAAATATATAGCAGAACAATAAAACACATTTTTCAATCTGTATGTACATAGTTAAAAATTAAAGATATAGTGAAACATATTAGCTGTAGTTAATGTTTAAAATTCAGATAAATGAGCCAAGCAAAAAACAGAGTATAAGAAATAAATTGCAACAAAAAAGAATATCTGAAATTCTGCAAAAGTTGTATTTAAGCAAAATAAATAAAAGCAGTCGGGTGGGCCTGTCGATCTGCTACTATGCCTTTTTGTAAGGCAGCTCTGCAACTGCTTCATGTCCTTTAGGAAGGAAGGATTCCCCTCCCTCTGCACATACTTAACGCCCCAGTACACATCCTCATTATTTGTTTTCAGTTGGTAGACCTGTCCATTGATCCTCGTGCAGACTCCCGTTGATATAAATGGGGAGGTGCAGTGTAAAAATTGATGGCAAGGTTATGTCTTCATGATGAATGGCAAATGTACAAAAAAATAGAGTAAGAAAGATGGGCTTTATTCCGATGTACATCTTGTAATGGAAGAATTTTATAGAAAGGCACATAAAGAAGACTAAGGCAGAAACCAAGCTAAAGCAATCAATTATATTCACAGCCAGCTCATTTGCAAATCAGCATGGCAAGTTGGGCAACTTATAAGACATACACCCCCCACTTCCTCTGTGTCTGTTAGGGGTACTCTCTGAATACTAAGCATGGGCTCCATGATTAGAACAAAAATTACTCACGTTGATTTTGATGATGTTGGGCTTCGTTTCAAAACTCAAGACATTGCTGTAGTGTGGGAGCTGAATAAAAGGACTGCAAAATTAAAAATAAAATCCCTGTAAAACTCCAGGAATAAGCTGGCAATCAGAAAAGTGCTGGCACTTTTCCACGATTCTGTCATCCTTTTGGAAAAAATGCAAATAATCTTTTGGCTTAAAGTTATATGTGTGAAAGCTTTTAATTTTGTTAAAATTAATTATCTGCCATTATCTTCTGGTTAATACCTAAATGCAGATTAGTAAAAAAACATGTATTTAGTAGTCATTGGTTTTACCATTAAGCAAAGCAACAAAACAGATAACACTCTCATTTTACCACACAAAACATGGTACCCATTTCACAAGTAGTTTGCTTCCCTTTGTTACGTACACTAATAAAAATAAGCAGCCTAATACTGTACAGTATACAGGTTTAAAGTAAATCTCTATATGTCGACACACCTTGTATGTAGTTATTTCTTACGGAACCAAAAGTGAGCTAGGTGCTTTACAAACAAGTAAAGTCTTTGAGTAAAGATAGAAGGGGCTGAAAAATAGGGGTGACATCATGGTAGAAGAAGGGAAGGTGGATGAGCATCTCTAAAATAAATAACAGAAATATGCAAAAGACAAAACTGGAAAGAAATGGGGGAATTTAAGTACTCTGGCATCTGCTGGTAAAGTAATATGGCAAGTTTTCGAATATTTTTTGGGAGATATTGCGGGCAACTTTGTGTTTGAGAAAGTGGAGGAAGTATCAAGAGGACAGCCATTTTAGACTTGATTCTCACCAACAGGGAGGAACTGGTAGTGAAGGCAAAGGTGAAAGGCAATTTGGGTGGAATTGATCATGAAGTGATATGTTTCACAATTGTGAGGGGAAAAAAAGAAGTGAGAGCAAGAGAATAAGGACAATGGACTTTAAAAAAAGCAGACAGAGGTAAGATCCTGTGGGAAGAATATCTAAGGGAAAAAAAGGAGTTTGGGAGACAATATTAAAGAAACAACTGCAAAGTATTCCAGTGTGAAGGAAAGATAGGAAGAATAGTAAGAAGACAATATGGCTCAGTTCTTTTAGTACATTAGGAGCAATAGAAAGACAAAGGAAAGTAAAAAGAAAAGGAGTACTTGTGGCACCTTAAAGACTAACAAATTTATTTTATGCTCAAATAAATTTATTAGTCTCTAAGGTGCCGCAAGTACTCCTTTTCTTTTTGCGAATACAGACTAACACGGCTGCTACTCTGAAACCTGACAAAGGAAAGTGTAAATCTGCTACTTAGCAGGGAAGGAGAACGAATAACTGATGGAATCAAGTAGGCTGAAGTTTAATGCCCATTTTGCTTCAGTCTTCACTAAAAAAGTTAATGGTGACCAGTCGCTCAACCCAATTAATACTAACAAGAGGGAAGGAACACAAACCAAAATAGTGAAAGAGCAGAATAAAGAATATGTTCGATCTATTCAAGTCGGCAAAGTCTGATGAAATTCATCCTAGGGTCCTTAAGGAACTAGCTGAAGCAATCTTGGAACCTTTATCACTTATCTTTGAGAAGTCATGGAGGATGGGTGATGTACCAGAGGCCTGGAAAAGGGCAGTAATAGTATCTATCATTAAAAGGGGGAATAAAGGGGTCCAGGCAAATTATAGAACAGTCTTTGATACCTGGAAAGAATCTGGAACAAATTATTCTTTCATCAGTTTCTAAGTACCTAGAGAATAACAGGATTATAAGGAATAGCTAGCTTGGATTTGTCAAGAAGACCTCCTGCCAAAGCAAAGGGTTACTGGCCTAGTGGATAGTGGGGCCATGATATCGTGATTTATTAAGGCTTGTGACACAGTCCCACATGACATTCTCATAAGCACACTAGGGAAATATGGTCTAGAGGAAATTACTATATGCTGGGTGCACAACAGTACTACAAGAATAGTTATCAAAGGTTTGCTGTCAGACTGGGAGAGTGTATCTAGCTGGGTCTCACACAGATCAGTCCTGCATCTGGTACTATTCAATATTTTCACTAATAACTTGGGTAATGCAGTGGAGGATGTTCTTATAATATTTATGGATGACACAGAGTTGGGAGAGGTTGCAAGCACTTTGGAGGACAGAATTAGAAAACCAAATGACCTTGAAAAGTTAGAAAATTGCTCTGAAATCAACAAGATGAAATTCAATAAAGACAAGTGCAAAGTACAGTACTACACTTAGGAAGGAAAAATCAAATGCAAATACACAAAATTGGGAATAAGTGGCTAGGCAGTAATACTGCTGAAAAGGATCTGAGGGTTATAGAGAATCAGAAATTGAATATGAGCCAACAAGGTGCAGTTGCAAAAACGGTAAATATTGTGGGATGTATTAACAGGAGAGTTGTATATAAGACACAGGAGGTAATTGTTCTACTCTACTGGGCACTGGTGAGGCCCCAGATGGAGTATTGTGTCCAGTTTTGGGCACCAGACTTTTTAAAAAGATGTGGAGAAATTGGAGAGGATCCAGAGGAGAGCAACAAAAATGAGGAAAGGTTTAAAAACCTAATCTATGAGGAAAGGTTAAAAAAACTGAACATGTTTAGTCTTTAGTAAAGAAGATTGAGGGGAGACCTGATGAGTCTTCAAATATGTGAAGGGATGCTGTAAAGTGAATGAAGATCAACTGCCTCCTTGTCCACTGAAGGCAGGACAAGAAGTAATGGGCATAATCTGCAGCAAGGGAGATTTGGGTAAGATATTAAGAAAAACTTTCTAACTATAAGAGTAGTGAAGCTTTGGAAGAGGCTTCCAGTTGAGGTTGTGGAGTCCCCTTCACAGAAGGTTTTTAAGAGGTTGGACAAAAACCTGTCAGGGATGGTCTAGGTTTACTTGGTTCCACCTCAGTGCAGGGGGGTGGACTCGATGACTTCTCAAATCCCTTCCAGCCCAAAATTTCTATGGTTCTATGATAAGTACAAAGACAGAGATGTGACCTCAAGAGGCCTTCAATGGCAGGGCTGGAGAAAGGCAGCCACTTAACTCGAGGTGGTGCCACGCCGGCATACAGAATCTCTCCTTGGCATGCTCCGTGTTCACAGGGAATATTCAGTCTGCTTTGTCACTAGGCTGGCATGGTGTGTTTGGGCCAGTGTGCAGAGGAGCAGGGCCACAATCCCTTGTCTGTAAAATGGGAAGCCTTCTGCCTGCCTTCTGTTGTCCTGCTCCCAGATGAGAGGGAACCAAGAGCAAACAGGCCTTGTGCTCCCTAGAGCACATAGATGGATGTGGTATGTCCCTTGTAGAGTGGTGCAAATTGGTCATTCTCCTACACCCATGCATGGCTGTGCCAGGGCCACACATGGTCTGGTCCTAAATTCTAATTGCCCTGTAACTTGTTTACCTTTTTCTCATAGGTTCAATATTTAGGTATTCTGGATTTGTTCCTTTCTCATCTTGAAGCAGTATAGAACATATTAAGGGTTAATCAGCACAGATGTTTAAACTGTTCTGTTTATCTTACTATGTATAATCAGATTAACCTTTATTTTGGGCCATAATTATTACATGGAAGGTTGAATAGTTCAGCTGCTAAAGAATGACTTCATTCTAATGAGCAAACTTCTGTAAATGGCATGCACCTCATTCTCTTGCTTTCTCGCGAAATTAGACAAAGAACAACGTCAAAGATTAGCACTGCCAAAGATACAACAGAAAAACATCACAATTCTTTGAAAAAGCAAAAACTTGGAATGAGCTACAGTAGATTTGAATTTGAGACAACCTCTAATGTGAGTTATTATTATGCCTGGGGAATATTTTCCCTACCTGTGCCACTTGCATTTTTGTTGCTATAAATCCCAAGATGACCAAACCTCCACAAAGACAATCCAGGGGACTACATATGTGCTTGAAGTTAGGTATGAGCTTAAGTATTTTGCTGAATCAAAATGAAATCAGAATCAGTACAGATATGATCACAGGTGTTTACTTTCAGCACACACCCACCCTTTAGCATCACAGGCAAATTTAATTAACAACATGGTTTAAATATGGTTAAAGCGTCTCTTCCAGATTATGAATGAAGATATGGAATAAGAGTAGGGATCACTTTTTTAAAAAGCACCTCACTGACTTAGGCTCCAAAGTTACTAAGTAACTCTTGAAAATGAGGACTTAGGCTCCTAAATCACCCAGGTTGTCTTTGTAAATTTTACCCTAGACCAGTGTTTCCCAAACTTGGGATGCTGCTTGTTCAGGGGAAACCCCTCATGGGCTGGGCTGGTTTGTTTACCTGCCGCATCCACAGGTTCAGCTGATCGCGGCTCCCACTGGCCGCGGTTCGCCACTGCAGTCCAATGGGGGCTGCGGAAGTGGCGCAGGCCGAGGGACTTGGAGCAGGTCCTCAAAGAATCTCATGGAGCAGGTCCTCAAAGAATCAATCCTGAAGCACTTACATGAGAGGAAAGTGATCAGAAACAGTCAGCATGGATTCACCAAGGGAAGGTCATGCCTGACTAATCTAATCGCCTTCTATGATGAGATTACTGGTTCTGTGGATGAAGGGAAAGCAGTGGATGTATTGTTTCCTGACTTTAGCAAAGCTTTTGACACGGTCTCCCACAGTATTCTTGTCAGCAAGTTAAAGAAGTATGGGCTGGATGAATGCACTATAAGGTGGGTAGAAAGTTGGCTAGATTGTCGGGCTCAACGGGTAGTGATCAATGGCTCCATGTCTAGTTGGCAGCCGGTGTCAAGTGGAGTGCCCCAGGGGTCGGTCCTGGGGCCGGTTTTGTCAATATCTTCATAAATGATCTGGAGGATGGTGTGGATTGCACTCTCAGCAAATTTGCGGATGATACTAAACTGGGAGGAGTGGTAGATACGCTGGAGGGCAGGGATAGGATACAGAGGGACCTAGACAAATTGGAGGATTGGGCCAAAAGAAATCTGATGAGGTTCAATAAGGATAAGTGCAGGGTCCTGCACTTAGGACGGAAGAACCCAATGCACAGCTACAGACTAGGGACCGAATGGCTAGGGAGCAGTTCTGCGGAAAAGGACCTAGGGGTGACAGTGGACGAGAAGCTGGATATGAGTCAGCAGTGTGCCCTTGTTGCCAAGAAGGCCAATGGCATTTTGGGATGTATAAGTAGGGGCATAGCGAGCAGATCGAGGGACGTGATCGTCCCCCTCTATTCGACATTGGTGAGGCCTCATCTGGAGTACTGTGTCCAGTTTTGGGCCCCACACTACAAGAAGGATGTGGATAAATTGGAGAGAGTCCAGCGAAGGGCAACAAAAATGATTAGGGCTCTAGAACACATGACTTATGAGGAGAGGCTGAGGGAGCTGGGATTGTTTAGTCTGCGGAAGAGAAGAATGAGGGGGGATTTGATAGCTGCTTTCAACTACCTGAGAGGTGGTTCCAGAGAGGATGGTTCTAGACTATTCTCAGTGGTAGAAGAGGACAGGACAAGGAGTAATGGTCTCAAGTTGCAGTGGGGGAGGTTTAGGTTGGATATTAGGAAAAACTTTTTCACTAGGAGGGTGGTGAAACACTGGAATGCGTTGCCTAGGGAGGTGGTGGAATCTCCTTCCTTAGAAGTTTTTAAGGTCAGGCTTGACAAAGCCCTGGCTGGGATGATTTAATTGGGGATTGGTCCTGCTTTGAGCAGGGGGTTGGACTAGATGACTTCCTGAGGTCCCTTCCAACCCTGATATTCTATGATTCTATGATTCCTGCAGCCCCCATTGGCCTGCAGCGGCGAACCACAGCCAGTGGGAGCCGCGAATGGCTGAACCTGCGGATGTGGCAGATAAACAAACCGGCCGGGCCCGCCAGGAGCTTTCCCTGAACAAGCGGCGTCCCAAGTCTGGGAAACGCTACCCTAGACATACTGCCATAGCAGCTGTTATCCATCCATCTAGATGCTTAATACGCTGCCATAGAGCATTAATCTTTTTGTGTCCCCAAGCAAGTGGCTAGGAGGTTTGTTGTGCTTATGAATAATAACAATAGTAATAATAATTAATATAAATAATAAGTTGATAGTTTGTGATCTCCCTCAACCAGTTTTTCAGTAAAAGTGCACATATTCAAGCTATTATGAGTTAATTTTTCAAGTAAGATATGTTAAATCAGTGTTACAAATGTTTGTCTATGATTTATCCTGGCTGCTTCGCTAGTCCTTGGGCACTAGTCTTTGTGTTATTTTAAAGGCAAAAAAGGAAGAACATAATGTTTTCATCTCATAATGTATAGGGACATTTCATAGGTCAATTCTCATACACACATGCAAATCCTAAACAGACAAACAAAGGAACTGAGCTAAACAATACAATAATATACATGTCTATGCATATTTTTTTGGTTTGCATTTTAAGATTTTTAATAAACAAACTATATGATCTCTTAAAGGATGGTTATAAAACCATTATATTTTAAATAACTGTAATTGAGGTGATTGTTTATATTTATGTTTTAGTCACCATTAACATAGTGTAGGTGCAATTTTTGAATGTGCTTAGCATTGGCCTAGCTCTGTTCCCATTGAAGTTAATAGTAAATTTCCCAATGACTTCAGTGAGAGCACTGAGGCCCAATGGTGAGACCTGTTAAAAATCTCACTCTGTAACTTCTACTGTAAAATTAAATGTGGAAGAGTGAGAAAATATATGTGTTGAGCTTCTTCTATAAATGGAGTGACACTATCATTGTTCAGTGTAGGCATCTAGGGCCATTATAGATTGAGACATTATAGATTGCATTCACACTGGTGAATATCTATTAATGGTATGGCTATGAATAGATCAATTTATAGGCACAGATATGAGTTAAACACTGGCCATGTTTACCAGAAGCATGGATATAGAAGGCCAGTCATCAGCTAGATACATACAAAGACACAGAGCCTTATAAATAGAGCTGGTCAAAAGTCAGCATCTGCATTCTGAAATTTTTGGGAAAAAATTGTTCCTTTTTAGAACAAAAAATTGGAATTTAGAAATTTTGTGTGGAAGGGAAATTCTGAAGCAAACATTTTGAAATAGAAATATTTGTTTCAAAAATTTCTAAATGAAATTCGGCCTTGGAATGGCCAGAGCCCAAGCTCTGCAGGAGAGACCCTAGAGCCCTATGTTTTCCAGGGCCCCTTCTCTTGAGCTGGGAGACTATATGCTGAGGGTAGGTTTATGCAATAATTAAACACCTTCAGCTGGCCCGGGTCAGCTCACAGGGCTCAGGCTGTAAGACTGTAAAATTGCTGAATAGACATTCAGGCTCAGGCTGGAGCTCAAGCTCTGGGACTCCATTAGTGGAGAGGGTCCGAGAGCCTGGGCTCCAGCCCAAACTCAAACACAGTAATTTTTAGCTCCATAGCCCGAGCACTGCGGGCCCAAGTCAGCTGACCCAGGCCAGTTGCAGCCATGCCACAGGTCTTTTATTCCAATGCAGGCATACCCTGAGAGCCCCAACTGTATCATTTTCCAATGGAAAAATATTCTGTTGGAACATTTCTAACCAGTTCTATATAAAAATCCTGTCTTGATAGGGAGAAAGGGCACATTTATTTTTTCTATCATGTTAACTTATTTGAGTTAAATACAATGAAAGAGCCCTTTCAAGGTGTAGGCTTATGTGTCTGAAGCTGTGTTAGCTGGCCATGTTTTATCTGGAGAAGGAAAAACCTAACACAGTTCAAAAACACATGGAGTATAAACCAATTGGTCTGCCTAACGTATTATTTACTGCTACCTATTCTGTCTCTGCAAACAAAGTTCAAAATTGAGTCCTGAAGGGTTCTTCTTATCCTCTTCCAAGAAAATGGAAACCTTGGAAGGGAAACACGTGAAACACACCCAAGTAAAGTTATAAGGAACTAAAAGTCTGTCTTTATTTATTTTCCAGTTGGGATGCCCTTTGGTTTTTACTCTTCCACATGCAGCTTTTTTTCTCTTGACTTAGCATATTTCCCCTTCTAAAAATATAATTAACTAGAACATATGGGGCACTTGTACCACAGCATGGTCTATAAAAATTCAAAGGGACTTAATTAATTGGAATACCAAGAAACAGCATGTTTCTACAAGCACAGTAAAATTGAAGATAGTAATTTTAACCTAATTTATTTTCTAAATGTTTGAAAGATGAAGATGATTGTAGAAACAGCTGGATCTCAAACTTTTCCCTTTAAGGCAATATTCTGAGGACTTCATTGAGGAAAAAAAAACTAGTATGAAAGTATTAATCAGTTGTACAACAGACCAGCAGGGAAATATGTAACCATAAACTAAAAGCATTAGGATTGTTTGGTTCTTTTTTCCGTTGTACATTCTGCCTGCGTTGTTGAAAAGAAATTTTATTCATATTTTCTAAGAAGTCAGCCTGGTATCAGTTCTGCATGCATCAGTTCTGAATGACTTTAAACAGGACTATCATTTTTATTATTTATTGTGGCACTCAGAAATGTTAAATAAAATTTACATTTCAATTGGGTTTTATACTTATATGGAGGAGGGGATACAGCTACACCATGAACTTTTGTTGCTCGGTTTAAAATAGATTAGTGTGGTGATATCCATATTATGTTTGAATTACAAATTTTATCATTGGTGACTACACACCATCCATGGGTATCAGTACTATGCATAGACTAAACTGGCTGAGAGTTTTTAACTTGTTCATTTTGCTGCTCTTAAGTAAAGTGAATATTTTCCTTTTAGTGAAGCACCTACTGGCTTATTCCATTGAGTGAGACATTCACATGAATAGTCTAAACCAGTTGTTCTCCCATTTTTTCATACTGTTATCCCATGGTATATCAGAAAAATGTGCCCCATGGTTTCAGGATGCTCCTCCCACTGAGTCACAACCTCTGTGGTCTCTAAACCATCCCTCCAATGCTGCCCACAAACAGGAGACTTTCCATAATAATATTGCTTTCCCTTGCCTCGGAAAATGTGCCTTCAATTACCACATCTCACTGTCACATCCTTTTTGCTACTGGTGACCTGTCTGGAGTATGACCAAATATGTTTAATACTTGTTTTTTCACCCTTTATACTGTGGCAGTGATGCTGATAAAACAATAATCCTTGCTCTGATACGGGCTTCTTCTTTTGTTGTACGAAACATCATAGCCACATGTGGCTAACACTTTAGCTCCATGTTTTCAGTTGCAAGTCCTACATAGCAGACACACTTTTTAATCATATCAGGAACAGTTAAAAAAGAAAAGAAAGGTTAATGCATAGTTTCATAGTCTAAAAACTGTCTCAAACTCTATTCAATCTATTAAATTCTGTAGAACTTTTCCATACAGGATCTATTTCCAGTCTCTTAGGCTACCCCATTATGAGTGTTGTGATATCAGCATATGATAAGCTGTAGCAAATGGAAAGGACATGTCTCTGAAAATATTTGACCAGGTAGGTTTAAAAAATATTAATTAAAAAAAATAATCTTTAATGGATTGTTTAAAAACAGCATGTTCCTTGACCAGATAAGAATTTCTCTAGTATGGGAGAGCTGTCAACTGGTATAAACTTGGTTCTGACACCCACTGGCCTCATATCCCTAGTCCAAAGGCATGCAAAAGGAATAAAGGGGTATAGAGAAATGGGGAGAAGCTATTCTACACTGCACAAATTCTCCACCGAGACCATTTACTAATAGAAAAAATGTATGTTCTCAAGTCATGGCCAATGCAAATTGGCCCTCAGAATGAGGGATTGTAAACAGATGCCAGGAGACAATATAGCCCATAAAACTGGACTGTCTCCTAGAAACTAAGAGTCCGACTATATAACTTTTCAGTCACTCTGCAAAATGTAGAGGATGATACACTCATTAGATTATAACAAAAAATAAATATTGTTGTCTCTTTTCAACCTGAGTGACTAGCCAAAGTTTGGGTTCCTGTGGGTGTTCCACTTGGGATTAGAAATTGGTGATAGGTATTTTTTTCATGCAGTCTTGTTTGTTTACCAAAAAAAAAAAAATGTGCAAAACCCCATGTCTCTGAACTCAGAAGGAATAAAACTTCATGGAACAGCTTCTTTTCCTCAAAGTACCAAAAACACTCTTTTCAGCCTGTGCCCTTGTCCAAACACCTCTTCCCAAGTTTCTTCCAGGGCCAGCCACCATGCTTTCAACTGCTCCTTTCAGTCTCTTCTTAGTTTGTGTGTTCTCTCATACAACCACACCCACATGGACACCATACCCAGAGGAAGTTCCCAACACAAACATGGTGCTAGTTTCTGGGCAGACTCTAATAGGCCTTGTTTTAAGTGTGACTTTGTAAACTTCTCTGACAACTATCTTAAATAAAGGCTGCATTCCCAGAGCAGTTTGAATGAGGTTTTAACTTAAACCATATCAAGGTTTCACCCAGCTCATAACAATATGATAGTTCCTCACTCTAGGGGAAAAAATGGAAAGACATCAATTAACCACAGCCTATTGGAAATCTGACATGACTCTTTGGCATATATCAGCTGAATATTTCTATTTTCCTCTCATGATGATGCTGCAAGTATAAAGGAATTTCCCAAAGAGCACTTTTATTGATTGATTGATTGATATTACTAGACTCAGAACTAGAAAGTTGCCCCCCAAATGAACTTGGCAAATGGTCCCATTGAATTAATGCTGAAAACACTTCAAGATTTAGTGTAGATGGGAGTAAACTATTTTTTGTAGCCTTAAGTTATTATTGAGAACTGAGCCTCATTCACATTATGGAATTTTAGCCCCCAACAAAAAATCCCTACTGGGGCTAACACTGACTTAGTCTGGGATAAACAAGGCTCCTGCAGCAAGACCTGTTTACATTAGACTTGCTTTCAGTAGATTTAGCTGACACGGTATGTCAAGCTTCAGGTGCTTTGTTGACACAAGAGCTACCATTGATGCTGACATGGGTTCAGCTGAAATGAATTTTGTTTTGTTTTATTGATTGATTGGTAAGTTTCCTCATGTGGCATTTGTGGGAGCAAGTCTTCAAGAATGCTTTGTGTAAGGGTGCTGAAAACAATTTGTCCTGTCTACACAAGCAATTAAAATGTTTTTCGTGACCAGTCAAGGAACCATTTTCGGCAGTACTTTGTACTGGTGTAGTAAAACCACGCCCCTGCAGACAAAATAAATATAAAGCTTAAAGTGTAGTTTTGTTGGAATAGCTGTGCCTACACTATCGAGTCCTGCTGGCACAGTTGTGTTGATCAAAGATCGCACCTCTTGACACCCCTTTGCTGGCATAAGTCTGTAGTGTGGAGACGGCCTGTGTAAGCATTGGTCCTATGGGCCTTCCTTTGGTTTGTCCCTTACTCCTCTTACCTATTTCCCTGTGCAGAGCCTCCTTCCTCTCAGTAGAGCACAGGATGTGCAGAGAGTCTTCAGACCGGTTACTTTACCCATGAAGTCCCACTGTGGGTTTGAAGATTTGGATGATCTTTCCTTTTGTGCCTGTGTAAATTTCACCATTTATGAATATCTCATACATTTTTATTAAAATAATTACTATATGTGAATAAATAAGTGAGTGAATACACAAGGCCCACCAATGGTATAAAATCAAATCTCTTATCTTTCCCAGAAATATGTGTTATAAAGAGATAAGCAGTTCCTCATGTCTGGGATGTGCAATAAAGTGGGTTATTGAATCATCTAAGTTACATAAGAAATTTTCCAATCCTAAACTCCTCCGGCATGTGATATTCATTTGTACTTTCCATTTTAAAAAGATGTGTATATTTGAGAGGTATCCTGAGCATTTACAGTGATTGTATTTTGACATACAGCCTTGTTATGTAGAGGCTGATGAAAAGCTGTTCCAACTAAGAAGGGGCTTACTAAAGGTATGCAAAATATTGGGAAAAAACCCCAAAAAACATTATTATTACAGATGAACCAAAGTGCAACTGTTCACCATCTACCAAAAATGTTCTCCTTGTCGCAGCTTAACTAAAGTGCTGAAATTAGGTCAGGGATGCAGAATGAAAGATGTTTTGCAGCTTGTCTATATACCTGTTTTTTGTGTGTGTGTGTGTGTGTGTGTGTGTATATATATATACAGGTATAATTAAAAAGACATCCTGCTGCCTGCTATATAGTACTACTTTCTCTTTTAATTGTGTATTCAGTGGTGTATATTCTGTTTTGTTTTGTTATTTAAATAGATTTTGGAGCTAAGAAAAAACAGACAGACATTAAAAATTTCCGCAGCATTCAGCTGGGCAAATACTAAAGATGTCCCTTGTTTATTAATTTGTACCTGCCCAGAATCACATAAACACATGTGCAGAGTCCCATGTTCTATCAGTTTGATACAGTGCTTTACAAACAGAGCTCAGTCACAGATGGGTATGTAGTTTGGCACCCATACCACTTCTTCCATTGTTTTGCGTTCATTTAAAATTAAACCACTCAAAACCTACATGGCACTTCTGAAATGTGTAGAAAGAGACAGCTCTGACCCCGAAGAATTTACAGTCTAAAAGAAACAAAAGAGATTAAGGATGTGGAGGGGAGGGATGCACGTACAAGCAAGTGGTCATGGTGATGACTGGCATCATTGGTTCGTTCCATTATTATTTAATTGCTTTTTTTAAAAATAAATAAGTGGGCAATAGTATGAAAGGGGATTGGGAAAGAGAGAAGGATGCTATGAGATTGGTTGGGTGAGTATGTTATCCAGACAGCTAAATTATGTGGGGAGGGGGGAAAAGGAAGAGGAAGGTCACTCCCTCTCCATCTATATCTGTTTTCAGTCTCCACTTCTTTCTTTCTTTCTTTCTTTCTTCAGCTATTTCCTTGGTAGATTACTGCCTGTCTCCACCTACTTTTAGCTCTTCTAAGGTTGCCACTTACCTTGCCATGTTTTTCATAGGTGTTATACCAAATAACTTTGAGGGAAGTTCATCCGCTTATCCAAGGGCTGAATTTAGTCTGTTGTGTCACAGAGTGGCTGACATGAATTATACACATGGACATACTGCAGTCTTCTAGTGTCTCTTTTCTTGTGCTATTCCCTCTCACAGGATCAACTGAAGGGCCAGAATTGTGTGAAAATTCTGAAACATAATAGATTCATAGATATTAAGGTCAGAAGGGACCATTATGATCATCTAGTCTGACCTCCTACACAATGCAGGCCACAGAATCTCACCCACCCACTCCTGCAATAAACCTCTCACCTATGTCTGAGCTATTGAAGTCCTCAAATCACGGTTTAAAGACTTCAAGTTTAGTTATCAGATGTTTAGTGGTGTATTCTCCCCTGGATAAATGCATCTGTGTTGGAACTGTTTGGCACATGGACTCTGGGTTTTCTTGTATGTGGGAAGCATCTAGCATATGAGGTAAACAAAATAATAAAAATAACAATAATCATAACTATTGCAATTGAAATTTGAACATGTGTATCAGCAGGACAATAGACCTGAAGAACAAGTCTGTTACTTAGGGATGGTGATGGGAAAATCCATCCCTGTCCTTGCTAGATCTCCAAAGTTCCAAATTTTTCCCTTGCAGGTAACAAAATTATTGTGAAATCTTTTTAACTTCTCATATGTCTTAGGCTTATTACTAAGCATTTTTCCTCAAACCTCCTGGTTCTGATAGACATAAACACACCTCTTGCAGCAAGCTATTAACTTCCCTCAAAGAGAAATAGGTCTGAAAAGGAAGTTAGGTTTGAAAGGGAGCGTGCACTCCAACACTTAGCCGCACTTTCCAGAGGCCACTTGAGAAATGCCGCATTATGTTACATTACTTTCCCCCATTATACAGAAAAAAAAGAGAATGTGTATGGTTGTTTCCATAATCCCAGCAACCCAAAGCAGGCCCGTCACAGATCATCAGGTCATTACACATGTTTCTTTCCAAATTCCAGTAGCCGAGAAAGACTCAAGACTTTCAGTCGATCAAATTATTATGTAAGGAAAAATGGCTGAACTTTGTTGCGACTCCTTGCCCTCACTTCTCCTTCAATCTTCTCTTTCCTCTACCCTCACTGACTGAATCATTCACAGCAAGCCAGATGTTGTGTATATCAAATAACCAATATATAAACCACTCTGTACCAAAGACACACTGCATAAAGCCAGGTTTCACTTTCATTCTGGAATTGTATTAAACCAAGGAAAGTAAGCTGCTATCTGTGTTATAATTTCCCAAGTCTGTCTGAATGAATTCCAGTGAAAGCCTCTGCCATTTCTTTATCTGTTGTGATGTGGATAGTATCATTCAAATGCCATTGACCTGCAGAAGAGCACAGAGGTTTTTTATTTGGAATTGGTTTCAGAATTTAGGGCCAGATATGTTATCTAACAGCTACCCTGCCTTCAGAGCTTGAGGAGCAAAAAATTAAATAAACTCTGATAGTACAGTTTCACCAGTTGTTTCAATAAATATGAAACCACAATCTCTCAGTGAGCTGTATGTGGGTAGCAGCAGGAGGGGCATTGAGAATGTTTTCTCTGATTTCAAAATTCCATATGTTAATTACATTTTTATGGCTCCCAAAAATAAACATAATGGAGTAAATCATGCCCTGGGTTATAGCCCATACTGTCCCATTAAGTTCTTCTGATTTTAATTGACAATTGGCTTATACATTTCTCCTTCAAGAACTATCTTGCCCAAAACTCAGTTACAAACTTAATAAATGATATAATGAGTTACCTGGCTACAAGATCAGCTTCCTGAAACAGAAAGAAAAACACAGTAGATTAGTAACATACAAGAAATGCACAAGAACTGGATAAAGTTAACTGACTAAAATATTCACTCCCTTTGCTCCAGGGCATGGATGAACAGCTGGGAATCTTGCTGGGATGAGGGGGAAAAAATAGAATCTGACTTCTGTTCAACTGTCTCTTAAATAGGAGGAATTGCCTAGTCCCCTCTTGCCAAACAGGGACTTCATAGAGCCCTGAAAGACATCCAGTAACATGGCCAAACACCAAGCTGTGGCTGAAGGGAGGCTGAGACCTTTCTGTACATCTGAGGTAGCTCCAAGATCACACTAGCCACCACCATCTTGAGTTGGTTTGATCAGGGTGGAATTTTGTAAAAAAAACTGCAACAAATAATTGAACCAACTGAATCAGGATCTTAGATGACATCTGCAGAGCAGCTATATATTGTCTTTTGCTCTAAATGTGAAGAGAGAGCTGTATATCTAATTCCAGTTTCATCTTCAATGGCGGCAAATTCTGGAATAATTTCTGTAGCTGAAATATTTTCTAAACCTGCATATTTTTACTGTATACTAATATGCTACACTTTCAAATATTAGTAATATAAATTTTCTAGGGATAGCTTATTTATTGATCTACATGGTATTATGCAGAATAGATGCACTATGCTATTACATAATTTTCTTATAATATTATTAACATTTAGTAATTTATCACATAAGAGTCTCCAGTAATTCAAAATATTTAGCTGATGACATAATAGTGTTGGGTCTCCTATTATAAAGTTATTGTATTTATAAGAGTTTAAATGTAGTTTATATAGAGTAAATAACAGGCAAGTGTGAATTACAGGCCATACTTCAATCAACCAGTCCTGGTGACATCATAAACCACAAGAGCAGATCCTGAATGATTTGTGTAATCACCAGAAATCTGTGAAATATAGCCCCATAATGCAAAATAATGATTGGATAAAAAATAAAAAGGAAAAAAAATACAACAATGGAGAAAAGAGTTGACCGAATAAATAAACACCCCAGCGTTCTGTGGAGTGTGAATTACTGGGATTAGGTAAAATGTCAAAGACATTTTAATAATCTACTGTTGTACAGTGCAAAAATAACAAATAGTGTGAAGAAATCATTCTGCTATTAGAAACACTTACTATGATCATTTCTTTATATTCAGTTTTCCTCATAGAGCTATGTTGCCCTTTAATTAAGAAATTTTTGCTGATTACTGCAGGGTTCTATCTATTAAAACCTTTAATTTAAGGAGTCTATCACCATAGTATCTGAATGCTGTTTAATAGAAGATTAACAATTCCGTGCACAAGAAAGAGGTGTGCTAATGAAGCCACTTTACATTTAATGAATACGCACTCAAAAGTTCAGTGCTAATTTTTATTACTAATCAGAGCAGTTCCTGAACTGAGCTATTCTGCAGTAAGCAATGTGTTAAATTTTTATGTTAAAATTCAGTACAAAATAATGAGGTTTAATTAATGAAGAGAGGGGATTATTAAAGGAGAGACCCTGCACAACATGATGTATTGCTTTATTTCCCCATTGTTTTATCTGTATACTTTTCATTTATGCCTTAATCATTCCGCACATACTTCAGTTCCTTGACCTCATAGAATCATAGAATATCAGGGTTGGAAGGGACCTCAGGAGGTCATCTAGTCCAACCCGCTGCTCAAAAGCAGGACCCATACCCAATTAAATCATCCCAGCCATGGCTTTGTCAAGCCTGACCTTAAAAACTTCTAAGGAAGGAGATTCCACCACCTCCCTAGGCAACGCATTCCAGTGTTTCACCACCCTCCTAGTGAAAAAGTTTTTCCTAATATCCAACCTAAACCTCCCCCACTGCAACTTGAGACCATTATTCCTTGTCCTGTCCTCTTCCACCACTGAGAATAGTCTAGAACCATCCCCTCTGGAACTACCTCTCAGGTAGTTGAAAGCAGCTATCAAATCCCCCCTCATTCTTCTCTTCTGCAGACTAAACAATCCCAGTTCCCTCAGCCTCTCCTCATAAGTCATGTGTTCCAGACCCCTAATCATTTTTGTTGCCCTTCGCTGGACTCTCTCCAATTTATCCACATCCTTCTTGTAGTGTGGGGCCCAAAACTGGACACAGTACTCCAGATGAGGCCTCACCAATGTCGAATAGAGGGGGACGATCACGTCCCTCGATCTGCTCGCTATGCCCCTACTTATACATCCCAAAATGCCATTGGCCTTCTTGGCAACAAGGGCACACTGCTGACTCATATCCAGCTTCTCGTCCACTGTCACCCCTATGTCCTTTTCTGCAGAACTGCTCCCTAGCCATTCGGTCCCTAGTCTGTAGCTGTGCATTGGGTTCTTCCGTCCTAAGTGCAGGACCCTGCACTTATCCTTATTGAACCTCATCAGATTTCTTTTGGCCCAATCCTCCAATTTGTCTAGGTCCCTCTGAATCCTATCCCTGCCCTCCAGCATATCTACCACTCCTCCCAGTTTAGTATCATCCGCAAATTTGCTGAGAGTGCAATCCACACCATCTTCCAGATCATTTATGAGGATATTGAACAAAACCGGCCCCAGGAACGACCCCTGGGGCACTCCACTTGACACCGGCTGCCAACTAGACATGGAGCCATTGATCACTACCCGTTGAGCCCGACAATCTAGCCAACTTTCTACCCACCTTATAGTGCATTCATCCAGCCCATACTTCCTTAACTTGCTGACAAGAATACTGTGGGAGACCGTGTCAAAAGCTTTGCTAAAGTCAAGATTCAATACGTCCACTGCTTTCCCTTCATCCTCAGAACCAGTAATCTCATCATAGAAGGCGATTAGATTAGTCAGGCATGATCTTCCCTTGGTGAATCCATGCTGACTGTTCCTGATCACTTTCCTCTCATGTAAGTGCTTCAGGATTGATTCTTTGAGGACCTGCTCCATGATTTTTCCGGGGACTGAAGTGAGGCTTACTGGCCTGTAGTTCCCAGGATCCTCCTTCTTCCCTTTTTTAAAGATTGGCACTACATTAGCCTTTTTCCAGTCATCCGGGACTTCCCCCGTTCGCCACGAGTTTTCAAAGATAATGGCCAATGGCTCTGCAATCACAGCCGCCAGTTCCTTTAGCACTCTCGGATGCAACTCATCCGGCCCCATGGACTTGTGCACGTCCAGTTTTTCTAAATAGTCCCTAACCACCTCTTTCTCCACAGAGGGCTGGCCATCTATTCCCCATGTTTTGATGCCCAGCACAGCAGTCTGGGAGCTGACCTTGTTCGTGAAGACAGAGGCAAAAAAAGCATTGAGTACATTAGCTTTTTCCACATCCTCCGTCACTAGGTTGCCTCCCTCATTCATTAAGGGGCCCACACTTTCCTTGGCTTTCTTCTTGTTGCCAACATACCTGAAGAAACCCTTCTTGTTACTCTTAACATCTCTCGCTAGCTGCAGCTCCAGGTGCGATTTGGCCCTCCTAATTTCATTCCTACATGCCCGAGCAATATTTTTATACTCTTCCCCGGTCATATGTCCAACCTTCCACTTCTTGTAAGCTTCTTTTTTATGCTTAAGATCTGCTAGGATTTCACCGTTAAGCCAAGCTGGTCGCCTGCCATACTTACTATTCTTTCGACACATCGGGATGGTTTGTCCCTATAACCTCAACAGGGATTCCTTGAAATACAGCCAGCTCTCCTGGACTCCTTTCCCCTTCATGTTAGTCCCCCAGGGGATCCTACCCATCCGTTCCCTGAGGGAGTCGAAGTCTGCTTTCCTGAAGTCCAGGGTCCGTATCCTGCTGCTTACCTTTCTTCCCTGTGTCAGGATCCTGAACTCAACCAACTCATGGTCACTGCCTCCCAGATTCCCATCCACTTTTGCTTCCCGTACTAATTCTTCCCGGTTTGTGAGCAGCAGGTCAAGAAAAGCTCCCCCCCTAGTTGGCTCCTCTAGTACTTGCACCAGGAAATTGTCCCCTACGCTTTCCAAAAACTTCCTGGATTGTCTATGCACCGCTGTACTGCTCTCCCAGCAGATATCAGGAAAATTAAAGTCACCCATGAGAACCAGGGCATGCGATCTAGTAGCTTCCGCGAGCTGCCGAAAGAAAGCCTCATCCACCTCATCCCCCTGGTCCGGTGGTCTATAGCAGACTCCCACCACTACATCACTCCTGTTGCTCACACTTCTAAACTTAATCCAGAGACACTCAGTTTTTCTGCAGTATCGTACCGGAGCTCTGAGCAGTCGTACTGCTCCCTTACATACAGTGCTACTCCCCCACCTTTTCTGCCCTGCCTGTCCTTCCTGAACAGTTTATAACCATCCATGACAGTACTCCCGTCATGTGAGTTATCCCACCAAGTCTCTGTTATTCCAATCACTTCATAATTCCTTGACATCACCAGGACCTCCAGTTCTCCCTGCTTGTTTCCAAGGCTTTGTGCATTCGTATATAAGCACTTGAGATAACCTGCTGATCGCCCCTCATTCTCAGTATGAGGCAGGAGCCCTCCCCTCACAGACATTCCTGCCTGTGCTTCCTCCCGGTATCCTGCTTTCCCACTTACCTCAGGGCTTTGGTCTCCTTCCCCCGGTGAATCTAGTTTAAAGCCCTCCTCACTAGGTTAGCCAGCCTGCTCGCAAAGATGCTCTTCCCTCTCTTCGTAAGGTGGAGCCCGTCTCTGCCCAGCACTCCTCCTTCATGGAACACCGTCCCATGGTCAAAGAATCCAAAGCCTTCTCTCCGACACCACCTGCGTAGCCATTCGTTAACTTCCACTACTCGACGGTCCCTACCCAGGCCTTTTCCTTCCACGGGGAGGATGGACTAGAACACCACCTGCGCCTCAAACTCCTTTATCCTTCTTCCCAGAGCCACGTAGTCCGCAGTGATCCGCTCAAGATCATTCTTGGCAGTATCACTGGTGCCCACGTGGAGAAGCAGGAAGGGGTAGCGATCCGAGGGCTTGATGAGTCTCGGCAGTCTCTCCGTCACATCATGAATCTTAGCCCCCGGCAAGCAGCAGACTTCTCAGTTTTCCCGGTCAGGGCGGCAGATAGATGACTCACTCCCCCAGAGTAGAGAGTCCCCGACCACCACCACCCGCCTCCTTCTCTTGGGAGTGGTGGTCGTGGAACCCCCCATCTCAGGACAGCGCATCTCATGCCTTCCACACCAACCTCCCAATCAGTTTCATCCATTTTTTTGGCTGACACATTCTTTACAGCCCCCTAGTGCAAAAGGAACTGTTCTTTCTGTCAGGTTTCAGAGTCGCAGCCGTGTTAGTCTGTATCCGCAAAAAGAAAAGGAGGACTTGTGGCACCTTAGAGACTAACAAATTTATTTCAGCATAAGCTTTCGTGAGCTATGAAAACTTATGCTCAAATAAATTTGTTAGTTTCCAAGGTGCAACAAGTACTCCTTTTCTTTTTGTTCTTTCTGTGTGACTTTCTACCACCAGAGTAATCTCCAAAGGTCACAAAATCTGGGTGAATCTAGCCCAGCATGAATACAATTTAACAGGAAAGTAGAAACTTTTCATCAAGTAAGTCAGGAGTATGATGTATATGACGGATTTTATTTTGCATGTCCTAGATTTTGTATATTCAGCAAATGGAGGATTTCTAACTTTCTCATTAGGATTCCTGAGATCATGAAATACATGCAGTTTTAAGAAGTAATAGAGTACATTGCAGAATAAAAAATCCCTTTTGTCCACCTTATTTTATTTTAATTTTAATGAAGGATAAAATCAGTAAGCCTTTCAGAAATCTGTTTTTGTTTGTTTGTTTAAATGGAATAAAAAACCTTAACTTAGAAAGAGCCATGGAAATATTACTTGGGGATATCAAATTTAGCCTGCATTTTAATGAAAGTCATAAATGGGTCAATTTAGAACCAGTATGCTATAAATCGTGTTTCCTTCCCACATTTGTTTATAAATATAGAAGGATGTATACCTAGGGGAAAATTATTGCATGTAGGAGGGAAAAATTCCAGCCAAGGATCCACATTTTTCATAAAGCTCTATAAGTAAATGTCATGGTATCATGTATAGTTATCTTTCATCCCTGAGCCACAGTGCTCCTTGTCATCATTGTTAATAAGGCCTAGAGGAAACTGATGTGTGTTACTATGTTTATCCATATTATGTCACGGTTTGCTCTGAGCTAGTCAATCATAACTCTTGCCTAACAAACTATGGTATCAAAACGGAGACTGGGAAGAGCCAGCCTTCTCTTATTTACTGGAAATTTGTTCCAGTTTCCCAGTCTGACCTTGACAGCCCAGGTGTCAGCTCATGCCATAGCCCCAGGCCAATTCACTTGTGTATTAGTGTAGCTCAAAGTGATTATTAAATGTATAAGAGTGTTTTTGGTGTTTAAATTTCATGAAAACTAGTGGGATGTTACTTGCATTGTTTTTATGTATCTATATGTCATTATAATGTAATAGCAAACATTTAAATTGTGTATGCTCCTATGACTAAATAACCCATCAACGGAGAAAGAAGCGTTGTGGAATGCAAATGAAGTACTTTAACAGAAAAGTGCTCATTTCAAAGTAAGTATGTGATGATCAGAGGTCAAAGACTCTAAATGCATTCCTCAGTCTCCGACATCAAAGGAAAAGCCTATGTGGGTAGTGACACTGTCATTTTGTTTTATGTGAGAAGAAGCTATAAGTATAGATTCAAAGAAAGGTCCTTCATCTCTTGGCTGTTCGGACTCTTACAGGGAAGTGTACCAGATGCAAAGCAGAGATTCCTAGATATAATCTGGTACCCTGAAAAGACTTTTGGGAAACTGGCAGTTTATTACATCTCTGCCACCATTTGGAATTACAAACTGTGACTTACCTGTGCATATATTTTACCTGCTTTAACCTCTCAAAAACTCTCATTTCCTTTTCTTAACTAATAAATTTTTAGTTAGTTTTTGTCTTTGGTGTAAGATGTCCAGTACCAATCGATCTGGGGTAAATGATTGGTCTCTTGGGACTGGAAGGAACTGAAATATGATGTGATTTTGGGTATAAATCCCATTTTATCACAAAGTCCAGTTTGTCTGGGTGGCAAGATAGACTGGAGAGTCTAAGGTGGTTTTCCATGACTTAATGGTGAGACTGGTTTAGTGATCCAGGTGTTCACATATGTTACTGGCTTGGTGAAATCTTATTATAGAACACACCACCAGTTTGGGGTGTCTGCCCTGTTTTCTGACAATTTGCCCTGAGGTAGGCACTCACAGTCGTGAGCTGCTCCAGACAGTGTGACACGTGCCTGTTGCAGTTGAGTAGCAACTTTATCTTGACCAAACCTTAGGAATGGAGTGCTTCATAATTGTATCTATTTACATTTATATATTTTAAATAAATATATTTATTTTTAAGTCTTTTAAGGACATTTTAAAATTGAAAATGCTGATCCTAGTGAGGAGATAATGAATTAGCACTGGCATATTTATGATTTTTTGTTGTTGTTGAAGTCAACAAAATTATGCTGAATTGCATTCTTTTAAAAAATTTTATAAAGAGAATATATATTGGTTGACATACTGTCTGAGAAAATTGAGACTTCGGTGGTTGCATTTAATATAGCAGTTGCCCTCTGTTACTACATATAATGATACCTGAAATTGTCAGTTTTCCCCATATTTATAATAACGAGTAACTGTAGTAATGATTGGCAAATGTTCATATTTTAATGGTTTCTACTGTAACAGCACTAATCTACTTAACACTAGTCATAGTTATAGTAGATATATAGAACAAGTTGCTACATGGTTACTCTAAGGCCTGGTCTACACTGGGGGAGGGCGGGGGGGAGATCGATCTAAGATATGCAACTTCAGCTACGAGAATAGCGTAGCTGAAGTCGACGTATCTTAGATTGAATTAGAATCACTTACTTCGCGTCCTCGTGGCGCGGGATTGATGGCTGCCACTCCCCCCGTCGGCTCCGCTTCTGCCTCTCGCCCTGGTGAAGTTCCGGAGTCGACAACAGAGTGATCGGGAATCGATTTATCGCGTCTACACTAGACACGATAAATCGATCCCCGATAGATCGATCACTACCCGCCAATCCGGCGGGTAGTGTAGATGTAGCCTCAGATTTTTTCCCTGGCTCTTTGAGGTACCTCAGTTAGACAATAGCATTCTTATTCATAGTCTATTAAATTTCTCATGAATTTCTTAAGTCAGGTGGATTTTTAATGCAATGTAAAATGTAATAATGTCTGCTTCAAAGGGGTGCTTACTCAGACTGGTGAACAGTTGCATAGACAAGTAGTCCCATTGACTTCAGTTCAGCTAGACATGAGAATAGCTGCTCACCAGTTTGTGTAAGAGGTTTGCAATCTGCTCCTAAATAAATAGGTGATGTCGATACAGTGCTTGCACTTGTAAACCCCTTTATAAATACTAATTATTATTATCACTCTTTATTTAGGATTGTATGCTGTAATATATCACTGGTGGATTTGCTGTTGATATTGCTGATAGTACAGGAATTTCAGGAAGTTTATGGCCCTTTGCAGTATCCTCCAGGAAAGCTCTGATTTTGAGAAGTTTATATTTTCCTAGTTGTTGGAGGGAAGATTTAAAATAACCAATTCAGATTTGAAATCAACACAACAGTGTCATTAGCCGAGAGCTGTTCTGATGAGTATCTCTACCTAAGGAACAAAAGGAAGATATTTAGAAGAATGGCTGCTAGTAAAAATTGTACAAAATATGAAATAATTTGTGTAATCTGATTTTCTCAAGGAGAATGGATTTTAAAACAATTGTTCTTATAACCTGCTTTATTTTCTTTGATATCAACGTTATGTTGGTTTGTCTTATTGGGCTAGAGTACCTGTTTTTGCAAAAGTCTTGGAATATTTTAACTCATATTACAATTTTTTTTTTTATTTTTTGTGTGTGAAATTCCTGCTTAAATTGGATGCAAGGCAACACAGTACTGGAATAAGACTTTAGAGTTATTTTATTCCTTATCTGATTCTTATCAGTGAGACCACAGGTCCTGATTCTTCAACAGGGCTATAATGGCTGAAGAGTTTTGCTTGCATAGAGCTTTGGTTTGGGGTTATAGTTTGTAAATCTGGTGAAGTTCATAGTAATCTTTGGGTGTTTCTGAATGAAAACTGTCATGCAAATTAGACTGTAATTTATTTCAAAGAGAACCTATTTATCTACATGTTTATATAACAGCTGGCTCAATGGAGCCCTTGCTGATAATGACTGAGGTATTTGGAAGCACCAAAATATGAATAATGATATTGTGAAATGATTATCATAAATGTGATTTCTCTACAGGAAAACTTTTAATATTGATATTTTTAAGGAAAAAAAAGAGTTCATTTTGATTTAATTCCCCTTTATTCACCAAATACTTTCACTGTGTCTCCCAGCCAGTTTCAATATTTCATTATATTAATTTTCTTTTATTGTGTATATATGCTATGTATAAAATCAGAAAATAAAACACATTTCAGGGGATGGTCTTATATATTAAATAGCACTTATGCAACAACAACAACAAATTCCTGTTTTATAGCTTCCAGACCAAATTCACCCTCAGTGTGACTTCACTGAAATTAGTGCAGTTATACCAGGGAGGAGTTTAATCCTCGGCATATAATTGCTTAAAGCAATGTTTAATTTAATAGTTCAAATTTTAGGAACTCCTAATATGGATCTGGATTAATAATATGTAACTCCGAAGGATCACATTTAATACAGATTACACTTTAAAGAAAACACACACACAGTGGGATTACTCACTTACATAAGGGGTTGCAGGATCAAGCCCTATTATACAGAGACTGTAATTACACTATAGTTATACTGCGACTGTAAACTTAATATTTCTTAAAAGTGTTTGGGATTTGGCAGTGAGTGGGGGAATGACTGATGGAAAGAAGGAGTGGAGGAGTCACATTTAGACTTCAGAGTGTGATCTAAACATAGATTACACATTTTATAGGTTCCATTTTTGCCTATCACTTCAGTGGTGGAGCTTGCATGTCTGTCAGGGTTAATATGAGGAACTTATTTGTCCAATACTGTTCCCATTTTTTCTGTTTCATTTTCTTGTCCTTCAACGTTCTGCACACATATCTATTTATATGGCAACATTTCCGTGATATGAAAGTAGACAGGGCATGTTAAATGTGAGAGACCATTTGCACTGGTCTTCCTGCTATCTTAAATAAAAATCTCCCTGGCATCTGAGGTCAGAACAAAGCCCTCTGTGCATACATAATAGCTATGGGAGACACCCCTCCAGCCGACACTGGGCTATCTCCCTCTGTTTATATTCACCCCTTCTTGTCAACTGTTGGGAATGGGCCACATCTGCCCTAAGTGATTCAGCCTTGTTAGCACTGACCCCCCACTTGATAAGGCAACTCCCATGTGCTGTATATTTATACCTGCTTACTGTATTTTTCACTCCATGCATCTGATGAAGTGGGTTATAGCCCACAAAAGCTTATGCCCAAATAAATGTGTTAGTCTCTAAGGTGCCACAAGGACTCCTTGTTGTTTTTCCCAAAACATAGGTATCTATTGTCCATAAGAGGGGACGATTATTTGATCCCTGCAATTTAATTGGCCCATGAAGGCGGCACCATGTTTCTCACATTCACAAGTATCATATACTCATCTTAGGAGATATATCATCTGAAAAGCTGATTCAATGTCTCCACAATGTAATCTGCAGAAGTAATGTCTTAGCACCATTTATAGTGTAGTGGACTAGTGTTTATGTCAGTATTAAAAAGATACTTCCAGGAATATTTATTTTAACAAGTGCCCATTCCTAATTCTGGTAAATTAATACTTTTTCATTACTTCTTATTTTCTGTATTCATTCCGTTAGGTATGTTCACTCACAATATTTTAACAGCTTTTCTTTCATAGTGACACCACTGTCTGAGGTGAAAGTTGCACTCTCCTCAATCTCTAATTAATTGTGCCAGCAGCCATAACATTTTATTATGCGATTTGGATAGCTTTTATTTGCCATGAAATAAAGTTGAATTAGCTTTGGGGTAAGGAGCTGGTACAAGAATGGAACCTTTTATTTTAGGCTCTTTAAAAACAAATTTCTTAGAAGATATTTTATAGATGCTTTTTAGCTTAGCTAGTTTACTTCAGGGATCTGTTTTTTGTCCTCATAAGTTAGTAGCTGACAGCTCAAAGACAAGGGTAATCAAATCTTCTCTTGCCATCCTATTACTGCTCTCCTTTTCTTTTCTCTCTCTATGTGCATCTCCATCGCCACCAGTATCTTAGCCATTTTCTATCCTATTCACTCATTGTTGGAGGGTGGCATTATGACATCTTCCCCATTGGAGGGACATCAGATAAATTGGTATATCTGCCAGTCATCATTTTCTTGTCCTCTGCTCTCATCTCTCGTAAGTATATTGCAGTGGTTAGGGCCAGATTGTGAATCTTGCTCTGTTCCTGTGTCGAGGAACAAGGAGTAGCAGCATGGGAAGGAGAGCAGTTCTGCAAGGCCACTAAAGGAACAGGGGAAAGGGTGTGTTCACATTATCGGTTTGGTATAAATTATTCTTCCTGCCTTGACCCATCAAGAAAAGGGGAGAACCAGGGACCAGACTGTGGCTCTGGGTCATAATCTGTTTTCCAGTCTGTTCCTGGAAGTGCAGTGCAGCTAAACAATACCCTTGCTAAAGGAATGTGATAAAGTCACCACTTAGCCCTACCTTATTTTTAAATATTTTTAAAATAATTTTTAATTATTTTTAAATAACTTTAAAAATAAAATTACTGTATTTTCCACTGAATGCATCCGATGAAGTGAGCTGTAGCTCATGAAAGCTTATGCTTAAATAAATTTGTTAGTCTCTAAGGTGCCACAAATTCTCCTTTTGTTTTTGCGGATATAGATCAACATGGCTGCTACTCTGAAACCTAAATTATCATGGTATTCTTAACTCTTTTATGGATCCTTCCATCCTAACTATACCCTGGACCAGAAATGAAAGGAAAAGATTAATCCCCACCTCCTTGTGGCATTTATACCTTTATACCAAAAATAATTTTACAAGAGGATAGTTGTTATTCATCCCTGTGGCCTTTACATGGATACTTAGCATAAGATCAAAATGTTGTAACCATGCTCTTGCTTCTGATTCACACCCACTATCTATGGCTGATTTGCTGTTATTATCAGAGAATCTGTAGGTGACAATTGCCTCTGGGAAACAAGCCTTCAAAGTACTTCATTCAAATGGTATCTGGATAAGAAGATGCTTAATTCTCATGGGTTTTCTATTTATAGACCTGTATTTAGGATCTGAGGTTATCTGCCTAACAGTGCTTTTTGGTGCTTCTGTGCTTTAAGATGGCTTTATTTTACTAAAATACATTTTACAGCTTATTATTATTCCATAATGTAGATTAGATTTTTTTTCCATTTTAAAAGCAAATGAATAGAATTCATAGGTGAATGGGATGAGATAAAATCACCATACAACTTAATTATGAATATTTTCAATGTTTATTCTCTAAAAATGAATCCAAAATATTAAAATATCAACTCAGTAAGAGCTGGTCTGAATCAAAACATCATATCTGAATTTACCTGAACTTCTGCTCAATCTAATCTCTATTTTCTGTGCATGGAATTCTTGATACCCCAGTTAGGTTGAGTAAAGAACCCCAAAATTCAAAGTAAACACTATCTGAAACTTCTAAGTTTCACACAGTTCCAGGTCACAGCCATCATTCCACGATTTGGATAGTGCCATTCAAAACCATTAGCTGGATCTTGCATCTATTGCTCTCTATTTCTCTCTTTCACAAAAAGCTTCCTGTTACAGTTTGGTAGCTCTTACATAGATCAGAATGGTCTTTATTCTTCCAACTGCAACATCTGAGGTGGTTGACCAACAACTTCCCCTTGTATTCAGCTTGTATTCAGTCTTTGGGCAGGCACATGTGCACACACACACAGACAACCCCTGTAGGAAATTTAAGTTGCAGATGAGCTACTCACAGTTGCAGATGAGCTACTTTTAAGTTCTGCAGCATCAGCAATGGGTCGTACTGCTGCTCTTGCACTGTCGTTTGACCTTATTCAGCGGAAGGAGATGCAGTAGAGTGCACTACATCAATAAAAAAAACCATTACAGAATTTATCAGAGGTGCCAGTGGAGGACATTCAGCTGTTTTCCTGTACATTTCTTTGTCTTTATAGTTTATTTTAATTTGTTCAAATTTAGCAGAGCTATTAATTCATAAGGAAGCAGTTTTGACACTGAAAAGAAGGAAGATAGTTCACAGATAGGAAAATGATCTTGAGTACTTCATCGGCCATTTCCTTGCTTTTGAGTCAAGCTGATGCTGATCTAAGCCCTGGTTTTGCAAAACATGTAAGCATATTTGGAATTTTTGATCTGGTAGTGGTTCAGTGCAAATTATCGATTAACAAGATGTCAGATAAACTGAGGGAGCTGAGTTATTAAACGTAGATAAATCAGCACAAGCAAAGAGGTTTACACATTACCCATTTGTAAAACAGTTTTGCAGCAGGTACATTTCAGTGTGTCCCAAATTGCGAGCTCAATTCTGCTCATATTTATATTCCTCTTGTTTATGACATTTTTCAGGATACAAGACATCTGTATCAATCATCCCTAGCTGATTGTACCAGCCGTCTCTAGAAAATGGTTCATATTTGGCAAGCATCAACAGCACACACATCTTGTTTCTGACAGATTCTTCACATACAAAGAGCAGAGATTATATACTAGTTTAACTACAAGTAACTTTCCACAATAATACTTAGCGTGAATACAAGGCATTCTGGGAATACAGTTCAAAGTTATACAACTTAGCATAAATACAAAGCATTCTGGTTCACATGATATTGGCTAATAGTACATACGTAAAGTTAAACACATTCTTAATTGCTTTGCTGAATCAGGGTCTGAGCTCTGTGTTGAATAGGGATAGACTTAAGCACATGCTTAAAGTAAAGCACTCACACAAGTTTCTGAATTGGTGCCATAGATCGCTAAATATTATTTATACTTAAGGAATATGCTGTGACAATGAATTTGAAGTGTTGTCTTTCCCAATGGTATAATGCTCTCCATAGGACTTTTTAATGCTATATCCACACATACATGTTCACTTCTGACAGAACATTCACCTCTGTCTCTTTGACAATCTAAATGTGGATGGAATACATAACTAAACATACAACACTTCCAGCAATATTTTGCACAGATGCAAAATAACAGAGAAAAGCTTGACAAGAACTTTGTGTGTTAGGTGAACAGAGATTCCCTCATACAGTTTGTTTCCTATATGAACAAGTGAGCAGGGATGGATAACCCAAAATGTTCTGGTGATAGCAAATTAAGATTCACATTTTGTGCTGGAAATGGCCCACCTTGATTATCATACACATTGTAAGGAGAGTGATCACTTTACATAAGCTATTACCAGCAGGAGAGTGGGGTGGGGAGAGAGAAAACCTTTTGTAGTGATAATCACCCATTTTTTCATGGTTTGTGTGTATAAAAACATCTTCTGTATTTTCTACAGTATGCATCCGATGAAGTGAGCTGTAGCTCACGAAAGCTTATGCTCAAATAAATTGGTTAGTCTCTAAGGTGCCACAAGTACTCCTTTTCTTTTTGCAAATACAAACTAACACGGCTGTTACTCTGAAACCTGACGTTTTAACACTGTCTCCATCATCAGCCAGTTATTTAAAGATTTTTGTAGTAACACCCTGGAGAATAGGCTAGCCAATGGTGCAAATGGACAAGGGCTGGATAAGCCACAAAGACTGCTGGAAGAAATGCAGCACCTGAATATCTACTGCCTTGAACCCTGTGTAGCCATTTATATCTATTTAATGAGATGGGTAGCAGTTTGTACCCATAGGTGTAAAATTACAAAAGGAGCATGGCAGTGAAATATTTGGCCCACAGAATAGTGAGTCAGAGGGTGGTGCAGTTGATATAAAAAGCACAGTTCTTATGAGTGAATTAGAGGCTAGAGATGTAGTAAGGAACCAGAGGACATAATCATATCTTGTGTATCTCCATTAAATTAAGTGGATGAATATAGCCCCAGGTGAGAAACAGAGCATTGCATTACCATTGGATGGCATTGGGTGGGAATATTTCAGTATCATCAGAAGAGCAAGAAACCTATATTGCCTCAAAGGAGGTGACTTGAGAACTGAGGTGCACAGTGAAGTTTGGAGAGTAGCAGAAGCATGTTGAAGGTGTGCACAGGATTCACTTCTTAGAAGTTCTGTGAGTCTGTGGAACAGCAGAAAGGAAAGATGGAGAAAGAAGAATTGAGAGATTATGAAAACTGGCTTGAGAGCCACAGGAAAAAAAATGTTAATTTACAAAATATATAAATTTTATCAAAAATGACCTAATCACTCGTGTTTTAGAAATACTGATCTCAACTCCCTTCTTGCAATGAATCTGAGGCATAACAATATCCAGAACTGCTTGGTTTGCCTTTGTTATTACTGCAGAATCATGTGACAGAGCTCTAGCTAGTGCACTGAAGGCTTTATAGGAAGACAATATCTTGGACTATATGCCGACTGGACGGAAAATGCAATATTGTATGTGGGACTGTACAGGAAAAATACAGAAATATATTTAATACAGAAATATTATTTTTTAGAAATTATAGAATCATAGGACTGGAACGGACCTTGAGAGGTCATCTAGTCCAGTCTCCTGCACTCATGTGGATATTATCTAAACCATTCCTGACAGGTGTTTGTCTAACCTGCTCTTAAAAATCTCCAATGATGGAGATTTCACAACCTCCCTAAGCAATTTATTCCAGTGCTTAACCACCCTAGCAGTTAGGAAGTTTTTCCTAATGTCCAGCCTAAACCTCCTTTCTGCAATTTAAGACCATTGCTACTTGTCTTATCCTCAGAGGTTAAGAAGAACAATTCTTCTCCCTCCTCCTTGAAAAAAGCCTTTTATGTATTTGAAAATTGTTATCATTTCCCCTCACAATCTTCTCTTTTCAGACTAAACAAACTTTTTTTTCAATCTTCCCTCATAGGTCATGTTTTCTAGACCTTTAATAATTTTTGTTGCTCTTCTCTGGACCCTCTCCAATTTGTCCACATCTGTCCTGAAATGTGGCACCCAGAACTAGACACAACACTCCAGCTGAGGTTTAAGCAGCACAGAGTAGAGCGAAAGAATGACTTCTCGTGTCTTCCTTAAAACACTCCTGCTAATACATCCCAGAATGATGTTCACTTTTTTTCCACAGTGTTACACTATTGACTCATATTTAGCTTGTGGTCCACTATAACTGCGAGATCCCTTTCTGCAGTACTCTTTCCTAGGCAGTCATTTCCCATTTTGTATGTGTGCAACTGATCCTTCCTAAATGGAGTACTTTGCATTTGTCCTTATTGAATTTCATCCTATTTACTTCAGACCATTTCTCCAGTTTGTCCAGATCATTTTGAATTTTAATCCTATCCTCCAAAGCACTTGCAACCCCTCCCAGCTTGGTATCATCCACAAACTTTATGCCATTATCTAAATCATTGATGAAGATATTGAACAGAACTGGATCCAGAACTGATCCCTGTGGGACCCCACTCGTTATGCCCTTCCAGCATGACTGAATGGGAATGGTTTGTCAACCAGTTTTGTATCCACTTTACAATCGCTCCATTTAGGCTGCATTTCCCTAGTTTGTTTATGAGAAGGTCATGCGAGAGAGTATCAAAAACTTTACTGGTTTCAGAGTAACAGCCGTGTTAGTCTGTATTCGCAAAAAGAAAAGGAGTACTTGTGGCACCTTAGAGACTAACCAATTTATTTGAGCATGAGCTTTCGTGAGCTACAGCTCACTTCATCGGATGCATACCGTGGAAACTGCAGCGGACTTTATATATACACAGAGAATATGAAACAATACCTCCTCCCACCCCATTTGTGTGGGGGGGTGGAGGGTGAGAAAACCTGGATTTGTGCTGGAAATGGCCTAACCTGATGATCACTTTAAATAAGCTATTACCAGCAGGACGGTGGGGTGGGAGGAGGTATTGTTTCATATTCTCTGTGTATATATAAAGTCCGCTGCAGTTTCCACGGTATGCATCCGATGAAGTGAGCTGTAGCTCACGAAAGCTCATGCTCAAATAAATTGGTTAGTCTCTAAGGTGCCACAAGTACTCCTTTTCTTTCTGCAAAAACTTTACTAAAGTTAAGATATACCATGTCTACTGTTTCCCCCATATCCACAAGGCTTGTTACCCTGTCAGAAGAAAGCTTGGTTTGACATGATTTGTTCTTAACAAATCCATGCTGACTGTTACTTATCACCTTATTATCTTCTAGATGTTTGCAAATTGATTGCTTAATTATTTGCTCCATTATCTTTCTGGGTACAGAAGTTAAGCTGACTGGTCTGTAATTCCCTGGGTTGTCCTTATTTCCCTTTTTATAGATTGACACTATATTTGTCCTTTTTTCAGTCTTCTGGAATCTCTCCTGTCTTCCATGACTTTTTAAAGATAATAGCTAATGGCTCAGATGTCTCCTCAGTCAGCTCATTGAATACTTTAGGATACATTTAATCAGGCCCTGGTGACTTGAAGACATCTAATTTGTCTACATAATTTTTAACTTGTTCTTTTCTTCTTTTAGCCTCTGACCATACTTCATTTTCACTGGCATTCACTATGCTAGTAACCCAATCACCACCAAGCTTCGTGGTGAAAAATGAAACAAAGTTATTTAGCATCTCTGCCATTTCCACATTTTCTGTTATTATCTCATCTGCCCCCCATCGAGTAACGAACCTACCCTGTCCTTGGTCTTCCTCTTGCTTCTAACATATTTGTAGAATGTTTTCTTCTTACCCTTTATGTTATTTACTATGTTTTCAATTTAAAATACAATCATATCTTTCTCAGATATTTTACCATGTACAGAGCATTCTGTTATGTGACGGACTAAAAGGCTGGCACTCAAACACTTACTTTTGATTACGCAAATTCAGCTTGTCCACCAAGAATGATAGTCCATTTAGATAAGGCACTTTGGGACACATTCATCTCAGCTGATACAGAAATGTGCAAATTATACTATGAGGCCCATTACATCCCAGAGCAATTAATTCCCAGGAATGATTTCCATCACCACTACTTTTACAGTGGGGATGGACAGTTTTAAAGTACTTTGAAGTATTACTGTTGTAATTTGATAACTCTCTCCTGAACTCAGACAATCTTCCTCCCTCCCGTACCCAGCTTGTGTTAACTACAAACAACAAAGCAGACGCTGAAGACAAGTACGGAATGTGTGTGTGCATACATGCGGTCTTTCATAAGCAGTAAGCCCCACAGTTGTGATCAGAGTTATATAAGAAAACTGCTGAAAATTGTTCAGAGGATGCACTGCATAAGCTTTCCTTGGATTGCTCTTTCCGCACCATGTCTGCTGCTTGAATGGTACTTGTCCCCTGAGGTGTCCCTGAGGTTTTCCACTTTTTACTGCCACATGTTCTACCCCAACAGATTTAATATTTCTGGGGGTCTTGTGTCCCAGATTCCAGTTTTAACCAGGACTGACTCCTGGTACCTCTGCCACAGCTTTACAGAAGAGACAGATGCCATTTAAAAAGGTCACAAATGTGAAGCACCAGCTACTTGAACAGATAGTTTAACTATTGTTTATAGTAAAATTATCACCTTCATATGACATGCATACCATTCCTTCAAAATATATCTAACAACTGGGAAAGGCCCAGTGTTGGAAAGTTGCAGTCTTTCCGTTGAATATCCCGATGGAGTTTAGTGCTTTCAAATTTGCAGTGTACCTCTTCTTCAGAAAAACTATTGATGTCCTTTATTTCCAGACATTTAGTTGAAAACAATGGAAACAAAGATAGCTTTGTGGAAGTATTATTGAGGTGTATCTAGACTTACAATTCATAGCAGTGCGGTGTCCCCTAGCTACTGTTTCAATGATGTTTTGAGGTGATCTCACTTTTGTAGCCTATAAAAGTGTCTGCGTATTCTACAGACTTAAAGGGTAACCTGATGACAAGCTCATATGGGGGCTGTGCAATGTTAATCAGTGTCACTAGAGCTGAAACACTGCCATCTCTTTTATTCCGTGACCTTATTATCATAAAGGGTGTGAGAGATATTCTGGCAGAGAGTCTGAAACCAACAAGGCTCATACTGCAGCAATCAGTCTGTCTTGGATGTAAAGTTCAACCTGTGTTCCATGTAAAGTGCCAGAGCACAGCAGGAGGAATGCCAATAAAAATTAAACAGTTCAATGACACCTTTACAGCCTGAAAGCAGGACACTCAACACATTCCAACATCACTTTTCTTATAAGTAGTCATTATAAATCTTGAAAGTCTATTTCTTTTTAACTCTGCCATTGGCCAGGAAATAAGCACAATAGAACATTTCCTGTGTTAGGGTGGTGTTTTAATAAAGGAGTTTGTCATTGCACATTGTTTGTTTGCACAGACACAGATTTGCTAATGCAGGAGTTTACACTCTGATTCATAACGCAGATGAGGCTGTACCAGTCGTTTTTCAAATTAAAGAGCACTTTCCAAAATGGAAACGTTCACTGGTTAAAAAAAAAAAAAAAAAAAAAAAAGGAAACCCCACACTGACTACCAATGAACAAGTGCTAACAAGTGAATTAAGTGTTCGATTACCACACCCAAGAAAACTGGAAATTAATATGAGCAAGAAATTTTGTTAGTAGAAAGGTCACATTGTCTTTAATAAAACTTCATTGAAATATTTGAAGACATTTATGGAAGATCAGTAATTGTTCCATAATTAGAGTAAGCTCAGTAAGCCCAAATATTATATCCCCTCCCCAGTCAACATAATTATTCTTAAATTTTGTATGCTACATTTTATTTCAAGGTAGAGGTTTCCTGGGAGGTTGGGTGAAAATCTAAAATCTGTTTTGTTTGTTTATTTATTGGCCTTGCAGAGGAAAAATGCCTTTAGTATTTAAAAAGTTATTTAGGTGGGGGCTAAAAAGATATAAAGAATTGTTGTAGGTGTATAAACTTTCAATGTTATATAAATACAATCAGGCCTTTCCTTTCGAATCTACTCCTACAAGGGCCCTCCATGTGAAGGCCTCCTCTCCTCATGCTCAATGGGGGCTCAGGTGCTCCCATCCTACCCTCACTACCTTGGAACATGTATATGCAGGCCAGTGCCCACACAACAGGAGAGATGTAGCCAGAGTTGTGGGAGGTTTGATGGATGCGGGAAGCACCTCCCTGCTGCTCCAAGGTAGTTAGCTGGAAAAATTAATCCAGCCCTAGGCTGAATTAACTTGTACACAGAGAAACCTGGGGTCCCCAAGAGCTACCATGTCCAGTTAGGGCTCCCTAGTTGTCCTAACTCCAATGGAGTTGTGCTGCGGAGTTCTATGCATCCCCCAAGATACACCAGGATTGGGGGCAGCTCTTCCATGTGGGGGCAAACTCCGTATCATTTCCTCTCCTCCTCCATTCAGATGCTTTGAAGTAATTGCTGTGATGAATTCCTTGGAGCAATTGTCACATAAAGTTCCCTCCCATGGCTGTTAACAGGGGAATGGGCTAGTCCGGCACATACAGATATTTAGAAATGTACATTACTTCCTTCTAGGGTTGCCAACTTTCTAATTCCACAAAACCGAACACCATTGCCCCACTCCTTCCCTGAGGCCCCACCCCTTCCCCGAGGCACTACATTCTCCCTCCCTTGGTTGCTCACTCTCCCCAACCCTCACTCACTTTCACTCGGATGGGGCAGGAGGTTGGGGTGCAGGAGGAGGGTGTGGGCTCTGGGGTGGGGCTGGGGATGAGGGGTTCAGGGTGCAGGAGGGGCTGCAAGTTGAGGCAGGGGTTTGGGGCTCCGTCTGCGGGTGTGTGCTCTGAGGTTGGGCTGGGGATGAGGGGTTTGGGGTGCAGGAGGGGGCTCCAAGATAGGGGTGGGGCAGAGGGGTTCAGGGTGTGGCAGGTGGCTCTGGACCTGGACAGGGGTTTGGGTGCAGGGGGTGAGGGCTCTGTCATGGGGTGCAGGCTCTGGGGTGGAGCTGAGGATGAGGGGTTGGGCACAGGAGAGGGCACCAGGTTTGGAGGGGGCTCAGGGTTGGGACAGGGGGTTGGGGCTCAGGCCTGGCTCCACGCTGCACCCCAGAAGCGGCCAGTAGGTCCAGCTTCTATGTGGAGGCCCGGCAGGCAGCTCTTTGTGCTGCTCTCACCTGCAGGAACTGCCCCCACAGCTCCCATTGGCTGTGGTTCCTGGCCAATGGGATTGCGGAGCTGGTGCTCAGGGAGGGGCAGCATGCGGAGCCCCATGGCCCTCCTGCCTAGAAGTTGGACCTGCTGGCTGCTTCCAGGGTGCAGTGTGGAGCCAGGACAGGTAGGGACTAGCCAGCTTTAGCTCCGCAGCACTACTGACCGGACTTTTAACAACCTCGTTGGCGGTGTTGACTGGAGCCATCAGGATCCCTTTGCAACCAGGTGTTCCGGTTGAAAACTGGACACCCGGTCACCCTACCTCCTTCTGACTCCAAACTGTGAAATAACTATTGCTGTGCTGAGCACAGGGAGTAAGGCGTGGATTGTAGTCAGAGACGGGGGAATATGGCAGGACAGGAGTCCAAGAGGTAGGGTGACCAGATAGCAAGTGTGAAACATTGGCACACTTTGTTTCTTTGGGGGTCGTGGGGAAGTATAGTTACCTATAAAAGACAAAGCCCCTAATACTGGGACTTCTGGTCATCCTACCAAGAGGTGGCTTGGAGTGAATCATGGGTATGGGGCAGGTGGCTAGGAGCTACACTGTCTTGGGGTTGAGGACAGTGGAGGCATATAGAAGAGTAGCATGGAGTGACATATCTCTCTCTGAGAGGAAAGGCTCCTGTGGAATCAATAGGAAAGGAACATGGACTCTGCTCCCATTAAGGCAAAGGTCAAAATAGTGAATTATTAGATTATTAGAAATGGATCCCTCAGATAGGAAATGTAATTTTATAATCCCCTAAACATTTATTGTTTTGATATTTGCATATATATTTTTTTTAAATTTTAAGGAGAGAAATTAAGGTAGCGTGAGTGCCATGACTTCAGTCAGGTGGTGGTGACTGATGAAGATTTACATGGCAAAGTGTAGCCCTTAGGTATTTATTTCCAGGCACTGTTGCATTTCTTAAGATGAAGGGATTGGGTTTTTGTTGTGGGTTTGTTTTTTTTTTTTTGGTGGGGGGCGGAGTAGTTGGGGAACAGAGGAGGTTGTTTTGAAAAGGATACAATTTTTATAAAGAAACTATTGTTTTGGGTTGTTTGCTGAATGTCACTGAAACATACTTTCATCTTTGATGCTCTTCCAACTTTTCATTTAGGAATGGAAAAAATAAACAATAAAATATACAATGTTGCCTGTATAGCCATAAATTTGTCATACTAACCAGTACAGGAAACTATGACTTTTTTTTTTCTTATTCCAAGGAATGGGCATTCATCAAAAGGTCCAGAGGTTCAGATAAGTCTCTAAACCTTTTGATTCTTATCGAAACTTTATTTGAACTGTCAGTCTGCTGGGTCCCTTTGGAGGAGCAGGGTCTCCCTCAAACCCTCTGCAGACCCCGCTGCCAGTCATTTGTATTGTCTTTTCCCACAGTTCACAGCACATCAGAGATTATCTGAGTCAAACAAACAGACAAAAGAAAGGTCCTCTCCCTTCTCTTCCTCTAATGAGAGAGGGGAGGACTCTGAAGGAAAACACAGAAAGGCAAAGTAGCCTGTCTCTCAGGAAGACTCTCTGGATTCAGCTCTGAGCTTGGGCTATAAGGGTCTATTGCCCCTTGGTGGGACCTATCTTCAAACCCTCCTCTTGGGGTATACAGCTTCAGGAGCAGCAAGGCCTGTGACTATCTTCTCACCTGACCTGTTTCTATTTTTAACATCTACTGAGGTGGTACCACCCATCTCCTGTTCACTGCTCCTTCCTGTGGTAGGTTTTCCCCTTTTAAGCACCTCCCCCGCTAGGCAGAACAAGTCTTGCAGGTGCACTTCATTAGAGCTGAACAGGCCCAGAAGAGCTCGTTAGTCTCCTCTCCACCGGAGAGAGCTGTCTCACTGTCTCCAGAATATTCCTTGAAACCAAGTGAAAGCCAGATTACTTATGGGCAATCACACATATTTCCTGCTTCTGTCACACCAAGAAAACTGTCTCTTTCATGATATTTTGGCACTTTCTGACACTGGCTCCAGCAAGAAACAAGAACGCTAAGATATGAGAAAACAGTAGATGGGTAGGAAGCATGTTAACCACATAAATGAAACTCAATGTTTCAGGTTGGGTTGGATTTCAGACTTGGTCAAAGGCACCAAATGTCTTTTATTTTATACCAAAATGATTTTGTTTAATTACTGATTCTATAAAATATATGTGAAATCTATGGGCCAGATCATCACCTCTTGCCAAAGAAAACAGGTTCCCATGTCTCTGTAACTCCCACTTGGAGTTCACCAACTCCTGGAGCTCTAGACTGAGCCTCCAGAGTGTCTTACTAAAAGGACTGTAACTCAGATGGCTGCCAAACCCCTCTGACTCTATTTCAAGCATCTTGGCGTTACAGTTGGGGACGGAAGGAGCTAGAGACTCCCAATAGGGAGGCTTCTGCATGGGGTAATCTGGAGAAGCAGCCCACTAGACCAATAACAAGACAGGGCCATACATCTATCAGTGAGGGGACAGCCTGATTTTATACAAACAGAAAAGAAAGAAAGGGTAGTTTCAGGTTGGAAGCTAGGAGAGAGACAGTACAGCTCAGGAAGTCCTTGCTAAACTCCTACTCCTTCTAAAGGGAGTTCTTCCACTACTGTGAGACTCTAGCTGCATGGATTAGGGAGTTCTAGCACTACAACAAGCAATATCGGGGTGGGGAGAAAGGCAACCTAGTTCTGCAATGGCTACCAATAGCCAGCTGAAACTACAGGAGGATTCTAAACCAGAAGAACCAGCAAGCCCTGCTGGAAGCGTGAAGGGACCCTGCTCCAGCCAAAGATGAAGAAAAAGTAAGGTAACTGTTGTTAAATTACTAGTGCTATTACACTTCAGCTGAGTATCCACAATCTTGGCTGCGCACCTCAGAAAGGTGGCCAGGAGAGAGCTTAGGTTTGGAGGAGTAAATGGGTAGTAGGAAGTGAGGAAATTGTTTACTTACAGATGTTTATTAATTAACAACTTAACCTGTTCCTTCCCCCAAATCCTATTCGCTCTGTTATGCTATTGTTTTTGGAGTGGTACACCTTTGTTGTAGTTTGTTTTATTCACCTTATTGTTCCCTTCTGTACTGGGCTTTACACTCCTTGTCAGCTAATAGTGGTGTTAATTTTCCTCAGTGGACAGCACTCCCATGTATAAGGCACACTCAGGAGTTCTCTTGGGTGAAGGTACCTAGGTGCCAGAAAAAAACAAACCTAAAAGCCAGGACCCTACCCATATAGGAAAAGGGAAGAAGCTGTTCCAAACTCTGCTAATAAAAAGCACCAGGGAGAGAAAAGGTAGGAAGGGCTACAGCCTCTTGCAGGGCATTCTCTTTATTGTTCTCGCATCCTGTTGGTGGAAGGGAGCAAAGTTTGTTTCCCCTGCCCCATATCCTTGTGCAGCATGGGCAGCAGAGTTGGTCTCTAGTACCTACAGGTATATTAAGATTCGCTGGAAGCACAGAGCTGCCTTCTCAGTGTCCTCTTCCCACCCCTGCTGTTTTTCTTGGTTCCCTGTCAGTCATGATTTCTCTCCCAGTCATTGTTCAAAGAACTCTATTGAAATGGGGTTTCCACAGCACAGTAGGGTGACCAGATGTCCTGATTTTATAGGGACTGCACTGATATTCGGGGCTATGCCTTTTATAGGTGTCTATTACCCCCCCACATCCTGATTTTTCACATTTGCTATCTGGTCACTTACAGCACAAAAAAACTTCTCTAATCAGTTAAATCAGACCCAGGCTGCATTAACTCCACCAGCTTGATGAAGGGGTTATATGGATCTGGCCCTGTCTTTTGCCTCCCCACTTGTTGGTTCTGGACCCTTCTGAGAGTCAGGGCAGAGGGGAAGTGCAGTGGAAGCGCATGACTTCCTCTCTGGATGGGACTGGGGAGATCCATAAGCATAGGTTCCCCTTTGTGCATGGATACCTGAAGGATGATCTGGGTGCATATGCTGGCTCTGAACATGTGAACAGACTCCTGCACAAACGACAAAGTAAAAGGGCAGGAGTACTTGTGGCACTTTAGAGACTAACAAATTTATTTGACAATAAGCTTTTGTGAGCTACAGCTCACTTCATCAGATGCATTCAGTGGAAAATACAGTGGGGAGATTTTATATACACAGAGAACATGAAACAATGGGTGTTACCATACACACTGTAATGAGAATGATCAGGAAAGGTGAGCTATTACCAGCAGCAGAGTGGGGGCGGGGGAGGAACCTTTTGTAGTGATAATCAAGGTGGGCCATTTCCAGCAGTTCACAAAAATGTGTGAGGAACAGTACGGGGGGAAATAAACATGGGGAAATAGTTTTACTTTGTGTCATGACACATCCACTCCCAGTCTTTACTCAAGCCTAAGTTAATAGTATCTAGTTTGCAAATTAATTCCAATTCAGCAGTCTCTCTTTGGAGTCTGTTTTTGAAGTTTTTTTGTTGAAGAATTGCCACCTTTAGGTCTGTAATTGAGTGACCAAAGAGATTTAAGTGTTCTCTGACTGGTGTTTGAATGTTATAATTCTTGACGTCTGATTTGTGTCCATTTATTCTTTTATGTAGAGACTGTCCAGTTTGGCCAATGTACATGGCAGAGGGGCATTGCTGGCATATGATGGCATATATCACATTGGTAGATGTGCAGGTGAACGAGCCTCTGATAGTGTGGCTGATGTGATTAGGCCCTATGATGGTGTCCCCTGAATAGATATGTGGACACAGCTGGCAATGGGCTTTGTTGCAAGGATAGGTTCCTGGGTTAGTGTTTTTGTTGTGTGGTGTGTGATTCCTGGTGAGTATTTGCTTCAGACTGGGGGGGCTGCCTGTAAGCAAGGACTGGCCTGTCTCCCAAGGTCTGTGAGAGTGATGGGTCATCCTTCAGGATAGGTTATAGATCCTTGATGATGCGTTGGAGAGGTTTTAGTTGAGGGCTGAAGGTGATGTCTAGTGACGTTCTGTTATTTTCTTTGTTGGGCCTGTGCTGTAGTAGGTAACTTCTGGGTACTCTTCTGGCTCTGTCAATCTCTTTCTTCACTTCAGCAGGTGGGTATTGTAGTTGTAAGGATGCTTGATAGAGATCTTGTAGGTGTTTGTCTCTGTCTGAGGGGTTGGAGCAAATGTGGCTGTATCGTACAGCTTGGCTGTAGACAATGGATCGTGTGGTGTGGTCTGGATGAAAGCTGGAGGCATGTAGGTAGGCATAGCGGTCAGTAGGTTTCTGGTATAGGGTGGTGTTTATGTGACCATCGCTTATTAGTACCATAGTGTCCAGGAAGTGGATCTCTTGTGTGGACTGGTCCAGGCTGAGGTTGATGGTGGGATGGAAATTGTTGAAATCATGGTGGAATTCCTCAAGGGCTTCTTTTCCATCGGTCCAGATGATGAAGATGTCATCAATGTAGTGCAAGTAGAGCAGGGGCACTAGAGGACGAGAGCCTAGGAAGCGTTGTTCTAAGTCAGCCATAAAAATGTTGGCATACTGTGGGGCCATGCGGGTATCCATAGCAGAACTGCTGATTTGAAGGAATATATTGTCCTCAGATGTGAAATAGTTATGGGTGAGGACATAGTCACAAAGTTCAGCCACCGGATTTGCTGTGACATTATTGGGGATACTGTTCCTAACGGCCTGTAGTCCAAATTTGTGTGGAATGTTGGTGTAGAGGGCTTCTACATCCATAGTGGCTCGGATGGTGTTTTCAGGAAGATCACCGATGGTGATGAAGAAAAGAACCAGAAAACTACCCTATAATCATATAGAGTTAGGCTTCTGGGCTTTTTTTTATGCTTGTCTGTCCTTTCCCTATGTTTATGGGTGGAAAGAATTTGAACTATGTGTAACCTGTACTCCCCGTTTGGGGAAAGAATTCCTTATACAGATGGGCCTCCATGTTCATACCTCAGGACTCAGACCAACAGGGGTTGACCAGTTTGAACTGGAAGAGATATCACAAAGTATGTTAAACCAAGCTATAAAAGCTCTACCTTGTTCTTTGTTCTGGGCTTCGCCATATTCCTCTGTGTAGTAATTGGTGAGCCCTTCAACTGTCATACTTGCTAGCATTAAAGTGCCTCATTTTATCTAAGAGTCCTGACTCTGTGTTTGTTTGGCTAATACAGAAGTCCAGGAAAGGATACCCTCCCAACCCTAGATGGGAGGGAAACCCTTTTTCCCTAACAATGAATTGTAGTTTCCTCAGGAAGGCAGTGGTGTCTCAAAGATAGCTGGGAGTGCTGGTAGCGTAGGGCCTGAGGAGGGAGTCTATATAGCCAGACAGTCCTGCTGTCAGGGTGCCAATGCCTGAGGTGATGGGGCATCCAGGATTTCCAGGTTTATGGATCTTGGGTAGCAGACAGAAAACCCCTGGTCGCAGTTCTAGGGGTGTGTCTGTGCAGATTTGTTCATGTGCTTTTTCAGGGAGTTTCTTGAGCAGATGGTGTAGTTTCTTTTGGTAACCCTCAGTGGGTCAGAGGGTAATGGCTTGTAGAAAGTGGTGTTGGAGAGCTGCCTAGCAGCCTCTTGTTCATGTTCCGACCTACTCATGATGACAACAGCACCTCCTTTGGTGATCATCCAAAAAATCATCCAAAGCACAGGACTTGGTGGTGATGGGGAACTTCAGCTACCCAGACATCTGTTGGGAAAATAATACAGCAGGACACAGATTAACCAACAAGTTCTTGGAATGCATTGGAGACCATTTTTATTTCAGACAATGGAGAAAGCCTTTTTGATAATGATGTCAGAGTTGTTTCTGAGGCTGTGGATGGCATTGTGTTCTGCACAGCTGAGGTTATGGGGCAAGTGATGCTGCTTTTCCACAATTTCAGCCCGTGCACATCGGCGGAAACACTCTATGTAGAAGTCCAGTCTGTTGTTTCGACCTTCAGGAGGAGTCCACCCAGAATCCTTCTTTTTGTAGTGTTGGTAGGAAGGTCTCTGTGGGTTAGTATGTTGTTCAGAGGTGTATTGGAAATATTCTTTGAGTCGGAGACGTTGAAAATAGGATTTTAGGTCACCACAGAAGTGTATCATGTTTGTGGGGGTGGAGGGGCAGAAGGAGAGGCCCCGAGACAGGACAGATTCTTCTGCTGGGCTAAGAGTATAGTTGGATAGATTTAACAATATTGTTGGGTGGGTTAAGGGAACCACTGTTGCGGCCCCTTGTGGCATGTAGTAGTTTAGATAGTTTAGTGTCCTTTTTCTTTTGTAGAGAAGCAAAGCGTGTGTTGTAAATGGCTTACAGACAGCCCCCCAACCTGAAGCAAATACTCACCAGCAACCACACACCACACAACAAAAACACTAACCCAGGAACCTATCCTTGCAACAAAGCCCGTTGCCAACTCTCTCCACATATCTATTCAGGGGACACCATCGTAGAGCCTAATCACATCAGCCACACTATCAGAGGCTCGTTCACCTGCGCATCTACCAATGTGATATATGCCATCATGTGCCAGCAATGCCCCTCTGCCATGTACCTTGGCCAAACTGGACAGTCTCTACGTAAAAGAATAAATGGACACAAATCAGATGTCAAGAATTATAACATTCAAAAACCAGTCAGAGAACACTTCAATCTCTTTGGTCACTCGATTACAGACCCAAAAGTGGCAATTCTTCAACAAAAAAACTTCAAAACAGACTCCAACGAGAGACTGCTGAATTGGAATTAATTTGCAAACTGGTTACAATTAACTTAGGCTTGAATAAAGACTGGGAGTGGATGTGTCATGACACAAAGTAAAACTATTTCCCCATGTTTATTTCCCCCCCTACTGTTCCTCACGCATTCTTGTGAACTGCTGGAAATGGCCCACCTTGATTATCACTACAAAAGGTTCCTCCCCCGCCCCCACTCTGCTGCTGGTAATAGCTCACCTTACCTGATCACTCTCATTACAGTGTGTATGGTAACACCCATTGTTTCATATTCTCTTTGTATATAAAATCTCCCCACTGTATTTTCCATTACATGCATCCAATGAAGTGAGCTATAGCTCATAAAAGCTTATGCTCAAATAAATTTGTTAGTCTCTAAGGTGCCACAAGTACTCCTTTTCTTTTTGTGGATACAGACTAACACGGCTGCTACTCTGAAACCTGAAAGTAAAAGGGCTAATGGCAAAAACACTTTTTGTGCTGATGATAGTCTATTCTTCCTGAGAAGATAGCTACTCTATGAGTCTGCTTTTTATTAGAACATACTTATTTCAAAGGTTTTGTTTACATCTAATTCACAGCAAGCTGGGCTGTGAATCTACCTTGTACTAGCCTGTCACAGACTAACTGTCAATGGTGGGCAACCTGCGGCCCATCAGGGTAATCCGATTGTAGGCCGTGAGACATTTTGCTGACATTGACCATCTGCAGGAACGGCCTCCTACAGCTCCCATTGGCCAGCCAGCAGCAGCCACCCTTCCCGTAGCTCCTATTAGCTGGGAACGGCAAACTGCAGCCACTGGGAGCTGCGGGGGGCCATGCCTGTGGATGGTCAATGTCAGCAAAATGCTTCATGGCCCACAATCAGATTACCCTGTTGGGCTTCATGTTGTCCACAGGTTGCCCACCACTGGTCCATGTGGACCCTATTGCTGCACATTAATAGTTAGTTAATCTGGTGTTTTTTATCTAGAGCTCTTTGAAACAGGACTATATCAAGGCACATTAATGAATTCTTGGTACATGTCAGCAGAGTTCCCTCTGACAGTTGGTTTGTGGTAGGCTAGTGTGGGGAAGAATCTGTGGCAAGCTGGGATGTGAATAATTGTTCATGTAGAAAAGTCCATTAACTGGCAAATGCTGAACTTGGTATTTCTCTCCAGTGTCCAATTTTTCCATTGTTGATTTCGAAGGAGCTGTTGAAAAAAGGCAAAATAGAATTTGTTTTGCTGCAACCTTAGAATGTCGTTACTATTTTTGTTATTTTATGGGAAAATTTTAAAGTTACATTTATATATATTTTAAAAGAACCCTGACCACCTTTTCGCAAGAATGAAAAAATAGAAGAATCAATTTAAATCATCCATTTATTTCTCCAAAAGATCATCATTCTTACCCCTATTTAATGCTTCTGCTATCACTTCAGAAATATGACTTCCCCTCTGCATGCAGAAGAGAAATATATCAGAGTTTTTATCATTATATTTGCTATATTGCACTGCCATTTTGTGTTAGAACAGAGTGAAAATCACTTTCAGAGACATATGCGTGGTAAAAAACCTACAGTCTCTAACCTCTTATTACTGGTGAGAAATTATCTTGTTTGACTCTTTTCAATGTTACCTTGTTTGATCTGTTAACAAGACTTTTGTGGACTCAACGTCTTAGGTCAGACTACTTTCATCTAAGCAAAATATTGCCAGGTGTTTTTATTTCGAGAGATAAACCAAAAGCTGTGCTTATGTTTTTTTTCCCCCTCTTTGTTCTGCAGTGAAATATCTACTTATTCACTTTTTCCTCAAAAGTACTTAACCCTTCATCTTATCTTGTATATGTGCTAAGAACCTGCCACTATCTACTGTAATAGAAGTGATATAATCTAGGTATTTGAATTCATTAATTCACACAAGCAATATTTTTAATTATTAATGTAAAAATAAATTCTCTGCAATTAAGGTTTTCCTAGTAACAGAATATAATACTTACTGACAGTCAAGGTTCCTTCCCCATTCCGAACTCTAGGGTACAGATGTGGGGACCTGCATGAAAGACCCCCCTAAGCTTATTCTTACCAGCATAGGTTAAAAACTTCCCCAAGGTACAAACTTTGCCTTGTCCTTGAATCCTATGCCGCTACCACCAAGCGTTTTAAACAAAGAACAGGGAAAGAGCCCACTTGGAGACGTCTTCCCCAAAAATATCCCCCCAAAACTTACACTCCCTTTCCTGGGGAAGTCTTGATAAGAATCCTCATCAATTTGTACAGGTGAACACAGACCCAAACCCTTGGATCTTAAGAACAATGAAAAATCAATCATGTTCTTAAAAGAAGAACTTTAATTAAAGAAAATGTAAAAGAATCACCTCTATAAAATCAGGATGGTAAATACCTTACAGGGTAATCGGATTCAAAACATAGAGAATCTCTCTAGGCAAAACCTTAAGTTACAAAAGACACAAAAACAGGAATATACATTCCATCCAGCACAGCTTATTTTACCAGCCATTAAACAAAAGAAAATCTAACGCATTTTCTAGCTAGATTGCTTACTAACTTTACAGGAGTTGTAAGGCTGCATTCCTGATCTGTTCCCGGCAAAAGCATCACACAGACAGACCAAACCCTTTGTTCCCCCCGCTCCAGATTTGAAAGAATCTTGTCCCCTCATTGGCCATTTTGGGTCAGGTGCCAGCGGGGTTAGCTTAGCTTCTTAACCCTTTACAGGTGAAAGGCCTCTGACCAGGAGGGATTTTATAGCACTGTGTACAGAAAGGTGGTTACCCTTCTCTTTATATTTATGACACTGACATAGATTTATCTTTTACTAATATATATTAAAATGTTTTTGATACAATAGCATATATAGTACAACCCTGAATTTACCAAGGGTTGACTATACCTCTTTGGAAGTATACCTGTCGGAGGTTCATCTCCTGCAAAGCTCTTAAAATCCTCAAGACTAAAATTTTGTTTCCTAAACTTCAAGGACTGAAGATCTGTCATGGCATGCCCTTCATCATCTTTTGCTAAGCCACTTGGCTGTCTCTGCACCTGGCATTTTTTTCCTCTCTTTCCTCTGTCCACAGAGGACAGAGAGATCACACACACACACAGTAACAGTGTAAGCTTCCCCATAACAGTCCGACAATATGCCTCAAACCTGACATGAAGCTAACATATTCAATCCAGAATCTTCTGATGTTCCCCCAACTTTCCTATTTTATTCTGTTATGGTTCCTATATGACGCCCATCACCATGGTATCAGAGTGTCTTCCAGTAGGTACTGCCTGTTGTATATCCTATCCTTCTTTGTTAA